>NC_080089.1:40921623-41537200 GCF_950005125.1 Chionomys nivalis
CCATCTTCAGCACCAGGACCTCAGGTATAATGCTTAGTCACCCAGCCTTCTAATGTTCCCATGTTCATCCCTGAGAGATTCATCTGTCCAATCCTGCTTTCTTAATTTTCTAAAAGACTCATTTAAGGAGGGGTTTGTTTTCCAGTGTTCAAGGCCTTTGAGAAGTACAGGTTTATAAAGCTGCCACTGAGTTCTGTCTTCCTCTGGCTAGATGATTCAGTTAGAAAAATCAACTTTTTTTGGTTTGACTTTTTCAATTAATTGACAGGTTTTGTTCTGACATTTTCATACACATATGACATATGCTTTGTTCTTATTCATCCAAGAACTAAACTTTTGAAATTTTCTTTTTCCTGAGATACAGTCTCGCAGTGTAGCTTTGAACCTGAGATCTTCCTGCCTCAGTCGCTCAGATCCTGTATCACAAGCATGTTTATGCCACCATGCAACCTCATGACTTTTATGGTTTAAATAAGATGCTGCAGATTCCCTGAGGGGCGCAGAGGCAGAAATGCTGCAGGTCCCCGAGTGGCGGGCAGTGGGCAGCAGGCCATTGAGACCATACCACAGGTCCCCCAGTGATGGGCAGCAGGTCCTGAGACCACAGCGGGCCAGAAAGACAGCTGGGTCCCAGGCAAGAAGCCGCCTAGTGGCCTATAGGCCATGAGGGCCAGCAGGTCCTAGGCACCTAGCCGTGTGGTAGGTGAGAGACTGAGATGGGTAGGCATGCCATGAAGAGTAAGTGGGTATTTATTTAGTGGGTTATGGAGGGGTAAGGGAAAAGGGGAGATGAGGGAAGAGAAAAGAGAGAGAGAAAGAGAAAGTGGGGAGGAGAGGAGCCACAGCAGCTATCTCTTTGGGAGAGAGGAGAGACACAGAAAGGAAAGACTGCATGCAGGAAGGAAGATCTGCCTGCCTCCGTGGTAGACAAGCAGGGGAGGGGGGCTTGCCTCTTTAAGGGACAGGACAGACCATTACAGGGACTGTGCCTAGTCAAAAATGAGTCCTTTTGTTGAAAGACACTTCCATGAATGACCTACACATTGTCTGCCATTTGATAGGGTGCTGATGTCCCCAAAGATAGAGCCAACACCTGCAAGATAAATACACAACTAACAGAAATATGTAAAACCAGAAAGAGTTCTGCTATGAGTCTTGAGGTACTAAGTATTAAATCTGGAGCCTGGTGCATGATGGGTAAGTGCGCTCAGCTAACCGAGTTACACCCCCAGGTTCCAGAGCTCTAAGATCTTAGATTGCTAGTTCAAGGTCAGCCTGGACAGCTTAGTGGAGTGGCATCTCAAAACAAAAAGATATACAATGGGCCGGGGCCTTATCTCATTGGTAACGGTGCTCGTCCAGTGCGTGCAAAGTCCTGAGTTCAATGCCTATCAGTGGTGCAACCGACCTTGGCGTGGAGATTCCAGGTACATCTATCACGGGAAGGAGGCAGGTGGGGGACACTGCAATACTCGAAGAGAAAACAGAAAGTTACTTTTGGTGTCGGAAAAGAATCAGGGAAAGTTTTAGAGAGCGGAAGGTACAGATGAGGAAAGGTACGAAGGCAATTAACTTTAGGGCGGTGCCTGCTATGAGAGGCACCAACACCCTCCCCAGGACACCACTTCAGCCCATCTTCAGCTAAAACACCGGGCGTCACCTGTTTGCCACGCATATAAGCTTCTAGGTTTGCTGCAGACTGATTAGACATCTGCCACCTCCAAATCCATCACCCTGGCAATTTTACACGGTGTCATCAGCTGAATTAACACCTGTTAAAAACCATCATTCCCTCTAGACTCAAAGCAGCAAGCGCCTTTAATGAGGGATTTGCAGAAAAGAATACATTTCCTCAGAGCCCTTAAATAAATGACATTAAGTCCTCGATGCCAAATAAATTATTGAAACGGCGATTAGGGTTTGGATCGTACCAACAGACCTGCTCAGAGGCATATATATATAAAATCTCATTTGGGGTTTGACGGTCACACCCAAACTAGCAAACTGTCCAGCCTCCCTCCGTTGATGGGTAAGAGGAAAATGCATTCCTTTTGAGCGTGTATTTAAACAAGAACTTCAGTGCTAAATTAGCAGTGGGTTTTGTGTATGAATTTTCTTTGCATTCTAACATTATGTAAATGAAAAACCCAACGAAGTGCAAATTAGGACTATTCTTAATTCTAAAAGGCTGCTATTTTGTGATAATGACGCCATGGAACAGTTCACAGTCTGCCAAACACGGTGTGTGGTTCCTGCTCCCCCATCTGCCCTGTGAGACTCCAGCAGGGGGACACCCACTGTGTCCTCATTACTTTTCCTTGCCCACTAACGTCAATCAGATATAATCCCCACATCCTCTCCTCTTCCTCCTTATAATTTCATCTTGCAAGGATCATTTCCTCACTAAGAACAGAACAGGAGGTCGAGAGGGACTTCATCTGTATGAGCAATGGTATTACAGGATATTAGAGGCCTGACATTCAGGAGCCAGTTCACCTGGATTTTATCCCAGTTCTCTCTGGACCAGGCGCCTCATCCCAGAACCCTTCTTTTCTTCTCCTGGAAAACAAATTAGCTACCTCTTCAGGTTTAGAAGATTACATGCGATTAGACACCTTGAGGCTTAAATCTAAGCCTGGCATAGAAGACTCGTTTGACAAATGATACCTATTGTTGTTTGCAAAGTTCAGCTTGGATATAGTTGTTACATCAATTTGGCCATTCAGCAGCTGACAGGATCTTGTTTGGGTTTGTGTTTCCTTCAACGTCGACACCAGGCAATAGGTTTTTATAAACAACAAAAACTCTAATGAAGGGCAGAGGAGTATAAATTTCAATGGTAGAAGACATGCCTAGCATGCACAGGGCCCTGAGTTCAATTCCCAGTACTTTCTTCAATAACGCACTTCCCCCCTCCACACACACAAAAGAGAAAGCTAGTTTTACACACACACACACACACACACACACACCAGCTAACAGACACAGGCATGGACATCGCAGCCTGTAACTCCCAGGTGTTGCCCTCTTCTCCATGGTTCTTAGAGAAACCTGGGTTGCAGGCAGATGTAAGAAAGCTCCAAGAGTAGAATTCCAGGAACTTTAAGACAAATCGGCTTTAGTTTCCTATCAAGCATGGAGACAAAAGACCAGAAGAACTCTACCCTGTGAGTGTGCTCTAGAGGGCTGACTCTGGCAGCCCTGCTGAATACATTTGGTTTGTTTTGGTTTTTCTTATTTTATTTTTGTTATATGTATGGGCATTTTGCCTGCATTTGCCACATCCATTTCCGATATTTTCAGAAGCCGGAAGAGGGCGTCAGCTCCCCTAGAAGTGGAGTTACAGATGCTTGTGTGCAGCCAGGTGGATACTAGGAATCAACTCTAGAAAAGCAGCCAGTGCCTTTGACCACTGAGCCATCCCTGCAGTCCCGCTCCTTGGTCTCCTAACCACTGAGCCATCCCTCCAGACCCCCTCCTTGGTCTCCTAACCACTGAGCCATCCCTCCAGTCCCCCTCCTTGGTCTCCTAACCACTGAGCCATCCCTCCAGTCCCCCTCCTTGGTCTCCTAACCACTGAGCCATCCCTCCAGACCCCCTCCTTGGACTCCTAACCATTAAGCCACCCCTTAAGCCCCCCTCCTTGGACTCCTAGCCACTGAGCCATCCCTCCAACCCCCCTTCCTTGGATTCGAATGCTTCACATGCAAACCCATTCCCGGTAACCACACTTCTTAAACAGCATTAATTTCACCAATGAAAAAATATGCCTAGTATTCTTTATACTAACTAATATATCACAATTCAGGTTTAGTTTGTGATACCCGAAGTTCTCTGGCCCAGCATGGATTGCTGGTGAAGATGATTCACACGCTAATCACACCTAAGGACACGCATTCCTAATGAGTGCCTTTACTTGTTCTTTGCCTTGGTGTGGGTTCTAGTGAGTTTATACCTGTGTACACAGTGTTGTTTGTAGTAAAGCATTTAGAAGTCAATCACAGATAGTAGGGCAACCGTGAACAAGGACAGGCTTCCAGTATCACTGAAATCGGGAAAGGTGTGTCAGAGTGTGGCTTCCCAGAGTGGGGATTCCAGAATGGGATAGGCCGTCAGTTCTCTGATGCCCAGAATCTACGTTAGCACCGACAGCTAGATAACATTGTTAGTTTAGGCATCACCCTAAAGGAGCCATTTGTCCAAATAAGGAATTCTTGCCTCCACTGAGGTCAGCTAGATAAGACAGGCCACACTCCTGAGTAGCTATTACAAGTGCTTTGGGTAGCCTATCTCAATCAATACAAGTGATTTTTTACAATTGGCATAACAATATAAAGAATGATCTTCATTAGTGGCTAGCTAATTGGCTGGGTGAACATTAGAAACATGGTCACAGTAAATTCAGAAGTATTCAAGTCTTAATGCCTGTCAAAAGCATAGTGAAGACACACTGTTCTGTTGTATGGATATGTGTTAAATAGCACAACTCTCCTGACCTCTGAGATAGGAGCGAAATTGGAAATGTTGGCTCCTGCCTGCAATCCCCAGCACTTGGGAAGATGAGGCAGGAGGATTATGAGTTTGAGATGAGCCTAGACTACACAGAGAGCTCTTAGCCAACCTATGCTGCAGGATAGAAAGAAAGAAAGAAAGAAAGAAAGAAAGAAAGAAAGAAAGAAAGAAAGAAAGAAAGAAAGAAAGAAAGAAAACAGGCTAGAAAAATTGTTTTCTGCTTGTCCCAGAAACATAAAGCTCTGTCTACTTTGATTCCCCCAAACCCATACACAAAAGCTTGACATGATAGTGTGTCTTTAAGCCCAGTGCAACAGAGACAGTCAGGTCCCTGGAGCTCTCTTACCATCCAGACTAGTCTACTTGGCAAGTAATGATACCTAATGTTGCCCTCCACTGTGCTGTCTTCCACATATGCATGCACACATGCTCACACACAAGTGCTCATACGCACATATACACATACCCACAAAAGAAAAGGAGGGGAGAGACAGAATGGGAGAGAATGAAAGGGTACAAAATCTTATTCTCTAATTCGTTCTGCATCCCTGGGTATAAGGATTCTGGCTGCCTGCTGCGAACTGCATGCCAACTCTAGAATCTTCTTTCTGCATCTGATAAAACACGTTCAAGTACAGTGTGAGGAAACACCTAAGACAGAACTGGGACTTCCTATGCTCTGTGGTTAATAGCTGTTTAGTTAATATTTGCATGTGTGGTGGAGTCCAATGTGAGGCTGCTACTATTAAAATGTATCCACGAGGGTCTAAGACAACAATTAACCCTGGCTATCGTAATCCAGTTTCTTCTTATCTGTAAAACACGGGTATGATAAACCTAATCCAGGTCAGTTTTTTTTTTTGTTTTGTTTTTGTTTTTTTTGTTTTGTTTTGTTTTGTTTTGTTTTTTCAAGACAGGGTTTCTCTGTGGCTTTGGAGCCTGTCCCGGAACTAGCTCTTGTAGACCAGGCTGGTCTCGAACTCACAGAGATCCGCCTGCCTCTGCCTTCCAAGTGCTGGGATTAAAGGCGTGCGCCACCACCACCCGGCCAGGTCAGTTTTAATGTGTATCATAGAGTGAGCTGTTGGAAAACTAGGGTAGGGTTGGAGTAGCAGGGCAAAGGTTTTCAAGACAGTGTACAAGCTGGGAGAAAGCTATAGCCACATGTTCTAGAGACCCAGGATGCTAAAGTTTCTACAAGACATATGTTCATTTCCCTCCCACACTAGTCTCTAGGCTGGGCTCCATGACTGCCAGCAATTCATCCTTCTGCCTCATTGCTCTGCTATCCCAGGTTATGTGTTTTGTCTTGTGGTCCACAGTGGCCCATCAGCTCTTCTGCAAAAGTCAGGGGGAACGAGATGGGGCACAAATCAATATGTGCACGTCATTTCCACTCCCATTCTGATGGTTAGAAGTTAGTAACTGGCCACTCACCTGCAAGAGATGTTGGGAGACAGGCTACCTCCACATAGCCATGTGCTCCCCTGAAAGTCAGGATTCTTTTCCTGTTCAAAGTGGAAAACAATACCGAGAAACAGTTGCTGATTGGTTGCTTCCAGAATCATCAGGAAGTACAAAGTGAACAGGGCTGATAGCTAGGGGGCAAGTTCTGATAATGACTGCTAGTCTAAAAAACACTGAAGTATTTGTGTACCTAGGGGTCCTAAAACTCCTGAGCAACACCATGCTACTATTTAGGTCCCAGCTACCCTGCCCCTCATTAAAAGGATGTTTTGGACTATAGCACCTGCAGTACAGGACAGTATGCAAGCCAGGAACTAGGCTGGAGATTTAAAAACACACGCACACAGACAGGGACACAGGTCATCCTTGAAACCAGAATGCCAAGAATGCCTACTTTATTGTGTTCAGGGGCAGCTTATATAGTGCTACTGGCTGCTCAGAGCAGAGGAAAACAAATTGTTTACAGAAAATTCAGGGTCTGATGGTCTACAGTCCCCAACAATTAGAATTTAATGCCTGACTCACCAAGGGTCTCTTTAACTCTGGTCCAGCCCTGTCACTTGTACCCCTTGTACAGATTTGTGAGTGCCCTTGACTTATCCACTTTTTAAATGTTTTACATATAAGATGTCAGCAATGTTTAGAAATAAGAATATCTGCCACTCTTGAAGAACTAGAGACTTTTAACCTAGAGTAGCAATGGGAGAGCCAACTCCACAGTCTCATGTAATCGCTCATAACTACCATTGACTTTGAGGCTAAAGGAAGGTTTCTTGTAAATAGAAACAATATGCTGATGCCTGAATTGGGCTCAGGGCTTCCTCTGTGTTCTCTTAGACTCTCAAAGCAAGCCTGTGTGACGCGAGTTATTTTCATTGTGTGAACAGAGTTACTGAAGATCAGAGACTCTGGGCTGTTTGTAGAAGACATGCAGAGATGCCTGAGAAGCCTCAGGAAAGTGCTTGCCATGCAAACATGTAGCCCCAACATGAGATCCAGGCAGGTGGTGTGTTGGCATCCTAAGATCCTAAGACTGGAGAGGCAGCAACAAGTGGATCCCTGAAACTCAGTAACCAGCCAGTCTAGCCTTTAAGTGTGCTTCAGATTAAGGGAAAAACCCAGCCCCCAAAAATGAGGTATGATGACTAAGGAAAATACCGTACAGTGACCTCTGGCCTGTACATGCATACACGCACATGCACACACACTCACGTGCACACACACACACACACACACACACACCCTAGACAGAGTCAATATGCACACCCCACATGTCTGACTCTAAGCTGGAAACTTTCTCCATAGTGCCAGCATACTCACAAACAGAATGTTTGAAAAACCTACAAATCACTTTTCTTTCAGTTCATCATTTTTTGTTGATTTTTATTGAACTCTACATTTTTCTCTGCTCCCCTCCCTGCCTCTCCTCTCCCCTTCAACCCTCCCCTAAGGTCCCTATGCTCCCATTTTACTCAGGAGATCTTTTCTTTTTCTACTTTCCATGTAGATTAGATCTATGTATGTCTCTCCTAGGGTCCTCATTGTTGTCTAAGTTCTCTGGGATTGTGGTTTGTGACCTGGTTTTCTATGCTTTATGTTTAAAAACCACTTATGAGTGAGTACATGTGATAACTGTCTTTCTGTGTCGGAGTTACCTCACTCAAAATGATGTTTTCTAGCCCCATCCATTTTCCTGCAAAATTCAAAATGTCGTTATTTTTTCTGCTGCGTAGTACTCCATTGTGTAAATGTACCACATTTTCCTTATCCATTCTTCAGTCGAGGGACATTTAGGTTGTTTCCAGGTTCTGGCTGAGACAAGCAATGCTGCTATGAACATAGTTGAGCACATGTTCTTGAGGTACGATGGAGCATCCTTTGGATATATACCCAAAAGTGGTATTACTGGGTCTTGAGGAAGGTTGTTTCCTAATTTTCTGAGAAATCGCCACATTGACATCCAAAGGGACTGTAAGAGCTTACATTCCCACCTACAAACCACTTTTTAATAGGCAAAAGAATCAAGTAAATCCTTCACAAAGGAGAAGGCACACACAGCCAAACAGTGCATATAAATGATGCTCGGCAATGTTGATTATCAGCGACATGCAAATTAAAACCACAATGGCAATTGCCACACACCCACTGGACTGGTAACAATAGAACCTAAAAACTCGACAATGCTGGTGTAGCTATGGAGCAGGTAAATCTTCAGACATTGATGGCCAAACACACAGAATTGTTCAGCCATTTGGAAAGCTTGCACTTTCTGCCTTTCTTTTTTCTTTCATCTTTTCTTTCCATCCTCTCTCTCTCTCTCTCTCTCTCTCTCTCTCTCTCTCTCTCTCTCGTTTTGAGACAGATCTCCTGCAGCCAAGGATGACCCGGAATCACAGGCATGCACCACCGTTCCTGACTTATGCAGAGCAGGGTTTCAAACCTTGTGCATACATTAAGCAGCCACTCCATCAACTGAGCTACATCTCCAGGCCCAAACTGGCATTTTCATATAAATATTATTAGTCTACTTTATGATTCAGAATTTATAAGATAAATGAAATCATATGTCTACTAAAAATTCTGCATAAGAATGTCCACTGTAGCTTTCTTTCTCAGACCTTGGCTTTGGAAACAAGACAAATGTTCATTCACAAGAGCAGAATGGAAAAACAAACTGAGGTATTTTCATACAAAGAGACATTGTCCAACCACAAAAGGAACACATTATTTAAATATTCAACATAGATGAATCTCAGAAATACTATATTAAGTGTATTTTTAAAAAATCCAGACACACAAGAGAAGAAAACACATACCAATTACTTCATTTATGTGAAATCCTATATGCAGATCTCATTGATGGGAATAAAAAGTCAGAATCACAGCTGCCTGGCAGAGAGAGGGTGGAGGGAGGACTACTAACCAGACAATGCTGTGGGAGAATTTTCTGGATAATATAGTTTTGAAAACATTTATTTATTTATCTAGTGTGTATATGGGGGCAGGCATGTGAAAGGTTCAAAGACGGCTTGCAAGAGTTGGTTCTCCTTCAACCATATGGGTCTTGGGGAATCAAACTCAGGTCTCCAGACTTGGTGGCAAGTATCGCTACCCACCTGGCCATTTCACCAGCCCAGTTTTCTACTTTCTGATTATACCATTGGATACACAAGTATATCCATTCAACTCAATGAACTAAATACTTCAGGCTTGTGTATTTCCCTGTGTGTTATTATATTTTGGCTAAAACTTAATTTAAAATAAATAAAAGAAGTGGCCCCTTCCATTATCCGGTCCCTATGCATGTAAGCTTCTGGTCTAAATTAATACTTATCAGAGATATTGTTCAGAGGTTCAGATTGAAAGTTCAAACAAAGAACTAAAAACACCAGGACTTTTGAGATTTTAAATATGCAGGACCCTAAAGTAGCAAAGCAAAGCTGCCTTCTGCTTCAGAGAACTGAGTTCTTGGAGTGGGGACTTTATGTTACCAAAACCTTGAAACTGGGGAGGGAGGAAGATGACTCCATTGGTAAAGAGCTTACCAGAGTCGTCGAAGAGCCTGAACTTGGGTCTCCAGAGCCCATGTTAAAAGCTAGGTATGGCAGCTTATGCTTATCGTATGGCACCAGGAATATGTAGGCAGGAGGGTCCCTGGGGAGTTCTTACTAACCCGTCTTGCCAGTTGGTGAGCTCCTGGTTCAGTGAGAGACCTGTCTCAAATAAATAAATAATAAATAAACAAGGTGATAAATGTGCTGTGGAGCAATCTTTGTACACTGTAAATATGTATTACTCTCATTGATTGATAAAGAGATGACTGGCCTATAGCTGGGAAGGACGAGATTGGACAGGAGAGCCAGACTACAGCTAGACTAGGAGGACTCTGGGAAGAAGAAAGGCATAATTTCATGCCAGACGCAGAGGGAGCAGGACATGGACAAAATGAGGTAACAGGCAATGGGTCACATGGTAGCACATAGATTAATAGAAATGGGTTAATTTAAAATGTGAGAGTTAACTGGTAACAAGCCTGAGCTATTGGCCGAACATTTAGAGTTAATATTTTTAAGCCCTCATTGTGTTTATTTGGAAACTGGCAGGTGGGAAAGAAAAGACCGCCTACAGAGATGGTTGAAAAAGTTATCAGAGTTTGCCTCTTTCCACCACATACACAAACACATATGTGTAACTTTGACCCAGGCACCTACATACAAGTGCCCAGCTAAATATATATATACATACTCACATATGCATACTCATAAATACATACACACAATCTTATAACTATTTTAAAATATATTTCTTTTTTTTCTAAAGTTTCCCTTTTTATAGAGGGGACAGTTTTCAGTTATGTGTATCTGTTGTGGGTTTATGTATGGGAGTGCCTTAGCTAGAGGACATAAATCCCCTGGGGTTAGAGCTAAGGGAGTTGTGAGTCACCTGATGCAGATGCCACGAACCAAATTCTGGCCCTTCAGAAGAGCACTGCACACTCTTAACCACTGAGTCACCTCTCCATACCCATCTGAAGCTTTCTTATTTAAAAATGACATTATTTCCCCTTTGAAACCCAGGCCCTTAGCCCTTCTCGGTTCCCATTTCTTAGAACATATGATGTTTACACATTTCCTTCATCAGCATCCTTTCTTCTGCTCCCCCCACATTTCACATCAATTCCTGCTCCTCCCTGAAGGCTCTAAGGAAAAGTCATGGGCTCACATATGTTTCCTGATATACTCCTCTGGTTGAATTAGAGTTCTACCCCATGCTAGATTTACCTATAGCCCAGCATTGATCCCTGGCTAAATGATGCTAATGGTCCCCCAAGCTCAAAGATGCTAGCTCTTTGAACATGTGGTTCTAGGCTTGAAGAATGAAGGTAAACATTCAAGCAATCAGCAGTAGCATCTTCATCTACTGCTACAGGAGATGCAGCTAACGACAGGGTCTGCCTTGTAGTAGTCTCCTGTGGAAATCGTACTACATAGAAAAAGGTTGAAAATCCCATTTCCAACAGACTGAAGAGTTTAGACTGTCAAACTTGTATAGAGTTGGAGTCTTGCAACCTTGGGACTGGATGGGAAGAAACTTTGCTCAGTCATTCATTGCAGGAAAATGGATTTGTATATATTCCATGATGCTTGAAAGACTAGAATGGATAAAACTCAGGACTAAATATAGAGGCATGTATATACTGAGGGCTTCCTATCATGTTATATCCTATGCCAAATAATTGTGTCCATTAATCTTACTTAATCCACATTATAACTCTGTACAGAGGTTAACTAGAGTGCTCAGTCTTCCCTAGTAGTGATAGAGCTGAGTCCCATTTCCATGTCTGTTTAACTCCAGACTCCACACTGTTAATCCCTAGGCTGTTCTGTGTCTCTAAAAGGAATTAGCAAAGGCCCTGTGTCCTGTGTCTTGGTTCAAGGTTGGTCAAGCAGCCCAAGCCCAAAGACTCCTTCGCATAGTCCTTGCAGTGACCTGCGGTGTCTCTCACATCTTCGGCAAGGACATTCTTCCTGCTGAAGCCCACTTTTGTTTATCATTGGTGACCAACATCAGCCTTGATACCGAACAATTTCAGTGGCAGGAGGAAGGTGCCAAATGGCCGTATACTAATTTGGCACATTCCAGAACATCTTCTGATTATCCAAGGTCAGGCAAATCTCTATATCTTGTAGTTTGAAAGAATATTAATGAGGGGATAGGACGGAATAAGAAGCAATGGTTCCTTAAGAGATATATCCTCATTAAGATGTCATTACAGCAGATCACAGGGCACACAGTAACATGAAGTTATGGTCTAGCCAAGGAAAGCCCAAGGGACAAGTCAGAAAGACATGAGAAATAGGAGCTGGAAACATTAGCAATGTTGTGCTAAAATTTCAGCATAGTCTTCAACCTTTGGTTGTCCTTAAACAGTAAGACAACCCTAGAAGTCAAGGCCAGGTACAAATGGGGGACTTGAGTTGAACTGGGAAAGGCCCTCAGAGCAATACCATAGAGGAGACCAAACCTGTACGTCAGCCTATTTGCTTGAGAGGCCCCTTTAAATATGGACAGAGAAAGACTGAGAGAGAATTACAAGGGTCCCACTAACTAAACGCTTAAGTTGGTGTTGGACTACGCTTGGAGGGGCTTGCCAGAACCATGAGTTAGATCAAGGACCTACCTGACCCGAGCCACCATCAACTTCATGGACATTTTCCATTTGCCTGTAACATGGTCTTTCCCCCTTTCCATCACCATCTGTCTTTGAGGAGGTTGTACCAGCTGTATCACTGGGCTCCCAGGAGCTCTGGCTTCCAGCTGGCTGTGGTCAAATGGAGGGACTGGTGGGGAGCCATAGCGGGAAAAGGGGAGCAGGGTGGCTCTTTCCCTAGCTTTCTTTCCTTCAGATTGCCAGAGATTGGCCAGGTTCTTCTTCTGATGACTTCAGCTCCACTTGGGTTGTGCTCCTGCAGACAGATACCCTCTCTTGGCTCTACTGACTGGCTCAAATACTGACAAGTCCTTGTACATGTCCTATGCTCTTTCAGGGATCATGTAACTCAAGATGACCTGAAACTCCCAACATAGCCAAAAGCAGCAGTGAAGTCTTGATCTTCTGTTTCCACCTTCTATATGCTGAGATTTCAAATGTGCATCATCATGCTTCCTAAAATATCTGATTGCACGTGACATTGAGGGACGCTTTCTTTTCAAGGTGGGATTTTGTGTAGTCATGACTGACCACACACAAATTACTACGGAGCCAAGAATGACCTTGACCTACTGCTCCTTTAGCCTCCACCTTCCCATTGCTGAGATTCCAGGAATGCGCCACTATAACTACCCAGCGTTCTGTAGGCAAGCAAGCACTCTACCCACTGAGCTACATCATCAGCCCTCAGAATGCTTCAATAGCAGCCACCTGCCAGGCTGACAGCATTGCAATTAAGATCTGAATAACTATTGCTGTGGGATAATACTCTTGTGCACTGTAAAGATTTGTCACTCATATTAGTTTAATAAAACACCGATTGGCCAGTAGCCAGGCAGGAAGTATAGGCAGGGTGACCAGACTAAGAGAATTCTGGGGAAAGGATAGGCAGAGAGTCAGTTACCAGCCAAACACAGAGGAAGCAAGATGAGACTGTCTTACTGAGAAAAGGTACCAAGCCAGATGGCTAAGTGTAGACAAGAATTGTGGGTTTATTTAAGTTGTAAGAGCTAGTTAATAAGTCTGAGTTAATAGGCCAAACAGTTTATAATTAATATAAACCTCTGTATGTTTCTTTGGGACTGAATGACTGAGGAACCAGGCAGGACCTTTTCATCTACAGACTGTACCTATAAGCAAGTTTCTATCCTGAGTATGATATTATCCTAAAGCTTCATCAGTGTGAATTGCTGCAAGAGGAACTTTTACAAACTCTTTGGTGTACCTGGGTTCTCTGTCTCCAGTGTGAATAAGCTCTTTTATAAGGATGGTGGTCCTAGATAATACCCTTGTTAAATATACATAGGTTTTAGATACACTGCTTTTTTTGCTCAATTGTGCAAGAATGTAAAACTAAACTGTATTGAAATAGTGAATTATTGAAGGTAACTAAATATTAATAGATTAGAGTGCAGTAATTCAGAGCATAGGCTTTTAGCTTAGACACATGGAGACACAAATATTAACTGTGCACCCTGGAAAGTTACTTAATCTTCAAGTCTTGGTTTTTCTTTTCCATAAAATAGCAATGTAACTGGGAACAACTGAACAGTTTGTTGCTGCTATTGATTCTTCTGTCTTCTGCTCTTACAGATGTCAGAAGTCACAGGGAAAGTGATTTCTATTGCCACTGGGATTTGGGCCCTGCTGTGATTGGTACCTACAATTTCTCTCATATGGTGTACAAGCATTGATTTGAACAGCACACAGCGGTAGTAGGTCCATTCTCATGAAACCAAGGATGATTGACATTGTTCTCCCAGGAGGGAATTATGGTCTTGTGATATCATGCATCATCAGCTAGTGATCATTTAGAAATTGTTAGCATCATATCTGCCCAAGCTTTGATGACCACTTGCAGTGAACACAAGTGACATTCGCCCTGTCGAATGGACAATCTCCAAATAACAACATCCAGCCCCTTCTTGGTTTCTAACATGCTTGGGTTAACTGCAATAATCCTGGCTTGTAATTCATTTACCTCTTGGCATGCATTCCCCAAGCACCAGGTCTTGTTGGAACAAAAGGGAAAACAAACTACAAGATCAGAATAGGAGACTGTGAGATGCGCTGAGCTCACATTTGCCTGATTTTATATTATTGTGATTGATTTCTAAATTGGGCTCTCGATTCCCTTCCCCCATTACTCATTTGTTTCTTGTCAGTTTCATATGTGTGACATATGACATATGTATGACAACCAGTGGCCATGTTTGACTTTGGGTTTTAGTCTAAATATCCAGGACCACATTCAGCTAAAAACATCTGAGACACAGATTGTTCAGTTGGTCCAACAATAGCACCTACTTGCCATGTGCGTTGTGGAGGCTAGATGAGATTCATACAGTGTGAATCCGGTAAGCACGTGAGCAGTGTTACCTGTCATTATGGATGTTAGTTTTAATTTACAGCCTCCTGGTAACATGGGCACCTTTTCAAGTGTATCTGCCATCTGCTTATCAGCCTAGGTAAGGTGTCTGTTCAGATCTTTTGCCCATTTATTTTGTTGTTGTTGCGCTTTTGACATTCTTATCACTGAGTCTACGAGTTCTCTGCAGTGTTTAAACGGCCATACTCTATCAGATATACATACCATTTGTAAATAACATGTTCCTACCTACCCTGCCTTTGCTCAGCATCTCATGCTCTTGATGGCATTGTTATTAGCAAAATGCTGAAAATAACAGTACATTCTGAATTATCTCATAGATTTAGTGGATTAATATTTTAAAGGATATCAAAACAGTTGTTGTCACATAGTTAAGAGCTGCATGGGTGTCAGTTAATATATATGTGATATGTAAGTATAAATACCCAACTTGATCCATTCCTACCTAATTTAAAAAATGATTCTTAGTTACTCTCTTTCTGGCTTCCTCCTGGGTGTTTTGTTGGAAAACCTTCTTGAATACATGCCTGATATAATTTCTGATTTTTAGCATCAGTTCAGCTTATGGCCAAAAGCTATTTTAAGTAACTTTCCCTAAATATTTTATTCCTTACACTCTTACACAGGAGTGCCTCTATCTTTTGAGCACAGTGGAAGAGCAGCTGAAGCCATGCCTCTTAATCCAGCCTCCCCCCTTGGCCTTACCTCAGGCACAGAAAACAGAAGCAAGCCTGGAGCTCTTGATTCTCTGTTAATTTAGAGATTTATTTCCATTTGATTGCATGATAACTCAGGACAGTGAAGGCATAAATGTTTTCTTTTAAAAATGAGTCAGAATTACTGTTCTCTGGTGTCAAATTCATGATAATAGAGAATATGAATTTCTTATTTAGATCAGATAAATGTTTTCATGATTGAATTAATCTTTGATTTTGAGGCCTGTGGCTGGTTACAAAACAGGGGGCCTCTGTGGTTCATAGTGAAAGACTTCTCTCTTATCCATCCCTTCCCTGTCCTTAGAAGAGATACTTAGCTGCCTCCTGTCCCGGGGAGTCAAGAGAACCTGACCCTAGGGCTTTCTTTGGAGCTGCAGAGAAGCATTCTGGGTGTTTGAGCAAAGTCCCTGACATCCTGTGAAGGCTTCAGTGTGATGTTTACTATACAGGAGAAAAACATAGGACTTGTAGTGATATTTTGTTTGTGATGTAACAAATAAAGCTTGCCTGAGGTTCAGAGTGCAGAGTTAAGCCACTAGTTAACCATAGAGGATAGGCAGTGGTGGCAAACACCTGTAATCCCAGTTCTCAGAAGACAAAGGCAGACAGATCTCTATAAATTCAAGACCACCCTAGGCTTGAGACAGAAGAGAAGTGGCTAGAGACATGGGATTGAGAGGCCATGAGATTAAATCTGTCTAAAAGAGGAACAGAGTGCACACAAAGGTGATTTTAGCACTTGGGATCCCACTCCTTTAATCCCAGCACTAGGGAGGTGGAGACAGGAGTGGTATGGCTGGACACAGAGAGAGGAATATAAGGCAGAAGGGGCCAAGAGCTCAGATGCAGTCTGAGGATTCGTAGACCGGAAACGCAGTCTGAGGATTCAGTCTGAGAGGCAGTCTGAGGTTTCGTAGAGAGGATTCATAGAGACAGGATCGCCCCTTTGATCTGAGCCTCGGTAGAGATAAGAACTCTCTAGTGACTGGCTGCACTGCTTCTCTGATCTTCAGCATTAACCCCTATATCTGACTCTGGGTTTTTATTATTAAAACCAATTAGAATTCGTGCTAAAAGGACTGAAGTCAGATTATTTCTCTAGGGAGGATAGTGGATTCCAAGATCAGATGGGGAGGCTGAAGAAGGCAGGATTAAAGGAAGAAGACTAATGAAAATGAGACAGAAGAGAAGGATTGAGAGGCCATGAGCAAGGCCCTCTGAACGCCTGAGCAATCTGACCACGTTTAGATGGTCCTCAGAAACACATGGTCTTGTACAGGCATAAGGCTTGGTACCTTCCATTCGCTCTCCTCTGTATTAGTCCTTCAGATATGAAAACTAGGACGATGGCTATCTTAAGTGATAAGAATTTTTTGTTAGCTTAAATCACCAAGAAGCCCAAGAAGTGAACTGACCTCAGGCTTGACTGGATCCAGAGGTTCAAAGTGTAACATAAAACTGTCTTCTCTTGACTATATTAGTTCTCAATTCTGTTTGACAGAGTTTTTTTTTTCAAATGACATTATGGATAATCACAGATTACCCCCGACTTGTGGTATCCTTAGAGAAACCGAAAAACAGAGAACCTTCTCTCCCCAGTCATTGTTCTACTCACCGACCCCCCAAAAGAGAGTGTTAGTGCTGCATGTCTGTCTTTCTGCTTCCAGTAGGGCGACATGTTCTGATTGGTCAACTGGAGACACATGCTCAGGCTACCACAGGGTGCAGGTGAAAGGCATTTTCCCAACAAGGAGACTTGACCAAAAGCTCTGTCTAAGTAGAACACTTTTCTAAACTCTTCGGCCGAACTATTTTCACATCTTTCGAGTCTGACATAGGTTCTGTTTGAGAATGAAGTCCAACATCGTCACGGGTGTTATGGACAGGTTGGGGATCATCCTTTCAGATCCCTCTGCACTCCATGGTGGATGATGATGCTCCCCTAGATTCTGCAGTCTAGGTTTATATGTTTAAGGGTATCTCCAACTGACTAGGAAGTTCTCTCCCTGCTATCTGGCTTTCATAGTGCTGGAAGGTGCCGTGCAGGCTGCTGGGGGAGGAAACACATCAGTGATCTTAACCAGCCCTGGACTCTGCGTGCTACACCACCGAGCTGCCAGGAGAAATGAGCCCACTGGTGGAGTAGCGGCACGTCTGCCATAGGGTCACCAAGTGCTTTCTGATGGGAACTGAAGTCTGCTCCAAAGGGAGGGATTTCATGCCCCATATTGTAAACCCACAAAAGCACATGAGGTGGGAGACTCAGGTACTAGGGAGAAGGCTCCAGGCGTTGTTTTACTAAATGGCCATGTCGCCAAACTGGATTCTTAATGTTTATTTTTGTTCTCATAGATTTGTCTGATTTCAACCTTGACCAGAGAAGCTTGCTTTTGCAGTGAGTAGCAGTTCATGCAGAATCATAATTGGTCAACAGATTAAGAATAAGTGATGGTGAGTGATCAACCTAGAACAGTCACCTGTGCCAATCTCCTCCCATTCTCCCATCTAAGGCTCGGGGAGCATAGAAGAAAAGCTGATAGAATGAATAGAAGGAATGGAAGATGAGGAAGAGAGCCTCAAAATGCTGTCTTCCGGATGTGACGTGACCAATACACACATAAACACACAGCAGATATACTTGTCTACATAAGACTTGTACAAGATCAAGGTGGTCAAAATCCCAGTATGAATAGAGGAGGAAGTTCCAAGACCCCATTAGTTTTAGAGGAGCTCTTGGCAGTTGGTAACTACTGGAGGAGGGAAAATCACTTTTCTTTGGGAGAATGGTTGCTGGCAGGTTGCCCGTGACCCCATGGTGATTCTATACCCATGCATGTGTGGTCAGAACTAACTGGACTCAGGGGGTTAATATCAACAGCAATAATAACAGATATGAAGCCCCTGGGAGAGCTGAAGGGAGTAGTGAGGGGGTGGTGAGATTAAAATAGGTTGTAAATATGTATGAAAGTTTCAAAGAATAAATGACAATGATTTTTTAAAATGAGTGACTCGATTGCACCTCACCTCACCAGCTTGCCTTTCTGCCTCCTTGGCTAGTGGCTAAAGTCACACCTGTGGGGCACAGGGGGTGCTGCCACAATCATGTCAATGACGCTTGCCATCTGTATCTATTCATACTCTCAGTTCCCCAATCTATTCTAGAATAAAACCACAAAGACAGACTAAAAGGAAGCCACACTCCAGCACTCAGAATTCCTCTGTGATAATTCTATGACAACCCTTTATTTTTCAGTGAGGGCTTTGACAGCTCAGTTTTTAAATTCATCTATGAGATAGCTTCAATTTAATGACCAATTTCTCCTTAATAATCTCTCCAGGCCCCCTAGAGTTTTGGTCATTTAAACAGAGCATAATAGAATTTCCTCAAGAAATGAAAAGTGATTTTTTTTTTATATGGCTTCTCAGGTTCAAAGACATTTACATACTCAGTTCATCTGAAAAGCCACAGCAACTGCCCTTGTGAATGAGAAGCTCGCTTTCCCATGCTCAGATTCTTTCCCCACTTTTCTTGGATTTGTCAGGAACCTAATCTGGAATTATTCTTTTCAGGAGGTCTTTCCTAGATTTGATTGTGTAATTTTTCATCATATGAACAAGAGCTGTGTATACAGTTTCAATTAGGTTCACAAATAGATCTGGTTTCATGAATCTTAGGATATGAATGTGTTCCTGCCTCCTTCCTTGACTTTTAGGTCAAGATTCTTTTGTCTCAAAAGAAAAGACGAAAGATGGTCTGAGGGTATTTCCCAGTGGTGAACGTTTGCCTGGCATGTGCTAAGATGTGGGCTTCAACTTTAGCACCAGAGATGAGAAAGGGGGTGGGGCACAAGAGATGTTTCCTGCATCCTTGGTGTAATGTGAGCTCTTCAAATTTACCACTGCGTAATTCTGGTGCCACAATTTACTAACTATCAGGGGCAAGGTCACTTTTGAAAGCCTAACTTCTCGTACATATAAACAGGATTTGTGGGTAAAATATAAACAGAGAGTTCTTCCTGGGCATGGCGATGCACTCTGGTTATCCCAGCACACAGAAGGAGTCAGGAGGCTCATAAGTTGCAGGTCATTCTGATTTTTCTAACAAGACCCTGTTTTTTTATTTTTTTATTTTTTTTTTTATCTACTTACTGCTTTGGTTTTTGAGATAGGGTCTCTATGTAGCCCTGGATGTCCTTAATGGTGCTATCTAGACCCAGGATGGCCTTGAACTAAGAAAGATCCACATGCTTCTGTCTCCAAAGTGCTGGGATTAAAGGTGTGAGCCACTATGCCCAGCAAAACCCTATTTTTAAAAATACCCAAAGAACAAAACAAGAAGAAAATAAAATCAGGAAGGAACGGAGGAAGGAAAAGAAATATGCGTTGAGACCTCTTAAGGATGCTAGCCTTTGAAGCGTATTTGTTTGCTGAGTAACTTGATTGTAGAAGCTACTGAGTCCATGAAATATCTTTCTCATTTTGTTGACATTTAAAATTGTTTTCCAGAAGACAGAGCCCTCTTTTCTAAATCAGAAATAAAACAGAAGCTACAAATGATCCTGAAGCAAGTCCTGAAGATTTTCAATCTACTCACTCTGCCTCATATGATAGATACTTGATGCAGCAATTAGTCATGGCTCCTGCCATCACCTGTGATTGACAGGGCTAACTAGGCATCCCTTATCCATGTTTGACAGTGTTAATTGGTCATCCCCCCACTTAGTCTATGGTGTGTGTCAGAACTATCCACACAGGGCTCTAGACACACAGTGAAAATTAACTGCGGTGGAAGAGGTGGCACAAGGTCCTTTTTGTTCTGTCTGTGCTAAGACAAACATTTCCCTCCCTCCCTCCCTCCCTCCCTCCCTCCTTCCCTCCTTCCTTCCTTCCTTCCTTCTCATTATGTTTTGGCTAAAGATTTTTAAATAGGATCTTTATATCCAGCATTGACTGGCCTAGTATCCACTACATAATATCCTTAGCTGGCCTTGAACTCACAATGATCCTCCTGCCTTAGCTTCTTGAATACTGGGATTTTAAGCATCCACCACTATGGCCAGACTGACACTGGGTTTTTGTCCCCAAAGAACAAAGTTGACTAAAGGATAAGATTGAAGGGTTAGAGGGAGAGAAGCAAGAAGCAGTTATTGCTGGCTGTGGAGGAAGGGACAAATTGCCTAGCCTCGTATTTTCAAGTTATTGCTACTACACATAGAGGGACTCACTTCAACTCAGTCCCAGTTGAGATGACCGGCCCACAGGCATACTTCTCTACCCAGTCCCGAATTTTATGTCTTCATCTCTTTGTTTGTAGGTTTCAGTCTGTCTGTCTCTCCCAACATTCACACATTCCCTAGTTTTGAGAGTAGTAAAATGCTAGATCATGTTCAAGACTTTCAGAGACTCTAGACCCTTGGCTTCATGCTCCTAACTTCAGGCTCTCTTCTCCCAGCCAGCCTCCCCGTTCTGAATTGACCACCATAGCTGGTTGCCAGAGTAACCCAAGGGGAAGTCCTGAGGGCTTTCTTCCTTATGTGCTGATCCTATAGGCCCCCACTTCTTAAACAGTAGGTCCTTAACCCTATATGGGGGTCACAGAAACTGAACTGAGGTGGGGGGGGGTCATCAAAGTTTGGCAACAGTAAAAGGCTTCTGTATGCTCAGGAACAAAAATTTAATTTTAAACAAAAGCTGTACTGCTCCTGGGTGGCGCCGTGGCTGTGCTTACGGTGTCACACAGTGTCACCGTAGCTGTGATTCTCACACAGCACAAATCCCTCTGCGCTCGGCCGGCCCTCAGATGCTGTACACCAAAGAACGGCGCCTGTAACACCTAAGCTCAGATCCAAGATGATTTTCTCTTATGAATGCCAATCTTTTTACTGTACATGCCAGATTTTCTGTTGTCATAGAAACCTAATGGCTTAACTACCAAAAACAAAGACTTTTAATACTTTCCTACAACCGTTTCTCAGGATGTATCAATCTGGTACCTCTCTGGTTGTTCGTGTTAGATTGCTTTGGTACTCAAAATTAATGACATGAGTTTCATAAGAAAAATTATTAAATGAATTTTGGCTTCAGATTTGGGTGGGATTTCTGACAATTTCTGAAGAGGCCCTAAACATACTTCTGCCATTTTGTAAGATGTATTTTTCAAAGTGGTGTTCTCATCACTGACAATAATTTTATCACAATATTGATCAGCTCTGACAAATATTGATGATACCCTGCATCCTGCAGTGTCAAATGTTCAGCCAAGGTTTTATTCTTTGTGGATGAAGAAAACAAGCATATGTATCTCATTATTATTTTGACTTTAATGATAAAATCATATATCAGAGAGTTGTTTTAAAATACACTTTGTAATGACTTGCTATAATTATTATCAGCAAATGTTTTGTTTGCATACCTATTTTATATAACTGTCCATTCAAGAGTTTCATGAAAATTTCCCAGGCAAAAGAGAATAGGAAGCAGGCTCAGAGAGGGGCTTAAACAGACCAAAATCGTGAGCCTCGTTTTTTCGTTCTCATCTTTACCAACTGGAGAAGGCTGTTCAAGGAGTGGTCATTAAACAGAGCGATGTCATCCCAAACCAGAGGCTACTGGTTAGGGACAATTCTTACAGTTCAGTTGTAACGTGCCTGTAAATGAACCGCTTGTGTCGGTGCTTACACATCTTCTGTTTTAACCTGTTCTTCTATTTTGAACAAGGAGAGAAACTGAACCACTGACAATCAACCTCACAGCCCATGCTGATTCTTCCTCTGGAGAGCATAAGCAAGCTGCTGAGGAATGGGCCCCAGGTCCAGGGCTTCAGATAGCAATAGTTTCCCCTCTCCTTTGTTCCACCTGATTCTTATCAGGGTCAACAGCAGGTGGCACAGGTTGAGGGACCCTAATGCAAGAATCTGGAATCTGAAATCCTTCAAAATCTAAATCTTTATGAGTGTCAAAATGACGGCATGCGTGGAAAATTACATATCATAAGAATCAGCCTCATGCAAAAAAAATTTACTAAAACTATTATGTAAAATTACCTTCTGGCTATATGCAAAAGTTATATATGAATCTTCTGTTTAGACTTGTGACCCAAATAATCTCATTGTGTATATGAAAAAGTCTACAATCTCAACTACAATGGTCCTGAGTATTTTGAAGAAGTATTCCACCCACACCAAGATAAAACATAGAGTTGGCTGCATAGACACAAATAATTCTCCACACACTGATCCATTCATCAATCTGTCTATTCATTTTATTGTCTATAAATACATAACTATGAGTAACATCTATGATATCAGGCTATAGTAACAAGCAATGAGATGTAAACACCACTTTAGGGGCCTATTGATTCATTGCGGGAACAGACAGTCGGGAGGAAGGCAACTAAGTATAGTAATTACCAGCTGTGGAGATTCTGAAGAAACAGACAGGGTAGTAGGGTAGGAAATGGCGTGGGGACAGACTGCGGATGGTGGGATCTACAAACCCACATCCTAGAATCCCCAGGAAGGCATCTGTATTGTGGAACTGGACTTGGGGCAGGGGCTCCAGATTGATGGTAGTTCCCAGCGAGGTGGTCAGGAAACAAGCAGAGCAAGGTGAAGGTGGACACGGGGCTACGGCTTGTGAGAACCCAGTCTGTGGACTGGATGGCAATCTGCTTCCCACTGCATTTGTCAATACCACCCACCCACAGGACTGCACCCATTCAGCCTCATTCCACTAGACAAAAGCAACCTTCCTCCCTGCAACAAAAATCCACATGTTCCCAGCTGAAGTCTGGTCTTGCGTCTCTGTGGTGTGAGCCTGTTCTGAGTTGAGAGACCACAAGGCACATTATCTAGTGAGAGGTATCAGAGGCCAGCTGGGAGCTTGGTGCATAAGCAAGCTTGTGCACAGCTCGGCAAGTCGGATCATTTCGTTCTTCTCAGCAGGGCATGAAGCTATAATAAAAATGGAAGAGAGATTATACCTGAGGGGGAGAAGGAAGAGGCTCTGAGATTATGATGAGCAAAGGCACTTGAGGAAGATAAAATATGAACCCAGGGAAAAACCAATTTTCTAGAGTTTAGAGATCCAATAATCCCTGAACCAGAGTAGAGTCTCACTGGTCCCATCTGATTTCCTGGGGAAAATATCCATCAAGAGGAGGGTATTGCAGATCATTCTTGAGATACAAAGAGAGCCTCTGAATTCCGAGTGGTACCTGAGTGGCTGAGCTCCCTAGCAGTCTGTGAGGGAGAGCCCTCATCTGTGCTGAAGAATGCCAAAGCCCAGACACACAGCAGTGTGAGTAGAAACAAGAAAAATAGATGTGACTTAAGGACAACTGCTTCAAACCATGAAAATGTGCCATCTCTACTTGCCATTCTCTCTCTAGGGCTATCCTAGGGAAATAATGATCCCAGAGTAAGAGGCACATAGTAGAGGCTGTCCACAATATCATTTAATACCAGATCAAAACAACTCTGAGATACCACCTGTTTGGAATGGCCAAAATCAAAAACACTGATGACAGCTTATGCTGGAGAGAATGTGGAGTAAGGGGAACACTCCTCCATTGCTGGTGAGAATGCAAACTTGTACAGCTGCTTTGGAAATCAGTATGGCAGCTTCTCAGAAAATTAGGAATCAATCTACCTCATGACCCAACAATACTACTTTTGAGCATATACCCAAAGGATACTCATTCATACCACAAGGACACTTGCTCAACTATGTTCGTAGCAGCATTATTTGTAATAGCCAGAACCTGGAAACAACCTAGATGCCCCTCAAAGAAATGGAAGGAAAATGTGGTATATTTACACAATGGAATACCACTCAGGGGTAAAAAAATAACATTTTGAAATTCTCAAGCAAATGGACAGAACTAGAAAAAATATACTGAGTGAGGTAACCCAAACCCAGAAAGACAAATATAGTATGTACTCACTCATAAATGGATATAGGACATAAAGCAAAGGATAACAAGCTTACAGTCCACAACGCTAGAGAACCTAGACAACAAAGAAGACCCCAAGGGAGACACACATGGATCCACTTAGGAAGGAGAAAAGCACGAGATCTCCTGAGTAAATTGGGAGTGTGGGGAGCAGGGGGAGGATAGAAGAGCAGAGAAGAAGAAGGAAGGGGAGTGGAAATATATAGCTTAATAAAAACAATTTTTTAAAAAACATTTTTTTAAAAAAAATACCATTTAGTTGGTGCTGGTGGTACACTCCTTTAATCCCAGCACTTGGGCAGCAGAGGCAGGCAGATCTCTGTGTGTTTGAGGCCAGTGTGATCTACAAAGAGAGTTTCAGCACAGCCAAGGCTACACAGAGAAACCCTATCTTGAGAAGAAAGAAAGAAAGAAAGAAAGAAAGAAAGAAAGAAAGAAAGAAAGAAAGAAAGAAAGAAAGAAAGAGATGAGCAGAGCAAGTCTATGCTACCTAGAGGCTAGGCAATGCCTCTCTCAGCTTTCTTCTCACAATGACAAATGCCCAACATAAACAACTTAAGGTGGGCAGAGCTCATTTAACTCCTGCTTCTGAAGGGTTCAGTTCATGACTGGTTGGTCTCATGCACTTGCAGAATATCACAGCAGCAAGGAGGTGGCACAGAAAAGCTTCCTCACATCTTGCAGAAGGGAAGCAAAGGAGGAGGGACTGGAAGCTAGGGATAACCTTCAAGGGCATCTCCATCACACAAAGAGTCCTCTACAAAGAGGAGCAGATGGAAACAGGTGGAAAGTTTCAAGCCAGAATGAACTCAGGGTCCTAAAATGTTATCCCCACACTAGTCAGGCTACAACACAGAGGCAAAGTGAGAATGACAAAGGATGAGTTGGAAGTGATGGGAAGGATTGGATTGAGCAGCGCTCTGGACAGGATGATGTGAATCGTAACTTATGTAACTCGTGGAGGATTTTACGGTAGCATAGCAATTTGCCATTGACTAGCTTCTTTAATCCCTCTCTGGTTGATACATACAAATTGGGTAAGGCTTAGTCAAGAACTGAAGAGAATAGTGGCTGCCAGTGACAGGCCTGGACAAAGACAGCAATATAGCATGTTAAAGGCTAGCATGATGGGACTTTCTGGTATGCTGAGTGTGCAGATTAGAAAAGAGAAGTGCATGTGTACAGGTGTGCAAGTGCTGTTTGCCCATGAGAAACAGTGGGCTTGGGTTACCACCTCTCACTCACCAGGTCTCTGTGTCTTAGTGATTAGTTTCTTTTGCCCACTGAAAATTCTTAGCTTGAACAGAAAAAGAAAAAGACAGAATGTGTTGTTGTTTGAATTATTCATTCATTCATTCAACAGATATATGTTGGGCATCTGTCATGTTCTGGGCATTCTAAAATTGCATAAATTCTTGCCTTCATGCAACTTATTTCTGCTTGTTGTGTATATATGTATTTGTAAGCAAAGATAAGTACATAAAACCAGGTGTGGAGGTTCACACCTTTAATTCCAGTACTCTTGAAACAGAGACAGGCCTTTGAGTTCAAGGCCAGCTTGCCAGCTTGGTCTGCATAGCTTAGTTGACAAGCTGTCTCTGGTAAGACATTATGTGGCGGCGAAAAAAAGCAAGTCAAGTGGATTTGGGGGGTTACTCCAGCCAAAGACACAACAAGGTAAAGACCCCATCAGTTACCACTGATGGTATCTCAGGAGCTGCAGAGAGGACGGTGTGTCTCCTCCAGTGATCGTTATTTCTCCTGTTGTGGGAAAAAAATCTAAACTAACTAAAGCAACTTAGGGGAGAAATGTTCCTAGTTCAAGGCTGCAGTGTACATGGTGGGGAAATGAAGACGATGGGATCTTGAGGAAGGTGATCACATTATGTCTGAAGTTCACGCTCAACTAGCTTCCAGTATTTAGGACACATGCCCGGGGAGTGGTGCTGCCCTCCTTCACAGTGGGCAAGCCCACCTCAATGACCTAGCCAAGACAACCCCTTTCAGGTGTTACCAGAGGCTAACCTAACCCAAATAACCACTCGCAAGTGCGCTTTGCCTGCTAGGTGGTTCCAGAGCCTGTCAAACAGACACTCAACATTAACCATCGTGATGAAGGGAAGGTACAGCCGGAGGTGATGCTTGAGAGGTAGTGGGGACTGAGTCTCTTAGGGCTCGGTGGTAAGAAATCTGTATCTGACTGCAAGGTTAGGAACCACTGGAGTGTCTCTGCCTTCCTGCCTTCTTTGTTTTTTGTTTTGTTTGTTTGTTTGGTTTTGGTTTGGTTGTCCTGGAACTCACTCTGAACCAGGCTGACCTTAAACTCACAGAGATCTGCTTGCCTCTGTCTCCTGAGAGATGGGATTAAGGGCATGTGCCACCACTGCTGAGCTTATGCCTTTCTTGGGGAATCTTTTTTGAAGAGTCTCATTTACATTCTTTGTTTCTATTAAAGGAGGAAATATCTCATTCCTAACTGGTCTACAGTGAAGCATAAATAGATCAATATTTACATCCATCCAGATGACACTTATGAGTTAGACAAAGCCCTCTTGTTTTAATTACAGTATAATCTAGAAGTATATTTCAGGATATATGAGCCAAAAGTATTGAACGTAAGACCCTGAAGAAACATGTGTCCACTTGTATCCATAGTAGTGTTCCTCCTAGTAGCCCAGAGGTGGAAACAACATCAAATATCTGCCATGTATAATTAAATAAAAACAACCAATGGAGAATTATTTGACTTTTAAAAGTGAGGGAATCCATTCCCAAGCTACAACCTGTATAAACCTTAAGGTCACTGTGTTAAATGAAACAAGCCAGACACAAAAACTCAGTTATTTTGTGATTCCACATATGTGCAGTATATAAAGCTGTCAAGCTCACGGAGACAGAGAGTAGAATGGTAGCTGCTTTGCTAGAGACTGGGAGAGGGAGGAATGGGGGAGGAGTCAAACCTATAGAGTTTCTGTTTCAAAAATTGGCAAAGTTCTGGAAATGGATTGCACAGCAGGAGAGATACACTTACTACTGAACTACATATTGAAAAGTCCTTAGGTAGCAAATTTTGCTGGAAATTTTATGGTTTACCACAATAAAAGCCCTTATGATTGGCAACTGTCTTCTCTAAATAAAGAATTTCCTAACAAGAGTCAAGTCAAAGACTGTAACTGCGGGGGGGGGGGGGGGGAAGGGGACAGATCAAGAATAAAATGATAGCAGGAACATATGTGTCCTAAAAGTTTGAAAGCTGCTGACGCCCTCATCCCCATTTCTACCCAAGTCAAGATATTGTTACCCAAAGCAGCTTTGGATACGATATCTTCTCTTGGCAAAGTCTGTTCTTGTTGGGACGGAGAGGGTGCATGATTGAGGGGAAGTGAGGAGAGACTCATTGTTCATTCAAGGCATTCCAATTGCCAACTGTCTTTCTTCCATCTGTCATCAACCTAAACTATAGTTCTTTTTAAAAGATTTACTTCATTTTAAAAATTGTATGTATGTGTGTGCTGTGTGCATGGTATGTACGCAAGAGCGCAGGTACCCACAGAGGCCCGAAGAGGGCCAGATCTCTTGGAGCTGGAGTTATAGATGGTTGTGAGCTACATACTCTGGGTTCCAGGAACCAAACTCGGGTCTTCCGCAGGAGCAGTGTGGATTCTTAACTGCTGAGTTATTTCTGTAGACCCCAAGCTACATTTCTTCATCCCCAGCTGCATGCATGCTGATAGCCTAGGTATCGTGAATATATGCAGATAGATAGGACACCCCTTAAGATGCTTTCTTGCCCCTTCTCCCTCTTTTGATCTTTCCCTCGTGTCTGAAATAGGGTTCCTGTGCTTGGTCAGCACTGGTCTCTGATTCTCTGGGCCTTTGAGACTTAGACAGTGGATACAGGTGCTTTACTTAAAGTTCCTTTTTATGTAATGCCATCAGTACCAGGCAGGAAGCCCCTCCCTTGGCCTTCAGGCACCACTTCTTCTCTTCCCTGATGATCCTCTGTGAAAACCCGGAGTACCTTCGGGCCATTGTCCCTCCTTAGAGATTCAATTCCATTCTAGTTATCATGGTTAATGTCTGAGATTTTAATGTTCCCTCCTGAGCCATGCTACACCCAGTTAAATCAGGCTTTGGTGATAATTAGAACAGAGGTGACCGACATGGGATGTGCCTGTCTGGCTTAGTTGTTATGGGATGTATTTCTTTAAAACCACTAATTTATATGACAAATCTGAGAGGCTTTGTTGGCTAGCATAATTAATTTTATTGAAGTAAGGGGTGGTGGGTTTTTTTCCCTAACACTTTAGATGAGCTCACTCATCTGTATAAGCTCTGAAAAATGCTCTAATATTGTTTCAGTACCCTTACAGAATCTAGGCCAGACATCAGCAATAGAGTTCAAGTGCTTGCAATAGGTATCCCAGGAATATTATCATCCAAAAGCCAAAATGAATACAGAGCGCCTGAATACAATATAGGAAATATGTGAGCAGTTATGATTAATTCACAGTTAATTATTTCCTAGCTAACGTTTTCAAAACTGAGCATCTGCCTCCTCCTTTCTTAAGCAACCTCCTGGGATTGCCAGGTGCTCCGCCACTGGCCCCATAACACCAAGATGACATTTGGTGACTTCTCCCTCCCGGTCCTATGTCTCCAACTGGTTTTACTCTAAAGTCCTTCCATTGTGACTAGTAGGCAGGCGTTTGGGTTCCACATTAGGCTTTAACCTGGCTCTACCGGATTAAGTGATGGCAACTTCTCCACAGTACAGATCCATGGAGCCCATTTGCTGTCTTCAGACAAAGCAGCTGTTCTCATAACACAGAGAGACAACCTGGTTTTGCAGCACATACATGCATGCGTCCATCCATCCCCCAGAGCAGAAACCACTGCCCCAGTCTTTCCGTCTTTCCTTATTGCCCATGGGAGTGGATTTTAACAGCTCACTCTGGTGTTTTCCAGGTCAACTAGCATTTATCAGAGTATGAGCAAACCTAGTTCCCTGCTAGGCTAAAGCTTTTTGCCTGCTGGCCCTCAATCTTGCTGGCAAATTCACTTATCCTGTTACTGAGGTATCCTGTTGTTGAGGCATTCCTTCCCCAATATTAAAATCAATTTCCTTGGGATTCCAGCAAATCGCCTCATGGCCTGAGCAACTGAGTACCTACTGGGTTCTCAGCCTTACCATCACCAGTTCAGTTCATTTAAAGCAGTAGCTACAGATTCCTGATCCTGCCTTTACTTGTGGAATAGAATAGATTTAAAAAAATGTGTAGCTGTTCTTGAGGAAGCATTATATCTCCTTAAACCAGAGTTACAGGTGATTGTGAGCCACTTCTGGATGCTGGGAATTGAACTCAGGTCTTCTGAATGAACAGTCAGTGCTTTGAACCCCTGAGCCATCTCTCCAGTCCCGCAGGCACAAATGTTGGAGCTCGGTGTTTTAGGTCACAATGCATGCATGAGTTTTCCTTTCAGAGTGCAAGGAGAAAAGCATTCTCTATTTCAGAGATGATATCGCAAGACCAGAAAGAGGGGAGTAAGCAAGTGTCATTGGTACATCCCCTGAAAGAAAAACCACAGGCTGTCAACATCAGTTGTGGAGGGAAATAGGAACTGAAAGCAAAGGAAGCTGGCTTTCAACCCTGCACCAACAGAAGTCTAAAACAGGGGCATCCATTCGGACAACAGTCTGGAAGTTATCATTATGTCTCTGCGACTTGCGAAACACGACATCAAACTCTGTTATTTGTCCTGAGCTTGAGAACAAAAGGACTGCCCAAAAGGATATGAGGAAGGAAGGTGAGAGAGACGGCATCAGGACCCCACTTGAAAGGATTTTTCCCCATCTCTTAACTGCCTTTTAAAAATTCATGGGCGGGAGCTGGAGAGATGGCTCAGAGGTTAAGAGCATTGCCTGCTCTTCCAAAGGTCCTGAGTTCAATTCCCAGCAACCACATGGTGGCTCACAACCATCTGTGATGGGGTCTGGTGCCCTCATCTGGCCTTCGGGCATACACACAGACAGAATATTGTATACTTAATAAATAAATAAATAAAAATAAAAAATAAAAAAATAAAAATTCATGGGCTATGGCTGTTACCCGGCAGCACAGTGCTTACCGGCCATGCACAGACCCAGGGTTTGATATTTATAATCCCTAAAACATCAAAATCAAAACAAAAATTGTGCATGTAAGGCTTTTAAATTTTTCTTTTATTTTTGAGATTATATTAGAATTATATCAGTTCACTCTTTTTTTTCCCTCCCTTTAAGCCCCACCCCCATATACCCTTCCTTGCTCTCTTTCAAATTCATGGCCTGTTTTTCATTAATTATTGTTACATACACACATGTATGTATATGAACACATAGAAACATATTCCTAAATGCATAAGTGTCTACACCCAGTCAGTCTATATAACGACACTTGTGTATATCCGTATATTTTCAGGGATGATCGTAAGGCGCTGATCGACAACTTGATGTGCTCCTCCCTGGGAAAGACTGTCTCTCCTTTCCCAGCATCCCAGTTGTCTGCAGCTCCCTATGCAGAGGTGATGCTCCCTGGCCCCCTTCTCCCATCCATATTAGCATGTCCATGGTTGTCGTCCTTGTTCTGTTCAGGTCATGTTAGGCAGTCATGTTGGCAAGACTTCATGGGGATGTGACCTCTGACGTTACCTCAACGTCTTCTCTGATCCCCTGGCTCTTAGAATCTTTCTGCTCCCTCTTTTGCAGTGACCCTAAGCCTTACAGGCAGGAGTCAGATTACAGACATTTCCTTTGGGAGTGGACTCCTCATTTTGATTGGCTGTAGCTTTCTATAATGGTCTCTGTTGCAAAGAGGAGTGTCCTTGATGGGGGATGAGGACTACACTTATCTGTAGGGTTTTTTTTCAATCCTCTATGAGGAAAAAAGGAACTTTCATTTTTCTTGTCTATCAGTTTAAACTTTAAGGGAAGATAAAGTATATGAACTTGTTTGACATTAGTGTATTTTATTAATAAAATAAATGCCTCTTTCTACAGCTTATCTCCTCAGTGGGATGTAGTACGGGAAAAGGAGGCCTGTGATGGAGACAGCAATCTCTGAGGAATGGCCATCAGACTCTGCGTATGACAGCTGTCTGTCACTGCAGAAATTATATGCCCATTCCCAAGGTGTTGCCACTGTGTCTCTGATTTTAGGAATTTTTTAAAACATAATTCTCTCTGTATACTGTATTTACTTTGCAAATGGTTCACAACTGACCCCAAGTTGAATTAGGATACCTACTAGTGTACTTTCTTATGTATTTTTTAATAGCCCTCTCACGTATGTGTGTGTATGTATGCAGTGATGCATACATGTATGTTAACGTGAGTGTGCAAAACAAGGATGCATCACACATGGGGATGTCAGAGGAGAGCCTAAAGCATTGTTTCTGTTTTTTTTTTCTACTGGATGAGCAAGCCTCCAGGGGTTCCCCTGTTTCTGCTTCTCGTGTCTATGGGAGTGTTGGGATTACAGATGTGTAAGATACTTGGTCTGACTTTACTTGGTTATGGGAATTTGAACCCAGGTCTTCATAGTTACTCAGCAAGCATTTTATCCATTGAACCATCTCTGCATCCTACCGTCTTTATTTCTAAAGCTTAACTGAAGTATAATTTACTTATAATAAAGTTCCTTTCTTCAGTGATTCTGAGTACGACATGGAGTTGAGCACCATCCCAAGCTCATTTTAGAACTTTGCCATTCCTTGCCCTCATCCTCAGCCCAGGGGACACTTCTCATTCATGTTGTTTCTGCCTTTTGGAGACATTTCTTGTAAATGAAATCTTATCTTAGGTGATCTTTTGTCTGTGGTATCTTACACTCTGCACATAGGCTGGACACTCCCCCGTGTGGAAGTGTATATCACTACTGCATTCCTTCTTATGGCCAGAGAGTTTGCCACTTGGTAGCACAGGCTGTGTACCCCTTCATCCATTGCTGGGTTCTGGGACTAACAAGTCCAGGCCATTATCGCTAAAACTGCTCCAAATGGTCACGTATGACCTTTCTGTGTGTGCATAGACTCCATTTCTTTAATTTTTTTTATCTTTAATACCCCTGTGCCCCATGTTTTGTGTGTGTGTTTGTGTGTGTGTGTGTGTGTATGCACATGAATGCAGTGCACAGAGAGGCCAGCAGATGGCATCTGATCCCTTGGACATGTAGTTTCAGGTAGCTGTGCACCAACAGACATGGGTTCTGGGATCTGAACTCAGGTGCCCTGCAAAAGCAGAATGTGCTCTTAGATACCAAGCATTTCTCCAGCTTCTCCATTTCCTTTTCTCGAATCAGAGAACGCGGTCCTCAAGCTTTTCCTACTTCTTTTCACCACATCTTTGCAACATCAAGCACATCCAGAAGAATGTACCACAGACACTGGAGGTGAAGCCCAAGGAAAGTATTTCATAAAATTACTCTCGATTCCCACATCCCACTGGGCAAAGAGCATGATCTCCTGGCACAACTGCTGTGAGAAGAGAAAACTCACTTGGCAAGCACGCTTAGGTGTGTTGGTTGTAAGATAGTTAATCTTATGCATGCAGTGTAACTCTAACAGTTTAGTATAACACCTTGCGGGTAGTTAGCTGCTTGATAAATATTTGATGAGTGGTTTTTAAAATACCCACCAAAGTTTATTTTTGGAAAGTAAAACATCAAAAGATTCAACGTTTAACAGTATTTCTCCATTTTTGGTAAACAGCTAAGGCCCTCCGAGAAAACACAATAACTAGCCTAGAGGGCCCCCAGTTACAATTGCCTATGCAGTATCCTTATTGATCTTCCTTGGCTCAGAAGGCCCTAGTGGAAGCAATTGCTTCAGGGCTTGGGCTAAGGGAAGATGTTTGTGTTGGGTCTTCGTGCATGTTCGGTGGACTGCGGTTAGACCTTTCTAATGCACAGGGGAGGCAAGTCTCTCCTAGCGAGCACCAGAGCCTTGCAGGCACATTTTCCTACAAGGTAGTTTGGCCTGCATCCAATACAGGCTAAGTTGTTCTCATTCACTTCTTTGCACTCTGTTCCAAGCCTGTGTGGTTATATTTGAGCTGTTAACTCCACACACTCCAACCACAAGGAAACTCAAGCCTCCCTGTGGCCTTTCTGTGGACATGTTAGCCACCATTTTGGGTTCAGGATTCTGCTAATCCCTCTATGCCTGTGGTCTGTGGGCTCGGAAGTGGCTTTCAATGAAAGAACATCTCTAATTGGACAGATGAATATCCTCCTCTGAGTTTTCCCAGAGCTCAAGAAGATAGTGGATTAGAGAGACATCTTATATGCCTGCGTGCAGTACCTGCTCTGTGGCCTCTTTCTTGGTCTGACTGCCAAGACCAGAAACACACAGGGTCTTCCACCCAGGCTCAAGAACTCAACTGCTTCAGCCAGCTCATCTCCACTGTCATGTGACTTTCTTAGTTTCTTTTCCTGTTCCCATGATCAAACAGTCGGACAAAGGCAACTTAAGGGAGAGAGGAGTTATTTTGGCTCACGGTTCAAAGATACGCTGATCTTGGGAAAGCCAAGGTTTGAAAAGCTTGTACCAGCTGCTCACATTTACAATCAGAAACCAGAGAGCAATAAATGCTCAATACAACTCGGGTCCTTTTCTCCATTTCTACAACCCAGGATCCCAGGCAGGCCATGATGCCGCCCACAATGAGTGGGCCTTCCCACATCCATTGGCGTAATCAGATTATCTCCCACAGACTTGAAAAGAAGTCTTGACAGTTAACACTATCACACTGTTCAAATGTGCTTTCTATTTTAATTTCCAAAGCATATGTTCTCATCTATCCAGAATGCTGGCTTTCAAATTTATTATAGATTAGATTAAGGAACGTAATGGCAACATGCCTGTAATCCCAGCCCTCAGAAGGCTGTAGCAGCAAGAGCATAATCGGTTTGAGAGTAGCTAGGTCTTCATGGTGAGTTCCAGATCAGTAAGAGCTACCAAGCAAGGCCTTCTCTATAAATAAACAAGATTTAAATAATTTTCCCCATACAATATTAAACTTCTTAGTAGACATCAATTTAAAAACATACTGAACATTTTAATGCTTCCTCGTTATTCAATTGTTTTACTTACAGAAAAGAAAATCATGAGCTAGAGAGTTGGCTTTATGTGTGCTTGCCGCACACCTGCAAGGATCTGACCACAGGATCCATATCAATATGGCTGCACCAGCGTCTGTACCCACAATGCTGTGGGGTTAGGGACAGAAGGATTGCTGGGGCCAGCCCAATTCATGGTTCAGCAGGAGACCCTGACTCAAGAGAGAGGATGATGGAGTAGGACACCGTACACCCTCTCTGGTTTCTGTGAGTGCATGTACAGGTGAGCACACAAGCACACACACACATGCACATATTCTGTGTGCACACACATGAGAGGAAAAAAGAAAACCAAAACAAAAACATCAGAAGCGAAAAAGAACCGCAGCAAAAATAATTTCAACCGTCTAAGTGTCCAGTTACACTCCCAGCACACAGGAAGCTGAGTCTGAAGCCTGCTTGAACACAGAAAACAAATAAACAAGTGACAAAGTCTTTTTTTAAAAAAAATTTCAAACAAAACAATAACCTCCCCTTCTCCTTGGTGCCACATTCCTCTGCTTTGGTTTCCAGCTATCTGCTGTTGTCTGAAATACTAAATGGAAAATTCCAGAAATAAAAAATTCATAGGTTTTAAATTGCACACTGTTCTGCGTGGCATGCTCAAATCTTGCACTGTGCTGTCCTACCCTCCCAGGGTGGACATCATTTCTTTGTCAATAAGATGTTTCCACTTAACTCACCACGACATAGTTCTGCAGCCACTGTATCTTTTTATTATTCATTTGTGTTAACTGTACTTAATTTGTGGATCAAGCTTCACCATAGGCTTGTACATGTGGGACAATATTCATAAGGCTGGGTGCCATCCACAGTGTCAGGTGTCTGCTGGGAGTCTTAGGTAGTATCCCCATACCTACAGGGGGACCGTGGATGATGTCGCCTTAGGCAATTACATTTCTTCTCCTGGGATCACTGCTGTCCATCTCTGTTCTTATGCAGTGATCTTCATTTTCCTTTCCCCTTCAACAACAAAACTTCTCATCTTTCTCAGAGTTGTTGACTCCTTGCCCCCTCCCCCACCCCGGGGATCTTTATTTTATTTGTGCAGCGTTCTTTCCTTCTCTCCTCCAGCCCTGTACTCTAAGGACACTTTCTTTTTCTTACCCACAGACAGGCAATGATCCAGTTGGCCAGCCAGAGCCCTTTCCTGTACTTTTCCAACAGAATTGAAAGGAAACAGGGTTCTTTGCTTTCTGATGAAAACATTCTCTTATTTAAGCAAGTCCCAGACGGCTGTTGTAACCCAAAGCTTTGATTTTTTTTTTAATTCCACTTTCCACCCCATTATTTTGTTCAGGCTTTTTCTGATTTTGTAAATTTAATGCTGACTTTTTAATTAGCAATTTTTAAGACATGGTATGGGGCAAGAGAGATGACTCAGTGGTTAAGAGCACTTGTTACACCATCGTGAGGGCCAGTGTTTTGGATCCCATCACCCACATAACATCCATATAAACACCATCCATAAGCTGGCCTCAAAATAACTATGTAGCCAAAGATGGCCTCCAACTCTAATCCTCCTGCCTCTACCTCCCAAGTGCTGAAACTACAGGTCCACACCTCTGTGCCCCTCTAAACTGTTTTTGAAAAGGAAAGGAGTCCAAAACAAAAGTATCACACTACTTTGAAGATTTAGGGGTCCATATCAACACCTGTAACCCCAGCTGTCAGTGGGGCAGAAATGGAAAGAGAGCTGCAGCTTGCTGCCTTTGCTCTTTGTTGGGGAATATGATTTTAAGGTGTGTTACTTTTGTTTGTGCTGCATTTGTTGAACTCTGTGAAGCTGTGTCCCCTGTACCCGTCTAATGCACATGATGGTGTAATAAAGAGCTGAACGGCCAATAGTGAGGGAGGAGAGAGAAATAGGTGGGACTGGAAGGCAGAGAGGATAATTAGGGGGAGGAATCTGGGAGAAGGAGGAACATGAATAAGGAGAGGAGGATGCAAGGGGCCAGTCACCCAGCCACACAGCCAGCCACAGAGTAAGAAGGAAAGTAAGACATACAGAAGTAAGAAAAGGAAAAAGCCCAGGAGCAAAAAGTAGGTAGGTTAATTTAAGAAAAGTTGGTTAGAAATGAGACAACTTAAGGTCAGGTGTTTATAAGTAAAACTGATTCGCTGTGCATGATTTATATGGGAGCTGGATGGTGGGCCCCCCAAAAGAGCTAAAGAGTAAAAGAGAAAAAAAAAATTCACAACAACATTTTGGTGGCCAACATGGGACTGCATTTTCAGGTAGGGCCTGAGAAAGCTGAAAAAAAAAAAGTACAGGGCTCCTTTAAGAGCCCTTGAAAAACCAGTACATTAAGTAGGAACAGATAAACAAAGTAAAAATGTCTGAAGCAGCACAAATATCACCTGCTAGCTGCGAAAACTTGAGTCCTGGATTCAAAGAGAGACCCTGCCTCAAAGGAATAGATGAAGAGTAATAGATGAGGGCACTTGATACCAGCCATGGCCTCTGCCTTTGTATATCTGTGCATGAAAGCACACACACACATGCACACCTTTGGTAGTACATACTCACACACATACATAAACAAGCTAACAAAGTGAATCTTCAAAGTGGTGTGATACTTTTGTTTAGAAGCTTAGTCCATTTAGCATCATGTCGGGAAACAGACATGCAGACTGAAGCAGTAACGGAGAGCTCTACATCCTGATCTGCAGGCAGCAGGCAGAGAGAGAACCATGCCTGCCGGGCCTGGCATGGGCTTTTGAAATCTCAAGCTCACTTCCAACGACACACTTTCTCCAACAAGGTCACACCCACTCTGAGAAGGCCAGACCTCTTAATCCTTCCCAAACAGTTCCATTAACTGGGTACTAAGCATTTAAACATGTGGACCTATGAGGTTCATTATCATTTAAATTACCACAGGAAACATCTGTTTGGGAAAATTTCCCATTTATTGGTTGGGTTATTTGTTCTTTTGTTTTTTTTTTTTTTGAGTTTCTTTTTAAAAGCTCTGTATATGTTCTGGATATTAAACTCCTGCTCTGTGAGAAGCTGGTAGAGATTTTCTTACATTGTGTAAACTGCCTCTTCACTCTATTGTTTCCTTTGTGGTGCAGAAGGTTTCAATGTCATGCAATCCAATTCTTGATATTATCTCTTGAGCTATTGTAGTCTTGTTCAAAAAGTCCTTTCTTAGGCCTCTACTTTGAAATGTTTCCTCAGGATTTTTTTTTTCTAGTAGTCTCAAGCCTTACATTAATGCCTTTGATCTGGACATCCTTATTTTCCCAGCATCCTTTGATAAAGAATATCCGGTTGTTAAATATATATCTTTCCAGTTTTGCCCAGTATCAGATGGTCCTAGAAGCATGAGGTTACTTCTGTGTTCTGGGACCTCTATTCTATTGTATTGATCTATAGATCTATGTTTTACACCAATGCCATGCTGTTCTTGTTACTACTGCTCGGCAGTGTAATTTGAAATTAGGTATGGTGATACCACCAACATTACTCTTCTGCTTGAGGTTGCTTCATTCATTCAGTGTCTTTTATATTTCCATCAGAATATCGGGATCATTTTTCTAGATCTGTGAAGAGCATCTTTAGGATTTTGGTGGGAATTTCTTTGAAACTATAGTCATCAATTTGACAGTTTTCCCCAATACTTAATCTCCCAATCCATGAACATGAGGAGAGATCCTTCTAGTTTTCATTGTAGATATCTTTCATGTCCTTGATTAAGTTTCTTCGAAGGGTTGTGAATGGAAATGTTTTCCCAATTTCTTTCTTGGCATGTTTGTTAGTGGTACATGGAGAAACTAGTGATTTTTATGTGATGATTTTGTATTCTGTTACTTTGATGAAAATAATTTTCAGATCCATGAGTTTTCTGGTGGAGTCTTTAAGCTCATATTGCTTACAGTTGAGGGTGAGCTGACTCTTTCCTTCATTATTTGTACCCCTTTTCTTTCATTCATTTTATAGCTCTGGCTGACTTAAGTGTAATGCTTTCAATTTTACCCGATTGAAAATACTGTTAGCTGTCATCCGCCGCTGCCGCCTCCTTCTTCTGCCGCTCCTGGTGCTGCCTGTGTGCTCCTTCAGTGCGGACCTGGTGCCTCTTTTGTGAAGCGGCAGCTGAGGAGACTCCGGCGTTCGCCATGGCCGACAAGAAACCCAAGGAAGGAGTCAAGACCGAGAACAACGACCATATTAATTTGAAGGTGGCGGGTCAGGATGGCTCTGTGGTGCAGTTTAAAATTAAGAGGCATACACCACTTAGTAAACTAATGAAAGCCTATTGTGAATGACAGGGTTTGTCAATGAGGCAGATCAGATTTCGGTTTGATGGGCAGCCAATCAATGAAACAGACACACCTGTACAGTTGGAAATGGAGGATGAAGATTCGATTGATGTGTTCCAGCAGCAGATAGGAGGTGTCTACTAAAAAGGGAACTTGCTACTTTACTCCAGAATTTTGTTATAGACCAAGAGTACATTCGCAATTAGAAAGCCGCAATTTGGTTCCACCACATCCTGACTACTACAGTATAGTTTTCTCTATTCTTTCATTTCCCTGTCCCCATTTCTTTATTGTACATAAAGTAACTGGTGTATGTGCACAAGCATATTGAGCTTTTTTCTTTTTCTTTTTTTTTTCTTTTTTAAACTAAATGGCCAATGTTCTGTTTTGATTGACAGCAGATGGAGGAGGTTCTGTGAAAATATCCCCCTGCTCCATTAGTGGCATGCTCATTCAGCTCTTTATATTCCAGTAAGTAATTTTGCTCTCAATGTTTTAACAAAAGAACCCAACCACAAAATCCTTGCATACCTTGTTCGATTGGAGAATTTTAATGTTTTTCATTTATCATTGTAAAACCAAGGACAATTTTATAACTTTTTTGTACGTAGCTGTTACATGTAGGGCAATCTGTCTTTAAGTAGGGATAAATTACTCTTGAACAAAATGATCCTAGATAGTTTTCCCTTCAAGTCAAGAGTCTTGTTGTTTAAATAAACTTCTTGATTACAATGAAAAAAAAGAAAAAGAAAATACTGTTAGCTATTGGTTTATCATATACAGGTGTCACGGCCCCCCTCGTCCAGCAAGGAAGACGCAACACCGGAGCTCTTCTTGCAGCAGTTTTATTCAGGACTTTATTCACAACTTCTCTTTCCTTTTCTCTCTCTCTCTCCCCGGGCAAACCGCTCCCAGCCCTTAAATAGGCACGGGCCGCCAACCCCGGATTGCCACCTGGGCACTGTCCATAGGTCCACGTATATGCAAGCAGCTGACGATCATTGCGTGATAATAGCATAAGTCAGGCCTTAGCCATAAGGAGTTGATTATTACAGAGAGCACTCACTTTCGGGATCGCGGAGGGCGGAGGCCAGCACCATCAGGTGCGGCTCCACGCAGCTCTCTGCATACAGGTTGTATTGTATTGCGATACAATCTATTTCTATCGCTTCAGCTGCCTCAGGGAGAGCAACTCAGGGGGGTTAGCGATGTCCCACGTGAGGTTCAGAGCTCACACACTCACAGACATCCAAAGATACAAAAGGGTTTGCTCTCTAGCACAGAGAACAGGATCATCAAATACCACTCCCTGAATAGCCAGAACCTCTCAGCAGTTTGCATCTGACCCTCCCCCTCTCCCACTGTCTCTCCTGTCTGTCTCCTATCCAGATACTGTGAAAGAAAGTCCTGAGGTTTTCTCATTTGTCTTTGTCCCTTGTTTTCAGGTCCCCAGAGGAGATCTCACATGGTAGGGACCTTGTCAACATGGTGCCTGGATACAGCACTCCAAGACACGGGGAGCAATGAATTTCTCTAATGCTGGTTGTTATTCTGGAAGAGTCACCATTATATTTTTAAATCCATACAATGGACTTAAGGTTTTTTTGAGAAGTAGGGTTTCTGTCCCTCTCTGACTCTCTGCCCCTTCTCTGTCTCTGTCTGTCTTTCTCTCTTTGCTGAGGATTGAACATGGCTCCTTATCTATGCTAGGCAAGGGTTCTATCACTGAATGGTTACATCCCCGCATCCCAGGTTAGCTTTCTAAATGACAGATGTGATCTGAAAGCCATCCACGGTGTTGAAATGAAGAGGAGGTTGGAAACATCACAGTAAAACAACACAGGGACCAGAAGCTCTGCCTGAGGTTGGGAGCAGGCTATGTTTGAGACAGCACAACATCCGCATCCCGTATGCTGCCACGTGGTTCTGTGCTTCCCAGGTTTCATGCTTTTCCCTGGTTCTCCATATGGATTTCATCTGGTGGAATAGAAAAGGTAACTGGAAAAGAATACATAGAATATTGATGTAGCTACTCAAGGAATGTGCTTCACTGAATCATGGTGTTCTTCTATGACAAATAGTTAAGGAATAGATTGTCTTAGAAACGTCTAGATTTTCCCAGTAGGGATCATAGTATGTCAGAGAAGGAATTCAAAAGTTGAAAAGATGAGAAAACATGATTCCCAGAGACCACAGGCCTTTCTAGCTTTTTCCAGCCAACAGAATTGACTTAGGGCAGGAGGGGTTCAAAGAAAGAGGGAGTGGTGAACTCTGTTGGCATTTATACAAGATGGCTTGCATATTGTGCAGCCTAGGGTAAAATGAGAATGTGGAATTCCACGTTCAGAATTATCCATAATGTCAACACATCAACAAAATAACATTAAACCAAGCCTGTCCTTCTATTCATGTCTCTGAGCAACTGTACAGGTCAGACACTCACAAAGCCAGCCTTGGGCAGATGGCAACACAGTGTCCTCCACTGAACCTATTTACAATGGCAGATTCAGTCTGGAAACATAGTTCAGTGGTACTGTGTGTGTTTATCATGCACAAGGCTTTGATTTCCAGCAGCAAAAAGGAGAGCAGGAGCGAGCGAGCGATCGAGAAAGAGAGAGAGAGAGAGAGAGAGAGAGAGAGAGAGAGAGAGAGAGAGAGAGGAGACCAAACCACAAGCAGCCTCAAGCTTTTTAAAGCCTTCTTTTGGCTAGCACAGGAACACAGGAGCTCCCTCAGAATTAGGGGTCAAGTTCAGTGTTAGATTACGTACCTAGTACACAAGGTCCTGTCATCACAAAAATAAGTGACTAAATAAACTGAAAGCTTCACGGACTATCTACATACTAAACATTTTATAGTTGTGTAAGCAAACAACAGAAGGAACAAATACATGCCCAATACTCTTAAGTCTCTTCGAATCCTCCAAAATTACACTGCCCATGGCTTTAACCCATTACAGCAATCTATTTTGAAGAGGCTGTCCAGCTGTGGAGGAGACCTGCCTGTAGTATTTAGACAGCCATTTATCCTCATTTGTCAGGTGTGGCCGTCTACCCTCTCCCTTGGGATCAGTGTCACTTGTCCCCTCAAATTCCCTCGGCAGCTACTTGGGGATGCTTTAAGGACATGCTTAGGTACACAGCACTGTGGAAATTACTAGAAGGCACTGAGAGCTGAGCCTCAGCTGAGGATGGCAGTGAGACTCAGTACAGAGTCACTGAAGTCTTGAAGGGACTGTCAAGAGCCTTGGTTTAAAGGTTAATATCTGTGGTGACATTTTGTTTGTGACCTAACAAATAAAGTTTGCCTGAAGACAGAATGCGGAGCTAAGTCACTAGTTAGCCATGGAGGTTGGGTGGTGGCGGTGCACACCTTTAACCTCAGCACTCGGAAGGCAGAGGCAGGTGGATCTCTGTGAGTTCAAAGAGCTAAGTCGAGGATAGCAAACACTGTTACACGGAGAAACCATGTCTTGAAAAAAAGAAAAGAATTTAATTTGAAGTCACAACACTAATGAGTGACAGCTGTGAACGTGGTCATATTATTATTACGTCAATTTGAACACCAGTTCTTAATTTAGGAAAAACAACAGGGAACCATGTGTAGCAATGCCCTGTCTCTCCAGAATGGTCCCTTGCTTCCCTTGCTGACTCTCATGGTATATATATGAATGAACGGATATATTTTATATAATAAAGTATTATATATATGTATATATATAAAATTTATTAGAATGGCTTAGCTTGCAGGTTGTGGTCTGACTAGTCCAACAGTGGCTGTCTACGAATGAAAGGTTCGAGAATCCAGTAGTTGTTCAGTGCACAAGGCTGGATGTCTCAGCTGGTTTCAGTGTATACCAAAATCCCAAAAAAGTAGGATCTAATACCAGTGAAAGAATAGACCCGCCCGTAAGAGTGAAATCAAGCAGGCAAAAAGCAGAATTTTCCTTCTTCCGTGTTCTTTCTATAGACTGCCAGAAGGTTCAGCCCAGACTAAAGGTGGATCTTTCTACCTCAGAAGATCTGGATTAGAGGTGGATCTTCCCATTTCAAACAATTTAATTAAAAAAAAAAAAAAAAGACCCTCACAGGTGTACCCAGTTGCTTAGGGTTTAAGGCATTCCAGATGTAAAGTTGACAACCAAGAATAGCCATCACACGTGTCCCAGTCCCAGTCCATCATGAAAGGAATTCAGGACAGGATCTCAAGCAGGAGCAGAGAGAGGAACTAAAGCAGAGACCATCAGGAACACTGCTCCCTGGCTTTCTCCTCATGGCTTACTCAACCTGCTTCTTGTACAACCAGGGACCACCTGACCAGGGGTGGTGTAGCAGGCTTTCTTGAACCACCAGTCCCTGAATTGTGACACAGAGACTTATTACAAATTCTGAAAGCATAGGCTTATTACTAACTAGCTCTTTTAACTTAAATTAACCCATTTCTATTCATCTATGTGCTGGCAAGTGGCTGGTGACTTTTATCTCTCCTCCTGCATGTCCTGCTTCCTCTCTGTCACATCTGGTGTCCCCCCCACCTAGATTCATCTCTTCTTTTCTCTCTCTGCCCGGAAGTCCTGCCTAACCTCTTGCAGTCTAGCTATTGTTCATTCAGCTCTTTATTAAACCAATCAGAAGGCGCCTTGGCAAAGATACATCTTCACAGTGTACAAAAAGATTATTCCACAGCAGGGTGGCACCACCCACAGCAGGCTGGGCCTTCCCACATCGATAATCAATCAAGACAATCCTCCATAGACTTGCTTTCAGGCCAATCTGATGGCGGAGTTGTTTTCTAATTGAAGTTGCCTCTTCCTGGATGACCTTGGCTTGGGTCATTATGACAAAAATGTACCCAGTACCCTATTATAAATGACACCTTTAAAAATTACATTGAAGGGCTTGAGAGATGGCTCAGTGTTTAAGAGCATTGCCTGCTCTTCCAAAGGTCCTGAGTTCAATTCCCAGCAACCACATGGTGGCTCACAATCATCTGAAATGAGATCAGATGCCCTCTTCTGGCCTGCAGGCAGACACACAGACAGAATATTGTATACATAATAAATAAATAAAATATTTTAAAAAAATATATTGAACTGTTTATTGGCATTATGTAGGGATATAATTGCTTTTGGGGCAGGGGGTGTTGACATTATACCCTGAGACCCTGCAGAGCTGAACTCACTTACTTCTAGCAAGGTGAGATTTGGTATTGATGTGAAGGAACCATTTCCTGAATACACTGCTGTGCTGACCTTGAATACAGTGATTTCACACCTTTGTGATCTGTGCTCAATGTAATGTAACAGCAGCTACTTTCTCTGCTTCCAGTCTTGTGAAAAGCTCTCTGTCCTTTATGGCGAACTACGGTGTTAACAGTCGTATTGTAGGTGCCCTGATCAGAATGTGCGCATCAGCTTTTTGGGGCGGGACAAATACTTGAGAGTCTTTTAAACTGCTTTTTTATTGAAAGGAAGGAGTTCTTTTTATTTTGATGAAGTCTAATAATTTGTTGCTAAGTTTTTTGTGGCTTATGTATTTTGTTTTAAAACTTTCATTATGAATACTCATTGTACACGGTACTACATTACATAAAGTAACATTCTCATTCAAGTATATAATATGCACTAAATATGTTATCCTTCATCTGTTCTTCCTCTCTCCACTCCTCATCCCTCCCATTTTCCCTTTGCTCGCCCCCAGACTGTTTCAGCTCTAGGGAAATATTCACATTGACTCATACTTTTCATAGGATGCAGTTCACAGTCAGGTGGAGTCATTGTGGTGAAGGCTGGGGTCAGGCAGAACATCACAGCAACAAGAATGTGTGGGAGAGCAAGGCTTCTCACCTTCAAAAGAACCCACAGCCCCTGATTTGGCACCAACGGCTGGACACCACTACCCCAAATCAAAGGCTCTATGGAATAAAAACGCAAATTCATTTGGGAAGAGAGTGTTTGAATCCCTGGAGAGGTTCCCTGCTCAAAACCAACTTTCTAAGGAAGTGTGCCCCAGGTGTAGTCAGCAGATACACAGAGGTCACTGTAGCTGTGTATTGGGACCAAGAACAGCAGGTTACATCACAAGCCGGCAGAAGGACTTAGTGGTGATGTCCATGTGGTGCTGATTGTACACACATTCAAAACTACAGTATGGCAGGGTCACAGAGACTTTCACCAGGATTGCAGGAAGGTGCAGAGGTCAGGCAATGTGTAATAGAGTTAGTTTTTCTGCAAGGAGGCCTGAGACCATGAAGTGAGGCTGTAAAGATGAAACCTGTGTTGTAATGGAGACCTCAGAATACTGTAGATGCCAGGAGTGTGGGCTGTCCATTGAGTAAAGCTGTAGGCATGACGGTGAGCTTTAACTGCCAACTGGACACAACTAGAAGAGATTGTCTGGGTCAGGTTGCCCGGTGGGCATGTCTGCGGGGGCTGTCCTGACCATCTTAATTGATTGGGATAAATGTGAGCAGCATCATTCTCTGTATTCGGGTCCTCGACTGTATAAGAATAGAGAAAGGTAGCTGAGCACCCAGCATGCTCTTGCCTGGGAATGTGATATGGCTCTTTTAAATCTTCCTATCTTGGCTTTCCTGCTATGCCAGGCTGTTAACCTGAACAGCCATTAAGAGCTATTTGACTATTATTCGACCCTGTGGAGTTGGGGGATTGGGAAAGAGTGGCTCTCTTGCAAGGTAGATCTCCATTGGACAGTCATACAATTGATTTCATCATGTTCAATTTTACACGGGTACATTTATTTTTATCATTTTTTAATCTTATAATTCTTCTTCCTTTGGTTCTGGGGCAACAGTAGAATGTTATGACTTAATCCATGCCTCATACCTGCCCAAATAGATAACAAAACGGGCAAATGAAAATCAAGCCCAGACATGTGGCATACATCCCCAATCCCAGCATTCAGGCAGTCCAAGGCAGGAGGATGCAGAGTTCAGCACCAGCCTGGGATACATTATGAGCTCTAGACTGGCTTCAGCTAACGTGCAGAGATCCTGTTTCAAGAAAAACATAAACAAACAATCAACTTTAGGGGAAAAAGGAACCTGTCCAACAAGGAGAACAGCAGTGCGGTTCCATTCATAAGTTACTTGAGACTGCACTACTTGGCTGCTGCTACCCGTGACTCTAGGAGTTAGCCCTGCTTAGTTACTTTCTACTTAATTAAAATATAACCCTTCATTCACAAGTACTATGCTAATCTAATGAATGTCAAAGAATGCAATGTATATAGCTAACAGGAAAAACATTGACTGCAAATGAAGAAAAATGGAAATAAACAATTTTGAAAGAAAGAGGTAAACCAAGACAAAATTATCATTTTCAAAAATAGAACGATGAACAGATATTTAAAACTGATCAGCCAATATATAATAGTATAAACAAATCACTTGTAAGTATAAAAATCAGTGTTAGAAGAAAGAAAAGCTGAAAGCAAATTTGTCCAGGATGGCCTTTCTGACAGGAGTTACAGACAGTTGGGCGCTGCCATGTGGGTACTGGGAGTTGAACCCAGGGCTGGAGAGATGGCTCAGCAGTTAAGAGCTCTGCCTGCTCTTCCAAAGGTCCTGAGTTCAATTCCCAGCAACCACATGGTGGCTCACAACCATCTGTAATGAGATCTGGTGCCCTCTTGAGGAAGAGACCTGGTCAGTCGTCCTCATCAACTTAGACCATGAAAGCCAATATGGACAAGTTCAACAGAACCGCCATATACGGGCTGCCGGTGCATGCTTCAGCATTGCCAAGGCACACATTTCATTTTCATTTCCTTTGGAAGAGCAGTGCAAGCTTGTAACTGTGGCGACCTCTCCCCAGCTCCTGGGAGTGGCCTTACAGGCAGAAGTTAGGGGCAACAGCTTTTCTGTGTGTCTTTTCAGGATCATTTTTTTAAAAAATTAAGCACATTTATTGCTTTGTAGACCCAAACACTAACTTTAAAAACTCGGTTAACTGAATTTCTCCATGAGCCCCAGTGTCAGAGTCTATTAATTGCTTCTCAGATGCCATTGCCTAATATTTTAAAACAGGAGAGAGGAGGATAGCTTTTTTTTTCTCACAATGTAATATTGCCTTAGGTATGTGGTTATCACTTGTGTCAGAAAGATAAATTTAATCACCCTCTAGTGTCCTATTGTTATGAAATGACAGTTAATGCAATTTATTCAGTACTCTTGTTCCATTACTAACGTGTCACTCAGAATCAGACTCTAATTTTACAAAATGATTTAATTTTTGTTCTGGGTTAAAAAAATATCATTTCTGCCAATTTGCTTTTTTTTTTAAACAGCCAGGAATTTCAGTGAGAAGTTAAGATGTATTTCCCTAAATTGTTTCAGTTTAGAGAGAAAAATGATTTTTTTTGCAGTGAGAGAAAATTTTATGTGTGTGTATTACCAATATATATTTAATAGATATTAATAATACAAACATTATATATTAATTAAAGGCTTTCAACCAACCAACCCTCGCTCTTTGTCACTTAGCTAAACTGAGGTCGTGAGAAAGGTTAGAATTTTATCAGCGCTTCAGAGATGCCATGAGCTGATCCTATTGAGGAGCTTTGGGTCTAGGCTCCTGTGGTCACAGAAGCCCTATCCTGTCCTTTGTGCCACCTGTGATAGCTGCCTGGCTTGCACATTCCTTCAGTCAGTCGATACCAACTTCCTCCCGTTGTGGGTGGACCGAACAGCCAGCTTGGCTTCCCATCTTGAGGAAGAGATTACAGTGGCGCCCGTAGGTCCTGGCACCCTGCTCCCCTGTAGTGAGTCCAGGCACACCCATTGTGCCCAGGAAAATTGAGGTGTCGTGGCCATCATTACACACCCTCCAGTCTCAGAGGAGAGAGGCAGAAGTTTTTAAGAACAATGAGCAATTGTCCCCAGAATATTCTCCTTTGCTCAAAGTAAAGCTTGTGTTTGTACGGGAGAGGTTGGGCCTGGCACAAAGTACTGGGTGCTTGAATGCTGACATGTATCCTTGGGGTCTTCTGGGATCTCTGTGTGTGAGGGATGGGGATGAGAGATGATTGACAGCCTCTCCCAGGTGTCACAGCAAAGGGCCAGCAGCCGGGGTCAAAATGTACTGATGAATATACGGTGACTCCTCTCCTTCTTGTTCTTCATTATCAGGACATTAAGGATACTCTGGGGGCAGGGGAAGACGCGCTTTAGAATGTGACAGCTTCAAACCGAGTTTCCTATCTTAGGCCATGGAGGCTGTATGTCTGAGACCCAGCAAGCATTCAAATCCAAAGAGTGAGTTGAAGTTCCTAGAGAAAAACCGTGTTAAAGATTCTGCAAGGATGATTGATTGATTGATTCACTGACTGACTGACTGATAGATTGATTAGAGCTTTAGTGATTATTCAAAGTTGGAGCATTGAAGGTCTGGAGTCAAATTAATTTGGTCTATCTTCAGCTATTCATTACGGACTTCGCATTTGAACTAGCATCCTCGTGACCATTTTGTAATGTGCGAATAGACCACCAGCTTTCTGCTAACCTGAAGGCTGAGGGCTTCGTCAGATGGCATCTGAGGTCAGAACAGAGATGTCCCCAGTTTGGTGGACTGGGTCTACCTGAGAGTCCCACCAAAGTGTTTTCAAAGTGCCTTGGTTTATGACTTTCTGTTCTTCTGTTACAACACAAACTTCATGAAATTGTTACCACTTGGAACATGGTGTTTGGTTAGCCTGAATCTGTGCTCTTGGGTCATGGCCAGCCATGGGAGAAGAGGACCATAAGGAACGATTTATATTTAGACATCATGATGCTAATATGGGTGTCCAGGATGAGCCAGGACAAAATGGCTGACACTGGATGTCCTGGGACTGCCAAGGTAAACAGTGATGCAATCTGTTATAGAACTAGTTTTTGGTTGAAAGCCACTTTTGTGTGAATATATATATGGCTGTGGGGTGAGAGACCTGGACCTTTAACTGAGCATGAGTGAGAGCCTGGGCCTTTTCCTCTGCCAGTGGTCTGTGTGTGTTTGCCTGGAGGTCTGTGTGTCTACATGCATATGGCCTCTGCCTGCCTTTGTTGCAGCCCATATATGTCCATGCATGCCTGGGTACCTGCTAGCCTGGCACATTGACCAAGAGCGAATAAAGCAAGTCTTCAAAACCTCTTCAGCTTCCCAGCCTCTGGTGACCCTTTCTGACACCGGGGCATGGCCGCCATATGGGGTCACTCCTATTTGGCTCCAGAATGCATGTGAGGTGAGAGCCGGGATCTCATGTCAACAGGAACGATTGAAGTTGTGTTTATGAAACACCAGTTGACCTCAGTGTAAGGCTTATAGACAGGGAATGTCCAACTCTCATGAGAGTCAGTTTTCTTGGAGAAACTTCTGTCTCAATGCTGTCAGGAGCTCTCAATCCAGAGGAGCCTGCAGACCCAGCCCTGGTACCTGGCGGGGCCTCTGAGCAGCTACTAACTCGAAGTCTCATTTGCTGGCCCTCCCCAGGGTTCCATCAATACCAGCGAACATTTCCCAGCGCTCACACCAAGAGTGTTCTTTCAGCCTAGGAAGGGATTTTATTGTCTTCAGTTGATGTTTAGCCTGAACCAAACTGCTTTACAGCTCAGAACAATCTTTCCTAGGTCCTTCCTTCCGTCCTTCCGTCTATTCTCCCTTCCACTTTCCCTCCCTCCCTCCTTTCTTCCCTCTCTCTCTCTCTCTCTCTCTCTCTCTCTCTCTCTCTCTCTCTCTCTCTCTCCCTGTTTCTTCCCACTTCTCCTTCTGCCTTCCCTTTTTTCTTTCTTTCCTGGTTTTTCTTACGTTTCTCTTGACCTTGGATTCATAGTGCTCCAGGATTACAAGTGTGCATCATCACACTCAGCTAAGAACCTATTTTTCAGACAGGCCGTTTGCATCCTTCGGTACAGTTCTCAGGAAGAGACCCTGTGGGCTCAGACTCTTTCCCATCCCTGTGCATGTCTGCCTCTCCTTCCTGATTATGCTCTCTTTGAGCCTCATTCTTAAAAGCCCCTTTTCTTCTAATTTATTTTGGGAGGTTGGGGAACAGAAAGTTTCAGCCCTAAAAGGGATCTAATGCCCCATTTGATTTGATGTCAAAGACGTAGGAGTTTGGGGTTGGCTTGGGAAGTTTGGACAACCCTTAGTGACACCCTCAATCTTATTAGCTACAGTCCCCTAAAACACAAGCTGAATTGTTACCAGAGGCAAGTAATGGTTCTAGCCTTCGTCATGAATCATCATATCCCAGACTGAGAGCTCCCCAAAGGCCCCTGGGGTCGCTCCTTAGCGTGGCACTATTAGGAAGCAGGGGAGCCTAGAAAGCGGTGGTGTCTTTTTAGGTCATTTGGGAGATGCTCTTGAAAGGAACAGTGTCCAGTCTCCTACCCCTGCCTTCCATGATGTGGCTTTGTTCTGCCACCTGTTGCCACCACCATATCGTGTTGACTCTAAAAGCTCAAACAGCGGGGGCAGTATCGAACAAGGGCTGAATTTCTGAAACTGTAAGCTAAAAGGAACCTCCAGCTTTGTGAGTTGATTATATTGAATTTTTTAATATTAATGGGCAGCTGGCTAGATGGACAAAAGGATAAGAAAACAGAAACAAAACTAGAAAATATCTATAATCCAGGAGTGGTAGTGAGACACGCAAACCCCGATCTCAGGAGGATGAGGCAGGAGGAGCGTAAGTTCAAGGGCAATTCAGAGCCTGTCTCAAAACAAAGAAAAAGAAACCCCCTACAAATAGACAAATCTTCCTCTCTCTATATATCTCTCTCCCCCTCTCTCCCCCACCCCCATCTCTGTGTGTGGTGTATACACCAGTGTGTGTGTGTGTGTGTGTGTGTATGTACATATGCATATGAAATGGCCAGAGGCTGACACTGTGTCCACCCTATGTTTTTTGACACAAGGTCTCCTTCTAAACCTAGAATTCACCAGTTCAGCTAGACTGAACTAATTCACCACCATGTCTAGACCCAGCATTGGGGGTTCCTGTGCCTACATGTGCTGCCATGCTTGCTTTTTGTGTGGGTAATAAGGATAAGCTCAGATCCTCAAGCTAGCACAGCAAGCCCTTTACCAACTAAGCCATGTCCTCAGCCCCCCACAAATGGATTCTTAATGAGCCATTCTGCAAGCTAAGTCTGGGAGTTACCTTGTATACATTTGCATAAATTAATGTAAATTTGCATGTACATAAATGCTTCCTGCCTCTTATTTCCTTTGCGGGCAAGGGCTTTCTTCTCCTTTCCATCTCAGTGGTGTAGCTTGGGGCTTTACACCCGGTGGGTTCTCCATAAATATCTGCAGGCGCTCTGCTGTCAGCGTTGGTGCTTTTGCGGTCTTTCCTCGGGTCCATTGTGGTTTCTTGTCCTTCATCACTCCATCAAGAGCCCTGACATATTCTCTTTTGTCTATATCCCCTTTCAATCAAAGTCCATAAAGAAAATGAAATGTTTCCATTGTGATCTGACCAGTCCAGAGCCTGGACTGTAATGTTAAATTGTTCTACAAAGATTAGTGCTAACCCCATAGTCTGTACTCTATGGTCATTTAGCACCCATAAACCTAGCCAATTTTCTTGGCTTTACCCCCCATATTTCTCCATTTTATACACACAGATATTAACATCTTTGATAAATACTTCTTGTCTGAGAGTCTCTGTCAATTCTATTTCCCGAGTACTGAATGCTGTCTTCAGTGAGACTCAATTCTGCCTACATAGCTTGGGTGAGGTGGTATAAGATCTTTCCTTGAACAGAAGTCTGGTAGCTGACATCGCTTCGATGATTGTAAATTCACAGGCTTCTATTGTTGAACAGCACTCCGGTACTGGCCTCGCCTGCTGGGTTCAAAAGGCACACTGTTCCACTTTTCCAAAACAGTGAGAGCTTCCTTAAAGGTGGGGCTCAGACAAAGGAAGTACTCTCTGCTCTGTGAAGCTAAGGAATGATCACAGAGAGGATCCAGGGCTAGAGGGTGCTTGGGAAGATCAGAACAGTGAGAACACACCTGGCTTAGCAAGCTCTGTACGTGCTTGTGGAAGAAGAGAGAAAGTGCTCAAAGGTGGAGCGAGGAAGATCGCCAACAATGCTCTCAAAAGAATTTGACCCCTGACTCCGTGGTGTAATCACAATGGTGGCATCAGCCCAAGATCAAACAGGCAACTGAGAAATAGATGTCCCTGCAGGTGTGTGAGTGTGTGTGTGTGTGTGTGTGAGAGAGTGTGTGAGTGTGTGTGCATGTGCGTGTGAGAGTGTGTGTGCGCGCGCGTGTGTGTGCGCGTGTGTGTGTGCGCGCGTGTGCACGTGTGTGTGTGCGTGTGTGTGTGTAGGGGGTGCAAGTTTGTAGCTTTAATTTTTTTGTAGCTCTTTTTTTTTTTTTAAATGGATATCTCTTATTAGGTATATTTCGTGAGTCTTCCTTCCCTTTCTTTTCTTTTCTTTTCTTTTCTTTTTTCCTTTTCTCCCTCCCTTCTTCCTTTCAGGTTGGACACGGTGGTTTCGTTTCCATTCTGATTGTTTTCAGAGCCCATGTCTACTGCCAGAGCTTGGTCATGTACGCTCACCCCAGTTGAAAGTGAGGCTGGAACATTCTGTTTTTATTCTGGATAGTGGGCACTGTAGGACTTCTGAATGATGCCCATTATCTTGCCCCTGAAGGTCATGACCAAGATGCTTCCCAGATGTGGTTAAATTAGGTATTTGAGAGAAGGGAATTATCTTGCTTCATCTGGGTAGGGCCAATTCGATTATGAGGGTTCTTCAGAAAAGGATTTAAAAATAAGTGAGTTTGAGGGAAAGCAAAGGAGAGAGAAGATGCTCTGTACTGTCTTTGAAGACGGAAGGAGGGGCCAGAAGCCAAAGAGGAAGGTGACCACTAGACAAAGCAAGGTTGCGAATGGTGTCCTCTTGCCTCCAGAAGAAATGCAGCCCGGCATTTGTATATTTTCAGCTTCCAAAACCATAAAGTAATAAATTGTATTGATTTAAGACACTAACTTGGTGATGACTTGTCCCAGTAGCAGTAGGTAACTAATACATTTATTCTGATTTATTTTTCTTGTTATTGTTTTTGTTATTCTTTTGCTATGAAAAATGAATAGAGTAAACCTGAGGACACAATTAGCACTCTCTATTTTTAAAATTATTATTAATTATTAAATGTGTATTGTTATTAATTATTATTAATTAGATGTTTTGCCTGAATGTGTGTCTGTGTACCATGTGCCTGCCTGGTGCCCACAGAGACCAGGAGATAGAGAAAAATGATCCCCCAGAATTACAAATGGCTGTGATCTACCTTGTGGGTGCTGAGAACTGAACCCAGGTCCCCCGAAAGAACAGTGAGTGCTTTTAACTACTGAGCCATCTCTCCAGCCCCTGCCAGGGTTTTATTTATCTATGTTGGTGATGATTTTATGGATCCTCCTAAAGACCACTTCTGTCTCTTCAAATTGCCCACAAACTTTCAACTGAAAACCCCATGATCTATCCTTTTGAGTTCACTGCCCACTCGATGCCTGGAGTTTGTAAGTATCCCTTTGGCTTTCTCTGTCCTCCAGGGCTTCTGTGACTGTCCATTATGGATCAGAGATAGCAAGATAGGCTGACCTTAGCATCCTCATTGTGGTGGTTTGAATAAGAATGGCCCCCATAGGCTCATAATTGCTTAGTCCTCAGAGAATGGCATTACTTGAGAAGGATTAGGAGATGTGGCCCTTTTGGAGGAAGTGTGTCACCTGGGGTGGCATCTGAGGTTTCAAAAGCTCAAGCAAGGCCCAGTGTCTTTTGCTTCATGATGCTTGGGGGTCTGGTTGTAGAACTCTCTGTTACTTTCCCAGCATCTTGTCTGCCTGCATGCTGGCATATTTCTCACCATGATGATAATGGACTAAACCTCTGAATCTGTAAGCCAGATCCAATTAATTGTTTTCTTTTATAAGACTTGTCTTGGTCATGGTGTCTCTTTACAGCAACAGAACACTGACTAAGACACTTGTGGTACCCAAGATTCAACACATCCCAACTCCTTCTCCTATCTTGGAATTGCTATTCTCACTTATGAATGCACATTTGCCCTGCTCAATGGGAAACCCATTCTCCCTCAGCCAGAATTCTGAAATAGCAGAAAGACTGAGAAGTTCTGTTTCCCTTAGGTCACTCCCTCAGCAGTAGTTTGCCAGCCCCCAACAACAAAGCTCAAAAGTTTTGGCTGAAGTTAACCTCAGAGATAAAGAGGATCACCCCCACCAGGGTTCATGGCTGCAGAATCATAGCCATTCTTTTCATCCATCCAGGGAGCTTTAAGATTCCAGTTTCTCCACAGGCTTCATAGCAATGGCCTAATTGCCTTTCAAGAAGGATAAAATGCCCACATTTCTGAGCCTCCACCCCCAACCCCCTAGGCCTTTGCTTCTCACACCAGCGATGTTTGGGATTGCTAGTTACCAAATCTGTTCTATCTTCTCCGAGCTGTTTGCTTCCAGCCCATGGGACGACAGCCAGGGCAATGGGGAAATGAAACAATCCCAAAGCTTTCAAGTTTCCGAAAGATGAGCGCAGTTTCTTCTGTGTTGTTCCCCTCACCTGCTCCTTGTCCTCTCTGCCAACACTCCCTCTGCCCCAGATTCGTTGGCAGTCCAGGCAGGAGCCGACTGCCTACCAGGCATTCTTCATTAAAATACACTGCTCTTGCTAATTACAAGCCAAGATTCTCCCACGGTGGGTCTGGTCTGGGCATTGCCATTATCTTCATAAATAGACTCTTTACTTTGCAAATGGTGCTGTCATAGCCAGGCATTCTCAACCTGGCAAGGGCTCTGTGCATTCTTGAGTGGTGGAGGGAATGTGTCAGCAAGAGAAGGCAGAGGCATTCATGCCAAAGCCGGCTCTGTCCTGAGTTCACCCCGCTCAGTCTGGGCAGCAGGCAGCCAACACAATGGTTGAATCGGAGAGTATGACTATGGTGTTGCAGGAGCATATGGCCCGGATCTTCTGGGAGATTTTGTTTCCTGTCATTTTAATCTTTACAGCAAACGCAACTTATTCGATGTAAAAAAAACTGTGTAAATATTTTTAAATGCTCTATTTTTTTTTAAAGAATGTTCCTGCCCCCCGATCACAAATTGGCTGGGTATGTAGGGGGACAGATGAGTTCTTGGTTTTTCAAATATGCCGTATGCAAACTCATCTATGAAAATTTGTTTATGTATTTAACTGTCTTTGCCTACAGAACCCTGTGTACAGTTTCTGTTTAATGCTCAGCTGCCTTTTCCAGTACTAGCTCTGTCTGTACCCTGTATTTTCTGGTTCCCTCACATATGGTTGCCCCCCCCTTTTTTGCAATGTCAGAGTGGCTCTATGTCATCTGTTAAATACCACTGGAGCTCCCACTGTGTAGTGCTGGCTTTGTCCCCATACCACACCTGTCATATCTGTGGTCTCTAATCCTTACAATGAACCTGCAGCTTATGTGTTCCCATTGTGTAATGAGAACAGTGCAGCTCAGGGACACTTCCCACCCGCCCCCCAACATATACACCTTCTCCAGGAGCAAAGTAAGACTTGAAACCTTCAGTTCCAGTTCATAGTGAACCTCTGCCTCTATACTAGATTACAGATTCCTGGGGGAAGAGTCTGCTCCTAAGTACTCGGTAGAAATGAGTCAAAGAAACAGCCCTGCACCACGCTCTAATTAGTTACCTAAGATACGCTGTCAAGATGAGCTGCATGAAGGAAAGCTCAAAGTGTCACTACAGAGCATATGCCTTTTGGCAAATTCAGTTTGCAAAATTTACAATTAAGAAGGGTCACAGGGACGGTTACAGGTCAAGTCACTGGCCTTCCTACCAACATTAGTGAGGTTGGTGCAGTAATAAAGTACTTCTCGAATTCTGAGGTGCAAAGGAACCATGGCAAGATCTTGTTAAAATGCAGGTGCTGATGCAGGTCCAGATGAGGGAGGCAAAGCTGAGGCTGCTCCTGGAGCAGCTAGACAAGAAGAGACTGCTGGGGGTCACACAAGAGCCAGGGGGCTACACAGAAGTAGAACGGAGGCCATGACGATTTGAAGCTAGAGAGGACCATGCGTGAAAGAAAAGTGGGAGATTTCACCTTGGTCTCTCACATGCAGGTCTCTGTGACTTTCCTTATGTCGTGTCCTTTGCCTGGAAACCCCTTCCATATTCTTTGACCCAATAAATATTCACTCATCCTTGAAAACGGCTCAGAGGTGATTGCCGGTAATTTGCCACTTCTCTAGGCTAGGCTAAGTCTCCCTTCGCATCTCTGGATAATGAATGGTTGGTGCATACCTTAGGTACTGCTGCCCCCACCCCAACCATGACTGTGCATTCTTTGAGGTTAGAGAGTAAGAATTAATGAGATGACACAGATGGATATTCTTTAATATGCTGAGCTTACCAAAGGGACTGAGAAAGGTCATGTAGAAGAAGTCAACTCTTCCTCTACCCACTGCTTGGACTCAATTAACTTTAAGAAAATGGACACATAGGAGAAAAGCATACAAACTTTATAGCATAAGTTGAACATAGCACAAGAGTCTCCATAAAGAAATGAAGTCCCAAACCCAGAGTGGAAGTCTTACAGAATAAATGAGTCAGGGAGAAGTAAACATCAAAACACAGCAGTAGATAGGATCCCAATCAGCCATGGGATTAGAGATGGGAGAGGAAGAGGGGACAGTGAAGACCACAGTAATGCCATCTAAGATATAGCCATGAAACTCAGGAACTTAAAACAACATGTATTTTTTGAAGGCACGGGACAGGGACTAGGTGGACATCTAGACTCTCTCATGCATCTGTACTCATTTGACAGGTCAGTTCCAATGACTTTCTCAAACATCTAGGGCATCAGACAAGGCCCATGTAGTCCTTCACTCTCACAGATCAGCCCAGGTCCAAAGCAGGATTCCAGGACAGGAAATGAAGCATGTGAAGCATTCTGATGCTAGCTAGATACACCTAGATACAGTCCATCACCACCATTGTTCTTCAGATCAGCCAGATAAGTCCACAGTCTTTCCCAGGGTCAAGAGGTGGGAAACAGATCTATGACTCGGGGAGAGATGAACTACAAGCCAAATGAGAAGAAGCAGAAATGATACACAAAGCAGGCTATGAGTATCAGGGGCAGTGAAATCAATTGCATTATTTTACATTGCAAGGGACTCTGACAGGCACTAGGTCACCCTCACATGGATCTGCCTTAAAGGCTGTCATCTTAGGGAGGTACCTGGACTGCAAAGTGTGACCACTCCTCACCCTTGACTCACCAGTCACCTTAGACAGATGTTCTATCCCCAGGCAGGCTTCTCATCCATTGGTTCCAGATGAGCAACCGATGTGTGTCTGTGTAATTCAAACTAGTTCTAAGAGTAGGGGATATGAGATATGGACAGAAAGAGAGGTCAGTTAGCAAAAGATCACTAAGCAAATAAAAGTAAGTTCAAGTTTAGTTCCATTCAGACTACCAAGTTCTCCATAGTCTGTATAAATTCTCGAATTATCCACGAGAACAAGTCTTTTCTTTTTCCTTCCTCCTCTTAATATTTCTTTCTGAAATAGGGTCTTGTGTAGTCCAGGGCACATAAACTTCTGATCGTCCACCCTCCAAGCTCCCATTCCTGGGATTACAGATGTGAGCCCCTGTGTCCAGTTTGCATTTTCAATTTAATGGCTTGAACAGGTGATTCGTAAAGTCCAGCTTCAAAGACTATATGTAAATCTCCCCTCACTCCCAATGACTTGGTCCTTCTCAGAGGCAAATGATGCTATGTTAAACCACTGCCATCCAAAAAGGAAGATAAACAAATACATATGCTTTGTTCTTGATGAAATATTCCAATTTTAGTTTTTCAATTAGCATTATTTCAATAAACTTTTTTTTTTTTTCTAAACTAAGGCATGAAAATGTTCTCGTTCTTTTTTAGGGCTTCATGAGTTTCCATTGTGTGAATGTGTCAAAGCCTGTTTAATCACGCCCTTCTGACAGCCATTTGGTTCACGCCCACTCACCAGTGTTTTGCAATTCAATCCAAAGCAATGTACAGGAAGACACTGACAGAATCCAAGTTTGGGACTGACGAATGGCCTGATGACAGTGACTGCTCTATTGTCTTCTGATTGGGGTCTTTGTCTTAGCTGTAATCATGAAACAAACAAACAACAAAAAAAGATGGCCAATAAAATAGCTCGGATCAGGACAAAGGCACCAGCATCCAAGAGTAATGTTCTGAGCTAAGTTCTCAGGTCCCACAGGGTGGAAGAAGAGAATGGGTTCCAGAGGGTTGACCTCCACAAGAGCACTGTGGCACACACGCAGGCACACACACACACAAACACACACACACACACACAAATAAGTAAAAGTGTCACTGAAAACAACTACAGAAAACTTCATGAGGTACTCGGCATGTGTCCGATATTCGGGAACTGTATGCTTTAACCTCTAGAGGAAGCTATACAAGGGAGCAGGGTGATGGGAAGGAACAAAGGGCCATGATTCAAATACAAGCCAGTCTGGGACTGGTGCCCAGGGCTGGAGTGCGTGCTTAGCATGCACAAGGCCCATGTCGATCCCCCGGCACACGTCCTGGGTTTACAAGGCTGTGGAGCGTCATCGGGTGACAAGCCACTTCACCCAAGCAGCTCCTCGTGCCAGCGCCGCTCCCCACCAGGTGCCTCTGCTCTGCTCCCTGCATTCTTCTCTTCCAGAGGCTGAACTTGAGGTGCGCAGAACTAATCATTTGGAAACATCATGTCATGGCCACGATCATTGAATTCATGTGGCTCTCAGGCCAACTCAGGCTAGCCAAAAGGACAGTCACCACTGAGAATGCAGGGAGGATGTTAATTTCTCCACAGCCTGTAGTGTACACTGATTGCTTCTGAATGTTAGCTTGTGAACCTGTTGCCTCCGAATTACTAAGAAGCAGGTTAGGCCTCGTGTTTCAGACCCATGAAACCTGTCTCTCTGCAGTCTATAATAAGCTCCCATCAGGTCCTGTCAGGTCTGGGAACTCTACCAAGACAACAGTGCAAGAAAACACGACCGCACTGAGAAACTAGGAAGCTCAGCCCTTCCAGAATCTATATATGGGGCACACCAAATGTTCTGTGCTCTGGGGGCCTGATGCTAAGTCATGGAAAGGACTGAGCTTTTTTTCTGGCTTCAAGAGGCTCAGATGTGAATTTTTTGGGGTGTCTAGTCAGTCATGCTTCTGACGAGGGTTCGTGCGTTGATGAGACTTCGTAATGATGGGGCTGATGCGGGGAATTATTGTCTGTATTTAAAGTCTGGAGTCACTGTGGGGAGCTCTGGTTTCTCATGGGGGCATGAGGTATTCTACCCCCAAATCCTGGTGGTTGACCTGGACCTGGGTTCCGACTGTAAGTGGATCTTCTGACCCTGGGGTTAGGCTGTCAGGGACAGCCACTTTTCAGTTTAACCTGATCCTTGATACAGTTTCTGTCTCATCTGTAATTGCACTTCAGAGTCAATCTCTGAACCCCAACCAGGATTCTGGAGCAATGGGTTAAGACACTTTGTCATTCCAGGGTGAAACTGAGCAAACAGACCCACTTTCAAATAACAGGCAGCTTCTCAATGCCCTAACAATGTTTTGCACAGAGCTGGTACTCAACAAACTGTAGTGAGTTCAGGAGAGTAAGTCAGCCATCACCCTGGAAAGAAGCCGTGTCTAGAGATAGATGGCATCCCTGACTGCAGAGAGATACTTTGATTGTCTGTATTTTTGTCTTGATCCCCATGTTAGGGTGACGCCTGTAGGGGTCCAGCCTCAACTGGGTTCACACGTTCCAGGGTAGGGGTGTGTTGATTAGAAAAATTAGGAAGGAGGAACAGAGATACGAAAGAAACACCGAGACATAAGACAGAACCGGGAGGGCAATCCAGTGAATACTGAATACACCTGTGTTTATTTTCCATATGCTTATATACCCCTAACAAAAAGGGGGGAAGAAGGCAAATGACTGTTTTAGCATGACACAAAGAACAAACAGAGCAATTACTTGCCCCAATACTTGAAGCATCAAGCCACTAGATCCTGAGTTAAGCATTCTGTTGTTCATGCAGGACATGCAGTGACTACACCTTAGACTAAGTATCCTGTAAGCAGCCACTTCCTGGGTCAAACCCGTCATATCATTGAAGGAGCAGGAATAGGCTTGAATTCTCTGACCTTTGGTCAGGGCAGAATGGACTCACTTCTGTGGGCCATGTTAATACTCAAAACACCAAGTAGCCACACCTTAGGTCAAGATAACTTGTTTGCATCCACACCTTAAGTCAAATCTCTTGCCAATAACTTTGCAAGAGCAAGAGTAGGCTTGAATTCTATGACCTTTGGTCAAGGTGGAGCAGACCCCACTCCTGTGGTCCCCCACATGTTTTCTATAATCTGTATTAGTGTTCTGAATCTGCACTAGCATGTTTGTACAGAATGATGTGCAATAACCATTCATGCTCAGAAAATGCACCACTTTAACAAATGACAAAAAAAATTCACAGGTAGACGTAGAAAGTGGGGTATCTTTCCTCACTTGTCATCAGGGTCATGACTGACACTCTGGTGCAGGACAATTGTATTCTGTCAATTATGTTTTAAATAAATGCTGATTGGCCAGTAGCCAGGCAGGAAGTATAGGCCGGGCAACCAGACAGGAAGTAGAGGCGGGACAATGAGAACAGGAGTATTCTGAGAAGAAGGAAGCTATTTCCACAGTTCTTCCTAGACAATGAAGAAACAGGATGCGACCTATCCCACTGAAAAAGGTACTGAGCCATGTGGCTAACATATACTAGAATAATGGGTTAATATAAGTTATAAGAGCTAATATAAAGCCTGAGCTAATGGGTCAATTAGTTTTATAACTTATGGAGACCTCTGTGTGATTTTCTTTGGGACTTGCCGGCTGTGGAAACTGGTGGGAGGACAGAAACCCCAACAATTAGGCACTCATGTTACAACACTCCTATAACCAAAAATACATTAATGAAATAAGTGTAGCATGTTAAAGTTTTATGCGACACATGAGATTTCAAAAGTGAAGACTTAGGCTGGGGGTGGAGCTCAGGTGATGGAGCACTGGCCTAGAGTTTTAACTTTGACTGCCTACTTGACAACCTTGCCTAGAGGAAATTTACCTGTGGGCATAACTATAGGGGATTACCTTTACTGTCAAAGACTGTAAGAAGGCCCAGCCCTCTGTGGGTAAAACTATTCCCTGGTCAGTTGGTCCTGGGCTATATAAGACAGCTAGCTAAGCACAGGTCTTCAAGCCAGCCGGCAAGTATGGTTGCTGCTGTACTTCCTAATCCGTGAGTGAGTTCCAGAGGCGAGGCTCTGTGGGATTGCAAGCGGATGGGCTCTGGGTTCCTGCTTTTATTTCACTGGTGATGACCTGTCACCTGCAAGCTAAAATAAGCCCTTTCCTCCCCAAAGTTGCTTTGGTCATGTTATTTGCCACAGCCACAGAATGAAACTACAAGACCCAGCATGCCAAAGGCCCTGGATTTGGTCTCCAACACTAGGTTCTCAGGTATGGTGGTGCACCTCTGTAATCCCAGCACTGGGAAGAGAGGCAGGAGGAACAAACATTCAAGGTCATTTACAACTACTTAGTCAGAAGCCAGTCTGGGATATAGGAGACTCCCTCTCAAAACAACTAAAGACCCAGGGTAAACTGCCCCCTTTAAAAATATGTATTATTTTTGTTAATTTTTGATAATTTCATAATGTATACATTGTATACTGATATAATTCACTCTCCACTCCTGCTCCTAATTCCTCACCCTCCCAACTTCTTCTCTATTACTAACAAATTGATTCCACTTTGTATTTCTCATATATTCATGGGTGTGTAGCCATCTGCTAGAGCATGATCTACATATCCCAGGGACTATACAATAAAACAAACAAACAAAAAACTTTCAATTGTTATGCTTATATTCTATGATGAATAGATAGCCGTGCCAAAATGCCATTGTTTGAGAAGGGTATGGATTAAGGCTAACAGATTGTGGGAAGGGGGTGCCCAGCAGGGCCTGTCTGTTCAGAACCCTCTTGGTTTTGTCTGTGGCATTCTGCAACGCTCTGGGTAAGTTTCATCAGCCACAAGAAAGGTAAGACAATTTCTTTATGATGGGTTCCTGCCAGAGAGTGAAGGGAAGGTTAGCATTGGATTTCTTGGTTTGGGACTGGCTTGGGAAGAGAAGGGGCTAGTTTCTATGGCCGCCTGAGGCACAGGAATTTTATTTTCTGTGGCCTGCTAGAAGCGAGAGGTGCTCTAGAGACTATGGTTGCCTTGTGGGAGAAAAGGGAACAGAAGGAAAGTAAGGGAGAGGCTGATTTGAGGCTTTCCTACACCTTCAGTTCAAACAACTCAGCATGCCAAAGAACTACCCTTTAATGAGGCATTGCTCAGAGTCACATGACCACGTCCTCATAAAGCAAAGACCTTTAGAGGATTGCTTAGTAAGACTTGCTCTCATATAAATCCTCTTTAAGTATCCACCCGTGGTAACCCCAGGCTTCAAGGACCAGCTCGACCCTACAGCTTCTAGGACTGAGTGCTCAAGAAGGGCCCAGAGACCAGGAACAAGCTATTAGATGAACAGAAACTTGGAATGAACAGGACATTGGGATGGAACGGGGAGGGAGGCACAGACAAAGGAAAGCAGGAGGGCACTGACCCCTATCCATAGGGAGAAAAGGAGAGTTACACACTGTGACTATCTCTGCCAGGAGTGTATGGAAGTCAGGGCAGGGGGAGAGAAAGATGGAGAGGAAGGGGAATGGAGGACGGGGGAGGGAGATAGAGAGGGATAGAGAGGGAGGGAGAAGGAGAGATCGGGAAAGAGAGTTTGGGCATTGCTGTGTAGTAGAATGCCTTGTACTTGCTTGGTTTCTTATCTCATTTATTTATTTATTTATTTATTTATTTATTTATTTATTTATTTAAGATTTCTGCCTCCTCCCCACCACCACCTCCCATTTCCCTCCCCCAACCAAGTCCCCCTCCCTCGTCAGCCCTAAGAGCAATCAGGGTTCCCTGCCCTGTGGGAAGTCCAAAGACCATCCACCTCCATCCCGGACTAGTAAGAGGAGTATCCAAACTGCCTAGGCTCCCACAAAGCCAGTATGTGCAGTAGGATCAAAAACCCATTGCCATTGTTCTTGAGTTCTCAGTAGTCCTCATTGTCCGCTATGTTCAGCGAGTCCGTTTTTATCCCATGCTTTTTCTGACCCAGGCCAGCTGGCCTTGGTGAGTTCCCGATAGAACATCCCCATTGTCTCAGTGTGTGGGTGCCCCCCTCGCGGTCCTGAGTTCCTTGCTCGTGCTCTCTCTCCTTCTGCTCCTGATTTGGACCTTGAGATTTCAGTCCGGTGCTCCAATGTGGGTCTTTGTATCTGTCTCCTTTCATCGCCTGATGAAGGTTACTGTTCAGGAGGATGCCTATATGTTTTTCTTTGGGTTCACCTTCTTATTTAGCTTCTCTAGGATCACGAATTCTAGGCTCAATGTCCTTTATTTATGGCTAGAAACCAAATATGAGTGAGTACATCCCATGTTCCTCTTTTTGGGTCTGGCTTACCTCACTCAGGATAGTGTTTTCTATTTCCATCCATTTGCATGCAAAATTCAAGAAGTCATTGTTTTTACTGCTGAGTAGTACTCTAATATGTATATATTCCATACTTTCTTCATCCATTCCTCCATTGAAGGGCATCTAGGTTTTTTCCAGGCTATTACAAACAATGCTGCTATGAACATAGTTGAGCATATACTTTTGTTGTATGATAAGGCATCTCTTGGGTATATTCCCAAGAGTGGTATTGCTGGGTCCAGAGGTAGGTTGATCCTGAATTTCCTGAGGAACCGCCACACTGCTTTCCAAAGTGGTTGCACAAGTTTGCATTCCCACCAGCAATGGTTTCTTATCTCTTAAGAAGATAAATAGGGTCACTCACTAGATTAGTGAATTCAGGGCTTGGTTCAAGCATAAAGCCTGGAATGTAGATCCCCAGAATCCATGTAAATGCTGAGTGGGCAAAACACCCAGTCTGTAATTCCATCATTCAGAGGTGGAAGGAAATAGGTGCTCCCTACCACCTGTGAAGCAACGCTGCATTGATTGCAAGTGGCCTCGGTGAAGGAGAGTTTATAAGCGAGGGAAGATGAGGGAGAGGTTCCATCCATGTGGTTAAGGGGAGGTCCTCATCCCTGCTGAGAATAGGCTTTCCCGGTATCGTCAATTGGGAAGGAGGAGTGCCCACACCCTTGTGAGGCTCCCCCATCTATTCTCTGTAAGGAAACCCAATAAACTCACTGATTCCTCTGAGTAAACACAAGCAGAACTGTGCCTGGGTTGGTCGTTGGAACCTTATGAGAAGGGATAGACATTGCCTGGGAATTTCTTCGGCCTGGGAAGCAATTTTAGCAACGGGTCTCTCATACACATCCCAGGACTTAACTGGAGTTTCCAGAAACTCTCTAATGATCCTGCTTTCTTGAAGCTCTTTGAAAATGCACAGCAAGTTGCCAAGACCAGGGTGTTCTTCATCAAGGACTCCAGAGGAGATAAGGTTTAATTTGATCTAGCTGTTAGGCAGCTTCACAGGCGAATTCCAGAGAGTGATGTATGGGTATTTTTGTGAAGTCAGCAAGCCGTTGTTGCGCAGGATCTCTGCAGATATTGTCAGCGGGAACATAATCTGGGTCAATGAATCATAAATTCTATTTTGGTAGTTTGCCGAAGACAACGTGGAGGACATAGCTGTCCCGATGGGGAATACTGGGAGAAGACACTCCTAATGGAGCAGCAATGCAGAGGATGCAGAGAAAGGAGAGAGAGAGAGAGAGAGAGAGAGAGAGAGAGAGAGAGAGAGAGAGAGAGAGATCCTGCCCAACAGATTGCAGGCTTCCCTTCGGCCCTTTGTTCAGTCACCAAGCAGGTTGGGTCTTTCTTTTTCCCCTCTGGGTCCTGGAACACACAGATGGCACAATCACACACAAACGGGAATGTGACACTGGTGTGAGTTCCCCGGGGGCTCTTCAAATGACTGCAAACTTCTCAGTTCATCAACCTATAAAGAATCCAACTTTGTCCCCAAGAACAACTCCACATGCGTTAAATGGCAGCAGTTCACTTGGTCCTAGTTTGTGTAGGTTACAGAAAACAGCCCGGTCACTGCTTGCTTAGAGACCTTCAGGTGCTTCTATTGGGGGTGTGGGTTGGGAGGAGGGGGAAACAAGGACGTGTTTCTTAGACAGATTACTTTATCTGGCTTTACAAATGGAAACATTGAAGATAAAGAGTGATAACAAGTCCATCATTATTACTCAGACTGGCCTCTGAGATCTTCAACTCAAATGCCCTTCCCTATAGCTTACCATGAGAACCTTTGTTTCTGAGAAGGACAGCAAGAAAAAATGAAGTTGAGTCCCGGTAGGAGGGATTTGGAGGAGGTGTGGGAAAGAGTGATCCGGCTCCAAGTGTGAGACCAAGGATTGAGTTACAAGGGACAGCGGCAAAAAAGATCGGAAGATCAAACACCCGAATCAACCCTGAAATGGACCATTTCTGTACTCATCCTTCTGGCTAATCCAGGGTTCTGCTGGTCCCCTCATGAGGTCTGTCAGCCATGATTGCTGAGGCAGATGGTGTTTGTCTCCACTGGAGAGTGTCTGCTCCCATGGGGCTCCAGTCCTCAGGGATTATCTGACTAGATTTGGGAAATGAAAGATAAATGACCTTCTTTCAAAATGAGCAATTATCATTCCTCATTGAGGGGAAACAGACTTTTTTTTTGTCCTCAAGGGAGAAAGAAAACCTCCCTTGTAAAGCTTAGAAGACATTCTTCACACCAGACCCACAAGGGTATCCTAAAGCTGGGTCGTTGGATCTGATTACCCACTAGAACTACCAGTGATATTGGACCCCACCGTCCAATTAATAAGTTTGAGTGGCTCTGACAATTTTTAAACAGATTCTTAAGTGATTTATATAAAATAAATTTATGAGATATGCTGCAGATTAGGTCACAAGTATACCTTAAAATTAAAGGCTTGGCCCCCAGTGTACGGTAAAAGGACCAGTCAAAGAAACATACCCTAACCCTGAAAGTAGACCCAAAGAAACACAGTTTACCCCTGACCAACTCAGTATGAAAACTAATCCCTGAACCCCAAATCCAGCCAATTTTCAAGCTTGTCCAAGATCAAGGATTGAAATCCAACCAATTCCCACCCTGAAAATCTTCACCCTGGAAAAACTCCACCCCTAAGAAACCCTGTACCTGTTCAGTTGGGTGCTGCCTTTTTCCACGCTGGCCTTTTTCCTTACTGGCAGAGACAGCCATTCCCCTGGATTCTTCCCTCCCAATAAATCTCTTGAATGAGGTTTGGGTGACGACCTTCTTTCGCAGGAGTAGAACAGAACAGAGAAGGGGAGCAGATCCGACCAGAACTGTTAACAGTTTTGCTGGGGAAACCTTTCCCTAGTGGAACGGAGCTGTTACATTGGGAAAACCTTTCCTTGGAGCAGGGCTGTAAAGCTACTAAGTTTCTGGTGACTTTGTGTTATTCCTTGACTCCCAACTGCCAGGAGTCCTTTCCATCTGAACTGTGATGCCTAAACCCAGTGTAGTGGCAACTGAGAGATAGTGGACTCTTTAGGGACTATGGTCTAGTAGGAAGTCTTTGGGTTACTGAGACCTGGGCTTCTCCTCACTCCTTTGTTCCCTGGCTCATGATGAGGTAAGATATTTTTTGTTCTGCCATTTCCTCTGCCTCCAGATACTCTGTCCATCAGGTGCTCCTCTGTTACAGGCCCATAGGTGATGAAGCCACCCCACCAAGGCCTGAGAACTCTAAAAACATGAGCCAAAATCTTTTCTCTCGAAGTTGATAGTCTCAGATACGGGTTACAGTAACATGAGACTGACTCGCATGGGAGTGCAGCGGTTGGGCTGAGCTCCTGTACTAGGTCCAACAGACCGAATCAACAGTAGCTACACCGGGGCACACATTCCACCACTGGGATGAAAGCAAGTTGCTGAGTGACCTTCTGGTTTATCAAGAAGGAGTGGGATGCTATTCGAATACCCAAATAAGCAAGTACCAGTGGACTAATAAGGCGGTCTCTGCTTTCTCCTTACAAGGAAAGAGCCTGTTGCTAACCAATCAGCTTTTCCCATACTACTTCCCAGTTCTTTGCTTACTAACCACTGCTTTTCTACCATCCAAACGGAGCACACAGCCTATTTTGCAGCATGGAGGATTCCCCAAGTCAGGAATCATAAGTAAAAAATAATTAGATCTATCACTGAATTTGTTGTCATTTTGTCTCTTGACCTTCAAAAGGGCACTCAGAGGTCAAAAAGCACACCCCAAGAAGTCTGCTTGAAATGGTGTGTATTCTTTGAGATCATTCTCTGAGTTTAAACACAGACTGTCGGAAGGGAATTGCCATGTGTCTATTCCTATGAGCAGCTCCTGTAGTACTGTTGGGTTGCTGGATTGGAAGACGAGACCCCCAGAAGTCCTATGATGGAACAAAGGAGGCCATAAGCCCAAAGAGAGACGCTAGTTGTCGTACACCCTGAGCCCAGGAAAACAAAGCTGGGGCTCTCTGGGCTGTCCGGAAACCTTCCTACAGCAAGAGGGAGTTGTGACTCTGTTGCTCCAACCTGCTCACCCATCACAGCTGTCAAAGGCAGATTGTGTAAGACTTTCCAAAACCCAGCGGAACAACTCTGTAGTACAAAAGAGATGTGGCAACTCGTGGCTTCCTTAGTGGGTAAAAATGCAAAGGTAACAATGAAAGCCATGGGTTAAGATTAGGAATTTGAATTTGAGCCATGCTATGATTGATCTGTCTTGATGATACCATGAGCCTTTAGGCTCATGACTTAATTTCTTCTTAGTGTCAGTGTCCTCATCTGTAAGACAAGGATAATAATAGGTACTCGATAAAACAGTAACAGTGACATTAGGAAATTGCATTCATTAAGATGTATCCAACACTCTTTGGTTGCTGTTCTAGCTCTTTCTGTTGCTATGTTAACACTCTCTGACCAAAAGCAACTTGGAGAGGAAAGGGTTTAGTTGGTTTCTACATCCAGGGCACAGTTCATTGTTAGAGGAAGTCAGGTGAGAACAGGGGACAGGAAGCAGGAAGCAGGAGCCACAGAGGAATGCTACTTTCCAGCTCTCTCACAAAACCTTGCTTAGTTTTCTTATAGCCCGGTAGTAGCCCCTGCTCAGGAAATAGGCACCCCACAGTGGGCAGAGCCCTCCTGAATCAATAAAGAAAATCGAGACAGTCTCTCACATAGATCAACTTGATAGTTCGATTTCTTTCAGGTGGTTCTAGGATGGGCCAAGTTGATGGTTAATGCTAACTAGAACAGATGGGGAAATGAGTCTGAGCTAGAGGCAGCAAGGGGCTCAGTTCCTCCTCACTAGAGCGCATACACCGGACATCAAGGGACTGTGGTGGGGGTGGGATCTCTCTGGGGTACCTGCTGGTGCTCACAGGCTTCCTTCCAAGCCCCTTAAGTCTGTTGGTTGGTCTTCAGCCCAGCTCTTGGTAGGGAAATAGGGCTTCCCAGGTCTACTTAACCTTTAGCTAATGGGAAGCCATCACTGGACCACAGTCCTCCTCACCACCCTTGCCAGGGAATCAAGGAATCATTATCCCCCCTCCCCCCAAGAGTTCTCCTGATGATCTAGCTGCCAAGCAGGTTTGGGAACAATGGCAGGATCAGCCAAGACAATTAAAGGGGGTCATGAAAAGGCTTCTGCCTGAGCCTTCTCACTCACCCTGTGTCCCACTGCCAGGCATCATCAGGCTGGTAATTCCACAAGCAGACATTTATTTGGCCTCCCAAGCATCCTCATTTAAAATGTACTTCGATGTGAAGTCACAGAGTCTTAACACCTAAAATTAAATTCAGTGAGTAAACAGAATTTTGTCCTCTAGCAGGAGGGCAAGGGGTGACTTGGGGACAGGGATTGATGTGGCAGTGGACAGGGTGGGGTCCAAGAAGAGGAGGCTTTTAACTGTGGCAGGCAAAGGAGTTCACTGGGTGACAGGAGAAAGGCCTAGAATGAAAGACGTAAAAATTCCAAGGACTAAATGCCTTTCTCACTTGGTATAGTCTTTACACTGCCGTCCATAGAGTCCCTCCTGGATGACAGGCATTTTGCCAAATATTTCACCACCAATTTGATTTCCCTGGCAGAATAGAACAATCGCCCTTCATTCCTGTCTTATGGAGCAAGAAACTCCATTACCTTGTCCAATGAGGCAGATAGGTGGCACTGTATCCCCAAGTCCTATTGAGCAGAGGTGAGCAGGGCGTGACATTGTGAAGATGGTTTAGTATTTAAAGTGCTCAACACACAAGAGCAAGAACAAGAGTTTGGACCCCCTGAACCCATATAAATCTACTGGGTGTATCGTCTCATCTCTAATCTCAGGCCCCAAAAGGTGGAGACAGGATTTCTATAGCATGCTAGGTAGCTAGACTGATCTGTGTTCACTTAAGAGTCTCTACCTCAGGGAATACAGTGGAGAATGATGGAGGAAGAACCCCAGTGCCAACCTTGGACCTCCACATGCACATGAATATGTACCCACAAACATGGGAACACATATATAATGCACACAGATACACACACACACACACCATACACACATACAAAAGCAGGAAAAAACCAGGAGAAAGAAAATGAAGAAGAATAATCATCTTTGGGATAGAAGCTCTGGCTGGTGGTGATGGACTTTCCTATTTTTAGCATCTCATTTTCCCAGGCTCTTCCAACAGTCAGCCCTCCTATTTCTAGGGCTATGGTGGAGGCTGGAATTAGCCCCAGATAAGTTGCCCTCTACTGCGTCTGGCTGCTAACTGCCTCCCAACAATCCTAGCTCCCAGGCTGCAGACAGCATGGGCATGTGGAGGGCACATAGAACATGTTCAATGGACACTTCCTGTGCTGAGCCGAGAGGACCCGGCGGATCAGCGTTTGTGGCAGTCACTTTCCTAGCATTCTTGCCCTCAGCTTGATGCCCAAACTGCCTGATGCTGCGGCTGTGCTGCTGGAGCCAGGGAAAGTAGCAATGACCAAGACCTCTGAATTTTTTTTTTATATTTATTACTCAAAGGCTTCATGATATAAAACACTTTGGACATGGTGAAGGATCTTGACACTAAAATCTTCTTTATTTCCTTTCTCATCAGAAAGTACTTTGTAGGTTGTTGGTTTCCACGGTTCTATTTCACAGAAATATGAGTTAATGTCTGATGTTTTTTTCTTTTTTTCTCCAAAAAGGGCCTGGTGTTTCCAGAGATGCCATTAAGTTAAGGAAACCACATGATTAATACCTAACTTTAAATGATCTGTTTCCTGTGAGGTTCTTGGATCTAGCCTGTGTCTAAGATCTGGACAAAGGCTGTGTTAGGTCCATCAGTCTGCCCTACGCTATCCCTTCAATGAAGAGTCAGAGGAAATTCCAGCTGCTCTTGCCAGGTTCCCTACAGGGGACTCCCCAGTCAGTGGTGATGTGTGGGCTTCTGTAGCCCTCAGGACACTCTCAGCACACTGCACAGCCCCACAGTCCACCATTCCCTCTGGAGAGCTGGTCCTCGGCAGGTAGGTGAGGTAGTCCACCATCCCCTCTGGAGAGCTGCTGTTCGGCAGGCAGGTGAGGTAGGTCACCATCCCTTCTGGAGAGCTGTTCTTTGGCAGGCAGGTGAGATAGTCCACCATCCCCTCTGGAGAGCTGGTCCTCGGCAGGCAGGTGAGGTAGTCCACCATCCCCTCTGGAGAGCTGCTGTTCGGCAGGCAGGTGAGTTCACCATCCCCTCTGGAGGGCTGGTACCTGGCAGGTGGAGCCTTAAGCAGCTCAGCTTCTCAGCCTGGCTCCATCCCAGTCGTCCTCTCAGGATCCCACACTCCAATCAGACATGTGCTTTCCCTCCTACACACTCACAGTTGAACCCAACCCCTGCCTCTCTCTTCCCTCTTCAACGTGCAGATACACATAGAAAAATCTTAGCCTGCTACTGCCAGGACACCAGCACATAAAATCTTTTCTGAAGAGGTTGTGTTATCCTTGCTTTAGAAACAGAGAAGTGTTTTTTAAAATATTTATTTTATTGGGGCTGGAGAGATGGCTCAAAGGTTAAGAGCATTGCCTGCTCTTCCAAAGGTCCTGAGTTCGATTCCCAGCAACCACATGGTGGCTCACAACCATCTGTAATGGGGTCTGGTGCCCTCTTCTGGCCTGCAGGCATACACACAGACAGAAAATTGTATACATAATAAATAAATATTTAAAAAAATTTATTTTATTTTATGTGTATGAATGTTTTGTTAGCATACACACACACCACACACACACATATATACATACACACAGTATATATATATATATATATATATATATATATATATATATATATATGCACCAGCTCCCATGGTATAATGGTTAACACTCTGAACTCTGAATCCAGTGATCCCAGTTTGTATCTCAGTAGACCCTGTTCCTTGAGGAAGAGACCTGGTCAGTCATCCTCATCAACTCAGACAATGAAACCCAATATAAACAGGCTGCTCATGCATGCTTCAGCATTGCCAGGGGCATGTTTCATACATATACATACATATCTATGTATATATAAGATAGATAGATGATTGATAGATAGATAGATAGATAGATAGATAGATAGATAGATAGATAGATAGACTATATGCATACTTGGCAGCCAGGTCCTCTGCAATCAGAGCAAGTGGTCATATGTAGGCAATTTTTCTGTCCTGACTGCCTGTTCCCAAATAACTAGCAGCCGCTTCCCAAATAACTGACTCAGAGACTCAATATAAAGTATAAATGCTTGGTCAATAACTCAGGCTAATTACTATCTAACTCTTATATTTAAACTAATCCACATTTCTTATCTGTGAATTGTCATGTAGCTCATGGCTTGCTACCTCAATTTCTACACATCCTGTTTTTGTGGCAGCTGGCAGGTGTCTCTTTTGACTCCACCCTTCTTCCACCCAACATTCTCAGTTTGGCTATCTGGCCTATACATTTTTCCTGGCTACCCATCAATCAGTGTTTTATTAAACCAATTTGAGTGATTGGTGTAGGAGATCCTTCTGTTTACGTGTTGCTTTCATTGGTTGAATAAAGAAACTGTATTGGCCTTTTGATAGGTGGATCTCAGGTAGGCAGGAAAGACAGAACAGAATCTGGGAAGAAGGGCAGAGTGGCAGATGCCATGATTCTCCTGCCCGAGACTGACACTGGTTAGGATCTTTCCCGATAAGCCATGACCTCGTGATGTTACACAGATTGGTAGAAATGGGTTAGATCAGGATGTGAGAATTGGTCAAGAAGGGGCTATATATAATGGGCCAGGCAGTGATTTAATTAATACAATTTCTGTGTGGTTATTTTGGGGGTTAAGCTAGTCGGGCGGGGGGATGCAACCAGCTCTTTTATACAAGTGATGTTGGAGGAGGAGGCCACTTAGCCCCGAAATAATCACACAGAATCTGTTTCAATTAAATCACAGCTTGGCCCATTAGCTCTAGCTTCTTATTGGCTAACTCTTATAAATTAATTTAACCCATTTCTATTAATCTCTGTATCATCATATGGCTGTGGTTTACTGGCTAAAGTTCCATCTGGCTCCAGCAGCTCCATGGTTTCTCTCTGACTCCGCCTTCCTTCTCCCACACTATAGGCCAAGCCAGTTTCTTTATTCATTAACCAATAAAAGCAACACATAGACAGAAGGAGCTCCTACACTAGAGTGACAAATATTCCCACAGTGTACAGAAGAGTTATTCCACAACTGTCATGATCATGTGCCATCTCCCCACTGAAACTTCTTGTTCTTAACCCTTACTATATTCTGGGTTTTGTTTTGTTTTGTTTTGATGACTATCAGGTTATTCTTCTGGGCAATCATTGTGGTACAGCAGGGAAAAAAAGATTTGAGATTAGAAATATCCTGTATTGACCTGTATAACATAAAGGAAGTTGAGCAGGTGGCTCAGTTCTACAATCTCTAAGAAAGCTGAATCCTACAACATACTAATGAGTAAATAAAGGACAAAGACTTTCTTATCCTTGACTCTTGAGTCACAGAGCTTTGGCCCTAAGAATCTATTCTCTGGCTTTTCCCTCCTGCACCTTCTCTATTGTCTCTTCACCTGAAGATCTCTCAGTCTTCAAAAGTCACAGGTCTTCAAATTTCCAAGCACTCTGGCAGGGCAACTGGAGTCTGAGAACTTCTGCTGTTGCTAAAGCACTCATGCTGGTCTGCGTCTAAGAGGAAGGGCCAAAATGGGCTTAAATTTGTGTCAGGACTTTGTGAAGGAAAAAGGAGGCGGAGACAGGAATGATCACATGACTATCAGACTGTGAAATGAGTCTGAATAGAGGAAGGAAGGCTGGGAAACCTTGCAGAGACTCACGAAGGCTACAGGAGGCTTACAAAGGCCTTCAGGAAGCCCTTGAACTTCTGTTGCCAGAGAGCTGTCTCTGTATTTCCCAGGGGGCAGGGGATCTCTCTTAGTATCCATGTTCTGCTTTGTGTTACTGGAAGCAGCCCCTGGGAGGCACTGATGGGTGTTAGGGCAGAGTAGGCACAACATTGTTCAGCCATGCTCACTGTCCCTGTAATAGCTGAGCCAAGGGTGATAGAAAGAATGAAAGAACGACATATCTCCTAATTCCATCCCCTCGTAGCTAGTAACCCTTAATAGAGAAGACCGCGACTTCTTCGGCTTTCTGTTTGAGCTTTATAGCATGCCATAGTCACAGTCCCTTTAAATTCTACAATCTTAGACATTCAAATTTCCTCTAGAAAATCCTGGTGAAGGTGATTCTATGATAGGCTGAAGGGTCAGTTGGCTTCACTCTTTCTGGGAATGAAGAGATGGGGATTTGGTTTCATCTGATCTAGTCCAGCCTGGTTTGGTCTGGCACATTCTGGTCTGGCCAAGTGGCTTTGACTCTCCTCTCACCTGAGACATCCATGTCCCTCTCTCTGGGGGGTTGGAGAAGTGGCTTTGGTTCTGGTCTCAACTGTGTTCTCCTTTCTAAAGGCCTAGCTACCACCCCCTTAACTGGTTGTCTCTATGGTGCCTACCAATCCCCCCTCATAGAGTTGCAGCCCAGAGCCATCACAGAAAGTTTTCCTAATGCGGCCCCTCAGCATCTATGGAGGTAGGACCCACTCTGTACTTTCAGAAACATCCCCAAATGATTGTTGGTTAGCATGGAAGTCAAAGCTTTTGTGAAGAAATCATACAGCTGAGAGAAAGGGATTACCAACTATCCACAGCTCCCAAACCATATTTGTACCTACTCTGTGAAGTACCCTACAACTTGCTAACTACCCTTTATGGACCTCTTCCCATGTGCCATGTGCCTCTTTCAGCTCAAACGTATTAGTATGCAATATTTCCCAGGACAGAGTTAAGGGGATGGATGGCTCTTGGCATCTTCAAGAAGATCCAATTTGTTTATCCTTCTTGTACACTTTCCGGGGAATTTCACTAAAGGTCTGTGTGCCCTGAAAGCTTGTCACCCTCCCTTAGTAAATTAGTGACAGTTTGGCCATTATGTCAGTAGAATATAAAACTCAATAGGAGCACAGTAGAATATTACACACACACACACACACACATGCACGCACGCACGCACACACACTTAAGAAGCACAATCAGTAATCTCTGCAATGTGTCAACCTGAGGTTACCCTTTGGTGACAAGAGTGTGGCAACTGAATTCAGCCTTCTGAGAGTTGTGCTTTGTGCCAGATGCCTAATTGTGCCTACTGAAGGTTCCCATGGGAGGGTGTGACCAACTGTCCAAGTTCCTGGCAGTAGTGTCTGGAAAATCTTCACCAAGGATCATGGAACAAAGACTGGCTCCTTGTTCTTGGCTATGACCTCTGCTAATGTATTGACTCTGCTCAATGCCAATACTAATTTGCTCTTTAAATAAGGGAAATAGTGATATTAAAAATTTACTGCCAGGCACAGTACAAAGTGCTTTTCATGAATCATATAACTTAATCCTCCCAACAGCTCTATGAGGAAGACATTTAATGGACAAAGAAGTCTGAGGTTAGAGAGATGATGGCCTTGCTTAACACAAAAGCCCTTGAGTAGAAGAGGTCCTGCTGGACTATCAAGGCCAGACAGCTTCAGGCTCTTCCTGGTCTTCCTTCTGAGAGTTATCCTGTTTAATCTGGATAACTCTACTCACTGTGAAGTTCTCCAGGGCTGTCTCCCTGCCTCAACTATTTCATTTGTCGGCTCTTTCCCATGACTTCCCCCAACTTTGTACAAAGTCCTTCAAGAAAGACCATAAAAGTTATCACATGATACAGAATTATTGCTCCCTTTAAGACTGACATCCTTGGAGTCGTCACTGACTTGGTGCCCTGTGACACCCTCCTCTTCTGGTTAAGTGTAGCGATCCTCTCTCTTCTCTCGAGAGCGTCAGATGGGTTTGAGCTCAAGCTTCTTTCTGATATCAATCCTTAGGTGTTGTCAGCCCCAAAGATAAAAAGCACCAGTGTGCATAGAGGGCCTTACCCACACGATTAAGGCTAATAAAGCTGATGTCAGGACTGGGCCATGAATTCAACAGTGCTTAGAAAATGGAAATGCTATGCCGAGAGGGGTCAATAACTGTCAACAGATTTTTAGAGAAAAGCATTATGTGTCTGGACAGGCTTAGATGGCATGTTAGTGTGATCAAGTTGTTCTGCCTTTGACATGTGACAGGTTAGTCTCCCAGACAGTAGCCAGGGTTTCAGGGGTGCCTCCTGCCCGCCTGGGGACACCATTGTGGAGAAGCTTCACAGAATCATGGTCTTCATGGAGCCAAGATTCAGTGGATGCAGACTGCTGTGCTACCTTTACTTTTTAATAATGTTGTAAATAATAAAAAAAAGCCCAAGTGAGTGATGTTTTTCTAAGCGTCCTGGATGTCTGAAGATGAACTTCAATTTCACTGCACTGGTTATTCCTACCCAGTGCTCTCCAGTTTGAGATAGTATAGTAACAAGATGGAGAGAGGGATGGGGGGATAATAAATAGGTAGATAGTAGGACCTACTCATCCTAGATGTGTTTAGAAGTGATTGCTGTTTTAGCCCCTATACTACACTCATCAGCTTGCTTTTATTCATTCATGCATTTAATTATTAATTTATCAACCACTCATCCTGTGTTTATTATCTGCCTGGCCTTGCACTCAGTGCTATAAGTTCCATGTCAATTAAGACATGCATCTCAATCCCCGTCATGTAAATAAGCAATTGCAGAGACTAAATTACAGGGTACTACCATATGATGGGAGCCAAAAGAGAGGTTGCCTGGCTTGGCCTGAAGATGTAATGCGTCTTGGCTGGGTTTTGAAGGATAAGTATGGGCTTCCCAGGCAGATGAGGGGGAGTGATAGGGAAGAGCAGGAGCAAAGGACCAAAGGGCCAGGCAAGATAAGATGAGCATTGTTATGATGCTGGAGTATGATGCGTGCATTGTGATGGTCTTCTGCAGCCATTAAAAGTAATAACAGGGAAATCGTTAATCAGATCCTATGAGGTTTGGACAGAATTCTGTCAATCTACTGACTCACTGATGGTTCCTAGACAAAGAAATAGCAACCACATTTGTGGTGATACTTTGTTTGTGATCTAACAAAGCTTGCCTGAAGATCTGAGTGAGGAGCCAGGGCACTAGTAGCCAGAGAGGCCAGGTAGTGGTGGCGCACACCTTTAACCCCAGTATTTGGGAGGCAGAGGCAGGTGGATTTCTGTGAGATCCCTGGGCTATATTAGATTGCTCTAGTCTCAAAGAGAAGCAGAGTCAGGCAGTGGTAGATCACACCTTTAATCCCAGTGTTTGGGAGTCACACGTCTTTAATCCCAGCACTAGGGAGGTGGAGACAGGAAGGGATGGCTGGACAGAGAGAGGAATATAAGGTGGAAGGAGACAGGAGCTCAGGGCATTCAGTCTGAGGATCCATAGAGACAGAATATCCCATTTGGTCTGAGGATTCCGTAGAGGTGTGGCTGGCTGCTCTGCTTCTCTGATCTTTTAGCTTTCATCCCAATATCTTCGGTTGTTTTCATTAGAACCAATTAGATTCACGCTACACATATTGCATTGTGTAAACTGTGCTACAGTCTAAGAAGTTCGCTCTGTTAGTGTCAAGGAAATCAGACTGAAGGAAGTAAGAGTAAGACTAGAAACAAGGACACTGCATTCCATAAACTATGAGAGGGAAGCCCAGTGGCGTGCACACATCTTTAATCGCAGCACTCTGGAGGCAGAAAAAAAGAGAATCTCTGTGGGCTTCAGGCCAGCCTGAGATACATGTCAGACCCTCTTTCAAAAAAAAAAAATGAAAGGGAGAGGAAGAAGAGGGAAAAGTAGGGGAAGAGGAGAGGATAGGGAGAGAGTGGGGAAAAGGAGATGGGGAGAGGAAGCGAGAGAGACTTAAGGCACATCTGGATCTGTATGGAAAATATTTCCCTGAATGCAAGGATAATGGGCACTGTGCACTTCTTCCCCTTGAGTGGAGCAGTGTAAGCACCCTAGTCAGTGTTTCCATAGGGTTACATGATGGAAGAAGCACACGGCCCTAAAGCATGTTGATGCTGGAGTTACCAAAACAAGGAGTGAAGGGTACATACAACAGATAAAATTATGCCTGCTGGGGTCCCCTTCACCCAGGTAAAGCTAACAAAGGACTGGGCTTGGGGAGGAAGAAGCACCCTCCTTAATTGAATAAAAAAAAATTTAAAAGGGTTAGAATGGATGAGATTCTGTGTCAAATTAGGGGATGGACAGAGAAGAAAGAACAAGGGGGCATCTCTAAGTCCCCAGGGTTCTCCCCTGAGTGGGCAAGTGTGGAGTGGTAAATACAGAGAACTGTAAGGACATGAGTGAGTGTGAGCTAGGGGGCAGTGTGAGCTAGGGGGCAGTGTGAGCTAGGGGGCAGTGTGAGCTAGGGGGCAGTGTGAGCTAGGTGGGCGGTGTGAGCTAGGGGGCAGTGTGAGCTAGGTGGGCGGTGTGAGCTAGGGGGCAGTGTGAGCTAGGTGGGCGGTGTGAGCTAGGGGACAGTGTGAGCTAGGTGGGCGGTGTGAGCTAGGGGGCAGTGTGAGCTAGGTGGGCGGTGTGAGCTGGGGGCAGTGTGAGCTAGGTGGGTGGTATGAGCTAGGTGGGTGGTGTGAGTTAGGTGGGTGGTGTGAGCTAGGTGGGTGGTGTGAGCTAGGTGGGCGGTGTGAGCTAGGTGGGTGGTGTGAGTTAGGTGGGCGGTGTGAGCTAGGTGGGTGGTGTGAGCTAGGTGGGTGGTGTGAACGCTGGCAGTGAGTTCATACGGTGCTTCACTGGGCTGCAACAGGAACTCGGTAAGGCATGTGGTTCGCACTGAGGATGGTTAAGAAGTAGGTGACATGACTGGGAAGTAGGAAATGGTGGATAAATTCAGAGATCCCTCCTCAGGATCCATATCAACCACAGGTCAGAGGCAAGCTAACAAGTGAACTCTACTCACAGCCAGTATCAGGGTACACACAACCATCGATGAATGCATGCACCACCAAAGGATGCCCTGTGCATACTAGGCTCAGTGTAGGGCAGTTAGTGTGCTCAGTGTGTGCAAGATGCTCCTGCAACTCAGGAGCATCACAGTTCTGGGCAGGGATCACTGCTGGCTGTGAGAGCTGTAGCACTTGTGGATATACCTGGAGCCAGCAGGACTCCCCCCCCCCCCCATTAGAATGCCTGTCTAGTAAGAAGCTGTCTCCGAGAAGGCTGTTTAGAAGTAGTGATTTCTGAAGGGCAACTTCCTTGCCAGGTTTGTTGGCAGGGAACACAAGGAGGGTGGCAGCTCCTTGAGTCTAGGAAAGAATGGTTGGTGAGACCACAAGGAGGCTCTCCCACTGGCTTATAGCCCGAGAATGAGGCAGTAGGGGGCTGCCCAGGACATGGCCACTCTCACGACAATTAGAAAGGGAAGCAGCATTGTGCAGGCCTTCGCTGGTTGGTATTTCTCATTAAGCCCAGAGCACAGGTGAGATAAGGACCTATGTTCGGAATTGCTCTCAGCTTCATCCTTTCTGTCCTCAGGAATGGACAGAGCTCAGCTGCCTCTAATGGGGCCACCAAACTCCCCTTCCAGGCCGTCTTCACCATCAGGATGGACCACAGCTGGACTGGCAGCATCCTCAGAACCAGAGTAAAATCCTGCTCCTGGTTGTACTGGTCAAACCCCTGTGAAGTTGTGAACACCTGTGGCCATGTTTAGGGGAAACAACCCTATATTCTCAAATTATCCTGATATCCTGTGTGTTGTTACTGAATCCAGAATGTAGTTTGTTTTTACTCTTTGGGGGCCGGCCACCCAGCTCCCAAATAAAAACACAGAGATTTGTTCTTAAGCCTGGCCTTAGCTTGCTTGTTTCTAGCCAGGTTTTCTTACTTAAATTATCCCATTTGTCTTTAACTACATTCTGTCCCTAGGCTTTTACCTATTTTATTCCATGTATCTCTCTTTCCTTCTTATTCCATGGCTGGCTGGGTGGCTTGGGAGGCTGGCTGGCTGGGGGCTGGGTGGCTGGCTGGGGGCTGGGTGGCTGGCTGGGGGCTGGGTGGCTGGGAGGCTGGCTGGCTGGGTGACTGGCTAGTTAGCTGGCCCCTGGTGCTGTCCTCACATTTTTCTTTCTTCACATCCCCCCTCCTTGTTCCTCTTCTTCCAAGCCTAGATTTCCCCTCCTATTTATTCTCTCTGCATGGCCCTGCCTATCCCTCTTATGTCTAGCTGTTGGCCGTTCAGCCCTTTATTAGACTAATCAAGTGTTTTAAGCAGGAAAAGTAACACAGCTTCAAGAATTAAACAAAAGCAACATAAAAGAATGCAACACATCTTTGCATCATTAAACAAATATTCCACAGTATAAACAAATGTAACACATTTTAAACTAATATTCCATAACGCCAGAAGGGTTTGTAACCCTGAGAAAGATGTCTACAATACATTTTTAATCGAAGAAATTAATTTTCAACCCAGTAAATATATTATGAGCCTGGTAGAAATATAAGGTGGATACATACTCTGTGAGGAAAATTGGGCTTTCTCTTAAAAATTATTTATGCATTAAATTTATTAAATTAAAAATGCCTATGTCTTTGTGAATGGAAACCTCATGTGTTCAAGTGCCCAAAATGGCCAGAAGAGAGTTCTGAATCCCCTGGAGCTGAGGGTACAGGCCATTGCGAGTCACCTGACTTGGGTGCTAGGAACAGAACATGTGTCCTCTAGAAGAGCAAGAAGTACTCTGAACCACTGAACCATCTCTCCAGCCCAAAATTATGATTCTCAAATGCCATCCCATAATATCCATGGGGGATTGGTTCTGAGATCCCTGAGGTAATGAGAATTCACTAAAGTCCAAGTCCCCTACAAAAAGTGGTGTGTACAGGACTTGCAGGTCTCCTGTACTGTTCTGAGGATGTCCAGACTGCCTTTGTCCCCAAAACAAAACAGAGGTCATGGAGATGGGTGTGATGCTCTAGCGGAGAGAAGGGCTGACGGCATGCTCCATGTAGTTACACAGAGAGTCTGAAAAATATACACCGAAATGTTAGTAATGATTTTCTCTGTATTGTAAGAGAGAGAGAATTTGTGTCCGGGCCTGTGAATGCATTTGGCTTGTTTTGTTTATTCTAACTTTTCTTTGATGCCTATCTGTTATTTCTATGATGATGGCAATACTAACAATACAGATGAGAGATGCGAAATCATCTTCCAGCCTCATGCTGTTCCAGGCCCAAGGCCTGAAGTACAGTCAAGACAGCCCTGAAGAAAATGACGGTCACAAACCTGAGAAGTTTCCCTGGACTCCGCCTCAGCCTTGGTGAGGACGCTGTTTGGAACTTGTCTAACGTCATAGAATCCTAAAGTGTCCACCCATCTCAAAGCAGCGTTGGCCTTTGAGTCTACCCCTGCAAGAACAAGAGATGACAAGAGTGGCCAAACTGGTACAGGAATTGAGAAACATGACAAAGATTTTTGAATGTTCATGCATGTTTGCATGCGAGTGAGTGCCCATGCCCACATGTGTGTGTGTATGTGGAGGCTAAAGGTTGGCACTATCTTCTTCAATCACTCTCGATTTTGTTTACTGTGGTAGGATCTCTCCTTGAACCTCACAAGTCTAGCTATCTAGTTAGCCAACTTTCCCGAGGATTCTCGGCCTTCATCTCCCAAGCCCTGGGATTCCAGGTAAGCTATTATGCTCTCCTGGCTTTTCTATGGCTTGGGGGAACCTAAATTGTGGACTTCCCACTTACAAAGCAATCACTTTATTCAATGAGCTATGTCTCCAGGCCCATGAAAAAGACTTTTGCTCACTATGTGTGGTGTGGTGTCTTTTTTCCTAAGACCATAATGTTATCTTGGGTTTTGTTCCTAGTAGTTATGGAAACTAGATCAATACAATGCTAGCCAGGTCTGCGGTGATGGCAATGGAAGGGAGGGTCAGGGACCCTCACCTGAAATTTCTCCTCCTCCAGCTGCAAGTGAGCCTGGGACATACCAACCTCCATAGAAGTTGGAAGATTAACTGAAAACAGGACCCTGTGATGTAGCTTCCATGAGGCTGTCATCTATATGGGGTGGGACTCAGTGGTTCTAAAGATGTTTGGGGGTCACCATGTTCCTGGAAGTAACCCCAAGGTAAGCTTTGTTTGAAAAGCTCAATAAAGTCACTGGTCTCACTAAGTTGAACTTTAGTGAAGTCATACGTTTTGTCTGTTGTTAATGCCCATGTGTAGTGGTCCGACATTCATTGTGCCACCCTAGGAAAACAGCACAACATCATGTCGGCTCTCTGGAATTTTCACTATTGTATCATCTGCAAGCAACATTCATATGACTGAATTCTTATACTCAAAATTAGACTCCTTCCATTCATTTTCTCCCTAATTTGAACAGATCTTTGCTATATTCCCAGTTCACCTCCCTCACCCCCCGTTATGGGATCATAAACTCTATCACCAAATCTGAGTCCTTGGGGTTTTCGGAGTCTGACACATTGGAAGTGTGAGATACAGCCATCTGGCAGGCTAAAAAGCAAGAGGTTTTGAAATATTTATGTCCGTGAAGAATAAGCCATGATTTTAAACTGTGTGTTAGAGGTTGAACAGACGCAGCACTTGGGGCCCTAGCAATGGAGCCAGCAGTTCTCTGCTGAATTCTCCCTGTGTGAGAGAGCGGGTACAAAGCCTGCTTCATAAAGAACGAGAAAACCGTGTGGCTCTCCTTCCCCTTGCTTGGCCTTCTGTGTGTTTTCTGAAGGAATATTGGTGGAGAGAGAAGAGCTGATGCTGAGATTAATAACCCAGGATACTCTCGGAGGCCCCATAAGCTCTAGAAATGCTGTACAGATCTGGGTGATTAAGACTAGGCGAGAGAAGCCCATCTTAATCAGCAGTGTGAGCTTAAATTTGGGGCTCTCTCAGGCAAAGTATCTGCAAGGGTCATTAGCTTTCATTAATTATACAATCAACAGAGCTCTAGTGGAAAGGGGCCACTGGTTACAGGAGGCTGGATTGGGAAGGCAGTTCAGGTGTCCTTGGGTGACAGTGGCACTCTGGTCCTGCATACACAATTTTCCCCTGAGCATCTTCCTGTCGAAGAGCCGTGTGGACCAGCCCCATTTCCAGAGTCGGGGAAGGAGGACCCATAGTCCACTTCTGAGAAGATCAACATTTGCTGTTCTATCAACCCTGCTGTCAGACAGAATGGAAAGAATAAAGACCCCTTTCTCCTCTTTCCTTTTCTCTTACATTTTCAGCCAAATCGGCGGGTATCGACTCACTCATGGGGATGATGTTCTTGGGGCTTTTCCAGGTTATTTTAAGAAGGCAGGCGTTTGCTGAAAATGAGCAGTCTGTTTTTGTATTAATTTTGAAGACCATCTGTGATGGGTTTACTAGAATGCTAATAATATTTTTGATTTCCTCTATTTTCTTTCCAGAGCCTCCGAAATATCTTCCCTGGTCCTCGTGAGATGTAAGCATATATATCTATGTATAGGATGTATATGTATGTTTATGTCCCCAGAGTACCAGTGCAGAGGCCAGTGTCAGAGATGATGATAGGACTTCATGGTAGCTCCAGTTACAGTTACTTGGCAGCACTGTTGTGTCCATATAGCTCATTCGAGAAGCTTGTGAGAGCACCATGCTGGAAGTGTAGCAGAGGGTACTTTCGGGGCTGTTCGTTTGACTGGCCCTCTTTGCCTGACATCACCACTTCTAACCCTATCTTGACTTTGCCCAACCACCCACTCCTTGGCCTCCCCTCAGCCTTCTGTGCCTACTGTTGAAGATCAAGACTCTTGACTAGAATTGGATGGAAGTCCCTTCTGAGGAGCAGCAGCTGCCAATGAGACAGGGCTGATGGCTGGACCCCTAGCGGGTGAATTTGTGAAGCAGTTCTACCAAATCTAGTCTTCAGTTAGAAAAGAGACCAGCAAGGTACAAAACCAGGACCAGAGAGGAGTCAGGAGCAAAGACGGAGAGCTTTCCCTTTTCTGCTTCTAGTTCCCTGCCCCCGGTTCTTGTTTCCTGTTTGTCATTTTATAATCAAACCCTTTTGTTTTTCTGTAGACTATCTAGAGATGGCTCCTGTGCCAGCAACAGAAGATTCCGATGTCTGAGCTTCGTGACTTAGAGTCCCATCTTAACTGTACTCTGAAGACCCGGGGTTAGGTTCGTTTTCCCTCTAGGCAAACTAATTTTGCTCAGTCCTGGAGCAACCGTTGATCTCTGTATCTGTTTTCACAAGGTGAGAAAGAGGCAAGGATCAGCACTCCTGGTAGATAAACAGCGGAGAAGCAAATGTACTGTAGAGAGGGGACATCTATTATCCTGGATTATGATCGATGGCGTGTTATCAGACTGGTTTTTTTTCCTTTCCTGTCTGTGCAGCCTATAAACCTGAAGATTGGAGAAGAACAAATCTTGTCCAAAGACGCCATTGATTTTCTTTATGGCCCCAGAACGATGTTAGCCAAGAAGACAGAAAGTCTTCACTGGTATCAAATCAAATGAAGGAAAATGAGCACAAGTGAGGATCGGGGAGATCTGGATGAGATACACAGCCGCAGGATCTAGAAGCCTGAATGTCCATGTTTCAGGGAGTGGTGGGGCTGTGGTCCCTACTGCCCTTCATTTGCTTTTCCTAAATGGAGCACAGGGTAAGGGGAGCAGCCGGGAGGGCAAGGTGGCACGTGCATAGGTTTCCTAGGCAGCTCTAACAAGACGCCGCAAGCTAAGTAGGAAAAATGCATTGTCTTCCTTCTCTGGAAGCTAGCATTTCAAAATTGGTTTGCAAGGAGGAAGGAAAGATGCTGCCTATCCTTTCCCTTGTCCCCTGTGGTCCAAGCTCATGGCATTCTCAGTGTGTGCCCTCAGGTCCTCTTCTGCATGTTCACACTGCTTGCGTTCACGTTGCCCTCTTCTTGTAGTGACATCATTGTTATTAGATTAAGGGCCCACCTGGGTAGACCATGACTTCATCTTAACTAATTACACCTTGTAACCACCATGTCTCCAAACAAGGTCGCATTTTGAGATGTCATAGGTTTTGGTTTAGGGATTTAATAAATCTTTTGGGGTGGGGCGTCATACTCATTTGAGCCGAACCTGAAGCCATGTAGTTGTCTCAAGGATTTCAGGCTAATGCAGTGGGTATATGAAGCTGCCAATGATGCTCAGAAAAATAATTGTTTTCAAGACCGGATTTTCCACAGTGAACCAGGGTGGCCTGTAATTAATGTGTGGGCCCCATTGACCTCGAACTCATGATCCCCCAACCTCATCCTGCCAAGAGCTGTGGTTGAGAGATACTCTGTTTTGCTTTCTGTTGCTGTGATGAAACACCTGACATAAAACTACCTGGGAAAGAAAGAGTTGATTTCAGCTAACAGGTTCTCATCCATCACTAAGGGAAGTCAAGGCAGGAACTCAACATAGGCACCTGAAATAGAAACCATGGAGAAAGCTGCTTCCTAGCTTGATCCCCCAAGCTTAAACTCAGCTAGTTTTCTTATACCCGAAGAATATTCTGCCCAGGAGCGGCACAGCCCACAGAAGGCTAGGACCTATGTCAATTAACAACCAAGAAAATGGCCCACAGACATGCCATAGGCCCATCTGATGGAGGGGATTCCTTGGTTAATGTTCTCTTGTTCCAGGTGACTCTTGTTTGAGACAAGCTGGCAATAAAAACTAACCTGTATAACAGGTGTGTTTTACCATATCTGGCTTCCTTAGAAACTTAGTAAGTTAATTGGGTAGCTAGTGATGACCATTTTTTGATGAGAAGCCACTATTGAGGATTTCTCCCGAAGGAAGGGATAGCCAGGAAGCAACATGGGCAGTGTGGAGGCATAGAGAGAACAAGGGATTCTCTTAGCTCCATCTCACTCTATCCAGGAGAAGAAAACGGGATTGGTCAGCCCCAAGGGACATGGGGCTAACGCGGGCCTATAATTCCAGCGTGCAGACTAAAGAAGCATTAAAAAATTGAGACATCAATGCCACTGGATGTACTGAGTGTGTGTGGTTGGGATTAAGCAACAGTTGATATAAAGACCTCAGAATCAGACCCCCGGTTTGCCTCTCTGGCTGAGAAGGAGTTACAGCCTTCTCATTTCCAGTCCCATTACAGAGAGCAGTTTTCAAATAAAGGACTCAACAAATAGTAGTTGACTGAAGTAACACACGCCTGCAGCAATAGGCTGCCCAACAAATGGGACTGAGTGTACGCAGTCCTGCAAGGGGAGAGATAGAGGGATGGGAGCTGGCATGTTCAATCTTAGCATTCGTCCATCTGTGCCTGCCGTGGAGTGAGGAGCAAGAAAACTCAATGTTGAGAGAAGGGAGGAGTCTGAAAAGCATTCTATCTACTGCCAAGCTGGCTTTTGCCTACTGAGTTTCATTTGCAGTTTGTAACAAATCAATAGGTGTTCCATATTCAAATGTAAGAATGCATTATCCCCTCAACTGAAAGATGAATTTGAATTATCCGTGTCATTGTTTCTCTCCATTCTATAATTGGTCATATTGATTTCTTCTGTCTGGGAAGTGTATCAGAACCAATGCATAATTACCGTGAAGTTGTATTCCCGTTAAAGTAATAGAAATATTCCTGGGACAGTTAAGTGTTAAGTATCCCTGGGGGTGAGCACTACCATTTCATTAAGTACCTGGACTCCAGTTGTTTCAACCCACTAATGGCAAGGATACAGAATTAAAGGAAGAATTTTTTTTTTTTTTTTTTTGGTTTTTTTTCGAGACAGGGTTTCTCTGTGGTTTTGGAGCCTGTCCTGGAACTAGCTCTTGTAGACCAGGCTGGTCTCGAACTCACAGAGATCCGCCTACCTCTGCCTCCCAAGTGCTGGGATTAAAGGCGTGCGCCACCACCGCCCGGCCAGGAAGAATTTTTTTTTATCCTATCACAAAACCAGAAATACATAGTTTTAGAAGTCACAGTAGAGAGAAGTTTTTTTTTTTAATAATTCAAACTAGCTACCAACAAAGGGATTTCTATTGACTTTGCAAAAATCTGATCAGCCAGCCAGTATGAAATATTTCCAGAGATGGATAGCTCATCTGTTTTGCCAGGAAGTCAGCTTTGTTATTGGACAACAGCCTGAGAGGGGCTGGGATGAGACCCAAGAGTCTGTATTGTAATATCAATGATGTTGTGTCGTGTTATCGAGCCTCACCAAGGCTCGTCTGTGTTTCAGAATCAGATTGGTGCTTCCCAAAGTTATGTCAGTTGGGTTCCTATAGGTGAGGATACTGCCTTACGCAGAAGCGGGGCATTCTAGGGAGAAGAGAGAATTGGAGAGACATTAGGTTGGGGCTCTGAATTCAAGGAATCCTCCAAGTAGCCAGCTTGCCCAGTGATGAGGGTGAGGCCTGATCATAACAAGTAGCTAGGCCTGTAGCTTACCAGCCTCTAGTGATGAGCTCCAAAGACTAGACCTATGAGCATCGGGTGTTACCAGCTTAAAATGGTCCGGGCACAAGGTTGTACAAGACCCCTGGAGAGCTTAATAGAGAGAGGCAAGAAGGAACGATGTGGGATGGACCTCCAAGGCCCTCTCATGCTCATGGTGGCAAAGAACTTCCTGCTGCTTATAGTTGGCACACCATTACTGAAACAATGCTGGTCTACAGCTAGGAAGAAGTTTAGTAGTAAAGGTGCTTGTCTTCAAGCCTGATGACCTGAGCTTGCTCTGCAGGACCCATGTGGTGGAAGAAGAGAACTGATTGCCACCAATTGTCCTCTGACCTTCACATACATACTATGGTGGATATGCATGCTCTCTCTCTCTCTCTCTCTCTCTCTCTCTCTCTCTCTCTCTCTCTCTCTCCTCCTCTCTCTCTCTCTCTCTCTCTCTCTCTCTCTCTCTCTCTCTCTCCTCTCTCTCTCTCTGACACACACACACATCAATAAAAAATTTAAAAGAATAAATACAAATAAAAAAGAAATACTGAAGTCAACACCTCTCTTCATCTATAGCAGGCAAAATGACTCATACTCCAACACCTTCCACCAGAGTACAGCCATCATTTATCCCAAGAAAACACGTTATCATTTCTCCAGAAGCACACAGGGCCTAAAAGATGTTCTGAGATGTGCTATTTAATCTTGATTGTTGCCATGATCGAGAGAAGCCATTGTGTGGGCATGTTTGTGGCAAGGCAAGTGCACACACGCACGTGTGTATGTGTGCATGTGTGCACGAATGCAGAAGCCGTAGATCAACGGCAGGTGTCTCCCCCAGCCACTGTCCATCTTAGTTTTTGAAACATGGTAGCTCACCGAACCTGGAGCTCACTGTGGATAGATCTGCTGGCCAGCAAATCACAGGTATCCTCCGTCTTTGCCTTTCTAGTGCTGGGACTGCCGGTGCATACTGTCACTCCCGGCTTATGATGTGGGGACCAGGGATCCAACCTCAAGACCTCATGCTTTCATGCCAGGAACTACATGAGCTGCCCAACTCCCTAGGCTGAGAATGTCCTTATTTTTTTAGGTGGAAAGACACTAGTCCTTTTATTTGTTCAGATGCTGTTGAAAACAGAACCAGGGCTTCCTACACAGTAGGCACGTGACTTATCTAAACTATTCTCCCAGCTTAGTGACAAGCTTTTGTGACAAGGCCATTTTGAGATGATCTAATGATGAGAAGATGCTTGCTATGCTAAAATAGGCTAATGGAGAACTCCAGGTCACAGGGATAGTGAGAGAAAGTCCATACAGTATGCATGAATTTGAACATTTCAGAATGATCATCTGCGTGGTCCAGGAGACTATGAATATGTATGTCTGCTAGGTGTGGAGGGAAGGTGAGGTGTGAGCGGAGCCATAATCAGGTGCCAGATAAGGACAGGCCTGCAGGCATTGTAAGGACTGGAGAAAGGGTGCTGACTTTATTTGCTTTGACTTATGTAAAACCACACTAGTTTGGGGTGGCCACTGTGTCTTGTTTTGGAAGCATTCACATCCAGCTGTCTATTAATCAGCTCGGTAATTTTCATGAGGATTTGTCTTTATCTGCTTTCAGTCATTATAACAAAATACCTGAGACTGGGTAAATTTGTAAAGGATAGAGATTTCTGTGGTTCCAGCTTAGACTATGAAGTCTAAGAGCATGCTCCTGGCATCGGCTGGCAGTGCCTGTCAAGGGTCTCTGGCCACATCATAATGTGGCTGAACGTGAGCTATAGCAGCATAGTATTGGGGTTGAGCCCTTTGCTTCTTCTCAAGCCTCCAGGTTCATCACGGGCTCTCCACCCTCATGACTTCCTTTCCTAACTCCTAAGAGTCCCACCTCTGAAAACCATCAGCTTCTGGGTTTGGGAATCACATTTCCAATACACAAATGTTTACAGTTTCCACAACAGGGCTGCTGCTGGATTTTAGTGTATTTTCCAGAGTCACTCCTTTCCCCATGCCAAAAGCTAGGTCAGGATCTCTCAATATCTTGTCCTCTTTTCCATGGCGTCTCAAAGATTTCCATGGGTTGATGCTGAGCCTAGACCAGCAGGTTCCCACAACACTTGAGGGTGGTATCCAAATAGGCTATAGATGCAGACAGTGAGTAGATTCTTTTTTTCTACATTGCCCAATATCTTCACCTTCATTTCTCTGTTGATGATATTTGTATTATTCTTTTCAGTTGGAAGATCTCACTTGACAGAGATGTACAATAGCGCCAGAGTAGTTTCCACTTTCTACTACCGGTTAAAATTGTCTTATCTTTTTGATATTCCTTCCTGTTACTCTGAACATTAACATCTTGGTTGAATATTTTCTGCCAGTTTTAGCTCATACTATGCATTGCCTTTTCAGCACTGATATTCCTTTTATTTCTCTCTCTCTGTCTGCTGGACAGTAGATGGTAGTAATCATTTTGTCTTCCAATTCCCAAATATCAAGGCAGTTTGATACTTTAGTTCCCTCCATGCCCAATGTTTGGTCTGTTTTTATGCTGATCAGAAGCCCTGTTTGGACATTCCAAAAATACAGCTCAACTGATTTAAACCAATAGAGAGAGAGAAAGAAAGGAAGGGAGGGAAGGACGGGAAGGAAGGAAGGAAAAAAAGAAAAAAGGGAGTGAGTGGTCCCGATGACTTGGATGTTCACTGTTTGCAAGCAGAGAAGGCTCTTTGACCTTGAAGACTCAAAGATGATCCAGTCCCTCTGCCTGTGCTTATTGGTGTCACTTGTTGTCAAGTTTCAAAGGCCCCCTGCCTTAGCCACACCATCTAACAAGACGGGGAAAGTCTTTTTAACTTTTAAAACTGTATTTATTGTGTATATGTGTGGGCATGCGAGCATAACACTATGAATGTGTGAGGGGCAGGGGACAAAGGTCTGTTTTTTCCTTGGGCCATGTAGGAACCAGGGTTCATCATCAGGTCACGAGGACTGCATCCACTTCAAGTTTTTCCCTGCTGGAGGTATTAGCAAAGTCTCGGGAATGCTTCTGTTGATCAGGCTCAGGGAGGACCCTACTCTAAATCAGACTTTGGGACATACATGGTTGTCATTGGCCAAGTTATAAGTATGGGCTTCACTCAAGCCTCCAGACCTATGCATGTTAAAGGTAGTTAGCTCTTCATAAGAGGACCATCCAGAGCTCTCTTGTGAGAAGAGGGATCTGGATACCAATCTGTATGACACACCCAGTGATCCCTGTCTTCTTGTGCTTTTCTTCTAAGTATCCTTATATTTGTTGTCTTCTTCCCTTGTTCCTACCATAGCCGCAGCTTTGTATTGTAGTAAGGAGCTGCGGGCCTCTTCCCACAGCCCGGCTCATGGTTGCCTGGCTAGCTTATGCCCCAAAATAACGACACACAAACTCTATTATTTTAAACACTGCTTGGCCCATTTCTGTTCATGTATGTAGCACCCCAAGGTGCGCTTACCAGGAAGATTCTAGCCTACGTCCATCCTGGGTCAGAGCTTCATCGTGTCTGCTCTGGAGAGGAGAGCATGGCGTCTGTCTCTCAGAGGAGCTGCCCTGCATCTGAGCTCACTTCCTCTTCCTCCCAGCATTCTATTCTGTTTACTCCACCCACCTAAAGGCTGGCCAATCAAATGGGCCAAGGCAGTTTCTTTATTAGCCAATAACCTTCCTCCATCATTTCCCCTTTTCTGTTTAAACAAAAAAAAAAAAAAAAGGAAGGCTTTAACGTTAACATAGCAAAATTACATATAACAAAACAGTTATCAAGTAAGAATTACAGTTACAATATTTACATCTACTTTATCTTTATCATAACTAAGGAAAACTATAACTATCTATCTATTCTTCAACTCCATCAAAGACTCCAGAAGGATATAATATTACCTAAGCAAACAAAAACAAGCAACTTTCAAACTCTAGAAATGACAGAGACATCTCGCTGCCTTGACAGTCACCCAAAGTTTCTCTGTACCGTTGGGGCATCCATCTTCGGCCTACAGGCCCATAGTTTCCAGCAGACATTTCCATGAAGCAGGAAATTTCAAAGGCAGTTCAGTCACTATCTGCTGTGTCCTGCAGAATGTCTCGCATGAATTCATGTCTCTTTCATGAATCAGGAACCCCGAAAGATCATCTCACCTTTACGCAAGTTCAGTAGTCCTCTCTCTGCGGGTTCTCTATGTCCAGTTTATACAATAGTCCAGGCAAGAGCAGTTTCTTGCCCAAATGGCTATCAAACTCCATAAGGATCCTCTTTGATGCCCATCTTCTTCTGAAAGTAGATTGGTGCTGCCAGGAGCAGACGTGTCTCATTGTTATGAAAAACCCTAAGTTATTAAAACACTTAAAATACCATATTCTCTAGCCTTTGGAAGATATGATGAATGCCTATCTGAAATATATGCATGCACATCTAGAAAATCTAACTAACATGACTACAAACTTGACTATTATTAATAATTATCCATTAACAACCTATATACATTACATTTTGAAATGAACTATACAATCGCAATACCTTAATCAATATCAGAAATACATATACATATAATAAAATTAACCTTAAATTAATATCAGTAAACCAAGATTCATATCAATGCAAATTATTCACATCTATATTATCTCCCCCTTTAAATGTAAAAGAACATTTATAAACAATATATGGGAACATGGGCGCAGTTTTTTCTCTCCAAACTGCTTCCTGCTGAATGGGGGCGCTGTTAATCAAGTCTTTCATGGTATAACCTGTGTGCTAGGTTCCTCTCAGTTGGCAGTTGAGCAAAGTAATTTTTTGAAGGTGTTCACAGCAACCCTTCAGGAGGACGTGGTCTATCATACCATATTGGGATCGAAGAAGCAATCCAAAGAGTCTCATCCTCTGTGAAAACAAAAGAAGAAACTCTTTTCCAAAGTATCATATCCTTAGATCCAAATTCTGAAGTCAAGGTATTTTGAAAATATCTATCTTGGATTAGTTCAGCAGCATTTATAAACAAATATCTTTTAGTAGCTGTTGCTCCTTCCTCAGCATTCAAACAATTCAAAGAGAGCATAATAGCATACAGTATCAAGATTCTCTGTGTAATTTCCATCTTTGTGCAGCTTTATTTTAACTCTATTTTGTTTACTTTTACTTTTACTTTATATTTTCTGTATATCTTCGTCCTGGAATAACTCTTTAGACAAGGCTGTCCTTGAATTCAGAGATCTGTCTGTCTCTGCCTCCCAGGCAGTGGGATTAAAGGCGTGTGCTACCACACCTTGAAGTCTCAGAGGTCAATCTCCCTCTGCCTTCCAAGTGTTGGGGATTAAAGGTGTGAACTACCACACCCAACTACTCTCTTTCTTCCTTATTTTACTTTTAAGAACTTTAACTTTCAGCCTGCATATATTTTTAAACACACTGTAAATCATTTAAAGTTTTCTTTTGTCTTTGAATCTCTCTTTACTGTATATCTCTCTTTTTCTGACCACATGAGTCTTTAATTTACCAAGCAATATCAGTAGGACGAAAGTCGTGCCATTCCTTAGCTTTCCAGCCTCATGGCGGAGATACCAGCTGTAGCCATGTTTATCACAACTCTGTGGCGTTTCAAGGTCTTTGCCAACAAGCAAACTGCAGCATTACATCCACAGACAACAATCAAGTCCTCTCTCTGTAGTCGGCCCTCCTGCCTCAGTCAAGAGTTTGCCCTGGCAGGATGGCCCAGAAAGCCGGCATTTTAAAACAGCACAACTTTTTTCCTGCTACGGCTGAAAACCGAAAAGCATGCCTTCAGCTTTTCACCAACACCGTTTTAAGTATTTCGTGGCAGGACCTCTTAAATGAGCTGCAAGGTTTCACAGCTGAAGCTGAGTCAGGAAGCCTCTCTTAGATGAGAGCACTTGCTTGCCTCTAGCAAGCAGAGCAGACCCAAGAAATTGCTGCTACCAAGAAAACACGCTTTACTCTATTCTTTCCCAAGCTTTCTCAGGCTTTCTGTGGATGCAGTTATCCACGTGGGCGCCATCTGTAGTAAGGAGCTGCGGGCCTCTTCCCACAGCCCGGCTCATGGTTGCCTGGCTAGCTTATGCCCCAAAATAACGACACACAAACTCTATTATTTTAAACACTGCTTGGCCCATTTCTGTTCATGTATGTAGCACCCCAAGGTGCGCTTACCAGGAAGATTCTAGCCTACGTCCATCCTGGGTCAGAGCTTCATCGTGTCTGCTCTGGAGAGGAGAGCATGGCGTCTGTCTCTCAGAGGAGCTGCCCTGCATCTGAGCTCACTTCCTCTTCCTCCCAGCATTCTATTCTGTTTACTCCACCCACCTAAAGGCTGGCCAATCAAATGGGCCAAGGCAGTTTCTTTATTAGCCAATAACCTTCCTCCATCATTGTATTATATTTGAATTTTGCCAGGGTTGTTTGAAAGGGCCCTCTAATTGGTCTCCCAAGTAATGTTTTCTTTAGAGAAATCCACATGCCATCCCTTATATGAAAGTGTTTATTTAGCCGGCCTTATATACAGGAGCCTTCCTCTAAATCCTACCACTGAAGAGGCTGAGGCAGGAGGATCCTGAATTTGGTGCCAGCCTAGGCTTCTTAGCAAGCCTGGGCATCCCCTTCCCAAGTCTACAAGATTATGTTGTGCAGCTTTGTGGACCTGACTTTCCATCCCCCTACAGGTGACTCTCCTGGAATAATCTTCTAGCATGCTTTTCCAATGTGCTGCTGTCTGCAAAGACTAGCATAGCAGGGAGAGAGAGAGTCAGAGAAGCATGAGGAGGTACAGAGGCACCCAGTTTAACTGGACTAGCTGATGGGAGGAATACAAAGTGGTAGCAGAACTAGCCGCCAAACACAAAGAATTTACAATATTAGAAAGAGAGGATGCGCGTGACCCATTTTAGTATGGAGGAGCTAGATGAGGGAGACTGTTCATATATTTTGTAGATAGCTTGTAGCTAGAACAATGAATGACAGTACCATGCTGGAAATGCTTTATCTGGCTCTTGAAGGATGGGCAAGATGCTTCTGGCTAAGAGAAAATAGGGATATGGGTGTGTCTTGCCAAGTGAACAGTTCAAAGCCGTGGCTAACAAACAGGAGGTCGGAACAGCAAGTGATTCAATAAGCTCTTTGCGCAGGATAGTTGGAAATAGATGATGGCCTGTGTTTAGGCTGGATTCTGCAGGGTGTTGAATGATGCCAGAAGTTAAATATGGTGGCTGTGATGCTAAAAGTTGCTAAGAGAGAAGTGTAGCCCCAAGGTTAGCCAACCATGTTCTGTAGTCCAAAAGGTCAATTGTCTTGTATGTTCCTAGGAAAACAAAGTCCTGGGCCTGGCACAGCAGGTGCTCCCACCACCCCCACCCATTAGAGTAGGGCTGGATTCTTATCTCCGCAGTGGAGTGTGGGCTGACCCAGCTCTGATCAGGACTCATGCCCAGGGCAGAGTTCAGTACTTGGGCCTCCATGACATTTTAAGATTTCCTCCCGACTAGCCCCATTTCTGAACCCTAACCAGGCCGGGTTCATCTGGTGTTTTCTTGTATCACAGCGGCAGCTCCGGGGGACCATGTGCGACCTGCCAGCAGGCAGCAGACAGAATGGCATGGAGCATGGTCTGTCTGCGTGCTCTGTGTGTGCTGCCATTTCCCAGCTGGCCTGAAGGTCAGCCAAGGGAATGTGTTTGTGAAACTGGACAACAGACTAAGTTGTTGTTGACGGGCTCCTTCCTTCATTCTTCCTCTCTCTCCTAAACCAGGCCTGGGAGTCCGGTTTGCTTCTGGCCAGGAGCTTACCTTCTTTGTCAACTGACTGATCCCACCTTCCCACCCCTCTGTAAAGGAAGGGGTGGGTTTCTTGACAGCTGTATTTCTGATGGTTTCTGAAAGGCCCTCGAGTCTCAGCTGGCAGAGGCAGCTTCAGTGTTTTGTGCAATATGAGACAGTGGTGTGTCAAGACTTCGTTCCAAGGTGCCCTGGGAAACACACCACATGGGCAGCCCCTGCCTTCCCTCGGGAGTGTCTGGGAAGCAGAAGGAAGGAAGGGATGATGGTATGAGCAATGTTTGGGTAAGGCAGCCAGTTTGGCCAGCTTCCTGTTCCAATGAGGTCTGTCTATTAGGATTAGGTCACAGACGCCCTGCCCAGCTTCAGACTAGCTTAGGAAGTGCAGAATGATGGCTAAAAGTCCTAAGGGAGAACTCCATTTTGGAAGACTGTGACCTAGCCCTGACTGTCTATCAATCAGAGCCTGGTCCCTTGGTCCCTAAGTTCTCTTGCTAGTAGTAGGGTTAGGGACAGAGTTTACTCCCTACCCCCAAACACAGGTACCTCTGACCCAGCCCTCAGAAGAGTATCTGCTAACGGATGCTGATCCGTCAGTTTCAAAGCTTCTGGGATTTGCTTCAATTCACTAGAGAACATCAAAGCCTGCCTTATGAGGTAAGTCCATCCCCAACTCTTCAAGTACACTCTGCAAATCAAGAGAGTACCTCTCAGAATCAGACAGATCCAGACAAAAATCCGGATGTCCTCCAGGAGTGGCAAACCACCATCAGAGCACCACTGTCTGTGCACTCTGTAGTGATGCTAGCAATGCCTGTGCTGGGTTAGCCACACACTGTGATGCTACCTTTGCTATGATGCTGGAGATGTTGCCATGGCTGCTTGTCACTGACTAACCGGTTGTAGGAAACGGTCCCAAGGTGAAACCCTAAGTTTTCCCGACTGTAGTTGCTCCCACAAACAGTCCGGAAAAACTGTTAAACGACAGCATCTCCACAGGCCTAATTTAACACGGTATTAATTCTAGAATGCATCTGGGCCATCGTCCCATCTGGGTGACTCCCACTCACGACTGGCACACTGCCCTGCAGAGGCAGCCTTCTTAGTGGCTTCCAGATTGACCTCAGGAGGGTGTTTGCAGCTCAGCTATCAAAGGGTTGTTAATTTTACACACATACCACATTAACACATGAGTTAACTGCTCTCATTAGCTTTTCTGCTGATATCCAGCTTCAAAACTATTGCTCTGGCTACAAATGCTCCGCAGACATGATCTCTCATTACTTGGGGGGGGGATAGCACCCCCACTCACCCATTAATCTAGAACAGCTGCTGTTTGGGGTTTTCCTGTGGTTCACTTGGCCAGTTAGACTGGACAAGTGGTGTGTCAGAAACCAGCACTTTACTGAGCAGCTGCGACAAGTGCAAAGGAGGAAGAGGCCTAGATGCTTCTGTGATGAGCAGGTACCGTGGTGGACCACAAGGAGACATAAATGCACCTGCCGAAAGATCACCATTGATGGTGTTGAATGTGCGGACATCTATGCCTTACAGTCAGCTTGCTTCATCCTCCAAGGAAAGTTTAGACAAAAAAGGGGACTCAGCAGTTCTTACAAAAATGCCCAGGCCATTCATTAAAGTCAAGCCTTAGGTATAGCTTAACCACAGCTCAAGAATGTTGGGATTTTTTCTTATTCTGTCTCTACGAGACTCCGAAGTTGACTTTTTGGGAATGTCTTTCAAGATAAAAATGATGAAATGATGTCCTCTGTTTTGATGACTGAAGCTGTCTGACAGTGGTACAGATCACATTTCAAAGACAACATGGTTGTGAGACCACACGCACACTTGAGAAACCTCAGTGTCTGTGTTGCTTTGTCTTCGCCAGGGCAGGCAGTGGGCAGAGGGCGCTAGTTAGAGTGATTTCTCTGGTCCACGTTGCTGTCCACTCTGGAGGCTGTGACTGGACCACCTGAATGTTCTTTTCCCTCTTTTGTGTCAATGCTCAGGGAAAAGGGACCATCTCCTGCTAATGTGACGACTGTGAAGGGGGCTGAGGACCCAGGATCATTTGTCACAATCAGGCTTCCTCTTAGAAATCAAGGAGACAGAATGTCATTCTGCCACATCCCTACATGTCCTTGACAACCATCATCCATAAAAGAAGAAAAAGAAAAAAAACCTTTGAGTAATCATCCACCACTGTACAGGAGGGCAATTGTGTAAACTGCGCTGGTCTGACCAGAAAGCCATTAAGAGCAATCTGCAGTTGTGGGGACTGCCAGTGGGTAGCTTCCAAGTGTCACATGAATTCAGGGTGCACGGCCACTTTGCAGAGCAGTTTCCAACACAGTGTTATTTGGCACCCATCTCCCCCATTGGGCTGGGTTGTAGGCTCCACGTGTTCAGGTCTGCCCATCCCATGGTGCAAGCTCAGAACCCAGTGGGCACCGTGAGTGTTCATTAGTGAAAGTAGGGTCGGAGCTATACATACCCATGGGGAAGAGCTTTGATCTGAACCACCTTATTGTGGCTGCGTGCTGAAGACTAGAAAACATATTTCTTATATATGACTTAGCAATAAACGGGAGGGCTAGGACATTATGTACTAATGATTTCATTTTACACAGAGAGAAAGCAGAGGCCAAGAGACTTGGAAAAGTGGGGGGGGGGACTCAAAGGAGACAACTCCTAAACTGTCATGTTTTTTTCCTTCTTGTATTTGCCTCTGTTCTTCAAAAAAAATTTAATAATGCACATATATTAGAAATAATCTTCATTAAAGTCGTCTGCGGAGCTTAAATACTTTGAAACCCACACACACCCTCTTTCCGGCAGCTCAGCAAACAAAATGTCACTTCCTTTGTAGAATCCCTTTCATCAGGCACAGCCACCTTGGTTGTGTGACCTCCTTTCTTTTCTGGGGATATCATTTGTATTTTAGTTTTAAGAACCAGGTGACAAAGGAAAAAGCAAACCTCAACAAAAGCTCCCGGCAATCTAGAGGCTGATTTTTCTCCAAGCAAGTGTGTCTCTGTAGGGAGGGAGGGAGCCACTGTGCCGAATGGGTGTAGCTAAGGTCACCACTAAATAGATGTGTCACTTTCCCCAGAGTTCGCTGGAAGGAGCAAGTGTCTTCCTCTACAGAGAAGTTACCTTCCTCAGATTAACCAAGTTTCCTTGGAGCTTCTGTGTTTCCTTCCCTTGCTGCCTCCCCATCTCTCCAGGGAGGATTAAAAGGCTTTGCCTTGCCTTGGTGGGGGGCATGGGGCTGGGACTGAGAAGAAGTGGGCCAGGGTGAGAGGGCAGAGAGGATGAACAAAGGAGACCATCCCAAGGAAGGCTAGCGGGCGATTCTTTGACATGCCCTTCTAGATTGCTTGCTACGTTACTGTTGATATGACGTCTCTCAGTGAACCTGGAGCACAGTGGGTGTCCAGCAAGCCCTGGTATTGAGATTGTTTTACACGGGTTCTGGGATATCAAACTCAGATACTCATGTATGCATGGCATGCACTGTGCCAGATAAGCCACCTTCCCACTGGTGCTGGCTAGTTCTATGTCAACTTTACATAAGCCAGAGTCATCTCAGAGGAGGGAACGTCAAAGAAGAAAATCCTTCTGTAAGGTCAGGCTGTAAGCAGGCCTATAGGACCTTTTCTTAATTAGTAGTTGATGTGGGAGGGCCAATGTGGGTGGCACCACCTCTGAGCTGAGGGTACTGGGTGTTAAAAGAAATCAGGCTGAGCAAGCCATGAGGGAGAAGTCAGTGACCTGCACCCCTCCATGGTCTCTGCATCAGTTCCTGCCTCCAGGTTCCTGCCCTGACTGCCTTCAGTGACAAACAGTGAAGGGAGGAGTAAGCAGAGGAGTAAACTCTTTCCTCCCCAAGTATCACAGCAATAATAGCTCTAGGATACCAGCCCTTGTGGGGAATTATTTTAGTGTTTGAAAACCTTCTCTCAACTGAAGCAGCAAGCAAGGGGTCTACATGGGTCTGGTGTATAATAGCTTTCTGTTTAGTGTTTTTGTGGGATTCCTGAACATACAAACATGTGGGTCTCTGATTCTTGGGCCTTCTCTTGGGGCCCTCTTCCACCTGTGGTTTGCCTTGTCCAACTTCGATGTGATAGTCTTTGTTTCATCTCATTGTAATTTATTTTGTCATCTCTGGTTGTTATTTCTTAGAAGCCTGTTCTTTTCTAATGAGAGACAGAAACACAGCGGATTCAGATGAGAAGGGAGATGGGGAGGAACTGGGAGAAGCAGAGGGAGGGGAAACTGTAATCAGGATATATTATGTGAGAAAAGATCCTATTTTTAATAAGTGGGAGAAAATAAAAAGTCAGATAAAAATTTTAAAAAGAAAGCAAAGGAAATCTTCTCGTGCTCCCAGTGATTGGGAGAATTTTAGGTGTAAGTCACAGTGCTAGGAAAGACCTACTCAGGAATCAGACAGACAGTGATGAATAACAGTTCTTCCTATTAGGCAAGTCTAGCCTCGGGGACTTCCTCCCATGGCTCCTGATGTGCAATGGCTTAGCTGGTCATTCTCCTTGTGGGTTTTATTGTATTCTGCTTTAGCAACAGTGGTCATCCATCTGAATGCTCTCTTTTAAGATTTTATTTTCTTTTTACTTGTGTGTGCGCACATATACATGCATTGTGCATATGAGTGTAGTGCCCATAGAGTCCAGAAATGGGCTTCAGACCCCCCTGAAGTTAGAGGAAGAGGTGTTTGTGAGCTGCCTGATATGGGTGCTGGGAGCCAAACTCAGGTCCCATGGAAGAGCAAGCAGTTTGTGTTCTTAATGGCTGAGTTTCCTCCCCAGTCCCCTCAGTGGTCCAAACTTGTCTACTCATTGACTTCCACTAGGGTAAGGTAAAGTCTCAACTGCCATGACAAAGCGTGATCCCCTCATTTCCCACACACATGCCTATCCCCATTGTGTGAGGTCCCCTCACACTCCCTTGGGAAGCCATGTTCCTAAACTTTGTTTTTCTTCTGTGCCATAGGCTGATATCACTACACAGTTCAGTGTGGCCTATGAGCGTATCTACGGGGAAGCGTGGCAGGAAATCTGGGGTACACTAAGCTCTATCTGTTAGTGTAACTTTACCTTCACAGCTTTAAGCGGGAAGTCCAGAGAGCACCTGTGTGGGCTGTCCTCTTATGTGCACAAATCGCGGCACCACTGGCACCCATCACCACGGTGGGATGTTTGTTGCAGTCAGTGAACCTATACGGAGACATTGCCAACACTGGTAGTTCACAGTTTCTGCTTGGCCTCCCTCTCAGCTTTGGAGTTATATGTTCTGTGGTCTTGACAAGCGTATGACATGTACCCACCATCCTAGCATCGTACAAACAGCTTTATTATCCCCCGAATCTCTTTGTTCTGTTCCCTCATGCCTCTCTCCCTGCTAGCCCCAGTTCACCTCTCATCTTTGTACAGTCCCACTTCAGCTTTCCCCCAAAGTGCCATGCAGTTGGAATCACACAGTCGCCTATGTGCTTCTTCTACTTAGTCATAGGCTAGCCCATTTTCTCCTTAGCATTGACTATGTCCTTGTGTGTATGTGCACCACAGAACATGTGTTCACCCCCTGAAGGACATTGTGGTTCGCCCCAAATTTCTGACAATTATGAAAAAAGCTGCTATGAACATCCAAGGGCAGGTTGATATGTGTATGTGTATGCAAGTTTTCAGTTTATTTAGATACATAACCTGGATCGTTTGTCTTCCAAGGTTGAGTCATTTTGAATCTCTTGACTCCCAAATGAAAGCCCACAGTATTTCCCCCTCAGCATCTTTTGCCTACATTTGCTGCTTCCTGTTTGCACAGGAGTGAGCATCCTTATCTGTAGGTGAACAGTTTCCTGCAGAACTGACTTAGTCGGCAGCAGAGTGGAGATGGTGACCACGTATGAGTTTTCTTTGCCCCTGTTACTTAACAGTCCTAAGTCCTCCACCAGGGAGGAATGTTCTCTGGACCTCAGAGAAGACTTCGACATAACGGGAAAAGCCAGGTCAAGGAAGCTTAGGCCAGAAGACTGTATATGTGTGTGTGTTGGGGCGGGGGAATAAGCTTTTAATTTGCAGAGTGGCTTTTTCCAAATTGGGTCCTAGACTACTTTCTGCTGCTGTTTGGGTATGCTTTGAGTTGGTGCCCAGGGGTTCACATGTTGTTAGAGACTGGGATGTCAGTGTGGCCTCTTGAGAGGTGATAGAACCTTTAAGAGGTAGAGAGCTGATGCGGGAGAGTCTTCTGTTTTGTGTTAATTTCATTGGTTAAATAAAGAGACTGCCTTGGCCCTTTGATAGGACAGAAAATTAGGTAGGTGGAGAAAACAGAACAGAATTCTGGGAGAAAGAAGCCGAGTCAGACAGTCACCATAATTCTCCCACTCCAGACAGACGCAGGTTAAGAACTTTCCTGGTAAGCCAGCTTGTGGTGCTACACAGAATATTAGAAATGGGTTAGATCAATATGTAAGAGCTAGCCAATAAGAGGTTAAAACTAATGGGCCAAGCAGTGTTTAAAAGAATACAGTTTCTGTGTAATTATTTCGGATAAAGCTAGCCGGGTAGCAGGACGCAACCCGCCGCTCGCACCACAACAGAGAGCCTTAGGGTAGTCTCTTAGGTCACTGAGGGAACTGCCTTTAGTGAAGATAGATGGATCCTTGGAGCTCACACCTCCCTGATCAGCCAGTCTATCGAAATGGACAAGATCCAGAGTTAGTGAGAGATCCCGTCTCAAGACATGGTGTAGAAGGGCTCAGTAGATAGAGTATCCTGCTTCCTGGAGAATTTGGCAAAGTGGGGGAAGCTGTGGGAAGGGACACATAGCAGTGGTCAGAGCTGAGGGAGGAGACTCGAGAGAGAGATGCCAAAGACTGGAGGAGAAACATAGCAAATGCCAGGCTCACACTGAGCTGGAGGGTGCTCTCGTCAGTTGGAGGAGTTGTTTTTGAATGCAGCTTGAGTTAGTCATGGGGTCAGAAGGCAGGTAGGACCCCACTAGTGGGCCTAAGACTGAGATACTATATTCAAGATTCTTGGTTGAGAGGTAAAGGAAAGGTCAAGAGAGGTTTGCATTTGTACAGCTGAGTCTTGGATGTATTTATAGACTCAGGGTAAGGAGCCAATCGGAAGCTAGAGAACAATCTATTGAAGGTGGGGGGAATCACAGGTGGAGTAAGATTTCGAAGAGGAAAGTAGCTAATGAGTGAGGAGATGAGTTGGGGTAGGAAGAAGATGGTGTGTGCTGGGGAAGGTGAGGAGGCCCTGTGAACAGGAGAAATCTCAAATAAGAGAGACACCAATAAACAAGACAGCAGTTTCATTTTATTAGACTGTTGATGATGATTTTAATGGAGAAGGGAAGAAGCAGAAGTTCATGTCAGGAGCCTCATTTTTTTTTTTTTTGACAAAATAGCAGGCCAGGACATCTGGTGAAAGAAGATTAGAGCTAACAATGACGTCATAGCCACCAGGCAGAATTGAAGTTGCCAGTCAAGAAGTGGAAGTCTGGGGGCTGGGGAGATGGCTCAGCAGCTAGGAGCACTTGTTCTTGTAAAGGACACAGGTTTAGTGCCCACCATCAATATGATGGCTTACCACCATCCGTAACTCCAGTTCCAGGGTACCGGATGCCCTCTTCTGACCTCCGTGGGCACCAGCCATGCACACGGTGCACATAAACCTGGGGCAAAATACTCACATATACAAAATAATATAAAAACTTATTATAAGATAATAAATCAATCTTTAATTTAAAAAACTTTAAAAAGAAGTTTCAGTCTAGACCCTACTTAAAGAGAAAGAAGCCAGGAGGGTCTTACAGTCTGGGTAGAAAACGGAAAGGGCAGGGGACAGGTGTGCTGGGAAGTCCCAGAGGGCAAGCAGGGCCCCAAAGCCGTGGGGAGATCAGGGATCATTAGCAGAGAATGCCATCAGGCACCTTCTCAAATACCTTCCGGCTCGACGCTTTTAAACAGTAAGCCATTCTTGGACATTTTAGGGAATGTTTTTATAGACGTGTTCCATTTTGTTTTCATAGCAGCACTGTGAGGCGTGCCTTATTCTTTCTCTACTCTGCAGAGAGACAGGGAGCAGATGCAAGATGGAGCACCAGGTATTGGGGTCTGCAGGCTCCACACAGGATATCATTTGATATTTAGAGACACTGATGATGGAAGCTGAAAATTAAATATGCTCCTGGGGTTAGTTTTTCTAGGACCGTGGGATGAGTCTCCCGTTTCTACCAGTGCCCATAAGCACAGAGCAGCCACGGGGATGAACTCATAGTCACATCTTGGCTTCCCTCCTCCCATCCACCCACACAGCCCTCGCAGGCCCACACACCCCATGCTCGGTCACACCTCAATGCTTCTGCACCTGCTGTCCTTCTGCCTGGAAAAGCCTCTCCTTGACTGTCCCCTGCTTAGCTCCTACATTTTCCAATCTCACCTGCCACCTTCCCGCAGGCTGAGCTGAATGTCCTACTTTCTGTTTTGATCGTTGCCTCGGGCCGCCATCAGTTCTTTCGCTACGGTGTTGCTGCCCTTACACCCGTCTCTCTCACCAGACAGAGAACTCATGAGGACAGGCGCTGGGCCTTGCGTCTTTTTAGATCTCTGTGTAAACCAGCAAGGGTAGAGCTTGGTGGGTAAGTTCCCTGGCAATGCAGGAGGGGACCCTGCTCTTGTCTCTCAGTGGAAAGCAGCCAAAAGCATCAGCCAGCTCCTCACAACCCGTGTGCCTTCACCTCACAGATTCACGGCTCTTTAACGGAGATGACAAGATGTGACAGAAACATGGAGAGACAGATAATTAACAAAAGCTTTCTTCCTTTCCGGAGACTTGCCTTCCTGCTCACCTTTTAACGTGTAGCATCATGATTCATACAAACCTTCACTGCTTTCCCTCCCTCCAATAGCAGGCTGGGCCCGGGTGATTCTAAGAATCCTGCTCTCCCTGCTTTCCTAGGGTGCAATGTACTTGGATCCTGGCCCTCGGTGACCCCATCACAGTACCAGTCAGATCACCTGTCTATTCTCACCTCCAGTAACCCCCTTCTCCTTCCTCTGAAAGCCACAAATTCTTTCGCATCTGGCCAGCGCTCTGCACAGCTGGCCCCGTCACCTCTAACCCCACCCTCTCTATAAGTACATGGCCATGATTCATAAGGCCCAGCTCACATCCTCCTCTGCCATTCCTATGCCTGGTTCTCCCTCTGATTCTGTTTCTCTCTGACTCTCTCAGCTCACTCAGTAGCTCCTTCTTGGTGGGCATCCCTGATTACCCTTCAGACATTACCACTTCCTCCCATAGGCCCCGATACATCCTATCCACTTTTGGTTTCTCTTCCTACTTGGTACTAGAACGGCACATGTGCCCCCTGCTATCTTGCCCGTCTCATGTTTGCTACTGAAGGGCAGTGATTCAGATCCCTTTGGCGTCTGTCTGTGCTCCCGCCACCTAGAATGCTGTGTGTGGCCCAGAGCAGATCTTCAGCGACTTTTGTTGACTGAGATCCTGTTTCCAAGCTAAGCCTCTTATTTCCTGGTTACAACTCATGCATCTCAATTATTTTCATATGTGTTTGTTCTGTTTAATTAGACTGTATCGTGTATACAATATGTATCCTGTTACACACAAAAGCACAGAGCTTCTGCCCTGGGGCTTGTTGACTAATACAAAGTGATGGTCTTCCCAGCTCAGCAGAGTCTGGGTCCTGACTTGCTCCCACCTCCCTGACGGCTATGCATCCTTTCCTCCTCTCCTCCCCTTATTGCCTTGTCTTAAGACAACATTATCCCTCCTGGAGAAATCCTTCCTTCCCACTGTTTCTGCTAATTTAATCCTGGCTGTTTTAATCAGCCGTGAGGGGTGGGGGTGGAAGTGGGGAATGCAGCCAGGCCACCATACATCACTGCATGGAAGAAAAGCCTTGACGTTTTCATTGGCAAATCAATCCCGAAGCTCTGGGACTGGAGAAGACCCCAGAGGTCAGCCCATCCATCTCCACACCTCCAAGCAGTTCTGTACGGAAAATCATCCCCTAAACCGACTGTCTAGCTTTTTCCTCTGACTGTTCTCTAAGGGAGCTACCCTCTTAACCTCTCTTGATGGGCCATTTTGGTGTTTTAGTGGAAAATGTAAAATTATTATTAAAGCAGTGGCAGTGCTGTAGGGCGGAGAATTGGAGCACAAATGAGCAGCCTGGAGGCCTAGGCAGAAGGCTCAGCTGGGGATGGGGCCAAGCTGGGTGTGATTTCTGAACTGACCACTAGCTAGCTAGCTCAGTGACCTTGTGGAAGTAAATTAGCCTTAGAAAAAGATCCTTGAGGTAAGAAAACATAAATACAAAATAGAGATTAAGTACTTAATTAAAAATTCATTCCATTTGAAAATTTTAAGTGGTGTGTGTGTGTGTGTGTGTGTGTGTGTGTAGCTTATAGGGCAACCTGTAGGAGTTAGTCCTCTCCTTCCATGATGTGAGTTTTGGGGATCAAACTCAGACTGTCTGGCTTAGCAGCATGCACCTTTACCAAATGAGCAATCTCTTTGACGCCCTAAGGTCTTTAGCAACACACTGATATATACTTACGTACATATGTACATACATATATACATACATATGTACATACATAAAATAATAAATGCCTATGTTTAATAAGCATACAAATATATCCTCTCCTCTTGTTATTGCTCCCTTTCCCCAACCCAGATGCACTTTCTGCTCAATAAAGTTCTAAGCCAGTGATTCTCAACCTCCCAAAAGCTGTGACCCTTCAACACAGTTCCTCATGCCCAAGTTCCTTTCTCAGGTCTGAAGCAGAAAAAGCTGCCTCTCACCAGGGTATGGGAGGTGACTGGACCAAGAGCAAACCTCCAATGACTTAACTTCCTCCTTTCTCCCACCAGTTTCACTGATTCACAATATGCCAGACATTGGGGACCAAGCCTTTAGCATATAGCTGGGGGTAGGGGGGCAGAATATATACAACATTTATCCAAATCAAATCACCGATGTTAATAAGGTACTCCAAAATTATCTTCCATTATGATTTTAAAACCAGAAATAAGCTACAGTCATTCACTTCAAAAATACTAAAGAAAGTGGAGCAAGAGAAATTTTTGGGGAACTATGATTCAGCAGGAAAGGAAAAGCTGCTACGTCTTACTGGTGCCTCTAGTCACTGAGCGTCCAGATGTTCTTAATGCAGAGCCATCTGAGGTGTGGCATTTTCTCTACTAAAAGATGATGATGGACCATTTAGAAAGAATGGTGCAAATCAAATAACCAGCTCAGTGTACCAAACTTTCAATATCCTTCCTAAATGGCTGCTCTCCCAATTTAATCTGATAGCATATTAGTTTGTAATTTGTTAAATAGGCAGGTCGGTGCTTGCTCGGAGCATATTTGAATGGGTTTCTGAAATACTCTGGGAGGCTTAAAGGAGGCTCGGGTTGCTTAGAAAGAGCATCCTACTCTATCCAAGCACCCCATAATCACTTTCTTTGATTCCTCACCCTTTGTGTGTGTGTGTGTGTGTGTGTGTGTATGTGTGTGTGTGTATGCATCCACTAGTGTGCATGTGTGGAGGACAGAAGTCAACATTGCATGTCATTCCTCAGAACATGGTCTGCCTTGTTTTTGAGACAAGCTTTCTCATTTTTACTCAGCACAAACTGATTCTGATTTGGCTGGGCTGGCTGGCCGGCAAGCCCCACGACTCTCCCTGTCTCTGCCGCCACAGTGTTGGGATTACAAATATGAGTCGTCATGTTCAACTTTTTATTGGCTGCTGGGAATCAAACTCAAGTTCTCATGCTCTCATGGCTAGTACTTGACCCACTGAGCCACTTCCCCAGCTCCAGAGCCTCTGCCTTTCTGTGGGGGAGTTCTCCCCTCGGCTTCCCTCTGCTTTTAACTTTTATCCCCTGGGAACTGAATCACCTCTCAAAGGAGGATTTTTCCTGAACACTCACTTCATGCAGCAGGTTCTCTCATGACTGTTCTAACTGCTCTGAGCTAGTTTCCTAGGGAAGCCTGGCAAAGCTCACACATGCCTCGTTTCTCACAACAGCTTCAGCATCTAGCTGAGGCCTGGTCAAAGGCCAAATACACATCGGTTTGCTAAATTTGACCTAAGATATCTCTGTTTCCATCTTTTTCCAATTATCTCTAAGGTGTCTTCTTATACAGTGAACCGTAACCTAACTTGGGGTGTTAGCAAGATGGTAACCTAGCCTCTTAAAGAATAACTGAGATTTAGCCAATAACAAGCAGGCAATTGTTCAGACCACCTTTGCACAAGACAGACAGGAGCTGCAGCCAATCTGCCTGTCTCTTTTAGCTTTACTCAACCCCTGGTTTGACTATAATTTGCTCCACTTTTGGTCCACACTGATGTCTGGTTCTAGAATTGGAAATAACATGTTATAAAACTAGATTGTTATATGGGGTATTTTTTCGTAATTTTGTCTGTAGTGTCTCAAGCAAAAAAAAAATTCTTTTTTAAGAAAAGTAAAATTTCAATATTTCCTTTAATTCCTGACACAGTTACAGAATGTACAAATACCCAGAATGTTCGTCTCCTCTGTGCCACATTTAGTTCTAGGTGGGAGATTTCGTGTGACTGATTTAAATAGAGATGAATGACATACAACCTTGGGTTACTCAAAACTCAGAAAAAAAGAGTGTCTCTGGTTGGATAGCTGGAGACAAAGTTCTTGCCATTTAAAAAATGATTTAGAATGCCCGTCACCTCTGCCCATTACTATCTACAAAGGAAATACACTGAGTGGGGCCACAAAACAGTCGTCACCCTTATATGACTACAAAGGTAAACCGAGTCTCAGACTCTTACTAACACCCACACTGAGGGTTCACCATCTGCCGTACATTGGGTCTGTACAATAATGGGTAGCCTGCCCATTACCTGGGTAGGTTAAATTCATAGCAGAGAAAGAACAGGAAATACAGGCTACACCTGCCATCTCTCATAAGGGAAAGTGCTCTGTACAACTGAGGCGTGTAGTTGGCCAAGAGTCAGCCATCTTGTTTCTGTGTCAAGCTAACTTACAGTCCTCTGCAACCTCAGTCTTCTGATCTTATTAGTGACAACATGAGCTCTACAGGAATGCCACAACTTTTTCAAGTCTTCAAAACGAGTCCGTAGCAAGAAGTGAGACCCAAAGCCAGGACTGTCAGGTGAGGAACTGACTTCCTCCCCATTACAAATGGCTAGGCTGATTGCGAGTTGTACTCTCTGCAGTTGTACCACAAAGAGACAAGAATGGGCAGAGTATGAAGAAATAGGAAGGTCACAGGTCATGATGAGTACGACCATCTTGGTAGTCACTGCTGAGCCCTCCAACAATATCCAACATCAGTCAGCCTCTGGGTCTTGACTTGAAATACGACCTGGGGTTGGGTGGGATGGGGGGAGGATCAGAGTCTTCAGGCCCTAGGATGGTTAGTATGGACCTATATAATTCAAGGCTCATGATTCCTGAGGAACTGGGGAAGGGGAACGTCTTTGCTTTGGCTCTGGGTGACATCGATAGTTGTTGGAAGTGACAGATGTCTTTCTCGATTGTGGTAAGACATCCAAATTCATCCAACAGTACACAGTAAATATGTGAAGAGGCTTGTGCATCAGTGATCATAACTAGGCAGCTTGCAATAAACAAATCAATAAATAAATACATAAAGTTGAAACTGAATTTAAAAGAAAACAGAAAAGGGAAAGGCCATGGTAGTACATGTGTGTAGTTCCAACTACCAGAGAGACTGAGGTAGAGGCCCACTTGAGCGCACGAGCTGGAGGCCACGCTGGGCAACACAATCACACTCCTGCCTGTGCATGTGAACATAAATGTGTGTGTGTTTTGTGTATACATAAGTGTATGTCCATGTGTGTCTGTGTTGAGTATGGAAACCAGAAGCTGACATCACTAGTGGTTCCAGGTGTGTGTGTATGTATATTTGTTTATATGTATAATATATGCGCATATATATATATATTTGTTTGTTTTTCAAGACAGAGTTTCCTGTAGCTATCAAGCCTGTCCTGGAACTAGCTTTTGTAGACCAGGCTGGCCTGGAACTTACAGGAATCCACCTGCCTCTGCCTCCCGAGTGCTGGGATCCACCACCTCCCGGCTACTTTTTTTTTAACATGGGTCCTGGGGGTCCAAACTCAGGCCCTCACATTTGAACAGCAAGCACTTTCCGATGAAACCATTTCCTAGCCCCAGTACCCCGTTTTTAAGAGAATGGTGTGCTGTAGCGCCCTGTAGAGTGTGTGCATAGACCGCTGTGATTCAAGCCCCAGCACAATGAAAACAAGAAAGGGTGGGGGGAAGGAGGAAGGAGGGAGGCAGCTGACTGGAGAGAGGAAAATCATGGAGCAGCTTCTTCTTCATTCTTAAGCATTCCTAAGTTTCAAGTTTACCTCAGCCGAGGCTGGTGGAGTGGAGTGGAGAACTGGATGGGGGATTTTCTGCAGACATTCCCCCTTTTCCTGTCTATGAACCTGGCTAGGGAAAAAACAAAATTACAGTCTGGCCTTGAGAAGCTTCCTGGTACTTCCTGGTTCCTTCTCCAGGGGGAGGAGGGCTCCTCTTCTCCAAAATAATACCACAGAAAAGGATGCTGCCTTCCAGTAATTTACTCTGTGGGTTTCACATCACTGGATCCTGCATTCCTGCGCTGAGACACCGAGACTAGGGAAAGGGTGTTCTTGTTTGTGCCCACCCCTCCCCCACCGTAGGCTCCACATGAATTCAGTGTGATTTATTTATTCCGCTTAATTTCTCCAAATGTCATTAGCTCTATTTGTGGCTGCCCTTATTGGACCATGCTGCGATATTCAGTATACACTTAAAGTGGATACCAAGGAAAGCGGCTGCTTATTGACAGCATTTAATACAAGTATCTAATTAAGTTCAGGTTATTGTGTTAATTATCATTCAGATCTATAAAGTTCATTAAGCTATCTGATTTTCATAACATCCTACCGCAATTAGTGGTTATGTATTCATTCAACTGTCCAGATTTTTTTTTTAAAAAAAATTAAGTCTATGCCATGTCTCGAATGAATTGTTTCAATACACCTCACCATTAGGTTTGATCATAAAAAAAGTTTATGAGAGCAAGGCATGAAGTTTTCGCTTGAACTTCTGCCTTCAGCATACATATCTGTCATCAACTGTCAGGGGCACATCTTACACACTGAGAGGAAAGTTATATCCTGCCTCAGCGGTGAATTCCAATTGCCAAGATTGGTTTTAAAAATGCATTTTGGGGGTGTGGTGAGCTGGAGAAAAGAAAGAAAGGGGCGTGAATGATGTAATCATATTTTAATTTCCAAAAACAAATGGCATTTTCAGAATTCTCTAGTCCCCTCACCACTTCACACATACTATTTTACACACCCTCTTCAACAGGGAGGAGAAGGCTCCCCCTAGAACCTGTATGCTCACAGAGAAAATAAAAATGACCCCGGGGCTGCTTTCTGCCACTGAAGTCACACCCCCTTTCCCCCACAGCCTCCGCCTTCCTCAGGGACTGTCCTCGGACTCTGCAGCTGCTGGCCTTTATCTAGCTTTCTCCAGTCCTCTCTCCAGTCTGCAGTCAGCGCATAACATCCTCCAAACTTTTCAAACCACACCCCATCTGAACCCGAGCCCCACCAGCGCTCCAGGCTCTGCGCTCCCACAAACACTGTGTACTTCTCGCTGTCTCTCCGCTTCTCTGGTTACTTCTGGGCAACATTCATTACTGGAGCCTCTTCTGCTTGGCGCTTAGAGACTGCTGAAGATGCTGGCCTGGCTCTGTTCCCCAGCCCTGCTCACTGCCTAGGCTGTGGCTACGCACTGCTACTCTATCAAATCTCTGACCCCAACCATCTTCCCATGCGTGCCTCAGCAGTCCGTAAGGATTTCTCATAAACCCTTCTACTCTGATCCCCTCCCCAGATACCCCTCTCAGGGTCTTCCCATGCTCCTAGGATAAAGCCACCTCTTTCCAGGGCCAATGGAGTTCTTTAGAATCCAATCTCACCTTGTCCTCCAGGCTCTGTCCTTTTCTACCCTTCCAGAACTTTCCATTCAGCCATGCTGAACTTCCATCAGTATCTTCAGTGGTCCATGTTCTCTTCAAACTCTGAACTTTCCTCCATCCAGTCCTTTTGCCTCGACCCTTCGCCACCTGTTCCAGATCATTCTGCTGGCTGTGTTAGGTCCTGCTGACTTCTTACAGAACTTCTGTATAACTCTTCCCAAAATATTTAATAGCCTCTTATCCAGGCTTACGTGTTTGAGGCCTATATGGGGTGGACTGTCATGAGCCCCATGTTGAGGGCCATTTGTCATGTCTCACATCTGGGCAACAGCTACCAGGTCTCACCCAGCTTAATTGTCTGTGATTGCAGGGAAGCATGAGGATTAAGAAGGAAATAGACAAGAGACAACTGATAGAGTCGGGAGGGCATCCAGTAAATCCTGAGATTTGCTTTGTGTTTATTTCTCATAGCCTCTATATACTCGATCCCATGAGGAGGGGGAAGGTAAGAGACTCCTTTACTATGATACAAGGAATAAACAAAGTAATTACCTTCTTAGTACCCAAAGTAGCCACACCCTAGGTCTAAACATCCTCTTAGTCAGACCTTGGGTCAAACCTCCTGTCATAACCGTGAAGGAGGAAGAACAGGTCTGAACTCTCTGACCTTTAGTCAAGGTAGAACGGTTCTATTTCTATGGGCTCCCGCAGTGAACCTGTGATCTCCTGTTTGTTATTAACTATTGTTTCCAGGCTGACCTACTCCTTCATACAGCGGTCAGGCAATTTCATAAGATTATGAAGGAAGACGCCGCCACTGTCAAAGACAACTGCGCCGCCGTGCTGCTCTAAGATACAGGATGAGCATTTAATCAGGGGAAAACAAAAACAAAAAAGCAGAGCTACCATCTGATTCAACAGCTCCTGCCTACTGTGCTTTCCTTCAGACTTTCTACAAAGCCACATCACACTCTAAAGCCTATATTAGGGTTGACGAAAAACAGGAAAGCAGAATGCCTCAACATTCAAAAACACGTTTACCGTATTTCTAAACGTGCTATCATTAATTCTTAGATTTAGCACTTGCCTAACATGTGTGAGGTCCTGCATTCTGTCCCAACCACTACAAGGAAAGAAACAGCAAGAAAGGTTCCTTTGAACTAGAAAGTCAAAATTAGATATGGGGGCACTTAGTCCCCTGGACTTGAGACCAGGCTTTCGGCAAACCTCTCCTGGGTCTTGTCCAAGCTCTGGGAGACGTTGTCTCTTTCTAAATCTTGCAGTACCGGTTCTTATTTTGCCCGGTGGTAATCATCTTCCCAGCCTGAGCCCTGTGTATCCCTCTGGACCTAAAATATCGGTAAGTCCCCATCTCAGATAAACAGAATGTTCCTTGCTAGGCAAAGGCATCTTTTACTCAACTATGACAAGGAAGGAAGACGCCCTGGTGACCTACAGCAGCCCACCGACGCAATTTTATTCCCACGAAAAATATGTGCGCACACGCATATTGGGTTTTATTGGGGATTTGTTGTTCTGCGGGTTTGGCTGTTGCTGAGCCAAGCATGAGCAAGGGCGCTGTAACCACGGTTGAAAGGCGCACAGCAGAGAACTGATTTAGGAGTCAGGTTTTCTAAAGACAAGAGAGGGAGTAGATGACCTTTCCGGATCCCTCCAGTCTGAAGGCTTTATTATTCCATGCACGTCCTCTGTCTAGACGTGAAATGTGGACCCGCTTGCTTTTATGGCTCCAACCTGAGAAAAGTCTAACTGCGCCACCTACAGTTTGATTCTAGGAAGTGCTCCTCTTCTGCCGGGGACAGTACCAAATCCGGACAAAAACAAGGGAGAAAAACCCACCAGAAAGAACACATTTCAGAGACTGTCCCCCAAGAAGCTGCTTGTGTTCTCAGCCTAGCCTTTCAAAGAGACTGTAAAATAGCCCTCCAAAATTATTTGTTCATATAGTCAATGTCTCGTGGGTAATGGAGGCAGAAAATTTGGCTCTTACTTTGACAAGTAGAAGACAAAGACCCATAGAGGCCGATTAGTCATCCACGGTTACACAGTGACCACATTATGACCAAGTGCTTTGACTCAGAATATGACACTCGTGTGGCGCTTCTCACACGCGCTCATGCACAGGTCTTGCGTACACCGTTCTACGTTCCAGGCAACCTGAACTCATCTTGTTCCTTTGGCCTTGTCTTTGTCTTTATAAATGCCTCCTCCTACTTCTGTAACTTTCAGGCTCCCAGAGGCCTCAGGGTAGGGTAGCCTCCGTCTTCCTCAGGCACACCAATGACCTGCCCTGGATATGCTCTGACTCTCTGCCCCCCATGGGACCTATACTCTCGCTTACTCCCAGGAGTCAGGTTCAATGTTACCTCCTCAGCGAAGGCGTCCTCAGCTGTCACAATGGAAGTGGCCCCCTGGAGTCTGTCTTACTTATTTTTCTAAGGTCAGTTTAAGTGTATTTTACAGATCCTTATTTGTCTGGGAATGGAATGAGTACACCAAATGGAACATGCAGTCCAAAGATCCCATCAGTATGTTGGGGCTGTGGTTCCCAGGCTAGGATCTCTCCAATCTGGATGTCTTCCTTCCTTGAGCCCATCTGATGGCTTCAAGACAGAGTTCTTGAGAAAGAAGACAAGAGGAAGAGGGGAAACACCACGTGGAGTCATCCCTAGCTCCCACCTCAAGGAGAATAAGACAGAATTTATTTTGGAACTAAATATAATTGCCTATGGTCCAAGAACACAGATTCATGTTTCCACGAATAATATGCCCCAATGTGGCAACAGTTTTAGAAAGTTCCCATAGCAACAGAACAAAGAAAGTCATAAATAAAGAACTTTTAGAATAAGTTGGTGGGAACATCAGATAAGTGTGTCATAGCCAAGAGGGGAAATCTGTTTTAGGGGACTCAGACTATCTGATGGCATTCCTGTCCTGAGGGCTGGTGGAAGCTAGTGCTCTGTTTCCATATAACATAGATGAGGGGCATAAAGACAGGCCAGGATAATCTGCTTTGGAATGGTAATATTCCAGCTCTCCACACCCCAGAAGTTGTAATCAATCAGTGAGCTGGTATGATTGGCTCTATAGCACTGCTGGCTTTTCCCCCTGGTTAGAGCTCTTCAAGCTCTGCACCTGGGCCCATCACAGGCCGTTCCCTACCCCTGCATACTTACTTCTAATTACTATTCAAGTACCTGGATGCTGGCCTCTCCAAAAGGAATGGGAACTTCCCAGTCAGCTCCTAACCCAGGAGCCTGGGAAACTCCTTAGCTCCCTATAGAATGGAACTAGGAATAGAATCATGAAAGAGTTACCTGTAGCCACTCAGTGGGCTTGCCCCTGGGGGAATTTCTTTTTCCACAGCTGCAGCACTGACTGAAAACCAAGATAACAACAGGAGGCAGCCTCCCATCAGTGTGGCATTTAGCAAATTCATCCATCTGCAGTGACCAAGTAGCAACTTAAGGGAAGAAAAATTTATTCTGGTTTCAGTTTAAGGAGCTCATTCCATCACAGCAGGGGAGATATGGGAACAGGAACAGGAGGCTGGCTGGTCACATTATATCCACAGTCAGGATATACTTGACTCAGTTTCTCTTTATTCCAGATCTCAGCCCACAGAATGGTGTAGTCAGCTATAGTGCGTCTTTCTGCCTCGGTGAGCCTAATCCAGACACTCCTCCAGAGACACACTCAGAAGCTTGCCTCCACAGCGATTTTAGATCCCGTCGGGTTGACAGCAGATATTAACCATCATTGTTTCTTTACCGGGAACTGGCCTTCTCCACAGTTACCATTCAAGTTTAGGAGCTCACCATGTCATACTGGGGAATGGACCTGGTAGCTTCATATGGTTTGCTCGGCTGCAAATAGAAAATTGACCTTGCAATAACACCTGTGTCCTACATGAATTTCCCATGATGTGACTCCGTAAAAGATCATCAAAGAAGGGTTAAGAAGCTAGTGATTCACCCCATGATGAGTCACGGGGATTTCGACATAAGGAGAGAGGTTTAGAGTTGAACAGTTCGAATACCCTCATCTCCTAAGGGGAGTTTAATTTTTAGAATGCAAAAGTGCCTTGGTTAGCAGATTAAATATGGAACAAGGACAGCCGCGCAATGGAGCTGATGTCAGATGACATAGGTGTTTCCTCTTTCTATCCAGTCAATGTGTCCTGATGCATGATCACACAAAATTGGCATTTACAGGGGAGTTATATGCAGGGTCGGAGATGCTCAGTGCCTAACCATGAGCACTGAGCCAATACCTGAACTCGTCAACTTTATGTTACGTCTCCTTTGACTAAACAGTAATACCTCAAAACACCGTTCTTTCAGGGAACTCTTCCACTGCTGGGAAGAAGTGAGCAGAGTCCCCAGCTTCATATAAATTGATTAGACAATCCCTGGCCACTGCTAACTTTTTAGCCCTTCCTGACTGTGTTAGTCAGGGTTTCTATTGCTATAATAAAACACTATGACCAAGGCGACTTACAAAAGGAAGGGTTTGTTTGGGGCTCACAGTTCCGGAGAAATGAGTCTATCACTTATCAAGCTGGGGAGCATGGCAGCAGGAAGGTACGTGATGGGGCAGCAGCTGAGATCCCATGTCTTGATTCACAAACAGAAAGCAGAGAGAGCTAGCTCAAAATGGCTTGAGTATTTTGAGACTTTAAAACCCACCCCAAGTGACATATATCCTCCAGTAAGGCCACACTTCCTAAGCCTACCCAAATAGCCACCATCTGGGGACCAAATAGACAAATGCCTGCCACTAAATGGGGTCATCTCATTCAAACTACTACACCAACCAATGCCATAGCTCAGAGGCCAATTGGCTATCAGTAGAACTTAAATTTGAGGAAGTTTCCTAAAAGCTTGGTCTTGTAAACCATAGGAGATATGGTTCTATTTTAGAAAAGTTACCAAAGCTTTGGGGTGTCTTAACCAGGCCCTGAACTAGGAGTTAAAGGTCATGAGCTCATCATTTATTTTCTTAAGCTTCTCAGTACATTTACGAACAACCAATCAACTCTGTCTGTTTCCACTAAAGTGTTAAATGCAGTATGTACTTATTCCTCTAAAGCCTTTCCTATAGGCACTTTATAGAATTCTATAGGGGATCTTTAAAAAACAACTAAGAGTGTGTATGTGTCTGTGTGTGTGCGTGCGTGTGTCAGGGGCCAATTCGTGAGGGTTGATTCTCTCCTTCCGCCACTTAGACCCTAGGTAAAGAACTCAGGCTGCCATGCCTGGTGGCCATCACCTTTATCCATGAGCGATCTCACAGGCCATCCTCCGTAGGTGACCTCTAATTGTTCTGCTGTTGCCTATCATGAACTTCCAGCGTCCCTCTTACTTGGAAAAAGGGTGTGGATGACTTTCAGGTTCGATCACATCAGAGAAGCCACAGTACAGGGAGGAACAGTTCTGAAGGTGCTGACTTCTGGATTCTGTTTCAGTGTGAAACTCTTCATCAGTGTGGATCAGAGCAGTGGGGATTGACTAGGACAAGCCAAGGTCCTCGCCGTCCTGCATCAGATGCTGGAAGCCAGAGACACAGAGCAGGGCAGGAAGGAAAGACAAAAGTGAGGAAGGGACAAGTTGGAGCTTGGGGTTTCGTTGGATACATTCTTAATCTTCCCCTGAAAGCCTCAACTTAAAATTTATTTAAAAACCCTTTTTTTATTTGTGTGTGTAAGGTGCCCACAGATGCCCTGGAGCTGAAGTTATAGGCAGTTGTAAGGTGCCTGACTTGGGTGGTGGGAACTGCACTTTTCTGAAAAGACAGCAAGCTCTCTCAATCTGAGTTATCTCTCTGGCATTACTAGCCTCAATCTTGAGGTGAGACTTCTTTTCTTTAGACGTCCAGGCCCTTCACTGTTGTAGGGTCACACATGGAGCGAACCCAGAATTTGGAGAAGCTGAACAGGATGAGACAGGAACTGCAGGCGTTGTGGGGCCAGACAAGTGAGGAGGCAATGGCAGCCAAGTGAGGTGCTTTCTAAATAGCTTCATCTTCTTCCCAAGATCTAAAGAGGGCCTCTGCCACACTTCTACCTTCTAAGTCCCGCAGCATACCATGCCAAATCTGAAACGAGTCAGGAAAGCCACTGTGGGAGCCACAGCTGTGGCCCAGATGAGGAAGCAATGCACACCCACCATACCTCTGGGTGAAAAGAGAAACCCCACTGAAACAGAAATCCCAAGTCAAGAACAAAAATGCGTGAGCCATAGCAGGTCCTCTGAGAGGACTTTATTGCATCAAATGTTTATATTTATAAAAGCAAAAAGAGATTAAATCAGGGATCAGAACCTCCATTTTAAGCACCAGAGGGAAATGAGCAATTGAAAAGTAAAATAATTGGGAGGGGAGGGGATAGTTATAGTTCCTTAACTCATTATAGTACTGATTGGTGTTTTATTTTGTTTCTGGTTTTTTTCATCAGTCTGAGAGGGATGCTTTTGGAGGTGTTTACCCATGATGCACTGTGCAAGTTGGATGCTTCACGCAATCACTTTGCACAGTGCGCGCCCATGCTGAGTGTCAGCGAACACGCTTGAAACACCGTGGTTCAGCTTCAAGCTATAAAGCCTTATAAACCATGTTAATAGGGGAATGTTCAAACAAGTTCGTGGCAAAAAAATTATAAGTTAAACAAAGCAAACAAATTTCTTGAAATATAGTGCATCAAATCTGAAGAAAATAGCTGACAACTTAAAAGGGCTTCTGTCACTAAAATGACTGGATTTGCTCTGTGCTTTCAGGCCACAGTGAGGTGAGCAGCGTTGCACCCTACAGGCTCCTTGGCATGATCTTTTACCTCACCAGGGACCAAGCAGAGCCACGTGACTGTGGACCGAAACTTCTGGATCACTAGACCACTACACATCACATCCCAGAATGAAAGAGAATGCGCCTCACCTTAGTCCCAGCCATGGAACCAAATGAACTTTGAACCACAAGGGAAGGGAAAGAAAGAAACGGGAGGCAAGGGTCACAGAGTGAAATCTTGTCAAGATACAAAAACTGCCCAATGACAACAGAATCTTCCCACAGCTTCCAGGCACACTGTTGGGGAGGTGAAGATGTCCTAGGAAGAACAATAAATGCAGTAACAAGGAAAGACGAATGTTGTCAAGTTGCCATTAACCAAAATTCAACATTTTTCCTTATAAGACATTAAGGAAGTGAAAGGACAGCTAAGGCTACACAGAGAAACCCTGTCTCAGAAAACATGGAGGAAGGAAGGGAGGGAGGGAGGGAGGGAGGGAGGGAGGGAGGGAGGGAAGGAAGGAAGGAAGGAAGGAAGGAAGGAAGGAAGGAAGGAAGGAAGGAAGGAAACTACAGCAAAACGAAATAAAAACACAAGTCCACACAACAATCTGTTCCCAGATGTCCAGGGTAGCTTTATTCAAAGTATCTCCACACTGGAAATAACCCAAATATCCATCAACAAATATACAGATCAGCCAACGGTAGTACAGTATTCAGTATAATGCTGTAATAGGAACACTACTCATCAATAAAAAGAAATGAACTATTGATAAATACAACAGTACACATGTCAAAACATGTTAAGCTAAAAAAAAAAAAAGCTCAGCACATAAGTATGTCTCATCTGATTGAATTTAAGTGAAATTCTAGAACGGGCAAAATTAATCCCCAGGGACAGAGAAGATCAGTGGTTACCCAAGGTTGGGGGGAACTGCAGAGAGAGACAATGCGTGCCCTGGTTAAGGACACGTTCTGCTTAATGGGGGGGCAGGGGAGGGTGACATTGGTATTTAAATGTTAAGGCTGAACTGTACAATTAGGACAGGCGCATGTAACTTTAGGAAAGCAAGCAGCATACAGACAAGAGCCACCAGCACAGTGCCCCCTTCGGGGCTGGATCTGTGCTAAATTTCTATCGGTTTCTTTAGCAGCATGTTAGGGGGTCGACTTTTCATCAAATGAACGGCTGAGTCAAATTACAATATCAAAAGAAATAGACATAAGTAATGGAGATTAACAGAAGCCTATGAGATAAGCTGGCTCAGAGGGCACAGAGAGCTCCAAGTCAAAAGATTAACTTCTGATACCTTCCACTGTTCAGTGGTGATGTCTGAGGGATGGGTACCCAAACCCAAGTCTGACCAAGTGACTGAATCAAAATGTTAAGACTTGGTGGCTGGAGAGATGGCTCAGAGGAATAGAGCACTGGCTGCTCTTCCAGAGGTCCTGAGTTCAATTCCCAGCAACCACATGGTGGCTCACAACCATCTGTAATAAGATCTGGTGTCCTCTTCTGTACTGCAGGATACATGAAGGAAGAAATCTATATACATAATAAATAAAAATCTTTTTTAAAAAAATGTTAAGACTTTTACCAGGTTTAAGAAAATCTCATTATAAAAAAGACAAATGGTTGCATGTTCAGAAGAATTTGACAGGCTCAACTTAGGAGTTAAAGAAACCAGAATATAACTTTTTTTTTTAAAGTCTATTGCACTTAGAATTAATAAAAATCTTCAACTTTAGAGATTTAGGAAGAAAACATTTTTGCCAGGCTGGGAATGAAGCTGAGAGCTTCATACAAGCTAAGCACACACTCTACCATTAGGCTACATCCTGTCCCCTGAACAATTATCTTCACAAAGCAAATTATCTATTAAACTTTTTGTTCTGATACCAAACCCTGCCCTGGTGGTCAAGCCCACTAACCCTGAATCATGCACTTCTTGTCCTTGAGAAGTGTATTCTGTTTGGGGAGGGAGGGGAGTGGGGACTGGCTTCTATCTTGTTTCTAAATTTTACTGTAGACTGGCTTGTAACATGCTTTGAAAAAGGATGCTGTAACAACAAAAATACTAGTTATTTTACCTCATTAAAGATAATTCACAGTGAGCAACGTCTGGTTTTCAATTTTACTTCTATATTCCTATAACTCAGCTCGATGTTCTTCACACTCCAGTGGGAAGGGGAAGGTAGCCTCCTCTACCATACTCCCAATGAGGACCCAGCAGAAGAACTATCATCACTGAAGGCAGAAAGAAGCCACTGTTCTCTGTGCTTGACCCTACTTGGGGGCAGTGGCTCATCTTTTATGAGGGGCAAGATTGTAAAGGGCACCCGCTGAGACCCACTCGAGGTGAAGCTGAAGATGACTTCCCAGGTTTGCCTCTGAAATTGTATTTAGCTGATCTTGACTTCATACACTTCCACAATGCAGTTTGACCGTATCCACGCCACTCTTCCTAACCCCAACTTCTCCCAATCTCTCACCCAATTTCATATTCACTTTTTCTTCTTTGTAAGTCAGAGTCCAATTAGAGCTGCCCCTAGCCTCAGAGGTACAGGGCCACCCACTGGCACAAAAGCAACTTAGAGAGTGTACCACTGCAAACAGACTCTCCCTTCCCTAGTAGCCATTAGCTGTCAACAGCTCCCCAGCTAAAGTAGGGACCTTGGGAGCCCCTCCACCCCATCCACGCTGGAATGTTCGCTGGTTGGATGGTGTGCAGACAGTTACAGTGAGATCGTAAGCACGATGGTCTCACATGTCCAGAGTCTCACAGCATTTTCCCTGGACTCGGATTCCTCCTTGATGTTTCCTGAGCCTTGGGGAGAAGGGATGACGGAGATGTTCCATGCTGGGGAGAGGGTTGGCCCTTTCTTGATGTAGTATCAAACAGTGTATCTTGAGGATCCCTTCGCTAAGAGTTGGGCGTGGGATTCATACAACATCCCAATCATTCCTTATCTTAGTGATGCTTATGTATTCAGAATAGGGGTCCTGGTTATATCTCCAGGAAAAAGGAAGTCTAGCTCCTTACCCAGAGACTCTTTGTTTCCATTTCTACTCCCTTAGAGCACTTGATAATGTCAAACAGCTGAATGAGCAAGGGTTTGCCGAGTGAGAGATCCTTGTAGTACCTCTCACGTCCAGCAGTCTGACCCTGGGTATCTGGGGAGCGCTCAGCTTTTACAACCCACATCACCTCTGTCTTCAGAGTGACACTAATTTAAACAAAGGATGTTTTGTGCTATAACATTTAAGTGGTTAATAGCAGTCATGATCAACTTTTATTGCTTTTGCATAAACAGCCAATAGAATAGGTTTACACCAATATAATTATCTTCCAGCACCCACCTTTCATGGGGCTGTCTAAGGATTTTTTTGCAGAGACAGTAGGAAGAGGGGGAAGAAATGGAGGATGAGGTTTCAAAACGTATCTTAGGTAGACTTAAGTATTTGGCAATTATTCCCTTCATTTCAAAAGTCAGCTTCGTAACTTGGAAATACATAAAAGCACAGTGCATCCACCTTATTAAAAAGAGATGTGCCACCTGGGTGCCCCAAGTTGATACCGAGCATTATCCGGATTCGTGTCTGTAGGCTTAGTAAACAGTAGTTTTAAATGACACGCATCATAATCTCATATCTGGATTGAATCATGGAAGAGCTGACATTTAAACAATTACCACTATTTATTCATTATTCAAATCTGATAATGCCCCAGGGAGTAAGGCGCCTATGTATAAGAAGATAATATAATCTTACTAACCAGCCATTAAATCAATCATATACATAGCCACTCGTGTATCAGACAGTTCGGGCTGATGTTCCTATGTGAACAACGTCCTGCAAGTCCCCCACCGCCACTGCAGAGGCAGCCGCTCCTGGGACAGGAGCCATCTTCACGTTAGTATTTCTCGGCTAGTCTCAGTATTGTTAAGCACAGCGGATTTTTCCCTTAATGAATATGAGTGGATTAAGGCAAAAGGACACAGACTAGCTTCTTCCATAGATTATCTTCTACCTTATTTAAAGTTGCTGTTGGGGCTGCACAGGCTGCGGATCTGCTGGCCTGCAAAGACACAAACTGTCCCTGGGCCAATGCCTGACACATTAGCCACGAGCTTACAATCTTGGTGCTCCCAGCATCTTCCCTCAGTTTATTGTCAGGACTGCTCCTCAGCATGACACGCAATGCTGAGGTCAAATAACACCACTTATTTGCTATGTATCTTGGCTGTGTGTAGATTATTTCCTTATTTAAAATACTTAATAACTGGGCAATAATCTACTTAGTCTTTGCAAATTCTGCATTGCACAGTTTTTCGCTTTTACAGCCGTTTTCTGCAAGGCTGTTGAATTCTCCTTCTGCCATCTTCCTCACATAACTATGTGGTCCTTTCCCTTCAAAGGAGGAAGGATGCTTAAAAGAGCCCCCAATTCTATCCCACAGTGTGAAATACTGTCCGTAGTTATAGTCAAAATACATGTGGTGGTCTGTGTGATGAGCTGACCCATTAATAAACGGCCTTAAGACCTGGGGGACACGAAAATCACCGTCATGAATAGAAATTGTCCAGACATTAACCAAGACATATAACCCTAGGTAGACCACCTTGTGCAGTGGGAAGACAAAGGGGTATATATGGTAAGGCAGACTCTGGAGGAAGCCATCCACAGGGTGAAAAGCATGACTTGCAAATGGAGTGGGGATCTTCCAAACATGATGAGGTTTATGTATATGCTGAGGAGGAAAAGGATACGGTTAGAGCCATATGCCAACATAGCTTCCACTCCTGGTACAGATACGGCCTAACTGGAATTCACTTCCTCTTTACTCCCAGGGTTAGAACTGTACAACAGGCCCTCCAGATCCACGAAGGAAACCGTAAATAAACTGCATAGAGCCCCTATGATGACGACCAGGAGAGCTTCTTGGGTATTTAATACAAGCAAGAGGAAGCCCTACAGTCTAGAGTACAGACTTTATAATACTGAAATGTGTGCTATCTTCCCCCTTCTCTGCCCTTTAAATGACTCTACCTTGTAGACCAGTCTATGGTGCAGGCCCCTGTGGATCCAGTAGATCAGCATGTCTGTGAAAAACAGGAACGATACCACACTAGCAACGAGATGAATCCAGCCTAAAAGACACCACACAGAACAAGAGTCCAAGTTGGTCTCCACGATTAGTGTTCCCTTCCCACATGGCCACATAAATGCAAAAGGAGATCCTAAATTCAAACACAATCAACACATTAAAAGGTCATCTCCCTTCACTACCTGGAACCACTTCTATCCCAACTTCCCCTCACCTAACAACTTGAAATGTTTTACCTTGCATTTTTTAATTCTAATTAAAATTTAACTGCGATACAAAACCATAAAAATTGCCCAGACAGTATTTCTTTTCTTTTTTATGACTTAACTTTATTATTTTGCTTATCTGTTTCTCAAGACAGAATTTCTCTGTGTAGCCCTGGCTGACCTGTAATTCACTCTGTAGACCCCAGGCTGGCCTCAGACTCACAGAGATCCACCTGCCTCTGCCTTCCAAGTGCTGGGATTAAAGGTGTGCGCCACCACCGCCCAGCTATTAACTTGACTATTTTTAACGATGTGTATGTAATATGTGCATGTACGTATGAAGGTTCTGGTTCTCGTGTGACTGGAATTGCTAGCAGTCGTGAGCCCCTTGATGTGGATGCTGGGAACTGAACTTAGGGCCTCTTAATTGGAGTCGTCTTTCTAGTACAAGTATTAACTAAGCTACAAAGATGCCCCTGATAGAGGACAGCCCCACTGCTTTCCTTCACCTTAGTCCTTTTAAATCCTATAGCTGTGTGCTGCCTCCTTCCCTGGAGCTCAGTTTCCCACGAAAGATGCCCCTGATAGAGGACAGCCCCACTGCTTTCCTTCACCTTAGTCCTTTTAAATCCTATAGCTGTGTGCTGCCTCCTTCCCTGGAGCTCAGTTTCCCACGAAATACCGTCACTCCAGAAACTCACCCCACAATGAGTCCTTTTCTAAGATTTCCAGCCTCATCCTCCTGGGATTTTGCTCCAAGCAGGCCGATGCACTCAACGTCCTCCGGTGCCTGCAGTATCTTACCTCTGACTCGGGCTAACACTGGCCCAGCATGGCCAGAATGCCCTCTCCCTGATTTTGCCCACTCCCTCATTCACTGTCAAAGCCCCTTCTAATTAACCACCTCCTACTCTGAGAGCACGGCTCCGGTATCAGCAAGCCAGGCTTCAAGCCTCAGAGCCACCATCTACTAGCTGAGCACATGGGCAGGTTCTCATTTGGTCCCCAATATGCTGCTTCTAAAAGCAGCCTGACAACGAGACCCACTCTGCAGAGCTGCTGGAGAAAAGCAGTGGGTGGACACGGGGCAGAGCCGCAAGCTGCAGCTGGCGCCTGTCAATCTCAATGCACGCTGCTCTGCCCTCCTGTGTTCTACATGTCTTGAACACGTCTTGAAGGAACTTCAGAACTACACAGAGACCACATCACTGCAAGACTACCTTTAAAAGAAGGAAGTCTCAAGCTCTAAATGTAGGGATCTATTTCTAAACTCTGAACAGAGACACAATGGATTACTATAATTAATATGCTCTATGACAATATTTACAGATATGAAACCGTGACCACGGTTACTAAACCATCAGAATGCGAACTGCATACAAGGCATTGTGTTTCTGCAATGAAATCAAAGAAGCAGGCAGGCCCAGATGAGAGGGAGGACAAGAGGGAGGACACACGGACAAACAGCAGGACAGCTGACTGTGACTTTCAGTTACGTCTCACGTTCTACTGGAATTACTTTTCCAGCAGTTTGAAGTAGCAGTCTTAGGAAATACACGGAAGGGTCCCTGATCAGTTTTCCCATAGGCACGAAGTCATCGAAAACTGACTTTAAAAATGACAGTGGAGTTAAAGTCCACGTGTGTGGCTAGACGTAAGTGGAAGGGAGCAGAACAGTCGAAACAATGGGGCAGCTGGAGAAAGAGGCATGTTTGGAGACTTAAAGAAAGAAAACGTAAGACAATCATGGAGGCGCACTTGGTGATTTTAAAGCCAGTCTGGGCTACCCAGCAAAACTCTGTCAAGAAAGAAGAGAAGGAAAAAGAGAGGGGAGAAGAAGGGAAGAGAGGAAAGGGGAGAAGGGAGGAAGCAGGCAGGCGGCTAAAGAGATGGTTTACCAGGAAAGTGCTTGTCTCACAGGCCTGGGGGCCTGAGTTTGATTCTTAGGAACCACATTAAAAAATGCTAACTGTGGTGATGTGAATTTGGAATCCCACACTGGTGAGGTAGGAACACTGGTGCTGGCTGGCCAGCCAGTTTGGACCAACTGGCAAACGCCAGGCCAATGAGAGAACCTGTCTAGACTTGGCCAGGTGGCACCTGGGAAACAGAGGCGACAGATGGATCCCTGTGTGGTTTTGCTCTATTTATGTAAGTTCCAGGCCATTCAGGGTTATCTATTAAAGCCCTGTCTCAAAAAAACAAAACAAAGCAAAAAAACCAAAAACAAACCCTCCCAGTATCTGCTCACCACTTGGGAAGTCTCCTACGTCATCATAGAGTTTGCTGTAACCTCTCAGCTCCAGGAGGAACAGTGAAATTGTGGGGATACTAATCCAGGGCAAAGACTTGACCGTGAACATGATCTCTCGATAGACTTGATTCTGAAGATGAAAGTTCCAATTATTTAAAAGTCACAAAATCTGTTCAGCAAAACTGTCATAAAGTTGATTTTTAAATATTTTCTGTCTGTACTAGGACTCTGGCTCATATCAGGCAAGAACTATATTTCTACCCCTTAATTTTCTCTCTTTTCCTCAGATTCTATTTCATATTTTATTTTTAAATGTGTGTGTGTAAATACGTGTAAATGTCTACACAGACCAGAAGGCCCCAGAGAACTGAGATTTTAGGCAGCTGTGAGCTGTCAACATGGGTGCTGGGTACCAAACTTGGGTCCTCTGCAGAAAAAAAAATAAACACGCACTCTCAACTGTTGGGCCCCACTCTCCAGGCCCACTAAATTCTCTTTTATACTAAGAAGCCAACTTCCAAACTTTTCCTGTGAAGACTTTAACACACAGGAAAGCATAAGAGAAGCATTCCTTTATACCAACCAAAGGCAGCAACTACCTTCATTTCTGAATTCTTTTCTCGTCTTCACCAAGTTTATATGCTGAGTATAGTCTATACGGAGTAAAGCCTATGGAGTAATCTTTAAGTGAACTTCCCTCACCAGCTCCTTTCAGTCCAGGGACCACCCGACCAATGACAGTGGCGGTCACAGAAAATTGTTCCAAGCTGATTACGAACAAGTCTCAACCGCTGACCTTGAATCCCCAGCTCAGCCGCCGAAAAAACACACATAGCAAAAATCCCTTTCAGCTTGCAAAGGCAAGAGAGTAAAATATTTACATAAGCACAATAACTACATACATATATTTATTCACCAATATCAGCAAACTAATTCTCATCTATGTACACGGGGAAGTAAGATTTGCAGGCTGGCGGAAAACCAGATCCACTTATTATTTAGACTATCAGAAGGAAAGAGGTGATTAACCCTTATAAAAACACCCAACCCATTCAGGGGGCTGTTTTCAAAAACTTCACTTCCATATAATCAGTTTAATTAGCTGAAAAATTCACAATACATTGTATCATTGAGGTAACAGAAACTCGAAAATCTCTTACCTTTAAAAACTGTGGATGCTTCATTAATGAATGATCATAGACAAAATAATAGCTCAGGGTTGCACAGAAGAAGTAGAGGATATAAGCACCCAGGTTTGTGACAATCAGCAGACTAATGGTTTGCCGGACGATGTTGTCCTCGGGCCACGAGGCTGGGTACACGTATGGGGTAAAGAAGTAGTGATCGGCGACACCGAGAACCAGGTCCATGGCAGTCCCTGCGCGACAAGCGTGTGGCACTTTACTCCTCGCACCTCCACAAGGGTTCAGAAAGCTGTAGGGAGTTTCTGGACTAACAACAATCTTACGTAGCATAGACGTGGCCACCAGCCTCCCCTGGAGCCATCTTTGGCAGCAGAAGAGAATATATATACATATATCATTCCTAGTCTGACCTCTTCATGTCATATAACGCTGAAATTACACATTAATCACATGTAAGATTGGGATGGAGCAACATAGTGCAAGATACCTTTGATAGGGTTTCTTCTCCCTTGCCTATAGCCCTAAGGTTTGGCTTGCAACTATTAACGTAAATAATGCCTTTAACAATTTTCCCATAAGGGTTCACAACATAGCCACTCATGACGGCTTACTACTCTCAGGCACTCTCGTCTAATAACCTTCAAGTAGTTTCCCAATCATGTCTCCAGAGCAACAGAATCAATGTGTAGCACATCCTCGAGGGTAGCCTCCCCAGAGTTATTCCTGGTCTTTTTAGTGTTAGGAAACCCTTCGTTTGGGCCGGGGAGATGGCTTAGTCAGCCGAGTGCCTGCCTTGGAAACATGAGGACTGAGTTTGGAGCCCTAGAACCCAGGTGAAGAGCAGGGCAAGGTAGCTTGTGTCTAAATAATCCCACTGATGGTAAGGTGGGAGGGAGACACAGGAGGACCCTGGAACTTTCTGGTCGGCTAGCTCAGCCTACCTAGGAGAGTCTCAGGCCAATGAGAGACCCTATCTCAAACACAGGGTAGAAGGCACCCAGGGACAGCAACTGAAGTTATCCTGCTGTAAACATTCTTTCTAACATGAAACCAAGGAGGAGAATGTGCTAAAGAGTTGTCTACGCAGAAGGTACGTTCCCAAGTATCTTTCTTTAGACTTCCAGATATTTTCCACAGTCCCGTTTTCTTCATTTCTAGGTTCTTCCCTCTTAATACTGCTGCTAACATGCACCAGTCTATTAACGTGCATTAACACTTGTGCGTGTATGCTGTCTGGTTTCATGATCAATGAAGCTACTAGTGACACGTGTCTCCTTTTTTATTGTCAAGCCTATGTCATCAAATATGGCTAGTCTTTCATTTTTCTCTCCTAGGCAATATTTTGGTCGTCACTTCTGGTTAAAATTCAACAGTTTGTCTTGGCAGTTCAAAAGTCATGAGTGGCGTTAGTTCCCACACCGTCTCTTTCAGTAGGATGCGTCAGAAACATATCACACACCAGTAGCACCCTCAATACCATCCTGGGCAGTATGACAGCAGCTTCCTTCTTGCTGCCACCCAGCAGGCTGTCTTCAGCTACTTCTGACACTTTCCCAAGGAAGTAAATCAAAAGTTAACAAAACAACAAAAAGCCAAACATTGCCGGAAGGCACAGGCAGGAGGAGTACCTGGAATGCTGCCCACGAAACAAGAGGTGCACGTCAGTCACTTGGAGTCAGGACCTGTCATCAGATGAGTCTGAGCACTGAACCTACGACAGAAAGAAGACAGCTGTTTGGTTCCCAGGGCTTGTAGGCTCTGAGATGGAGACTTTGTGTAACCGGGGCAGGCTGCTCAGCTGCTCTCCACAGGTATGGAACCACTTTGTGTGTCCTAGTAACAATGGAGGATGGTACCTGTCTCTCCAGAATCCCTGGGGTGGGGTGGATTCAACTACATAGGAAAGAGAAGACATCTTGGTGCATACTTAATCCATATCTACCTTGAGTGATACTGAGCACAGCTTCATCCATTTGTAATAAGTTACACTTTGTCTGTGAATGGTCTTGATTTTATCCTTTGCTCGCTTTCCCCTGGGACGTTTCAGTGTCTCTGAAAATCTCTTCTACCTCCCCTCCTCTTCCTCCAGCTCCATTACTCAGGCCACCCTCCCTCCACAGCCTTCCAAGTAGCCTAGCCCAGAAGTTTGCAGCACCACGCCCAGCTAGGATCTGATTTATTAAGAGGCTTAGCCCTTTGCTTATGGGATGAATCACAAATGTTTTCTCTCACTTTATCATGAAAAAAAAATAATTTATATTAAGGGTTAGATGTTTGGATCTCCATCATATATGCTACTGATCATTCAAAAAAAAACAAAAACAATTTAACTGGTACCAAGTGTTATATACAGTAATAAACACCCACACATTCATATAATTTTGTATGTAATTTTAAGAACTAAACCCCTTAAAGTCAGAGGCTCTGTGGACTCTCAGTTATTGCTGCTTGAAACTGAAGTTTACATGAAATCTTATACTGCCTTGAAGAAGAAGCATGTTCCCCCCTTTAGAACATGGTTATCAATTAAATAGGTATGGGCTGTAATTCAGTGATATTCCTTCAGCCTAGTATGTCCAAAGTCCTGGTTCTTCCCCAGGAATCAGTTAATATGTAAATAAACACACTATTGTACTTTGACAACTTAAAACTAGTATATTTTTCTTAACTAAAAGAAAAAGCACAGAAACAATAGTTAGCATTTATATATTCCTCAAAAAGCCTACAATTATTAATTCACCACCCCACTCCACCCCCCCACCCCAGCCCCAGGGTCTTAGCTATGTAGCCTGGAACTTCAATTCTCCTGCTTCAGCCTCCTGAGCTCCCGAATTCCTCGTACCACAACTCCTCTGACTTTGACACATTTGGAGGCGTAATGGAGAGGTCCTCTCATCTAATTCTCACCAGTCTATAAGGTATATACTTGTATAAGTGTAACATACAGGACAGTGAAGGCAGGGATAACGTAAATAACTTTGTTTTGTAAGGAGTCGTCGATGTGATATGAAGCCCACTGCTTGCTTCTTCTCCATCACTACCTCTCTAGAGTCACACAGACAGATAAGGAATTGTGAGTTCTCCACACTAACTATATTACATAATGCATGCCCCAAAAATCCAAGTTAAAGATCAGGGGTCACAAGGCTGTTATCAGCAAACACTTTAACCAAACAACTGAGGGTGCCACAAACTCAGCTAACCCACAAAGTTTTGACCCCAACCACTTTCCAGACTGGTAACTTCTCCAATGGGGCCATGTTTTCAATGGGACCACCTTCGAGTTTACTCGGCAATAAAGCAGGGAGGCCAGGTTACGCGACTTTTCTTAATGATGCTCAAGTAAGCATGCCGCCTTCTTGCAGTCTTCAAAAAAGGCAGGGAGAGCTGGCCCACTACCCTCATTAGGTCGCAGTAACTGTCAGATCAGACGCAGGTCGCAAAGCAACGCACCAGCGTTTCCCATCTCTGCCTGGATGTGGGATCCACAACAGGTAACTTCCAGCACGGGTGGCGACCCAGCTCTCCCGGGTTGGTGTCCTTCCCTGCCCCTCAATAGCCCTGTCCACATCGCAGGCCCCTCGGCCCAAGGTGTCCACCCGGCCACCACCCCATGCCACCTGCGCCTCTAGCGGGGACGGTCACACCTGTGCGGAAGATGCTGTCCCAGCATCCGGCAACTGGGGATCCCTTGCGATAGTTCGCAGGTCCTTCCACTCGTGGGTATCCAGCTGCCCGCACACCGAACCTACCTGCCGGGCCAGAGCCGCTCAGTATGCCGCCGCTACACCGCCAGCGGGGGCTGGAGCTGGAGCGTGCGAGACACCGCCCGCCCAGCAGAGCCCCGCCCACGTGCAGGCAGTCCGCCAATCAGCGGCCGGCGCCATAAGCTGATGTGACGGCGAATCGCGCGACCTAGAGCGGCGCGGCCTCCGTGGTCACATGGCAGCAGCTCGCGAGCCCCGCCCCCCGGTCGATTCACGTCTGAGCTTAACCCGACGCTGTGGGCCGCACGTCTGCGTGAGCATGGTCACCTGCCCACTTTCTTCCCGCCCTGCAACTGTTCGGGATTCGTGCAGACGACCCGGGATCAGTGTAAAATGGCATTCAGCCTGAAGGAAAATCAATGACGTTTCCTTTGAAGTTAATAGCGGAGGCATTTGCCAATGCTTGTGGCTTAAACATTAATAAATTTTTTTCACCTACCCGGAACAGATCCTTTTCTGTAGCATTGAAAGGTTAGCATTTGCATAAAATATGTAAAGTGAAAAAAAAATCTGTGTAGTTTAGTCAATTAAAGAAGCAATTATTTATGGAGAAAAAAGAAAAAAGGTTATGATCTGACCGAACCTGGCTTACATAAGTGTTCAAATACTGACAAGATGAAACTATAGTTTTATTGGAAAAAAATAAATTTAAAGATCAAATTGGCTAATTATGACTCAAGAATCTAGGCAATAATCCATTCTATAAAATAAAAGAGCTTCCCAAAAGTGAGCGGTAGAGATTGGCTGTATCAGCTGAAAGGAAATGAATCTTAGAAGAAGAAAGGGCCAAAATGACGGATGCTTTCGAAGTGGCATTAATAGGACTTGACTGTTTTGATTGGCTGCTGTCCTTTTTTTTCCAATGTAAAGGGTGAGTACTTCAAGTCAGTTTAGCTAAGTGGCATTGACCTTAAGAGACTCCATTCTAGCTTGGTCTGGTCTTCTAGACCTCTGAGGCAAGAGACTAGTTCAAAATAATGATCCTCCATAAATTTCACTTAATAAGTGTGTTTTCCAGGGTTCTGTAGAGGGACAGAACTGATAACATGAATATATACATAATGAGTTGTGAAACCAGCTTATATTAAAATAATAAGTAGTCTCACACCTGGAATAGCCCAGTAGCTATTCCACCCTGGAGGCTGATTATTTCACTAGACAGTGACTGTCTCACACTGAAAGAATGAACAGCCTGGTAGAAGGTCTGCTCACAGGTTTGGGGGTTTCAGCAGTCCCTGTCTACCACCAAAAACCTGGAAGGTTTCCTGGTTCTCTGTCAACAATGCAAGCTTGGAAATGCTGGTTTTGATGTCGGCGATGGAATCAGCAGCAGCAAGGTCAGCAGCAAGGGGAAGACGGGAGGCCAAGCAAGTTAAAGGGAAAACATCCGCCTTTTATCCTTCCCCTCCCTTTTTAATGGGGGGGGGGGCACGACCAGAAATGCTGCCCACATGTAAGGTTTCTTCTTTCATATCAGTTAAGGCAGTCGCATCAAAGAGGCTCCCTACTCAGATCATTCTAATTTGTGGCAAGTAGTCGCTAAAACCAGCCACCACGCTAAGATAAAGCAAATCTGTGCAGAATTAAGCAGGAGGATGGGTGAGTTCTAGAGGTGTGCCTTGGTATGAGAGTATAGGATTTGCATTGTGACAGTGGACCTGGTACATCACCATTCTGCTGGGGCTTCAACTATAGTGGTTCCCAAAGACCTGTATCCCATCCACAGCACAGACAGTATTGGAGCAGTTACTAGAAATGTAGATGTGGGGGTTATGTTTCAATGTTAGAAGTAACCTGATGACTTCCATCCAGATTCCTTATATAAACAAGCTGTTCCCCCACCCCCCAGAGATGTCTTTGCTCTGTGTATAGAATAAAGTGCTCTCCAACACTAGAATACAAATAAAAGCCAACTGAGTTTTTAAACGTGTCTTGTCATTTTGTCTTCTGACATTCCTGTAATGGTTAACCTTGATTTTCAATCCATTGGATTAATAAACACATAAGAGGGGCTGGAGAAACAGCTCAATGGTTAAGAACACTGACTGCTCTTCCAGAGGACCTGGGTTCATTTCCCAGTCCCCACATTGCAGCTCACAAACATGTAATTCCAGTTTCTGCTGCCCTTTTCTAGCCTCCGCAGACACCAGGCACACCCACAGTGTGCAGACGTATATACGGGCAAAACACCACACGCACACACGCGCACACACACACACAATAAGATAACCACCTAAGAGATTAGTAAGACATATAGCATAATGTAGCATAAGAGCACTTCTATCTATCAAATCCTGAGGCTCTGGCTTATTAATGACGTCATCCAGTGATGGATCAAAATTTAAGGACTATTGGGAGAGAGTAGAAGAGTAGAATGTAGAGACCGGTGGGTGGAAGGTCACTGGTGAGGGAAGCCTTGCCCTGGCTTCCTTCCTGTATCTCCTTTTCTGCTTCCTGACCACTTCCTCCTCACCATGATGGACTAACCCCTCTGAAATAGTGAGTCAAAATAAGACATCCCGCCTCTGAGCTAATTATGTAAATTATTGTGGCTCAGCAAGTCCAAGTCTGACTGATGTAATCCCCTTTCATTGACTGGATATCATATTTAAATAAATAAATAAATAAATAAATAAATAAATAAATAAATAAATAAACTTTACAGAACCAACTGGAAAATCTGACCTGGGTTCCTCTGTGGGAATAACCAGCTGCAGTCACATTGACTGTTTCTGTCATGTGGCCCTTGGCCTCCCGGTTTAGATGAAACACCACAACTCTTACCAACTTCCCAGTTGTGCCATTTCCTGGTAACAGCAGTCATTGGCTTGTGTGCCTTCTGACCTAGCATCTTGGGATTAGGAAGAGAAAACACTTTACATAATAAAATTTAAAATGAGTGAGAAGAATCAGTGGTGAAGTAGTGTGTGTGTGTGCCTGTTGTGTGTGTGTGCTGTGTGTCTATGTGATGTACAAGTATGTGCCTGTGGCACTCAGGAGACAGCGTTGAGGAGTCAGTTCTCACTTTCCACCCTCTGTTGAGGCAGGATTTTTCTAGTTTCTGATGCCTCGATACTGTATACTCCAAGCTAGTTGGCTCATAAGCTTATGAAAGAGGATCAACCCCCAACACCCACATAAAAAGCTAGACATGTTGGCTCATAATTGTAATCCTATCCTCAGGGAAATGAAAACAGGAAGATCCCTGGGGTTTCCTGTCTAGCTTGCCAAGCCTAACTAGTGAGCCATGGGTTAGTGAGAGACCCTGTCTCTCAAGGGTGGCTATTGAAGAATGACATCTGAAGTTGAGTACTGACCTCTATATGTACCTGCACACATGCACGCACAAGCACACATGCACACACATGTACACACACACACAAAGACACACAGGAAATTATAGGAGGCTTAAACACCAGAAAGCAGAGATATTGGATAACATATTTTAAGCTATCTAGCACAATTGGTCTAGAGAGAATAAGAAAATAAAGTTACAGTTTGAATATGGGTAGCGTCCCTATAATCCCATGTATTAAGATCTTGATAATTGGGGGTCCCTAGGTCATTGGAAACATTCCCTTCCTTGGGACAGGATTCAAGAACTAGAAAAAAAGTGTTGAATTATATACCAAGGTCAAATGGGGCCATAGAGAAACCTTTATTTATTTATTTTATTTTATTTATTTATTTTTGGATTTTCGAAACAGGGTTTCTCTGTAGCTTTTTGGTCCCTGTCCTGGAACTAGCTCTTGTAGACCAGGCTGGCCTCGAACTCACCAGAGATCTGCCTGCCTCTGCCTCTTGAGTGCTGGGATTAAAGGCATGCGCCACCACCTCCCGGCTTAGTGACTTATTTTTGCAAGAATAACTAAGGCTGTACAAATAGGAGTAACAGACCCAGAAGCTAGACGAGTACTATTGAATCTCTGGCTTTTGAAAATACCAACTTAGAATTCAAAAAGATACTTGGGCCTTTAAAGTTTAGATAAGCACCAATGGAGAACAGATCCTGCATACAATGAACATTGAAACATTTGACTATAATACTGAATCTTGGGTAGGAGAAGCAATTTCCAAAGGAATGAGGATACATCAAAATGCCAAATGTTTCAGTTGTGATAGAATAAAATACAGGGAAGGATCCAAGTAGTTCTCTTTGAGGTCAGAAAAGGCTGATTCAGTAATCACACATTTATTAGAAGTTATGGCCATCATGGGTATACCTGCACAAATAAAGACAGATAATGGTCCAGCACATGTCTCTAGGAAAATGAAACAGTTTTTTGCTTATTATAATATAAAGCATATTACAGATATACCAAACAATCCTACAGGTCAGGCAGTTATAGAAAGATCAAATCAAACTATAAAGGATATGCTAAACAAATAGAAAGGGATGAAAAATACCCCCAGGAATAGATTACATAGTGCTTTATTAAATTTGAATTTTCTTAACGCTAATGAGAAAAGAAAAACAGCAGCAGAGAGACATTGGATAATAGAAAAATCTTCTGAATTAAATCAGCTGGTGTATTTCAAGGATGTGTTGACCTCACAATGAAAACCAGGAGATGTGCTATGTTGGGGAAGGGGTTTTGTTCTTGTTTCCATAGGAGAAAAAAAGCTATGGATACTATCAAAATTAATAAAGATTCAGTTTGAAAAAGAGAAACCTCTTGAGAAAGAGAAATGACAGCTCATCCACAGAGGTGACAACCATACAGGTAGTAAAGAAAACTCATAAGGGTTGGGGCAGGGTTCTGTTTTTGTCTTTGCAGAAAAATACTCATCTTCAAAAAAATTGAGAGACCTTGGACATCTAGATGCTTAAAGGAGAAAAGATAACTATCCAGAAAGAATCACCAAGCAAAGAGAATTACGACTTATGAGGACAGGTCATCTGAGGGTAAGAATCTCTGAACATAAACTAGAATAATAGTCATGACTCACATAAAAATCAAAGCTGGCTTGGGAGTTGGACAATGGCTCTGTCCTTCTCTAAATATAAGCATGTTGTTAAAAGAAAAATTCAGAGTTTCTTGATGGAGGAGTTAATTTCATTGGTTAATAAAGAAACTGCCTTGGCCCATTTGATAGGCCAGCCCTTAGGTGGGTGGAGTAGACAGAACAGAATGCTGGGCAGAAGAAGAAAGCTGAGTCAGGCAGATGCGATGAAGCTCCGGCCCAAGATGGACATAGGCTAGAATCCTTCCTGGTAAGCCAAACCTCGTGGTGCTACACAGATTATTATAAATGGGTTAGTCAAAATGTGAGAGTTAGCCAAGAAGAGGCTAGATATAATGGGCCAAGCAGTGTTTACATCAATACAGTTTGTTGTTAATTTGGGTGTAAAGCTAACCGTGTGGGAACCAGGCAGGATGAAAAGCAGGCCTGCCCGCAGCTCCTTTCTACAGTTTCTGTCTCATGTCAGGAGCTATCTGGTATGGGACAGAAAGAAGAAAGAATTTAGAAAACAAATTACTTTCTTCATACCTATTTTTGTCTCTATTGTACCTTTCATTGAATATATGTCTGTATAAATAATGTTTAAGTTTTCTACAATGAACAATGAATTTTCCTTCAGTAATCTTTGGAGTTTCCAGGAAGAAGATGGGGCCCCACAACGACTCCACCTGGTTGATATGACGTCATGATGCTGATAGCACTGCAATAAGACCTGTTTTGGGTACCAACTGCTCAAGATGGTTTCAACTTGGTTAGCTGAAATGGTGCACCTTTTTACAACGTTCTAGCTAAAATTCTAAATATGATTCTCAGAAAAACTTTACTGAATACTCAGAGACTATTTGCAATTATACCAGACAGTAATCTTGAAACTTAACTATTATTTTACTTTCATTCCATAGAAAAAAACATCACCCCCATGACAGCTGGAAGTAATTTTAGAAGACAACGTCCCCTCTCCCAACGAAGTTTGTCCTCAGGGTTAGGGACATCAATTAGGGGTTGATTATAACTGGTAAAGGATTGGGGGTTGGTAAAGGATTGGGGTGGAAATTATGTAAGCTCAGGATCTCTTTTTTTAAAAAAATGGGAAATTGGATGGGATAATAGATTAGTATGAGCAAACTCACACTAATCATAGTGAGTAATTGAGTGAATACTTATGAGTTATTATTTATAGGCAATTTACACTGGTATAGATTCCTGTCTATTGTTACAAATTCAAATTGTATTGACTATGTTCCTATATTTGTACACCCAGGCAAAGTTGTTTTGTCATACTATATGCTTGCATACATGCTTCTATCTCTGCTAAAGACATTTTGTATATTGATATAATTTTAGGATATATTTATCATATTGAAATATACATGTCTACCTCTGACCAAGGTACTTATACACTGTTTACGTTTTGAGGTCATTGTCCTCATTTGTTGCACAGTTGTTTAAAGATTGTTTAATATTTTAGTATGAAGTCCTAGTCTTTAAGTTATATAGGTATTAAGAATTATAGGTCAATAGTCATCTATGTTTGTCATAGTTAGACTAATCAGGTTCTTTAGATACATAGAAATTGATAGATAATCTTCAACCACTTCAAAGAGCTGTAGAACATGGCATTTAAATAACTTAGGGTTCTATTGATGTGAGACATAATTGCTCCTGGCAGCACCCATCTATTCCTGAGAGAATGTTGAGCACTGAAGGCACTCCACTTAGAATTTGTTTTCTTCTTGACAAAACTGGCCTTTGGGCAAGGAACTGCCCATGCATCAACCACTGACAAAATGCATGATGTCTGGCCAGGACAAGCAGGATACAATAAAAAAGACTGTCAAATCTTGCCAAGATAGGGTAAGACAGCTTTGAAAATTTCCTGCCTCTGAAAATGGTCTGTCAGTTACTCTAGCCCTTAGCCAAAGTTGGTTGCTTCAACATTTCAAATGAGACTTGGGTGATTGCCCAGGTAGCCAGTTGTCTCTGTCATTTGTTGCCCATTTTGGAAGTTGCTTGATTGCACTTCCTGCTTACTCAAGTAATATTATTTCTCTTCTTAGATCTTCGATGGGTTTGAAGATTAGATAGTTGTAGTTACTTGGCCAAGTTATTTATAATACAAGACTTAGACTCCTTAGGATAGGATAATTATTGAAACATTTATCACGTTTCTTGCTTGATGTTGTTTCTGCTGGTTAGAATTCTAAGTTTTATACTTGATATTTGTTTTTATTGTATATAATTTTATATTAGGCCTACAACTCTCTAATTTAAACCAAAGGGGGAGGTGCTATAGGAAATTCTTCAACCAGTAGCCTTTAAGTTACCTGTCCACTTGGGCGTGGCTGCTGGATTCAGTTGCTGTTCCTTGGTCTAGCAGAGGACTGTGATCTGTGAGTCTACTCCTATATAAATAACCCTTTATTATACTTAATTCTAATCTAGTGTGGGATTTCTTTTTAGTGTCCATCTTTATCCCCCACATATATTTGAGAAAGATATATATATATATATATGTATGTAAAGGGGATTTATTTGAACGACTTATGGTGTGTGGTCTGTGTAGTCCAACAATGGCTGTCTCCTGGTGAAAAAAAGCTCTACAGTTGTTTAGTGCACAAGACCGGATGTCTCAGCATCCCAATCTGGTGCTGGATTCCTGCAGGATTCCTAGAGAGCAGCTGGTCTTCAGTGCACACCAGAGGAATACCTCAGCAGCAGAATAGATGAACTTGTTATGGAGAGTGAGGGAAGGCAGGCAGAAAGTAAAATCCCTTTTATGTCCTTGTATGTGGGCTGCTACCAGATGATGTGGCCAAGATTTGGAGTAGGTCTGGTCTCTCTTACTCAAATATTCCACTCAAAAAGTCCCTCATAGGTGTGCCCAGCTGTGTGGGTTTTAGTTGACTCTAGAGTCATTCAGTTTGACAACCAAGATTAGCCATCACACCCTGGAAGGAGGAAGGAGCTTTGGAATCCTGGTTCATTCTCTCTCTCTCTCTCTCTCTCTCTCTCTCTCTCTCTCTCTCTCTCTCTCTCTCTCTGCTTTTTAGCTCCTGATGTAAGCAGTTCACTCCACGCATGCTCCCCACCATCATCGTCTGGCACCATTACAGAGGCCCAAAGCTTCAGGACACACCCTGTGAGGGCTGACACCGGCACACCTTCAGAACCACGAGCTACATAACCCTTTTCTTTTTATCAGCTAATTGACTAACTGAGGAACACAGAAATTTGGTATCAAGGAAGAGGGCCATTATCATCCATGTGAGGAGGTAGAGGAGCCTTTAGAATTGGTTTGTGGGAAGAGTATGGAGGGTTTTGGATGAACAAGCTAGAGCAATCCTAAAATGCTATTGAGAGGGCTGGATAGGTAGCTCCATGGTTAATAGCACACACTGCTCTTCTGACGGACCTGAGTTCATCTCCCAAGTACCTAGGTCAGGGAGCCCACAGCCATTTATAACTCCAGCACCATGGATCTGATGCTTTTGGCCTCAGCACTCTCAAGTACATGTGCTCACACACGCAAATACACACACATACACACATATAATTGCACATACTCACACAGAGACAGATACACACATGCACACTCTTGTATATACACATAGATATACACACATACACATGATTAAAAATAAAATAAATCTTAACAAACACGGCTAAGAGGAGCTTGATGCGGGACAGTTGTGATGGCTCTGAAGAGGATGTTGATAGCAATGTGAATAGTGAAAGTCATGCTGGTAACATTTCAGATGTAAAGGATTGTTTGTGGAACTGTAGAAAAGACCCTCTTACTGACACCATGACAAAGACTTGAACTATGCTGTGGCATTTTATGAGTGGATAACCTTAAAGACAGTGAACTGGTTTACCTGACAAACACTGATATTTTTTCGATTTTTTCATTTTTATTAGTTCTTTGATAATTTTGTACAATATATTTTGATCATAGTCACCTGTCCCCAACTCCTCCTATATCTGTTTTTCCTTCCTATCTACCCAACTCTCTCCTCTTTACCTGCCCTCAAATCCGTCAAGTTCAGTTTCTGCTGCCCATATTCCCTTGGATGTGTGAGTTCGACTAGAGGGTAGTCTTCCCCTCAGGGGTGGCACCCTTAAAGAAACTTGACTCTCCCTCTCCCAGCAACTATCATTGCCAAAAGCTCATTGGCTGTGGGGGGCTTCATGCCCACCCCCTTCCCACACTGGAGTTTGGTCTGGCTTGTGTTAATGCAGGTTTTGCACATGGTGTCTTGGTGCTGTGAGCTCATATGTGCAGAAAGCACTACCTCCTTACACTCACCCACCTCTAGCCCTTGTACTCTTTACACTTCCTCTTCTGCAATGACCTTTGAGCCTTGGGAGGAGGAGATATGATATAGATGTCTCATTTAAGACTGAACATTACTCGGTCTCTTATTCTTTGCATCTTGATCAGTTGTGGGTTTCTGTGTTGGTTGCTATCTACTGCAAAAGGACGCTTCTCTGATGAGTGTTGATAGATTCATAAATCTGGGCCCATGCCACATGTCTTGCAGAGATTTTAGGACATCACATCATAGGGATTACTGGCTGCTTTCAGTCACATTCACAGTGAGGTTAGAAAGATTGGAGAGACCTGTAGTTGAGTCAAAAAGAGAAAAAGTATGTAAAGGTGTGGGCAAGAAGGTTGCAATTGCTAAGCCTTAGCAATTGTGTTGGCTAGACTTATGTCAACTTGAAACATCAGATCAATAGGAAAAATGTCAACCTCTGGTCTCCACGTGTGCCCACATGGATAAGCTTAGCTGCAATCACATGTGTGCACGTGCGTACCAACCCCTCGCCAACACAGAAAGAAACACCTAAGTCTAGACACTAACTATAGGGAGGGGGAGGAAGAATAGTGTTGGCTCCTCATGGTAGGTAGCCCAGAAGGCCTCTGCTTCATGACGGCTCTGCCTTTATCCCCTTCAAGCATTTGTCAATAAGCTTGTGCCACCAAAGCCTCCAGGTCAGTGGTTCTCAACCTTCTTAATGCTGCAACTCTTTAATACAGGCCCTCATGTTGTGGTGACTATTCAGTTGGAAGCTCTGCCTTGGTCCACCCCTCCCTCTCCAAACCCTGCCTGCTCAGAAAGACCATCAAAAGTCCAGGCTCCTCCCCCAAAGCTCAAGACCACTCCTCCAGAGTTTTTAAGCTCCTGATTTCTAGATCTGCCACCCCAATTCTGGGGGGTTGAAAAGGTCACCTGAGAGTGCTTGACTCATTAAACCTGGTCTTTTTTATTTGACTTGATCCGGCTTACTGTGTCAGTAGAGAAACCCACGATCAAGGCTATAAAAATAGCCATAAAATTACTTTTGCTTCTATTTCATAACTGTAATTTTGCTACTGTTAAGAACTGTAATATGCATGTTTGTGTTTTCTGATGGTCTTAGGCAAGCCCTCTGAAAGGGTCATTTGACCCCAAAAGGGATCATGACCCACAGGTTGAGAACCCCTGCTCTAGCCTTTTTTTTTTTGACAGATGTACAACATGGTGTATTCTGTAGATTAGTTCCTTATCAGATAAATTATTTAAGAAGATTTTCTTCCATTCCATGGCCTGAATCTACATTTTATTGATTACTTCATTTGTTGCTCAGAAGGTTCAATATTGTCCCATTTGTTTTTTTTTTTTTTGCTTTTATTATTCATTTTGTAGCTTAACCAAAACAAATCATCACCAAATGTTTGAAAGGAAACTTTACCCCAGTCCCTGACATTTATATCCAAAGAATCTGAAATGTTCAGGTGGAAGTTCTTTCCCAAGCCCCCTTCCTTGGAGTTGCTCAGTCCAAACTCTGCCCCTGAGAAAGCCTGCCAAATGATGACCCCTCCCCAGAGATGCTCAAGACCACTCCCACAGGGTATTTAAACTGTCCCCCAGAAAACAAACACATGGTTTTCAAGTCTTCCTTTCCTTTCCTGTCTCCTCTCTGGGGAGCTGGAAAGCCACCTGGGAGCATGGTATCCATTAAACCTGGGCTTTTTCTAATTCTGTTTTGTTTGGTCTGATTCGGATTGCTGCATCAGCAGAGAGGTTTATTGGGGTGCGGAAACTTTTCATGTAGAGGTACCACTGAGGGGATGTTTTTCTCCCACTGGCCCAGGGCCACATGGTGGGAAACCCCCTTCTTCCCCGTACCTGCTTTCCATCAGGCTAAGACCAGTTTTCAACTGGGTAAGCCTTCCTTTCCAAATCATTGCCTTAGAGGCCCAGGGCCTCCTGTGATTTTGGGGGTGTCCTGCCAAAGACTCACCTGTGTCAGACCTCTGACCTGTTACTGGGACAAGGACCTGCCTTTTTGTCCAAACAGCTGACCTCACCGTCTGTGGATGGCAGCCATACTTGAGAGCTCTGGCGGCGGCAGCTGAACTCACCTGGGAGGCTCTCAAGAATGCCCTGTTCAAGCCAGTCACGGTATATTCCACCCACTGCCTCTCAGGCCTTCTGAGTCATTCTTCTCTCTTCCTCCTTGGGCCTTCAACCCCAAATTACCTTGGCCTCCAGTCCTGCCCTAAACTCTGCGACCCTCCTTCCTGTCCCCTCCCTCTCTCTCTGGTACCTCCCCTCACTCCTGCCTAGAGGCTGTGATGGCCTTATGTTCACCTCAGCCTGGTCTTCTAGATCAACCACTCACAAATCCCCCACTCCCCCTGTTTGTTTGTTGATGGAAGTTCCTTTATAGACAGGTCAAGGAACCACCAGGTAGCACAAGCAGTGGTCACTTCCACTAAAACAATTGAAGCAACCCGCCAGCCCTTGGGAACCTCTTCATAAAAGGCCAAATTAATTGCCTTGACTAGGGCACTCCAGATAGCCAAGTGTCAATGGGATAACATCTATATTGACTCTAAATATACCTTTTTAATAGCCCATACTCATCTGTCCTCTGGAAGGAACGGGGCTTCCTCACTACCAAGGATACTCCCATAGTTAACGGGCCCTTATAGCCAAGCTCTTGGAGGCCCTCCCGCTTCCTGCAGAAGTAGCCATAATTCACTGCTGGAGACACCAGTCCTCCAAGGACCCAGGGGCCTTAGGCAATGCCAAGGCTGACTCGTTAGCCCAAGGGCTGGCCTCCAGTTCCTCTGGATCAACAGAACATATTTTGGTTTTGACTCACTCCTATCAGCCCTGTTATCAACCAGAAGACCGGGACAAACTCATGAAAAAGGGGGCCACACAAAGGATTGATGATTCTACCTAAATAGCAGTCTCATCCTTCCACAGGGCCAGGCATCGTCTATCATTTCAGACATCCACCAGACCTTACACATAGGCCCCAAGGCTTTGTTCCATTTTGTAGAGCCCCTCTTTGACCCTACCCATCTCTGAGCACGTATTTCACGGTTCACTCCTCCTGTCAGATGTGTGCCAAGGCCGATCCATAGGGGCCTCCGCACCAGCTTCATGGACATCCACGGGGTGAAGATTGGTAGGTTGATTTCACTCATGTGTCCACTCATAAAATACTCCATTACCTCCTAACGTTGTTGACACTTTTACAGGATGTAAAACTGTTTTCCGCCTCCAGGGAAACAGCAGATGTGGTGGCTCAGGTACTCCTGGGCTACATCATTCCTCCATCTGGCATGCCACAGACCATACACATGGACAATGGGGCCAGCCTTCACTTCCAGGGTCATGGAGCTCATGTCAGAAGCTCTCAGCATCTCCTGGAAGCTCCACATCCCCTACCATCCACAATCCTTGGGAAAGGTGGAAACGGCCAATGGACTCTTCAAGCAACAGCTAACCAAGATCTCCATTGAACTCAGGTTATCTTGGCCCTTCCTTATCCCCATTGCCCTTACATGCCTCCAGGCCACCCCACATTCTCCTACAGGTCTAAGCCCTTGAGAGCTCCTTTATTGCAGGCCCTTCCTCCTCAATCACCACCTCCTGACCCAAAGGCCTCCACTGGCTGGGTCTTTACCCTACCTCCCCCTTCTGAGGACCCTTCTCTTTTCACATGCTGCCCCCACACCAACAGGTCCAACTGCCCCTGAGCCTGCTCTCGTTGGGGGACAGAGTACTCCTCAAACAGCTAGTTCCTAGGTTTTTTTGAGCCTCGATGGGCAAGACCTAACATAGTGATCCTCACCACAACTTTGGCTGCCAAGCTCCTGGGACAACCATGCTGGTACCACCTCTCCAGGTTCAGGATACTTGGTCTGTCCAGCAGTTGGGACCCTCCGGTTTTCCAAGATGTTGCAATGAAGGGTCTATCTGCTCTTCTTCCTGACACACTCATCTCTGTTGGTACAACCAAGGCAGATGATAACAATCTATTTTTTCTCCTAGTAACCTGCCTTCTCAACTCTTTCAGGGAACAGATGCCTGAGGCCTCCAGGATGGCAGTTAACTGGATGCCTCTCCACCCACAACTCCCAACTCTCCCCTCCCACACGTCGCACCATACCCGCAGGAAGCAGCCAGACATGGACTGGCATCCATATATCCAAAGAGTCTAGGATGTTTGGGTGGAAGCCTCACCCAAGTCCCTGACATCCACATATGCACAGAATCTGGAATTTTCCGGTGGAAGTTCGATCCCTAGTCTCCTTCCCCTGAGAAGTCCCAACAACATTGACCCCTCCGCAGAGATGCTCAAGACCACTCCCACAGGGTATTTAAACTGCCACCCAGACAACAAACAAGTGGTTTTCCAGTCTTCCTTTCCTGTCTCTTTTCGGGGGGAGGGGGGGCTGGAAAGCCACCCAGGAGCATGGTATTCATTAAACCTGGGCTTTTTCTAACTGAGTTTGATTTGGTCTAATTTGGATTATTGCATCAGCAGAGAGGCTTATTGGAGTCCAGAAACTTTTCACCAAAATCAATGTTTTCTTCTGGAAATTTTATGGCTTCAGTGAAGTGACTGGGATAATGCTATCTTGTCTTGATCTTACCTTGTCTCCAGTTTGTGTCTGCTCAAGCATTTTTCAGCCCCTAGTCTGTAGCATGATTAGTAAAAACCTGGAAATAGTTATTAAAGTTCAACCTGAAAACCAGAAAAGCAAAACAGTCAGTCACTGGCTCTTACCTCTACCTCAGTCTGAAATGGCGATCCTGCCTCCAGGAATCTCAGAATGGGATTGTGTCTGAGAGATGTCTCCTCCCGTTTTATATTCCTCTTTAGGGCTGGGATTAAAGGCGTGCACCACTACCACCCAGTTCCTATGGCAACCTAGTGTAAGCTACTGAGATTAAAAGTGTGTGTCACCACTGCCTGGACTGTAAAGCTGACCAATGGGGCTGTTTTACTCTCTGACTTTCAGGTAAGCTTTATTTATTAAAAATACAAAATAAATATCACTACACTAGTCCCCTGAACAATCACATCAGCCTTGGCAACATATTCAGGACATCCTATGACCTTGACCAAAGCCCAGATGTACAACCAAAACAGTTGATGTGTTCTGAGAAAACAGATGTCACAAGGTTCCCCTGACCTACACCTGACAATTGTGTCATTGAGGTTTTCCTGTATAAATGTTGTCCTCCGGAGTTTCAATCCCAAGAGGTTTTTCTAAGACACCAGTCAGTTCATGGTCACTGGCTAAGAAAGGGACTCTCATTTAGCCTGATATGGGGTGGTGGTCTGTAACTTCTCGCAGGTGCTACAGGATCAGGTTTTGCAGTTCAGCCTTTCGTGTGTGGTGTATCGTAAGGACCCAAACTCTTGCATGCAGAGTTCTAGTTTTCTCCTCATCACTTATATTCCAACCTGTGGAGGGTGGGAACATATGAAGTTTGAAGGGAAAAGATGAGGAAATGGGGAGAGCATTGGCTTGGATGAGAGGGAATGGAGAGCGAACCTGATCCAAGCACATTATACGAAGGCACATAATTATCACCGTCTCCTTTGGTGGTATACCAGCTTGTGCCAGGCTAGCACTTGTGGTCAGCCACATTGGTTACCAAACTTGAAAAGATGCCTAATGAATTTGAGCAAATGTCAGATCAATCTGGAAGATAATGACCTGGGTGGCTGCCACAAAGATTCTTCTCATTTCTTAGAGCATATCCTTGGCCACCCTGGGCACAATTTGATGAACAGAGTGGAGAGAAAGAAGAAACAGTCCTTTTTTTGAAAGACCAGGCACTCACAATGTTAAAAAAAAAAAAAAAAAACTAAAGTGTATAGATAACCACACTGTCCACCCCTAAGACTGGTATTAGAATATTAGATATGGTTTTTGTTAAGAATGCCTTCTCTATAAAAATTTTAACATCTTGAGTGAATTAGAACTTTTACATATTTATTTATTTTATTTTATTATGTTTAAAATTACGTTGTTGACTGTGGATCTGTGTGTGCTTGTGTACGTGAGTGCAAAGGCCTCAGAGACCAGAGGCCTTTGGTCTGTAGAGCAGGAGCTCTGGGAGGCTGTGAATTAACCAGCTTGGGTGATGGGATCTGAACTCGGGTCCTCCACAAGAGTAATGACCCCGGTTAGGCAGGAAGCATACACAAACACCTACTTTCACAGAGAGATCCTCTATTTATTGGGGAAGAAGAGTTAAAGTGGCTGCCTAAGTGGAGGAAAGAAGAGAGGTCTGTGCTAGGATGGGCTAGGATGTGGTGGTATATTTTGACTGGGCATGTTAATTAAGGCAGCCAAAAGGAGGATTTTTGATTGCTGAACTTCAATACTGTGATAGCTGGACCTTGGTAGTCAGCCTCAGAAAGAGGAAGTAGTCACAAAAAGGGGAATAGACCTTTGTGGCTAGCTTCAGGAATGTAACCTAGTAGTTTTTAGCAAGACAGAGGGAAATGGGGAGAAGGGTAAGGCCTACCAGAGCCACAGGCTCCAGTGGGCTAGTGTCCCTTTAAGCAGTGTGCACTCTCAACTGCTAAACATCTCTCTGCCTGGAAAACTTGCACGTCGTAATGTGTATAAATAAAAGCAAGTCTAATTTCAGTAAGAGAGATGAATTTTAGCATGTTTATATACCACAGGCTTCAGGGCTATTGAAATGCATTGTAGTTCTACCTATCAACTCGTGTGAGCCTCAGAAATAGATAAGTGGGGAAAAAAAACAGGCCAGATAAAAATACATACAACTTGATGATTTTAATATCGTAATACGGCGCAAGTGGGACCCTAGTGGGCCCCAAGGTGTCGAGTCCAAGCCATGGTTGAGGGACAGACAAATATGCCATACAGACAGAATTTGAGTGTGGAGTTTATTGAGACAAAGGGAACAGAAAGAGAAGAGAGAACAGGAGAGACAGAGAGATAGGAGATAAAGAGAGAAGGAGAGAGGGATGGAGAGAGACAGAAAAGCTATCTCCTCAGAGAGAATGGCAGAGAGGAAGAGAGAATAGACCACAAAGGTCTATTCCCTTTTTTGTGGCCACTTCTTCCTTCTGAGGCTGACTACCAAGGTCCAGCTATCACAGTATTGAAGTTCAGTGATCAAAAATCCTCCTTTTGGCTGTCTTTTAAAGGGACCTTTGCACCTGCGTACAGACTAGGACCCTGGGCTGGCCAGCGTACTGCCTGGGTACATCCTGCCAGATGACAGGGCAGCCACCATAATGCCTGAATCCTAACAAATATGCTTTCCAAAACTCGGACAGCTCTCCTCTCCGTACACAGTAATATATCATACACTGTAAGTGAATTTTCACAATAGCTATTGATCCATGTGCAGAAGAGAATAAGATGAGAGAGTGCCCGCTGGCTTCCAGGATTTATTTAGTTCTATTTTGTTCCTTTAGCTTGGAGATGGTTGTGGAGTATTCAGCCAGGCAGGCAGCTCAGCAGTAGAACATTTGTCAGCATTGGGGAGCATTGAGTTTGACCCCTAGAACAGTAAAAACAAACAAGAACAGCCAAACAACACTGAAATCAACTCGCCTCAGAGTTGGGGATGTAGCTCAGCTGTAGGATGCTTGCCCAGCCTACACAAAGTTCTGAATTTGACCCCCAGCAGAGAGTAACAGCGCAAGTTGGCTTACACCTGCAATTCCAATGCTCAGGAAGCAGAGGCAGGAGGATCAGAAGTTCAAGGTCATTCTTGACTACATAATGAGTTTGAGGCCATCTCAGGATATATGAAACCCAATATAAAAAGAAATAAGCCCAAATAAACAAGAAACCAACACCTTGCCTGAGCAAATAATTGTTTTCATTGGTGAAGGAGACTCTCTCCAGCCTGAGCACAGCAGACATGGCTCTGGCAGGCCTTCCTCTCCCCCCTTCCCTCCTCCTCACTAAAATCTTTTAGACTGCATCCCTAAAGCTAGCCACAAAAGTCTCTTCCCTTATTTGGCCACTTCCTCCTCCTGATGCCAGCTGCCAGGTGCTAGCTATCAAAGTATTGATTTCCTGCCGGGCGGTGGTGGCGCACGCCTTTAATCCCAGCACTTGGGAGGCAGAGGCAGGCGGATCTCTGTGAGTTCGAGACCAGCCTGGTCTACAAGAGCTAGTTCCAGGACAGGCTCCAAAACCACAGAGAAACCCTGTCTCGAAAAAGCAAAAAAAAAAAAAAAAAAAAAAAAGTATTGATTTCCTGAAATCAAAAGCCCCCTTGTGGCTGCCCTAATTAACATGTCCAATCAAAATTAAACACCTTGTCCTAACACGGGGTTCTCTTTTACCTTTATAAACTGCCCTTTGCCTGTGGACCACATCTGTCTCCTCTCTAACCAGAGGCGGCCCTGTGTCTCTTGAGGACCAATACCCCTTTCTCTTCTTGCTTGTTCCCTTCCCCTTTTCCATTGTCCTCTATCTCCTGTCTTTGTCTTTTATTCCCTGCCCTTTGTCCCTCTGGGGCAAATAAATCTCCTTCCTGCTGAGAACTTGATCTTAGGGTGTCTTGTACCAGTGCCGATTCTTTCAATCGGCACTGTTTAAATAATAAGTATATTTTATTCATTATTTTGTATAAGTGACTTTTGTTTATTTAACAAAAAGTTAAGTTTTGTTTTTAAAATCAGCCTAAATCCTGTCAGAAAGTCTTCATTGTGAAATTGGTGCTTTTTCTTGGAAAACAACATATCAAATGGGTCCATCTAGTGGTGAGTCAGAGAATCTCCAGTGTACCTGGATGTCCACCAAGTGAATGACGCTTTTACATGGTAAAATTCCTTACTTCGTTCATAACTTGTTGAAAGATTTAAAATCACCTTCCTGCAACTCTGTGAGCCCGGAAAGCCTATGATTTTCCCCATTCTCACCTCTTCTGGCCAGGCTTCTCTTCCCCTTCCGGGTATTACAGTGCTTGCTTGCTGTGTGCCATCCTGTGGCAGGAACACTTCCCGCACCTTCCTTCATCTATACATACATACCTATAGACATCCCCTCCCAGTGTAGAGGTGTATCCTCGCAGCGACACATGTTTCAGGTCACTCTGTAAGAGCATCTCATTGAAAGGCACAAACAAGGTGCAGAGCGTGAAGCCTGTTGGGACAGCTGCTGGTGAAAGACCCCCGGTGGGGACCTTCCCTCAGGTGGAGACCCCCGGACCCAAAGACCAGGCCGAGACCACGAGTCGGATGCAAACTGCAAGAGGTTTATTAGGTAGACACAGGTACCTGCGGGCGGCAAAGTCTTTCGGAGGACTTGCGCGCCCGCAGACTGGGTGAGGGTTCCTTTTATAGCAGAAGCAGGGCACAGAAGCTGATGCATGGTTACAGGGATTCCATTGGTCAGTACCAATAAGGCGAAGGGTTCACCCTGAGGACAAGTTCCTCAGGAACATCAAGATCTGATAATAACTGACTTGATTTTATCTAGGGTGCAGGTGGTTTTGCCCAGAATTTTCCGTTCCCCTCCCAGGTCAGATGTCTGACCACAGACATTCTGTTTGGCAACCTCTGTTTGGCAACCTAAGAGTACTAACCCCACCCTGAACCTATACTTGTTTGTGTGAAAGCCTTGCAAAATGGCGTTACAACGGCTAAGCTGGGTTTAGGCAATATAGCAGGGCTGGGGGTCTTTCACTGGGACCGCCAATTCCAATTTTTCATTGTTTCTTTGATGAATTATTTAAAGACTGTAGGCTCCTGTACTGAGGTTTGCCGCAGGGCATGGCAATTCACTGCTGTAGTAGAGACAGGGATGTCAGGAGTTCAAGGTCATCCTTGGCTATATAGAGTTTGAGTCCAGCTACATCTACTCAAGTCTCAAAGAAACAACCAACTAACCAACAAACAAAAATCAAATAAATAGCTGTAGTACCAACTCCTGGGCTCAATCCCATCTTATACTTATTAACAGTGTAACCTTATATCAATACCTCAACTCTTTTTTCTTCTTCAGCCTTTCTTATTTGTGGAATAAGGATTCTAATTATATTGATCTCATATAGTTATTGTAAAGATGAAGTGACTGTTAGCTGTCAGGTAATTAGAAAATACTAGGAACATAATAAGCATGCAATGAAGATTAGCTATTATTTTTGTGTTTGCAAATTTGAAAACATTCAGAGTTTTATGTGGTGATTTTTTGTAAGCCACTAAGCCACTAATTAGCCATAGAGGCCAGGCAGTGGTGGCACACACCTTTAATCCCAGCAGTTGGGAGGCAGAGGCAGATGGGTCTCTGTGAGTTCAAGGCCACCCTGGGCTACTTGAGAGCAATCCAGTCTAAAAGAGAAAGAGAGCCAGGCAGTGATGGCTCACACCTTTAATCCTAGTTCTTGGGAGTCACGTGCCTTTAATCCCAACACTTAAGAGATGGAGACGGGAAGGGATATGGCTGGGCAGAGAGGTGGTGCTTTCTGACTCAGGCAGAAAAACAGCAGAAGAGGACCTTGCAGGTGTAATTTTTAAAAGAAGGGGAGATCTGTGTTAGAATGGGCTAAGATAGGGTGGTAAAGGAGACAGGAGATGAGGGATGAGAGGAAGGGGACAAAGGAAAGGGGCAGGTAGGATTTGTTCTGGAAGGACAAAGGACTGCCTCCGGATAGAGGAGACACTTAGGCAAATGAAGGTTTATAAAGGTAAGGGAGAAACCCTGTGCTCCAATGGGTGTTTCATTTTAATTCAGCAAGTTAATTAGGTGAGCCAAGGGGACTTTTGATTGTTGGATTTGGTAGTCAGTCTCAGGAGGAGGAAGTGACCAAATAAGGAAACAGACCTTGGTGGCCAGCTTTAGGAATGCAATCTAATGGTTTTTATGGAGGACGAGGGAAAGGGAGAAGAGCAAGGCCTGCCAGGAGCCATGTTTGCCATGCTTGAGCAGAAGGAAGGGGGAAGAGGTGAAAGCCCTCCAGAGCCACATGCTTGAGCACGCTAGTGTGCCTTCAGTAACAGCATTGAAAACACGTGATTAACTAAAACTTTCAAGTCGGTTAGAAACATTCCTTCTCTTCTCTTTAAAATCATGATACAAAAATTTATTGTCTGTGACAGAAATCTTGTAAACAGAAGATAATGCTTTTAGTTTATTAAAAACATGAAAAATCTACTTAAAACTTTAAAAGACGATAGAGACTTCATTTGATAAATTAAAATCTAAGCTATGAATCAGCTGGCATATGCATGACTATAGAAGGTGGGTGATGAAATAGTAAGAAGCAGAAAGAAATATTTCAGAGATCTCCTGGAGTTCTGCTGAAGGCCTGTAGAGTGCGTTATTCAACAGCAATCAAAATTCTGGCTTCTTCCATGGAGATGGATGAAATAATTCTGAAATTACTTTGAATAAGATTATTGTCAATTTAAAAAAAGAGATCCAGGTCTGGCTGTACGCTTCTATAATCCCAGGAAGGAAGGGGGAAGAGGTGAAAGCCTCTTGGGAGGCAGAGGCCGGAGGCTCATGAGTTTGTTGCCAGCCTTGCTGTATGATTGTGTCATAACAATCAGTCAGCCAACCAAATAAACTAACAAATCCTAAATCCAAACAAGGGGAAGGAAAGGGAGGAAAGAGAGAGGGGGAGACAGAACAGTCCACCCATGTTCTGAAATATGTTTTAAATGTGATATGGACACAAAGATATTTCCAGCAGTACGGTGGATTGGCTAAACCGTAAACATGTAACATTACATATGAAACTCTATACTGAGTGTCTCTCCATAGTCATGCCTGTAATATATCTTGTTAGACTCCATGACCTCAGGGCACTACAGGAACAGCCCAGTCACACAAAATGAAAATCAGTTCACAGACATTTGACAACACAACACGTCAGTTACAATAACACTGATTCAAACATCAGTAAGACCCCACTTCTTAACACAGAAAAAACTGGTGGACTCTTACTGTGCTCAGGAACTATTTATTAATTTCTTCTGGATCTCTATGTGATGATCTACATCAACATATATGGAAATATTTATATTTTTGTCCTAGTGAATATATGGTGTTGGTTTATCTTTAAACAATTTAAAAGATCAAACTGTACTCATGATAGTGTTAAATGAAGCATTCTTTAAAGTAAAAATGGAAAATAGGGACAAACTTAGAATGTTTTACAATGGAGGCTATGATTAGGGCTAGTTGATTTTATTTATTACTTTTTATATTTATTTGTCTTATGTTTGTGTTTGCCTGAATTTATGTGTACCCCACAGCCATGCAGTGCCCGAGGAGGCCGGAAGAGGGTAGCAGATCCCCTGGAATGGCATTAGAGGCATCATGTGGGTGCTGGAAATTGAATCCAGGTCCCCTGCAAGAGCAGCAAGTGCTCTTAGCAGCTGAGCCATCCCTCCAGCCCTGAAAAATTTATTTTCTACTGAGTTAAGCATCTATTGCTACGCAAAAATGAAGAGTGTTGAATTTGAGGTGTGTCACTGTGTATTGAACTCTTGTTATGAAGCAGATCATACACACACACACACACACACGTATGCGCATGCATGCACACACGCACACACCTGCACGCACACACACAATCTCAGGCTCTCACAATCACTGTGCAAGGTAGAGATTTTCTATTCTCAGTGTCTAGATTTGAGGTCCATGCTCTCATGGAATCTCATGGCTCACAAAGGCAGAACAGATGATAGTAAGGGAGGAAGCTGCCCTCGTTGCCTACCTTGCCCACAGCTGATCAAAGGGAATGGACCTTGCTCAGCTCCTGATGAAGTGTCATTCTTTGGCCGGTTCTCTGTGACCTATGATTTCTAAACCCTCATCCAAGCTGGTCTTCCTCACCATGCAGTCTGACTCTGGTTCAGGAGCAGCCAATCCCACCGCAGACTCCTGACTCATGCTATGGTTGCCCACATAATCTCCATCTAGTCCAGTTTTAGAAACAGCCAGTCTCAGGTAGTTGGTGGGGGCAAAAGCTTGGAGAATGTGAGATAAGTATTGAGGGTGTTGTCAAATAAAGAATTAGAAGAAGCCATTGGTTGGGGATGAACTCTTCCTGAGGTCCCAGCAGACCAGACTAACACCCACAAAGTACTCGCTTACACTGAGATCGTATCTTCCAGGGATTGGGAGACAGAAACAAGCAGGTCAATATGGAATATGCCAGTAAGCTTGCTTCTGCCTTTATAATCACCAAAAAAACCTACTCTAAGCTAACCAACTAATTGTTTTTCTAGTGTTCTCCCTTTGCATGTCCTTCCTTGAAGGAAAATAATTGAAATAATCAATCCCCTTAGAAATAATCAATCCCCTTAGAAATAATCAATCTCCTTAGAAACAATCAGTCCCCTTAGCGTTCTTAGGTTTGGGGTTTGTTTGTGCAGTGTGGGGAGTCAAACCTGGCATTTCTCACAGAGTAGAAAACGTTCTGCTCCTGAGCTGTGGTCCCCAACCCTATGTTCCCCACTCCTAATCGCCTTGTTTTCTCTGTCTATAAAAACAGACTCTTCTTGCCAAGCTCACTGAAACAGTTAATCAGATTCTTAAAATGTTGTGAGATTCTAGAATCACAAACCAAGCAGATTGAGAAGACAACAACTGAATCTGTAATGTTTTCTCTTTACAGAGCAGCCATGACTCAGAGGTGCCCCCCACCAAGTCTGTGCGTTAGAAATTTAACCTCCAATTCAACACTGTTGTGAGGTGAGACCTTTGAGAAGTGACCGAGTTTTGAGGACTCTGACCTCACAATGGGTTGATGTGGTTGTGGAAATAGCTTGTTACTAATGTTATGAGTGTGGGTTTGTTATAAAAGTGACGACAGCCCTGTCTTGCTTATACACTTTTATCCATGGGATAATGTTGCAAGGAGACCACTTGTTTGTCCTGGCTTCTCAGCCCCGAAATAACCACACAGAAACTGTGTTAATTAATCACTGCTTAGCCCATTCGCTCTAGCTTCTTATTGGCTAACTCTTACATATTAATTTAACCCATTTCTATTAATCTGTATATCACCACGAAGTCGTGGCCTACCAGCAAAGTTTTAGCACATCTACCTCCGGCTGCAGATCCATGGTGTCTCCCTGACTCTGCCTTCTACCTCCCAGAAATCAGTTCTGTCTTTCCCACCTAACTAAGTTTTGTCCTATCAACAGGCTAAGGCAGTTTCTTTATTCATTAACCAAGAAAAGTAACACACAGACAGAAGGACTCCCCACACACACCAGGATAAGGTAAGGCAAAGTCCTTGCCAGTAGCCCCAGATCTTGGACTCTCTAGCTCTAGACTGTTAAAAAAATTATCTTTAATATAAATCACCTGGTGTGTGGTGGTGTTAGAGCCACAGGAAAAGAAAACAGAGGGTAATTAAGCTTGCTCTCAAGAACATCTCCTAATTAACAGAAATAGGGATAAACTGTTGCATCAACCAGTGACAGAAAGACCAGAGAAAAGAAGGAATGGATAGAATTGATCAAAAAAGAAAAGGAAAGAGAAACGATTGCTGACCATGCTAAATTCTACAAATGGTGCCTACCCTATAAAATCAGACTCACTTTGTGAGTCAGTATCTTCTCATTCCTACCACCTGTTGTGCAACAGGAAGTTCTAAAGGGAGGGTCATTAAGACCCAGAAGTAAACTCGGAAGTCTCAGGGAGTCCCTGAAACTTAGCTGGTGCACAAAGCTCCCCTTACCCCAACATTACATAAGAAATGAGGTCTGCTGAAAAGAGGAGACATACCCATCTACCCAGCTGCCTGCAAATTGCTAGCTTTCGTAAGTCATCTCCTATGCTAGAGTAAGCTTTTGTTGATGCAGCTGGCTTTGGGTCACTTATGCTTCTTGAAGTAACCCCTCACCCTTACTTCTGTAAGTAACTACAGTAAACTCATTGGTTAGTCAGGTTGGACTTGGGTGGTACTATTGCTTTGGTCTGGCATCAAATAACTATCTGGTATGAGCAGACAACTGTTCACATCTCCCAAGGCATAGTGTCACACAATATCACCTTTCTAGGTTAGTTTCTTGCATGGTCCTTGTCAGAGCTCTTAATTCCAGCTACACAATCAGCTGTGTGTGTACAAACACACCATGGCTGCAGCCCTGCTAGTAACAACTTGCCCTCAGTTCCAGAGTCATCCTTTTTTTTTTTTTTTGAGTCTATCATACAAGTATACCATTGTTGGCCTGACTCCTTCTGTTGTATCCTATAAGACACAAGAGAAGCTCCTCTAAGAAGCTTTTCAGGACTTTCTTTATCAGACTAAAGTCACCTGGGCAGAGCTCCACTGTTCTTGGAGTTGGATTCAATCTAGAAAGTTCTTCTGAGATCTCTAAGTCATGTGCATATGGTAAACAAACGAGCAATAGAGGGAGGACCAGCATCGAAACCTTTAGAATACCAACCCAAACAACCTCTAAGGTGAGTCTTTGTGTATTTGCTTTCTTTCTTTTTCTGAAAGGGTTTCTCCATGTAACAGCCTCGGCTGCCCTAGAGCTCGCTCTGTAGACCAGACTCAGATCAAACCAGGATCAGAGAGATCTACCTGCCTCTCCCTCCTGAGTGCTGGGATTAAAGGCGTGCACCACCACTACCTAGCTCAACTATCCCTTCTAGACAGGGAGGAAGCCTTTGGGTTATGGTCATCCACATATCCTTGTTTTACCTTCCGAGTTAAAGCAAGTGCATTCTAAGATACACACAGTATGCAATTATATACACACAGGTATATATAATAGGTACACACATGTATATACATGCATATTATTGACTCTGTAGGAATAGATGGTTTTAATTCATTTGTAACTCATAACAAACAGATCTGGCCCTAAACTAACGTGAATGCTCCTGGAACAGTCCATGTGTTCTTGAAACAACCAATAAATTGCTCCTGAAACAGTAAGGCAGCTCTCTGATTCCTACAGAGAAATAATGCAAGTTCGTCTGGCTCTCTGCCTTCCCTTATCCATTTGGTTCACCGGTTTGTGAGCAAATTTCTGTATGAACCTTACAAAGCTGCTGCAGGACCAGAGAGTAAAGAGAGGACAGTGGGCGGCACTTCATACTTGTGTAAGTAGAGCAGCTGTCCCAGGTGAGCACATTGCTTCAAAACATTCTTTTCTATGTTCCCGTGTAACACTAGCCAGGAAGGAATTACACACATTTAAAAAGTGATACAACAAGAACTCTTCCCATTGGGCTTGCACCAATGTGGGTGTTATGATTTCTACGTTCCTAGGGAATTGTTCTTTCAATCCAGAAACTTGAGTTTTCTTCAATGTCTGCCACCCCATCAATTCATAAGTGATGCCTACAGTCTACTAAATGGTCAACTTAAAACTAGAAATAATAAATCACTAATCACTGGACACAAACTTTATAACGTAAGAAACTTGATAGTGACTTGGTTATGTCTCTTCTGTGAATAAGACACCTATTTTCATCATTATTTTAAAATTTTTACTGAAAATTTAATGCAGGTCAATTGTTTAAAAGTTAAAAATGTTAGAAATCAAAGGAATAAAAAGAGTCGATGTGCAATCAGAACACTCAAGAATAGCTATTGTCCGCCATTTGGTGTGCTTTTCTCTCAGTCTCTCCAAGGTGCTCATATTAATATATAAAGCTTATGTGGTTCATACCATCCTTACTTTTTAAATGATGCATTTTCCGAAGTAATGAAATTTTTTGCAAACTCCATTTTTTTTAAAGATTTTATTTATTATGTATACAATACAGTGTGCTGCCTCCATGTATGCCTGCATGCCAGAAGAGGGCACCAGATCTCATTGTAGATGGTTGTGAGCCACCATGTGGTTGCTGGGAATTGAACTCAGGACCTCTGGAAGAACAGTCAGCGTCCTTAACCTCTGAGCCATCTCTCCAGCCCTTGCAAACTTCATTTTAATGGCTGCAACTATTACAAGTTAATCTCCACCTACATCACCTACTTCTCCTACTGCCATGGACGTAGCAAGTTGTCATGAGCTTTGAGACTATATTTAAACTTTCCCCCACTTTGGCTCTTCCGGTCTTCCTCCTTCGCTTCTAGACTTCAGCTGTACCCTGTGGACTTCTGTGCACTGTGCTCTCTCTGACATCCTGCACCCTCACATGTTGATCCTTCTAAGACCGTGGTGTTCAACCTCCTAATGCTGTGACCCTTTAATACAGCTCCTCATGTTGTGGTGACCCCCAGCCATAAAATTATTTTTGATTGCTACTCTATAACTGTAATTTTACTGCTATTATTAATTGTAAAGTAAGTTTTCAAGTTTTCCTAAGGTCTTAGGTGATCCCTGTGAAAGGTTTGCTCAATCCCCAAAGGGGTCATGGCTCATAGTTTAAAAACCACACCTCTTACTTTCTTAACTTTTCAATTTCTTCCATCTCCCTATTACCAGTTGGCTTTTCCCCTAAGTAATTTCTGCTGATCTCCAATGACCAAGGTCAACGTGGCAGGGTGGTGGTGGTACATGGCTAGAATGAAGGATAAGGTGTCTAGAGTTTGGTTCTTAATTTTTAGAAGGATGTACACAAAAGAAACTGAGAAGAGCTTCCAAAGGAAAGCCAAAGAGAATATGCTATCATAGGAATTTAGCAGAAAAGTCAAAAGTTATAGATTGATTGAGGCCAGGATTACTGGTATAATCCTATACTCTCAGAGCTCAGGGGGGTGAGGCATGAAGCTCCCGAGTCAGAGGCTAACCTGGTCTATTTGTTTCTTTTCGGTTGCTGTACCAAAATGCCATAACCAATGCAATTCCTATAAGAGAGGTCATTTTGGCTCTTGGTTCCAGAGGGATAAGAGTCTATCACAGTGGGGGGACATGACAGCAAGTGTCAGGCTTGGAAGCAGGAGCAGGGAGCTGAGAGATCAATCACAAGCACAAGGCAGAGAGAGAACTGAAAATTGGGCAAGACTATACATACTTAATTAAAGCCCATCCCCAGTGACGTACTTCCTCCAGGGACACCAGGCCTCCTAAATCTTCTCAAACAGCATCACCATCTTGGGACCAAGTGTTCAACTGCCTGAGCCCATAGGGGAACATTTCTCATTCAAACCACCACACTGGGGTAAGACAACGTGATCTGTACCCCTCTTTTTGTTTTTAAAACAAGAACTACTGATATGCTTAACACATATAAATTTCAAAAACATACTAAGTAACAAAGAAAGAAAAAAATATATAGTATATAATTCCAGTAATATGGATGCTAAAAAATCTAAAATATATCCATAGAAAGCACATCAGTGAGTGTCTGGAATCACAGGTGTGTGGACCTTAATTGGATAACTTTTGAGGTATTGGGAGTTTTCTTTGTGTTGACTGTAGTTGTGGTTGTTCTAAAGATTTACACACTTGGAAAAATCCATCAAATAATAAATTCTGTACCAGCAAATTTGGAGGGGGTCTGGGGGAATTACATCCAAAGCTATTGCAAAGTGAGATAGGTCATGGACAGAGACGGGAACTTTGGAAACAGCATTGTTAGAAACCATGGGTTTTGTGTTAAGCAGTTTTTTTTTTTTTGTCCCTGACACAAAATATCTAATTAAGAAAAACTTAAATGAGGGAAAATGTGGTTTCAGACTATGGTGGGTTGGCTCCGTCTCCTTAGGGCTGTGGTGAGCCAATATATCCTGTCAGAAGACTGTAGCTGCTCACCTCACAGAAGCCAGGAGTCAGAGAGACAGGGAGGAGCCAGAGACAAGTAATAACCTCAAAGGCTCCCCCTACCCAGCCCTCCCCTCCTGCTCAGTGTGAATGCAATAGTGGGTTAACCAGTTGATGAAGCCAGTACCCTTGTGACCCAGCCATCTCTCGGGATCAGCACCAGCTGGGGACCAAGTCTTAAATATTAAGTCTTGGTAACAATTTCACTTCAAAAAAACCTCATTAGTAATTGTTTTGATGACAGACCAGGCCTACCAGAAAGCCAAGTAAGCTGCCTACTGATCTTCTATTTTCCCTCTGTTTCCCTAGATCCAATCCCCAAGCCTCATCCCCAACTCTGCAGCAGGACAACTGTGGCACCCCTGTTCCCAAATTCTATGGATCCCACAGACCTTCCTCTCTTATCCTTCCTCCCTCTACTTGTGGCTTTATCCCAGTCCCCGACTCCAGCAGGCACTCCCTGCTAACCCACAGAGCACTCCTGCAAGGGAAGCAGGTAGACTATCTTTCAATCCTCCCCTCTCTTTCGGTCCCTCTTGATTGGAATCCTAGTCTCATCACATTTCTATAGCAGACCCTCTGGGGTAGCCTCTCTTCACTGTCTCCCCCTATTCCAAGAAGATGAAACAAGCATATTCTGGTTGAACACTCTGCTCTCCTTCCTCCTCTGAGCTCCCAGTACTCAGAAATACATTTTACCCTCAACCCCCAGTGTCCAAAGCCATCAGGTGCAAAGAAAATTTCCTCCCAGCCAATACACAGCCATCACATTCTCTGAAAATCCAGAGAGGAAACTAAGGAACAAAACACACACCCAAGAAAGAAAGACCCAGAAATCAGCACCTAGACCTATAATCATCCTAATTCTAGATGCCTAGACACCAGCATTTGGTTATTTTGGGGTTATCTTGATACCCAAATCACATAAAGACCCAACATAGAGTTACAGACCAATTTTTCTTATAAACCTGAGTGCAGAAATACTTAATAAAATACAAGCAAACAGAATCCAAGAACACATCAAAAAGATTACACACCATGATCAAGTAGGTTTCATCCCAGAGATGCAGAAATGATTATATATATATCATATATATATATGTCAATAAATGTAATTCACCATATAAAAAAACTGAAAGACAAAAACCATATGATCATTTCATTAGATGCAGAAAAGGCCTTTGACATAATCCAACACCACTTCATGATTTAAAAAAAAGGGGGTGCTGTAGGAAGTCCTATAGCCAGTAGTTACCTGCCCACTGGGTCATGGCCTCTTAAACTATTTTTATGTTGATGTAAAGCATGAGTCTGTCCTCTTTTCTGGCTGCGAGATTCAGTTTCTGATCTCTGTTCCAGCAGAGGATTCTGATTTGTGAGTCTATTCCTAAATAAATAACCATCTATTTCTCAATTCTGAGCTAGTATGGGATTTCTTTTAAGTGTCCTTCTTCAAAAAGGATATTAGGGATACAAGGGACATATCTAAACATAAAAAAGCAGTTTCTGGCAAAGCCATAGCCATCATTGTAGGGTAAAAGAATCAGACAAAGAAATCTACCCTTACCCTGAAACCAGAGCCAATGAAAAAAACCCATTCTGACCCGGAAACCTGAGTCAGTGAGAGAAACACTCTTTAGCCCTGAAACCAGAACTAAAGAAACACACCCTGACCCTGAAACTAGAGCCAAAAGGTTAAAAAGGGCCAGTGAAAGGAGCACTCTTTGGCCCTGAAACCAGAGCTAGATCTGCCCATGACCAACAGAGCATGAAACCAATCAATCCCTGAGCACAAAATCAACCAATCCCCGAGCATATAATCTAGCCAATTTGAGCTAGTCCAAGATCAAGGGGATTGAGATCTGACCAATTCCCTCCCTGAAAATCATCTCCCTGGAAAATCTTTCCCTCTAAGAAGCCCTATATAACCCCTGTGCCTATTCAGTTGGTAGCTGCCCTTCTCCACCCTGGCAGAGGCAGATACACTTCTGGATTCCTCCTTCCCAAATAAACCTCTTGAAAGATTTTGGGTGAAGACCTTCTTTTGCTGTTGTGGAGCAGAATCGTCGCTGGGAAACTCTCTGCATAGTGGTACAGAGAAGCAATGTACAGTTCTGCTGGGAAGTTCCCTTAGGAGAGCCTAGCAGGGGTAACAACCTTCTGCTGGAGCCAGAGCTCTATTTCTGCAGGGATTTCCGCCTTAGCAGAGTGAAGCAGAGAAGTAACTATTTGGGCCAGAGCTAGGAAGAAACAGACCTCCCTGTTGGGAAGCTCCCTAGTGGAGCTGAGCAGAGAAGCAACAGACACCTCGGCTGGGAAACTCTCTTAGGGGAGTGGAGCAGAATCTCAGCAAGGAGCAGGGTTACCACATTCTCCGGGGAGATCATCCCCCATCAGAACCCAGCTTCAGGTATAGCCTGACTTCCCAACAATCAAGATACTTTTCTCCTCACAGCTGTAGGTATCCAGGACACCTTCTCTTCACAGCTTCAGTTATAACCTGACTTCCCAACAAGACAGAGTACCTTTCCTTCCGGAGCTGTAGTACTTGCAAACATCAACTTAAGTGGAGAGAAACTCAAAGCAATTCCACCAAAATCAGGAACAAGACAAGGTTATCCACTATCTCCAAACCTATACAATATGATTCAGTAAGTTGATATAGCTTAGCTAGAATAATAAGACTGAAGGACTTCAAGGGGATACAGTTTGGAAAGAAAGAAGTCTAAGGATTTTTTTTTCATGTTTGGTTTTGTGGTGGCTTGAAAGAAAATTGCCCCCAAAGGAAGTGGCACTATTAGGAGGTGTGACCTTGTTTGAGTAGGTGTGGTCTTGTTGGAGGAAGTGCATCACTGTGGCAGTGGGGCTTTGAGGTCTCATATATATTCAGGATACCACCCAGGACCTGAGACCACTTCCTGTTGCCTACATAAGATGTAGGCCTCTCAGCTACCTCTCTAGCACCATGGCTACCTGCACATCACCATGTGTCTCCGTGAGGATGATAATGGACAGCAAGCAAGCCACTCAAATTAAATGTTGTCTTTTAAAGAGTTGCTGTGGTCGTGGTGTCTCTTCACAGCAACAGAAACCCTAAGACAGGGTGTTATCTCTTAAAAGCCTATTTCTAATGACAGCCAGAAAGAGAGTAGATCTGGAGGGAAAGGGAGGAAAAGAACTTGGAGGAGTAAAGTGGGGGGGGGGGGACACAATCTATTTTCAGAAAAAAAAAAAGAGTATTTTTGATATAAGTAGGCTGAAGAGTGAAGGGAGCTTAGGGAGTGTAAAAAGTTTTTTACTTTTTTATTTATTCTCTGTGTGTGTGCATGCGTGCACGGTGAACATAGGTATGTGAGAGTTGGAAACAAGTTCTGAGCGTTCATTCTCTCCCTCCGTCATGCAGGTTCCTGTAGTTGATTGGTTTTTGTTTTCTTTTTTTACTCTTTACTCTTTCACTGTTAGCTTTTTCCTCTTTGACTCTTTTGGGAGCCCACCACCCAGCTCCCAAATAAATACACACAGAGACGTATTCTTACTTATGAATGCCTGGCCTTAGCTTATTTCTAGCCAGCTTTTCTTAAATTATTCACTCTACCTTTTGCCTCTGAGCTTTTACCTTTCTCTATTTCTGTATACCTTTTCTTTTCTTCTTATTCTGTAACTGGCTGTGTGGCTGACCCTTTCTTTTCTCACTCCTTGATCCCCCTCTTCCCAGATTTCTCCCATGATTTATTCTCTCTGCCTGCCAGCCCCACCTATCCTTTCTCCTGCCTCACTATTGGCTGTTCAGCTCTTTATTAGACCAATCAGGTGTTTTAGATAGACGAAGTAACACAGTTTCACAGAGTTAAACAAAAGCAACATAAGAGAATGCAGTGCATCTTTGCATCATTAAACAAATGCTCCACAGCATAAACAAATGTAACACATCTTAAAATAATATTCTACAACAGGTTCCAGAGATCAAACACACACACACACTGTCAGGCTTGTTGTATCCCCTGAGCCATTTTTGGTCCCCTCTCCCCTGCAATGCAGTTCTTTTAAGAACTTGTGCCTTGAACCAAAGTCAAGAAATGGGTGATAGCTTGTGGCAGTCAAGTATGTTTCTTAACATTGGTTATTTAAGGCATGGCTGGATGCTGCTGTGAACAGCCCAGTGATGGGAGTGAGACTAATGATATGAGAGAAAATTGTGATGAAAGTAAGAGTGTCCTGGATACAAACCTCAGAGAAAGCATCCATCTTGGACCAGACCTGGAAGGGCATCCTTCACATTCGGTGGGCAGTGGACTGGGGGAGGGGCAACAGATGAGCGACTCTTTTTGATGTCTGTGTGCATTAAAGATGACTTGGGGAGAAGCTATTGGGGGCTTAAGGAGAGACAGTAACCAGGGAATGCCCTCTAGAAGAAAGCATTTTCTAGAGAATATGAGGAGGATGTTTGGTTGAGGTGACTGTGCCTTTAAGCTTTATCCAGAGGGAAGCCCATGGGCACAGGTATGAGGTTTCCAGCAGCTACGCTCAGCTCCTGGACCACAGGCACACAGTTTTCAGGATGGTTCCCCTCCCCCCCCGAGGACGACATATTCCAGGTGACATTTAAATAGAGCTGGCAAAGTTTCTTGCTAGTTTCAAGGCAGGGATTATCTGATATCCAGAGGTGTACCATGTAGGTGATATGTAGGTGAGCTGTGAAGTAAAGATAAGAAGTGTGCCATAGATAAAAGGAAAGTGGCTATTAGCAGGTAGAAAGCTCTGCCTGGGTGAGAGAATTTGGGGGGGGGGTCAGGAAATCAATGGAAAAGCTAAGAGATGGAGATCTGTGGCACTTAAAATCAAGATGGCAGATTTGTTCTTTTTTTTTTTTTTATGTGAGTGATGGCTGCCATGAGTGGAGGTCAGCCTCTAGCTTGTCTACGGTTTGTGATAGGTTTCTGCATGCATCCGAAGTCTCCAGAACAGATAGGCTGCAGGCATAGACATGGGAAAGGACTGTAAGCCCAGACTAGAGGCTGAATTAGGCGGCGTGAGTGACCAACTGGGACTCAGCAAGTAATGACCTCACAGCAAAACAGAAGTCTAATTGTCTTACTCCTCACCACTAGCTCTAGCCCCGTTGCTCTTCAGGCTCTCTTAGTGTGTTTTGGAAGGTGGGAAAGAAGAATCAAAACCAAATTGATTTCAGCTGTGTTTTAATGTGTGCTCCCCCAACCCCCCTGCCATGCCATTGATTTTCTACCTTGAATCATTTACTCATGTTTTTCTGGATGAATAAAGTTTGAAGTAAGGTCTGCTGATGGGATTAGAGGTGTTCGGAAGGATTTTCTCCATGATTGCCCAATGCTAGCAGCTGTTACAATGCTGGGGGTGAAATTCTACTCATGAAATTACTTTGCTGAGCCTTGTTAACTGGTGCAGACCCAAAGCCAACTGTTGGCACCTGGTATCATGCCAAGATTCCGCCTCCACCCTCCCCAATCACCTGTGCAGGGCAAACTTTCATCCCCAGCACACTTTTTCTATTATTAGTATCCCTCAAATAATAAAAAATCCAACCCTATTATTAATAAGCATAATTATAGTAATAAACCTTTATGTAATGTCTCCCACATGCCTGGTACTATACTGGTTATAATAAGGCCTTAAAATCCAGCACACTGCAACACCACATGGTAACTCACTAGGGTCTGTCCGTCCATACACTGTGTGCATTTTGCCAATTGAACAAGTTGTGGAACTTGTCAGGCTTGGCTGCAAGTGGCTTTGCTTGCAGAGCCATCTCCCCAGCCCTCGTCGGCTTTTGTTTTCCTCCAGACCTCTGTGCTCTGGTTGTGTAATGTGCCGTACTCACTATGATCTGGCAAAGGTTTAAGGCCGTGATAAAGAGATTATGGCCCAAACATTCTTGAGCAAGATCACATTGTATTAAAAACTGGCTATAGATGGAGACTCAGAGTTGGATTTGAAATGGATGTGTTCACACTCTTGTATTTGTCCTCATTGTGCACTGGAGTATTTGCAAAGGCCGGCCTGCCTCTCGAAGATAATTTCCCGAGAGAGAAGCAGGCCCGTGAAGAAATAGGTGTAAAAACAGCAAATGAGATAAACTCATCACGTGAGATATAATTGATAGATTTGAGAGACGTTAAAGAGACCGAAAACTTAGTGGGCTGACTCATTACTTAGTCCCACCAAGGCCAGTCAAGCTGGGGAGACTCCTGTTGCCAGGTGTTTTTTTCCCACCTCTCCATCGCTGCTGAGAGTCTGAATTCCCGGAACAGCTGTGCCTAACAACACCCACTGCTCCAGTTTCCCGGTTACTGTGTAAGTTTAGTGTTTTCACTGTTGGCAGTTTGGTTTCTGGGGTACTAGGGTTATGTCTTGGGCAAGAACTTTATCACCAAGCTTAGCTCTCACCCTACTCTGCTTTCTGAACTCATCCCTAGCTCCTGTTGCAGTAAGCACATATAGCAACTCTTTCCCAAACTGCTTCTTTCTGTAACTGTGCTCCATCCTGTGCACACAACCATGTGTGCTTCCCTGCACAGCAGGAGAGGGGCCACCAGGGAATCTGTGTTTCATACCACAGCTCTCTCTGGCAAAAGAGGCCTGGCTCATCTTCAGTCTTGATGCTGAAAGCATGGGGTAGATGGACAGGGTGGGATACACAGTCCTGAGAAGGTGGGTGACTGCCAACAGCAGGCCAGAGACTGGTGGATGATGTAACCATAATATAAGGAGCACAGTGGCCAAGCATTGAGAGGAGAAGAGAAACAACTAAGAGTTGTGCTTTTTTAAAGCAGCAGAAAATGACCTAAAAATAACTTCAGGGGAATGTTCAAGACTATTAAGAGGAAATGAGAAATTCCCTCAAAATAATGGAGGAAAAGCCAAACAAAAAATTGGAAGATAGCAATTAGGAACCACAAATGCAAACATAAATAGCAGAATACAAGAGATGGAAGAGAGAATCTCAAGCAGTGAAGATACAATAGAGAAAATAGACTCATCAGTCAAAGAAAACATTAAATCTAACAAAACCTTAACACAAAATATCCAGGAAATATGGGACACCATGAAAAGACCAAACCTAAGAATAATAGGTATAGAAGAAGAAAAAGAAGTTCAACTCAAAAGCATAGGAAATATATTTAACAAAGTCATAGAAGAAAACTTTCCAACCTAAAGAAAGATATGCCTACAAAGACACAAGAAGCTTGCAGAACACCAAATAGATTGGATCAAAAATAAAGTCTCCTTGATACATAATAATCAAAATACTAACCATACAGAATAAAGAAAGAGTATTAAGAGATGCAAAGGTAAAAGGCCAAGTAACATATAAAGGCAGGCCTATCAGAATTACACCTGGATTCTCATTGGAGACAATGAAAGCCAGAAGGTCATGGTCAAGTGTTATGTAGACATTAAGAGACCACAGATGACAGCCCAGAAAACTATACCCAGCAAAACTTCCACCATAGAAGGACAAAACAAGCTATTCCATGACAAAATCAGATTTAACCAATACCTAGCCACAAACCCAGCCCTACACAAAGCACTGGAAGGAAAACTCCAGCCCAAAGAAGTTGGCTACATCAACTAAAACACAGACAATTGATGATCTCACAACAGCAAATCCCAAAGAAGGGGGAAAACACACAAATTAATATCACCATCAACAAAAACTAAATTAATAGGAGATAGCAATCACTAGTCATTAATATTCCTTAATATAAGTGGACTTAACTCACCTATAAAAAGACTCAAGCTAACAGATTGGATATGAAAACAGAATCCATCCTTCTGCTGCATATAAGAAGCACACCTCAACCTCAAAGACAGACATCACCTCAGAGTAAAGGGTTGGGAAAATTTTTTTCAATCAAATGGACCTAAGAAACAAGCTGGTGTAGCTATCCTAATACCTAATAAGATAGACTTCAAACTAAAATATATCAAAAAAGACAAAGAAGGACATTTCATATTAGTCACAGGAAAAATCCATCAAGAGGAAATCTCAGTACTGAACATCTATGCCCCAAATACAAGGGCACCCTCATATGTAAAAGAAATATTTATAAAGCTTAAATCTTACAATAAACCCCACACACTAATAGTGGGAGACTTTAACACTCCACTCTCAACACTAGACAGGTAAGTCAGACAAAAAAATTAACAGAGAAATAAGGGAATTAACAGATGTTATGACTCAAATGTACTTAACAGACATCTATAGAATATTCCATCAAAACATAAAAGAATATACCTTCTTCTCAGCACCTCATGGAACCTTCTCAAAAATTGACCACATACTCAGTAACAAAACAAACCTCAACAGATTAAAAAAAAAACTGGAATAACCCCATGTGTCTTATCAGATAACCATGGCTTAAAACTTGAATTCAACAGCAATACTAATTCCAGAAAGCACACACACATGAAAATTAAACAATGCTCACCTGAATCATCAATGGGTCAAGGAAGAAATAAAGGAAGAAAAGGCTTCCAAAATTCAATGAAAATGACCACACAACATATATGGGACACAATGAAAGCATTGTTAAGGGGAAAATTCATAGCACTAAATACCTACATAAGAAGCTGGGGGAAAAAAAAATCCCAAACTAGCGAATTAACAGAACATTTGAAAACTTTGGAACAAAAAGAAGCAAACTCACCCAGGAGAACTGGATGGCAAGGAATAATCAAATTGAGAGCTTAAATCAACAAAATAGAAACAAAGAAAACAGTACAAAGAATCAATGAGACAAAGAGTTGGTTCTTTGAGAAAATCAACAAAATAGACAAACCTTTATCCAAATTAACCAAAAGGCAGAGAGAGAATATCTAAATTAACAAAATCAGAAATAAAAAGGGGGCCATAACAACAGACACAGAGGAAATTCAGAGAATCATCAGGTCATATTTTGAAAACCTGTACACCACAAAATTGGAAAATTTAAAGGAAATGGACAACTTTCTGAATAAATATTACTTGCCAAAATTAAATCAAGACCAGATAAGCAAATTAAACAGACCTATAACTGCTGAAGAAATAGAAACAGTCATCAAAAGTCTCCCAACCAAAAAAAAAAAGCTCAGGACCAGATGGTTTCAGCTCAAAATTCTACAAGATTTTCAAAGAAGAACTAATATCAATACTCCTCAAGTTATTCCACACAATAGAAATAGAAGAAACATTACCAAACTTTTTTTGTGAGGCTACAATTACCCTGATACCCAAACAACATAAAGACATTATTAAAAAAGAGAACTACAGACCAATCTCACTCATGAACATTGACGCAAAAAATACTAAATAAAATACTGGCAAATCAAATCCAAGAACACATCAGAACCATCATCTACCATGACCAAGTCGGATTCATTCCAGATATGCAAGGATTGTTCAACATATGAAAATCTGTCAACATAATCCACCATATAAACAAACTGAAAAATAAAAACCACATGATCATCTCATTATATGCTGAAAAAGCTTTCCACAAAATATAACAACAATTCATGATAAAAATTTTGGAGAGAGAAGGGATACAAGGAACAGACCTAAACATAATAAAGGCAATATACAGCAGGCCAATAGACAACATCAAACTAAATGGAGAGAAACTCCCAGCGATCCCACTGAAATCAGGAACAAGACAAGGTTGTCAACTCTCTCCATCTCTATTCAATATAGTTCTTGAGGTTCTAGCTAGAGCAATAAGACAAGAAAAGGAGATCAAGGGGATACACATCAGAAAAAAAGAAGTCAAACTATTTGATGATGATATGATAGTTTACATAAGCGATCCCAAAAATTCTACCAAGGAATTTTTACAACTCATAAACACTTTCAGTAATGTAGCAGGATACAAGATTAACTCAAAAAAAATCAGTAGCCCTCCTGTACACAAATGATAAAAGAGCTGGGAAAGTAATCAGAGAAACAACACCCTTCACAATAGCCACAAAGAGCATAAAATATCTCAGAGTAACTTTAACCAAACAAGTGGAAGACTTGTATGACAAGAACTTTAAATCTTTGAAGAAAGAAATTGAAGAAGACACTAGAAAATGGAAAGATCTCCCATGCTCTTGGGTAGGCAGAATTAACATAGTAAAAATGGCAATCTTACCAAAATCAATCTACAGATTCAATGCAATGCCCATCATAATCCCAGGAAAATTTTTCACAGACCTCAATATGGCACTCAACTTCATATGGAAAAGCAAAAAACCCAGGATAGCCAAAACAATCCTGTACAACAAAAGAACTTCTGGAGGCATCACAATCCCTGATTCAGACTCTACTACAGAGCTCCAGTACTGAAAACAGCCTTTTTATTGTTGTAAGAACAGACAGGAGGACTGATGGAACTGAATCGAAGACCTGAATATTAATCCACACACCTTCAAACACATGATTTTTGACAAAGAAGCAAAAAATATCAAATGGAAAAAAGAAAGCATATTTAACACATGGTGCTGGCATGTAGAAAAATGAAAATAGATCCATATCTATCACCATGCACAAAACTCAAGTCCAAATGAATCAAAGACCTCAACATAAAGCCAGCCACACTGAACCTCATAGAAGAGAAAGTGAACACTTTGACATGGGAGACCACTTCCTAAATATAACCCCAGTAGCATGGACACTGAGAGAAACAATTAATAAATGGGACCTCCTGAAATTGAAAAGCTTCTGTAAAGCAAAGCACATGGTCAACAAGACAAAATGACAGCCTACAAAATTGGAAAAGATCTTCACCAACCCCACATCAGACAGAGGTCTGATCTCCAAAATATACAAAGAACTCAAGAAATTGGTCATCAAAAAAACAAATAATCCAATAAAAAAATGGAGTACAGACTTAAACAGAGAACTCTCAACAGAGGAATCTAAAATGGATGAAAGACACTTAAGGTAATGCTCAACATCTTTAGTCATCAGAAAAATGCAAATCAAAACAATTCTGAGATTCCATCTTTCACCTGTAAGAATGGCCAAGATCAAAAACACTGATAACAACTTATGCTGGAGAGGATTTGGTGAAAGGGAACACTCCTGCATTGCTGGTGGGAGTGAAAGCTGGTACAGCTCCTGTGGATATCAGTATGGCAATTTCTCAGAAAATTAGGAAACAACCTTCCTCAAGACACATCAATACCACTTTTGGGTATATATTCAAAGGATGCTCAATCGTGCCACAAGGACATATGCTCAACTATGTTCATAGCAGCATTGTTTGTCATAGCCAGAACCTGGGAACAACCTAAATGTCCCTTGACTGAAGAATGGATAAGGAAAATGTGGCACATTTATACAATGGAGTACTACACAGCAGAAAAAATAACGACATCTTGAAATTTGCAATTGATTGGATGGAGCTAGAAAACATCATTTTGAGTGAGGTAACTCAGACACAGAAAGACAGTTATCACATATACTCACTCATAAGTTGTTTTTATACATAAAGCAAAGAAAACCGGCCTAAGAATCACAATCTCAGAGAACCTAGACAACAATGAGGACCCTAAGAGAGACACAACTTGATCTAATCTACATGGGACATAGAAAAAGACAGATCTTAGTAAATTGGGAGCATGGGAACCTTGGGAGAGAGTTGAAGGGGAGAGGAGCAGATAAAAACGTAGCACTCAATAAAAATCAATTTATTGATTATATATAAAATATTTATATATAAAATAAAAATATATTATATATTATTGATTATATATGTATAACACACTCACATATATGTGTATGTATATATATATATGTATATATATATATATATATATATATATATATATATATATGACTGGAGCAGATGCAGATTAGTTTTGGCATCACCAACTTGAATTTGGGATGCCCAGAAGTCATTGAAGGGATCATTGGGTAATCACAGTTACCAGTTCAATGGTATGGATCTAGAAGCAGCTTAGCTATACGGAAGGGGCTGATGAAACTGTAAGATGAATGGGGGGCATCAGGTAGCTGAGCTGCTGGCTAGGGTTCGGGCCATAAGCAGAAATCACCCATGGGTGGTAACAGTGAAGGAACGACAGCTGGTGAGGAACTGTGAGGAAGAAGCAGGAGACATGCTTTGGTGCTGAGGATCCAAATGCATGCGGGACACTGTCAAATGTTAACCCAGATGCTCTGTTCCCCTCACGATGCTCTTGGTCTCTCCAGGCTGTAGCCAAGACTTTACTGCTGTGCTGTTGTCTTTATCTGGATGACCAATGTCAAAAAGCCAGCCTCCATGAGGGTCTTCTTGCTGCATCCCAACATGGTAGAGTAGATACAGCAAGACCAACAGCGACAGTGCTAGCTAGATTCTCTCTTCTGATAAGCCCACCAGTTCCATCTTGCCCCTCACTATATGACATTTTTAAATCCCAATCCCTCCCCGTAGAGCCCCTCCTCTGGACACCATCAATGTGTGTATCATGGAGTGAGCTTTAGAAGGCTTTAGGAGCCATTTGAACCATGGCCAAGGCCTTGAGGATGGAGCGATGAGGCAAAAGAGGAGTCAGAATTCTGGATTTTGAGTTTCAAGGTATGCTGTGCCAAAACCAAGCAAAACAATGCACATTAAAATGGACTAAAGGCCAGGGAGAGGCCTCAAAGGATAAATGTTTTTGCCACCAAGCCTGAAGGACTGAGTTCAATCCCTGGAACCCACATCATAGAAAGAGAGAGAGAACTCCCAACAGTGGTCCTCTGGCCTCCATAGACATGCCATGGCATGATGCACCCCACATATTCAAGACATAAATCAATTTAATAATTTCGAGTGGGCTAAATACCAAAACAGAGACTTCATCAAAGAAGATACACACGTGGTAATTGTCACCTTGAAAGGTAGGCAACAGTGTGTTATTAGTTGAAAATTAAAACTATAATGGGGCTTTACTACATGCCTATTAGAATGACTAAAATACAAAACAAAAACTGACAATAGCAAATGCTGGCGAGGAGGCAGAGCAACAGGGAGTCTGACTCATTGCTGGTGGAAACCCAGAATGGCGCAGCCTCCTTAGAAGAGAGCTTGGCAGTTTCTTCTCCGGATAAACCCTGGGTAGAGTGTGCTTTTCAGTTGGAAACAAACACACTACTTGGAATGGGTTTGAGGAAACTTGTACCATATGCAGATTTTCTCCAAGTGGCTAAACAAAGAGCGAAAAGTGGGTAACAAGAAAAGGAAATGCTCCCAGTGCAGACTCGGCAGCACAAACGTGTCCACACACCTGTGTGGCACACCATTTACAGCTTTATGTGCACAAGACTGACAGCCGGTGCTCCATGTGGTCACAATTGCCCACTGTAACAACACGCCGACACTTCCCTCAGAAAAATTATTCTTAAGGATGGTGTGATGGGTGTTCCTGCATCTGACCGGTTCCAACTTTAGGTATGTACAGAAGCAGGCATCTGCAAAAGATTCCTTACCCGGTGTCAGGCAATGGCACAGGAGGAAAGCAGCGACAGAATGAGGTCCTCATGGCTGCACTCGTGTGTTCATATGGTAGGTGAGACCTCCACAGGGGAATTTCAGATGGAGGGAAAGCGATGGAGCAATTTTGGCTGTGTTTCCGGTACACAGTCTGTCTTTACTCCGAAGTCATCAGTTGTACACACTTGTTCAGGCTCTTTAGATCAGTTGATGTAGCCGACCCGATAAGAAAACATTTTGACACAGAAACATGCAGAGAGAAGGTTCATTCATAATTAACAGCAAAACCACCCTCGAATCCTTTCCAGAGGCAACAAAAGTGTCCTTCAGTAGGCGAATGTGGACCGACGGGGTGGTGCGTTCATGCAATGGGATATTGTTCAGCGAGAAAAGGAAATGCCTTTACAGTCACAAGGCACACGGATGAACCATATTGTATACATGCTAAGTGGAAAAGGCCACATTCTGTATCATATACCACCTTTTTCTTTTCTCTCAAGCTACCACTTCCTCTAGTTAGCATGTTAAATGTCTCCCATTTGTTAAAGGTGTAGTGTCTAGCTTGAAACTATTGGGATATGGTGGGAAATTCTATCTTTTTAAAAACTAGTATTTATTAATTATGCATAATGAGTTTTGTTGTGACATTCTCACGTGTGCACATAACATATTTCCACCATGTTGACTCCCACTACGCTCTCTGGCTTCTCTCTCACTCATGCTGATCCTGCTTCCCTTCCCAGCCAGTCACCGCTCTCCTCTTATATCTTTGGTTAAATTCTCTACTGATTTTGCTGACCGGAGCATGGACATCTTACCAGCAGCTTTCCCTCTGGATAAAATGCCTCTTTCTTATTCAGCAACCACTCATTGCCTATAGATCTGTGGGGACAGGTGGTCCCAGCAGCCACTCACTGCCTGCAGAGTCACAGGGCCAGGTGGTCCCTCCTGAGATGGGGCCTAGTGACATGTCTTGTAGTTGTTGAAGACATGTGTATGGGAACTCCAGAGCCTCTGTCTTCTTCTGCTGCTTCCTGCCCATCACAATGTGAATTTGTTTGGTCCACCAAGTATGTTCTACCACAGTGCAGTGGTTTCCCACGGTCCACGGGCAGCGGGGCCGTCCAACCACTGAGTGAAACCTTATATACCTTGAGACGAAGTGAAGCGTTCCTCTCTATAAGTTGCTTAGTGTGACTTTTCTTTCAGTAACAGAAAGGTGACTGTCATAACCATTATATTATTATTATTTTTTTTTTTTTGGTTTTTTTTTTCGAGACAGGGTTTCTCTGTGGCTTTGGAGCCTGTCCTGGAACTAGCTCCGTAGACCAGGCTGGTCTCGAACTCACAGAGATCCGCCTGCCTCGGCCTCCCGAGTGCTGGGATTAAAGGCGTGCGCCACCATCGCCCGGCCTAACCATTATATTATTAAAAAGACAAAAAGCATAGAAACAATACAAAACCATCAGTGGCTTCTAGGGCCTTGGAGATAGAGGGAAGAATAAGTGCAGCCCGGGGGATGTTTAGGGCAGCGAGACTTTTCTGTATGATATAGTTAACGGGGGATAAATGACACTAGAGCTGTGTCAAAACCTGTAGAATTTCACAGCATAGAGCGAGCTGCGATGCGTGCAAAGTTTGTAAAGCCTTTAGAGAGTCTCCATGTGAAACTGAGAGCGAGGTGGAACAGTCTAACTGTACTGTGAGCATATGAAGTAAGAGTTGCCAGAACTGGCATTATTTTAAGTAGTCCTAGAGGTAAAAGTGGCTAGATGGGTGGCAGGTACTGTGACTCAGGCTGTCACTATTGGAATGGGAGGCAGTAGATAAAACGATTCACATCGAAGTCTTTCTCATGTTTAGAAGGACCGGTGTGATTCCACTGAAGCCACCCCAATGATTCTGGAAGATCCCCTCAGGTTCAGATCCTTCACTGAACCACTGGTGCAAAGTCCCAGAGCCACAGGTTCTGGGAAAGAGGATGTGGGATCTCGGTGTCTGCATCATGCTCTTATCCAAAGATGGTTGAACAGGGATATGTAAATATGTAAGTCATGGATATGTAAGTACGGTTCAGCATATGCACTTATATTTTATTTTTTTCTAACATTTTTAATTGATTCTTTGGAATTTCACATCATGTACCCCAATCCCACCCATTTTCCAGTCCTTCTATGTCTGCCCTCTACCCTTAAAACCTCCCCCCAAAAGAGAATTTTAAAAAATTAAAAATGAAATTAAACAAAAATCTCGCTGACCCCTGTGGGCAATGACCTCCCTCCACTACGGCCGTAGGCTTTTCTCACCCCCATCACAGTTGCCTCGTCTCCAGTGCCTCTGTGTGTGCCAACTCACGCTTCCTTCTCTCCACCTCCCCATCACATGTTCACTCATCGCAGTGACCGTGGGAGCTGCGGTGTGTCATGCAGTAGGACCCTTCTGCCCAAACAGCTCTGCTTGAAAATGCTTATTGCAATGAGGCGTTGGTCTGGTTCAAGGCCTGTGAGTTCGGCTACACCACCAATCCTGGACCCTCACTGAGACTGCTCTTGAATATCCTGCTGTTCGGCCAGGTCATGGAGACCCTGTAGCTAGGGTTCTGCCAGCTTTCCCATGCCCACACCATTTGTGGCTGGCTATTTCGCACCACCAGGGCCAGCAGCTCTCCTAAGTGCTCAATAAGGTGACCAGTGAGGGGCGGGGACACCTCTCTGCCTACGCCCATACTTGCACTATTCACTGAGGAGTGGGGCCAACTCTTCCCCAGTGGCCAAGGGGCAGAGCTAGCTCAGCACTGCCCACAGATATCAACATGGCTTCAGGGGCAGCCCAGAACACAAGCATCTGCATGTTTTGTTGGTAACACGGAACACAGACATCAACACAGACCCTGGTTGTGGTAGAACCATGGACCCAGAGGTGAACCATGGACCCAGCCCATGGCAGCACTGGCTGCCCCCCACATCAGCTTGTTCCTCATAGCTCCAACTCTGCCTCCTCCACAGCACACGGACCACTCTGCTTCTCTTTCTCTCCCATCTCTCCACCACATACACGCTCATCTTAGTGGCACTGTGTGGCTGCAGGCCGGGCCTGTGGCCCCTGGCTCTCAGCGCTTGTTTTCTTATTCTGCCAGCCATGAGGACTTGGAAGCCAGCATGGTAGCAACAACCACACTTGACACTAGACTTTGCGTTTCTGGAACAATCTTTTGATTAAGAGAACAAGGGGCCCTTGGAGGAATAACAGACTGTAGATAAGTGGCACATTATCATTCAAGAAACTAAGTGCAAAACCTCCTCTTACAGCTCAGATCTGATGCCTTCCACCCAAGCCTCTGTTGAAATATGTGTTCCCTTGGTGGTGGCCCCATTTGAGGAGGTTGTGACATCCTTAGAGGTGGGGTTTGGCTGGCAGAAGTGGGCCATTCTGTTACAGTCTCTGATTTCTAGTCCTCTGTACTGTGAATGACTCCCATTGCCGCCAACTGCTATGTATGCTCCCGCCTTGGTGGATTGAAACCTTTGAAACCACAAACCCAAGTAAGTCTTCCCTGCATGATGTGTATGTCAGATGCTATGGTCACAGTGCTGCAGGGGTGACTAATGTCCTATGAGTGACAGTCAACAGCTGTGACTTCTAGTTCCACCAGGACTGGGGCTTTTGTCCTCAGACAGACAGCTCTTGAAGGAAGACGCTAGGGAGACAGGGTTTACTGGCAGAAAGTGCTGACATACTAGATGACTGATGGACAGACTCTGTGGTGACATTTTGTATGTGATCTAACAAATAAAGCTCACCTGAAGATCAGAGTGCAGAACTAAGCCACTAGTTGGCCAGAGAGGCCAAGCAGTGGTGGCACACACCTTTAATCTCAGCACTTTTGGGAGGCAGAGGCAGATGAATCTCTGTAAGTTCAAGGCCACCCTGGGCTACTTGAGAGTGATCCAGTCTAAAAGAGAAAAAGAGCCAGGTGGTGACGGCTCACACCTTTAATCCTAGTACTTGGGAGTCATGTGCCTTTAATCCCAACACTTGGGAGATGGAGATGGGAAGGGATATGGCGGGACAGAGAGAGGACTATAAGGCGGGAGGACACAGAAGCTCGTGGCATTCAGTCTGAGGATTCATAGGGACAAAATCTTGCCCACCTTATTCTGAGGATTCAGTAGAGGTAAAAAGTCTCTCTAGAGTCTGGCTCCTTCACCTCTCTGATCTTTCAGCATTTACCTCAATATCTGACTTGGGTTTTTATTATTAGACCAGTTTGAATTCACATTACAAGACTCAGAAGCCTGACAGAGATGTTCTCCAAGACTGTCCCATCTACGGCCAGAACAACTTTTGATTTCTTACTCTTCCTGGTTCAAAAGGCATCCAGTTTTTCCAGGGCAGCCTATGGCGCTGCTTCCCTTTGACCTCGGTTCTTCCAGTTCTGAGAAGTTGGAGTGGCGCCATGGCCACGTTTGCAATGACAGAAGATTGTCTCCGTGCCTGGCATAGGGCTGTCAGTGTGGGTTGCAGCCACTCTGTCTTCATAGGCTTTGAAGATCAGTGTGAGCTTTATGTGAGCTCTTGTCATGGGAACAGTGTGAGATCCAACGATGTTGAAACTGATGATTATTTGGGTTTTAAAAAGAACTTTGTCAAATCCATCTGTCGAAATCTAAAAAGAGAATCTCCCCACACTGTATCATGGAGAGGATCCCAGCATGCTCTTGGGCTCTTCTGAGTCATTTCTTCTGTTTTCACCCTGACATCAGAAAGCAACCCAACAGGGGCTTACTTCAGCTTTGGCCAACCCATGTCTTCGTCTTCGTTAACTAGCTCCTACCCAAGTGATGTGTACACGGCATCACGGCGGGTTAGGGAGAGCCAGTGGGAGGGAAGGACCTCTGCCCAGTGTGAGCTCCGCCTGTGTTCTTGCATTTGAAGAATGGGGCAAGATGTGCACACAAGACGAACCAGGCAAATTGTGTTCCAGCTGCAGCATGAAGCAGCCACTGTGACCTCCTGAGCACTGAAGAAGAGGGAGGCCACAGCATCTTAACCATAGGGTGGGGCCTGGGGAGGGGAGGGCAGGAGTTCACTTTCTTGGTCAGTAGTTGTGTGTGTGTGTGCAAGTACATGCCTGTATGTGCATATACATGTATCTAAATCAGTGCTGACTTTTGCATTTAAATATTTTAAATGATGCCAAGTGATTTTAGGGGAGGGATTCTGAAATACAGTCTTACTATTTAATTAATTTTGTATCCCAGTAGAGTCTTCCACTAGCAATAATATTTCTGCTTCAGCCTTCCAAGTTTGGGGACCACATGGATGAGCCAACAGGCCTGGCTGGGAAAAAATGATACAAAACCTAACTGCTAACCATGGTCATGTTAGAAGAATTGGAAAAAAATAGAATAAAGTAGGGTTAGATTGCCACACAATATGTAAAATAAACCCCCGAGGGCTCAAACTGATATGCATGAATGATTAGGTGGGGGTTAATGGTAAAATCTTTCAGGCACAAGAATTTCAGATGAGATGTGACTGCTCTGCACTGTGAAGCAAAGGCAAAGCCTCCCAACTTTAAGTACGGGCTGTGCACACCATCTTCCTTCCATAGAGTGTAATGTTGTAAAAGAGAACAAATAGGAATGGCTTTCAAATGGAAACATCTAACATGACTCCAGACACCGTGTTAGCATCAGCATCTCAACACCAAGTCACATCGATGTGTCGGATGACAACAGCATTTGGCCTTCATGAGCTTTCTCCCTCATTTAATTATTGGAAAAGCACCAATCAACTCCCAATATTATTCAGTAAGATTTCTGTAGCCACATACTAATGAGTTCTCTTGAAGACCAACAAGGGAAAGTTTAGCAAACGCATAGGACAAGAGATCTCTGAAGGGACGTGTTGCCTCCATGTCCTCTGACTCCTAACATCGACCTGGACAGAGACAGACCTTGGGATGTGATGGCAGAAACTGGAATAACTGATGGGCTCTGGGGATGCTCTGCATCAGGACTGCTTCAGCAGCTGTTAACAAGGTACCATGTAAGATGTTAAATGAGAAATTCAGTGAGCCTCGGGAATTCTCTACAAAGCCTGCAGTTTCTCAGTAAATCTAAAATAGTTCCAAAATGTAAGGTTAATTTTTTTAAAGTATAATACATGAGAAAAGAAATCCTGAGCTCAGGAAAAGTCAAACTTAGAAGAACATTGGTTAATCAAAGCAATCTTCACCACCCAGAGCGGGGGGAAGGTTTCCTTTTAAAGAAGAAAAAAGAGAAATTACCTGAGAATTAAAACTTTGTATTTTAGAACTGAAGAGATGGCTCAGTGGATAAGAGTACTTGTCTACTCTTCCAGAGGTCCTGAGTTCAATTTCCAGCAACCATAACCATCTGTACTGGAACACTAATTTATATATGTATTTTAAAAATTATATAATTATATATAACAATACATAAACAATATATACATATATATTATATTATACATATTATATGAATAAATAAATCTTTAAAAAATTATTTTGTGTTTCTCAAAGAAGTCCATGCCTGCTTACTGTCCTCCAGAGTAAATCCAGAGCTTCAGGGCCCAAAGGAAGGATCTATTCTTTGTTTTCCTGTGGGATGGAAAGTTGTCCACTCCCCAGTGTGCCATGGGAGCACAATGGAAATGACTAAAACGGACTTCCAGGCACATTGGCCTGAGGCATCCGCACAGTCTCTGCACATCTCTGTGCAGCTCTGGGACCAACAGACTTTTTTTCTGTGTATGGGGATGTGAAGCTGTGACCCAGCATCCTGGAAGCCCTGGAGCATCCTGCAGTAAAGGCAGTGACCCACAGCCATCCATGTGGTCCAATGACTGGAGACCAAGCAGCAGCGGGAACACCTGAACTAACTCCACACTAGATTGGCGCTGAAGATTCCTGTACTTTGCTAATAAGCCTTCTAAACTTAGTTAAGATCTTAAGAAAAGACAACAGAAGTCTCTTCAGTGGTTGGTACCGAATTAACTAGGGCTTGGAATCTACCTCCTAGAGAATCTAAGTACAGATGTAGAAAAATAGCTGTATGTTGTATACCCTAAAGTGTGTAAGATGATAATCAAACTCGTTGAACAAAGGACAGCCATTTTAAGAAGAGTAACACTGATGAATTTCCTGGACTAATGATAAATACAGGTTAAAGATCCTGTACTGGTCTCCTGGGACCATCACAGAAATGCACACTCTGGCTTCCTGGAAGCTAGAAGGGCAAAGCCAAGAAGCCACCTGGACCAAGTCCCCTCTGAAGTCTCCAGGGAAGAGTCCGTTCTTTCCTTCAAGAGTCTGATGGTTTCTAGGTACCCTGGGCATTCCTTAGCTTAGGTTTGTATGACCCCAAGCTCAGCCATTGTCAGAGGAATTTCTCACTGTAGAGCTGTGTCTCTTTGTTTCAAAACCTTCCTCTTCTCTCCCATAAAAACCCCAGACATGTACAAGCCCATCCTAAGCCACTGTGGTCTCATTCTAACTGGATCTAGAGTTTCAAAGGTTCTCCTTCTACATCATGTAACATGCCTATTAAAGGAATCCTACAGCATGTCTTCTCTGGTGACAGTGATGTCTGTCATTGCAAGTGTAGCCATGCTAGTGGGGATGTGAAGGTTTGCATTTTCAGTTATTGGAATGTTAATCTTTTTAGCATCCTTTTTGGTCATTTGTGTATCTTCTTTGGGGAAATATTACTCAAATAATTTACTATAAGCACTTTAAATTGGATGATTTATGTTAGTATTGAGTTGGAGAAGCTTATTGTGTGTTCTGTATACAAGGTTCTTATCAGACGCATGATGTGAAAGTATTTTCTCCTAGTTTTTGACTCGTCCTTTCTGTTTCTTCATGTCTTCTACAGCACCAAAGTTTTCTTTCTTTCTTTTTTTTTTTTCAAGACAGGGTTTTTCTGTAGCTTTGGAACTTGTCCTAGAATTAACTCTGTAGACAAGACTGGTCTCGAACACACAGAGATCCTCCTGCCTCTGCCTCCCGAGTGCTGGAATTAAAGGTGTATACCACCACTACCCGGCCAACAGCACCAAAGTTTTACATTTTGATGAAATACAACTTACGTATTTTTCTTTTGTTTGCATTTCTGATATCATATCTAAGAAGGCATCGCCTAATCCAAGAGAGTGAATATTTGTCTAAGAGTTTACCTAAAAACATTCGAGCTGTCAACCATGCACTTTAATCCACTTTGAGTTATGTTTAGATATGACGGAAGGTCACATGCAAAGGAAGAATGTAACATCACTTTATACACACTAATACTTAGTTGTTCCAGCATCATTTGTTGAAGGATAAAAACCCCTTATTTCTTTCCCACTGATTTCTTTGCATATGATATATATATGTGTGTGTGTGTGTGTGTGTGTGTGTGTGTAAATAATGTTATGTAAGTTTATTTCTAAGTCTTCTTCTTTTCTGCCCAATACCACACAGTCTTAATTAATGTAGCTTTGTGTTAAGTTGTGAAATCAGAATATGATTCTTTTCCAAGCTTGTTTCTTTTTTCCCCCTGGAGATATCTTTAGACATCTAGGATCCTTGCATGTTCACATGTTCATATGAACTTATCTACTTTGGGGGAAATGACATCTGCGAGATTTTTGTAGTAGACTGCATTGAATCTGTAGCTCAATTTAGGGACTATTGCTAAATTATTAGGTCAAATAGCAGCCTCCAAAAGTTACATCTTGTCTTAAATCAAAGAACCTGTGACTGTGGCCTTTTAAGAAAAGATTTTCCCAGATATGATTAAGTTAAAGATCCCTCAAATGAGATTATCCTGAGCTAGTGTGGTGGTCTAACCTCAGGAGGCTAAGGTAGGAGGATCTCAAGTTCAAGACCTATCTGGGCTAAAGAACAAATTCAAGGTACCTAATTCAATCCCTGATATCATTTTTTTTTTAATAAGAAGGGATTGGAGGTGGAGGAAAAAATGGTGATAGTGATGATGATCCTGGCTGTAAGATTATATGATGGATCTTACTTACATCCAATGGATACCCATTTTGTAAAAGAAGGAGGTGAGGAGCGGGGAGAAGATAGCAATGGTGATCCTGGCTATAAGAATATATGGTGGGCCCTACATCCAATGAGAGTTGTATTTATAAAGGGGCAGAAGGATGATTCAGATTCAGACATGCAAGCATTTAAAGATGGAGAAAGAGATTGGCACCACACACTCCCATGTTAGGCCTGCGTGCTCTCACCAGCGACTGGAAGAGGAGGCAAATATTTCCCCTAACGCTTTTGGAGGGAGACATTCCCGTTGAGACATTGATTTCTGCCCTCACCCTGATTTGTTTCTTTACTTAAACAATTTTAAGCTGATTTGGGACCTTTCCTCTGGGCTTCAATGGGGGAAATTCTGCCAATTGCTTTTGTTTCTCTGTGTGAGGGTAATACTCTCATTTTTTGGCACATCATAGAACTTTTGTGGGTGAAACCTGGAGCCCTCAAGCAGAGTGCAGCCATTCTGCATTCTCTGCATTCTTCCACTCCTTGGGATTTGTTGTCTTCAGCCTGTTGTGTGACCTCTCTGTGCTGATTGCTTAGCATCTGTCCTCCCCTTCAGGTGTGGCTGCTGGACTTTCCGCTTGGTTAGATTGGCGGTTACTTAAACCGTTAGAAAGATGTATCTTTTGTTGCTAAGGATCACTAAGACTCGCAGTCTTCTTGCCTAGCACGTTTGACATTCCCTGTTCAAATCCTAGGCCTGTTCCCTGAAGTGATATGTCATTTGTATTTTAATAAATGAAGTTTGCCTGAAGATCAGAGAGTAAAACAGCCACCCTGCTTAGTCTGACAGACCAGGCAGTGGTGACACACACCCTTAATCCCAGCAGCCACACTAGTTTGCCATAGAAACCGGGTGGTAGTGGTACACGCTTTTAAACCCAGCCCTAAAGAGGAATATAAGATGAGAGAAGACAGCTCTCAGACACAGTCTCATTCTGAGGATTATGTTTTGGGGAATATCCTCAACACCTAGTCAGGCATTTGACAATTTTATCTTAGCCTTCACTTTTCTACTTGAGAAGGATTAGAGGTGAGACCTTAGGATTTTCTTAGGTCTTTCTTGGAAACAAGCCTGGGCTCACAACCAGCCCTACTATACAACCACATGACTTTCTAGATTCCCATCAACAATCTGCTATCGTTTTGAGGTTGAACATCCTTAAATATCCATATATCAAATGCATGGTTCCCAGGGTGATGCTATTGGGGATGGTAGGGGCCAATGTTTCCAGAGGTCAGGACTAGCAGAAAGCTCTATTAGTTAGCAATTCTAGAAGAACAGAACAGGTATCATGAACACATACTAAAGGAGATTTCTTAGACTGGCTTACACGATAGGATTGGAGTAGCCCAACAATGGCTGCCTCACACTAGCGAGCCTGAGAATCCAATCGTGCAATAGAAAGCTGAGTGAATGGCTCAACAGTCCCAGTCTCGTGCTGAAGGCCTGAAGGAATCTATTCCTTGAGAGTCACTGGTATTCTGTGGTGAGATTTTGTTTGTGCTGTAACAACTAAAGCCTGCCTGAAGATCAGTGTGCAGAGCTAACCACACCAGTTAGCCGTATTCAGCTCACATTGGAAGCCAGAAGAAGCTGGCTTTTGATATTAGTGAAAACATGCGACAGCAGGCGCCACAACAGCAACAGCAACAGCCAGCAACACGTAAGGCAAGCAGGAAGGACAAAGGCAAGCAAATAAAACCAAGTATTTCTTTCTTCCCGCTCCTCTCCTTTGGGTTGCCACCAGAAGGTGCTAACCACACTTAGGGTTGATCTTCCCACTTCAAATAATCTGGCCAAGCAAATCCTCCTAGGTCCTCCCAGCAGCTTACCTTTTTAATTGATTCCAGCTCCCGTCAAACTGACAAATAAGATAAATCATCAAGAGTTTTTCAAGCCTGTGGGGTGCCATACCTCATCATGATGTGCCAACAGGCCCTAACAGCCATGTCAGCTTGAATTCGAACTTGATGAAAACACGTTTTTTTCTTTGTAAGTTCATTATCTCAAGTATTTCTTTTAGTGACCCCAAACTGTGGGTTTCTTAAACCCCCAGGTAGATATGCCATGTATCAGCTTTCTCTTTCCTCGCCTTAAGCCTTTTAGTTTTCTGGCACTCTGAAGGAGTCTTAGTTAGGGTTTCTGTTGCTGCAAGGAAACAACATGAGCAGACAGCAAGTTGGGGAGGAAAGGGTTTATTTGCTGTTCATCACTGAAGACATCAGGAAACTCAACAGGGCAGGATCCTGGAGGCAGGAGCTGATGCAGGAGTGATGTGGAGTGCTTCTTTCCGGCTTTCTCCTCATGATTTGCTCATTCTGCTTTCGTTACAGAACCAAGGACCACCAGACCAGGGATGGCCTCATCCACAATGGACTGAGCCCTCCCCCATCAATCTCTAATTAAGAAACTGCCTTTCATATGGATCTTATGGAGGCATTTTCTCAGTTAAGATTCCCTTCTTTCTGATAACTCTAGCTTATGACAAGTTGGCCCAAGACTAGTCAGGATAGATGGCATTGGCTTATTTTTGCTGTCTCTATGGTATCTAGGCAGCTGACTTTCACGGCTGCCAGTGAGATAGAGAGGAATGGGATCAAACTGAATCAAACGTCCCATTATCCCTCCCCTCCCAGCCCCTGTCTCTGCTTGTGTGTTTTCCCGATCTATCACGTATTTCCTTCCGATCTATCACGTATTTCCTTCTGCTTTTCAGACAGTCCTCTCACTGAACCCGGAACTAGACCAACAGTCAGCAAGTCCCAGAGGTCTTCCGGTCTTCAGGATCCCCAATAGTGCTGAGGTTACAGGAATGTGTGACCTTGTTTTGGTCTTTCTATGAGTGCTAAGGAATTGAACTCAAGTCCTCTTGTTTGCATAGCAAGCATTCTTACTCACTGAACTATCTCCCCAGCCCTCAGAGATTTCTTGCTTTTGTTCTGTTTGGTTTTCGTACTAGAAATTGAACATAGGCCCTCGTGTTTCCAAAGCAGATCTCTACCACTGAGCTGAAGATACAGCCCCAGCTCTTGATTGTTCTTCCCCTTACCTAGAAAATTAAAGCTTCCCTTTGCCTCAAACCTTTGCTTTGTTACCAGAGCTTCGTGAAAGTTGTTTCTGGTTGGTTTTGCCAGTGCCCCTGCTGCCTGTCTGGAGGCGTCTGGAGATCCCCATGGGCCATTCCCTTGATAGCCTACAGTCTTTGGGTTTTGTTATCGTTATTTATTTATTTTTTTAAGCTGAACATATATTGTCAGATGTGTTTCAAATATCAAGAGCAGTTTAGATGATTGTTTGCACTGTAGATTAAGCATATTGATGAGGATCTTGCCAAAGCAGAGTATCTTTTTGTGCACTGAGATGGGTAACAGAAGGAGGGGGAACCTGATTTACATCTGGATGTTGTGAGTTAGCTGTTTACCTTGGAGTTGCATGTAAATGTCAGCTTGGAGAGAGGGAGAGAGGGTTGCTTATACATTAGCGAAGCTGAAATAAGCAGCTGGCTCCTCAAATGCCATTAATAAAACATTGGAGGGTGTTATTTTGAGTTAAGCAGGTCGGCGTGGCTATGCTAAAGATGACTGAGAAATGTTTTCCTTTGAAAACTCAGTTCCTTAAGGGAGAAGTCAAAATCCATTTCTCAATAAAAAATACATTTGTCTTTCTTTCCAATAAAATGTCACAACGTGTGCTATGGGATCTCTCATACACCATGGCCTCTCTTGAAGATGCCCAGCCCTCCAGCAAGTCAGTATGAGAAGGAGTAAGTGAGTCACTGTGTCCTCTGGCTGCGGGATGATTCAAACCAGCACAGCGGCAGTGGTACCCTCCCACACACTGGCTAGCCTTCAGCCTGGCTTTACTTCTATTACATTGCTGGATAAACAAGCCTCATGTGGAACATGATAAGGACACGTTTATATTTTGGCAGATGTCCCTCAGTGAAGCCATGCACTGGGGTAATATGTCATCACCAGGAGAGTTAACTACCCATCTGTGGTGACTGTGAACTTGGGCCTTGTATGAGGATACTACTAGGCATTCTATCTATAAGGTCCCTTCCTCATCACCCAGCATGCCATGTAGGGAAACTGATATTGTAATACTAGAGAGACTCATGGAATCTATTCTAGCTTAACATCACATGCATGTGCATTCACACACACACATACACACACAAAATACACACAAGTATGTATCTACGCATACATATGTATATGCATGTTTTTTTCCTAATATCTCACCATTTCTATCTCAGCTCTGGGACCTCTGAAATAGTGTGGACTGTGGGCTGAGAATGTATATTTCTAACTATTTTCTGATTAAAAAAAAAAAAACCTTGGCCACAGGCGATAGGCAGAATGGCTATCGCAACACAAGAGGTTTGTTTTAGGTCTGTGTCACTCTGCAGTCTCATGAAAATGTCGAGTTTTCCCTTAACTCAAGTGGAGGCGTGTTTGGAGCCCTATTATGGGTCAAGCAAACACTTTGCTGAGTCCAGAAAGTGAAGTTCATGAACTCAGCTACCTGGGGAGGATAAGCCAGTAGACAGGAGGTAGGAACAGGCCATCGCCATAAGATGCGATGGGTACCCTAACGATCCTCTCTGTGGGAACTCGGGGTCACTTCCTCAAGGAGATGGATTAGCTCTCTTCAGGATAACTAATTTTTTATTAGGATTTATGTGTGTTTGCCATGTCCAATGTAATCTTTGGGACCATGTTTAATGTTGGAATCGGATTAACATACATAGGCTTTTTGTGGCAAAAATGCTTACATCTACTCTCTAACTTTCTTCAGGATCACAGCTCTTTGTGACCGACTACCGTCGCCATGTGTCACAACAGGCCTCTCAGACTCGCTCCTCCTGTCTAAATGCAATTTTCATCATTTATCAACATCTTCCCACACCCTCCTTGCGCCATGTCCACGCGTACAATGAGTTCTCCCAGAAGATAAGCTGAAATGTTCGCTAGGCTTTGTGTGCGGTTATTTTTATATTTCAAAATGATCTTATCTCGAAGTGCAAAGTTCACGTCTGCCTTTTCATATCCCCCATTCCCAAGAACCACAACAGGTTTCTGGCGCGTGACCTTCTGTACAAGCAAGTGTGAAAAGAATTCTTGTTCGCCATGCTTGAGCAGCCATAGCAATAGAAGATGTGCCCATAAATGTTTCGCGTCTCTGTTCCTTTTAAGTGTAATTAAAATAACTGGTCTAGTGCGTAGGTTACAATATTTGCTGGTAAGCCACTTGCTGATATGGTTCCTTTGAACGCCTGGATAGCAGTGATTAAAATGCATGAGGGGGTGTTTTCTGGAATGAATCAGTCAAGCTCATTTTAGATGGCGAGCGCTGAGTGAGAAAAATGAGAGCCCACATCACTCGCATCACTTCAATATTACTCGAGACTCTCCGCCTGGTATTTTTCATAAGAGAGGATTTTCACATTCCTCATAAACGTTTGCCGACCTGCTAATGTCCACTATTTAAATTACTCTGCATGGCATCTATGCTGATAAATGAAGTGTCAAAAATATAAAAACCATTTTTTCTTTTTCTCTCTTTCTTTTTCTCTCTCTCTCTTTCTTTTCTTTCTTTCTTTCTTTTTCTTTTCTTTCTTTTTTTTTTGTTTTTCAAAATAGAACTTCTCTACATAGCCCTGGCTGTCTCAGAACATGCTATGTAGACCAGGCTGGCCTTAAAACTCAGATCCTCCTGCCTCTGCCTTCTGAGTGTTGGTGTTAAAGGCATGCACCACCACCGCCTGGCAAAAAAATCATTTCTTAACCAGTGCCCTGTGATGCTTGGTTGGAATGGTCTCTCTGCCTTCCTTATACCCTTGGCTAATTTTTAATTGAGATGACAAAGAGAACAGACGGTGGAAACTTCGGGACCTGGAGTGGAGGGGAGGATGACAGTGGCTGGTGTGCCTGGTCTTCTCACAGAACTTTTGGCAGTTGTGTGAGCAGTGGCTCTCTCTATGCTTGGCAGCAGGTGTCGACCATACCATATCAAAGCACTTTTGCAGAGATTGTGATGCGGATTCTGATTTGGAGTGGGCAGGGTCTCACGGTTTGGCGCTCAAACCCAAAATCACCCTGGCTGTGAGTGACTCACGGAAGTACAGATTTCTCAAGAATCCCTGCCTCCTTCACAAATCCCACCCACGGGGATGACATCCTCTGTGAGTCAGAGATTGATCTGTCCCTACTGGGAGATGTTCTCTATCACCACCATGGATGAGCGGACTTAAAACCCACTAAGGGATCAGTGAAGAAACATTAACTTTATTCGTATGACTTTTTAGTTACCAAGGAAACAAATTAAAATTTACTGACAATGAATACATTAGTTAATCCTGATACCTTCATTCAATTTGTAAATCAGATAGCTGCCACCTATGGCAGGCTAGTCCCCAGTATTCCAAAGAAAAGATGGAGATATCACAGTGTAGCAGGCTCGAGAGTGGTGTTTTCAGTCACTGTCTCTCATCATGCTGTCATCTAGACACATTATTTCCACTAATTTAAGTAAAATTCATGGTTTCTAAAGGATCTTGGCTAAAGAAGAGTCTGACAAGGAGATCACAAATAAAATTAAAAAAAAAAAACCAGCATCATAAGATACACAACTTAGCAAGAAAATGAAACGAAGCTTCCATGTGAGAAGCAACCCCTGTGACATCAGCTGGTCCCTACAGTGACACACTATACATGAAGGTCATAGAATTGTGACAAATAAGCGTTAATTTTTTGTAGTAGAAACTAGAAAACTTAAAGCTCACATCAAATTGTTTAGGATTGAGCAAAAAAATCTTTTCAGAGAGACATTTGTAGTGTTAAATACTTATGTTAGGGAAAAGTAGATATCTAATTAGTTCAACCTGTACTTTGAGAAGTCATAGGGGAAAAAAAAAGTAACTCAAAGAAAACAGGTAGCAAAAATGGGCAGAAATTACTGTAACAGACACACGATTAGAAAAGATTAACAACATTAAAAGCTGGCTTATCGAAAAATACTTAAAGTTGGGGCTGGAGAGAGGGATCTTGGCTGAGTGCTTGCTCTTCCTGGGGACTGTAGTTTGCTCCCCAGAACCCTTGTAGGATAACTCACAACAATATATAATTCTGTCTCCATGGAATCCAGTTCCCTCTTCTGTCCTCCATGAGCATTATACTCATATGCACATACCACCCCACACATACATATGTGATTAAAACTAAAATTTTGCTGGGCGTGGTGGCCTTTAATTCCAGCACTTGGGAGGCAGAGGCAGGTGGATCTCTGAATTTTAAGCCGGCCTGGTCTAACAAGTAAGCTCCAGGACAGCCAGAGATACAGAGAGAAACACTGTCTCAAAAAACAAACAAAAAAATCCAAAAAATAAATAAAAATATATCTTGAAAATACAATAAATAGGTATAATAACTTATAACATTTAAACTTTAACTAAAAGTCCCTGGAAAGGCATAAGATCAAAACTGATTCAAAAATAATTAGAGAATTAGAAGATCTTACAGCTGTTAAAGAAACTGAATCGATTAAAATATATTCCCCCCAAAAAACGTCCTCTTGCTCTATGTAGGTTTTGAGGGAGAAACTTCAAAAACAAAGAAACAAAGGAAGGAAGGAAGGAAGGAAGGAAGGAAGGAAGGAAAGAAAGAAAGAAAGAAAGAAAGAAAGAAAGTTTTAATCTCTGAGTGCAATTATGGGCAAACCAGGAAATATTCTATAACTCACAAGGCAGAAGAATTTTGGTTTAAAATTTCAGTGAGGAATATATGCAGGAAAAAATATAGGGAAATATAAACTAATTATTAGCAATATCACAATGTCAAAAGAGTAATCCTTCGTAAGAAAATTATTGTTGTTAAAAACATAAGTCAGGCAGTGGCAGCACATGCCTCTAACTCCAGCATTTGGGAAGTAGACACAGGCAGATCTCTATGAGTCCGAGGGCAGCCTGGTCTAAAAAGTGAGTTCTAGTACAGTCAGAGCTGTTACACAGAGAAACCCTATCTCAAAAAGACAACAATATTAAACTAAATGTAGTAGTATAAAAAGCAAGCACTTGATCACATTAATCAATTAAAAGATAAACTATATGTTCACTACATGTTGAAAATCATATGAGAAAATTCAGTATTGCCATATTGCAAGTTATCGGAAAAGTAGAGGTGTAGAAGAATAGTCACAAAAAATTCAAAAGCAGAGGTCTGCTTAATGGAAGCAGGAAAGTTTTCACTTGTCAAAATGAACAACCCAAAGCTTCCATTATACACACTGAACAGTGTTCTGGATATCCTAACACAGCAAAATAATCTAAAGGTATGTGATGTGGGATTACCCTCTGAATATGTTTTATTACCGTAGGTTATTAAAGAAGTTGTTTTGGCTTAGCAGAGTAAAGTCAGGTGGGAAATCTGAACAGAGATAGAGAGAGAAAGTAGGCAGAATCAGGGAGATGCCTGAACCTTAACGGGAGGTCACAGCCTCATGGAGATACACAGATTAATAAAAATGGGTTAATTTAAGATGTAAGAGTTAGTTAGAAATATGCCTAAGCTATTGGCCAAACAGTATTGTAATCAATTTAGTTTCTGTGCTATTATTCAGGGAACTGGACAAGCAGTCTCCGTTTACAGTTATGAAAATCAGACTGGGGCTTTGGGCGTGGCTGTGGTAGAGGGCTTGCCGGTGTGCACAGACCTGAGACAGAAATGAAGATAATAAAAATGGGTAGAGATAGAGATGTGTGAGGTGATATGCAGAGAGATATATACAGATACGCTCTCGGAACTACAGAGATTATCAAAATAGAAACATTCAATATACAAAAGCACCCGTGTTTCAACACCAGCAACAACTAGAAAATATATTAAGAAAGAAATATCATTTCCATTAACAACAAACCTTAAATGCCAGCATTTTGAAAATAAATATTTCTGAAACCTCACGAGCAAAAATGAAGCATATTTGGAAAGAAATTAAAACTCAAAATGAATGCAGATAGTATGTTCGTCATACGATGAAGGGGTCTGTTTGAAAATGAATCTTTGGATATAATGCAATTCTTATAAAAATTCTCACAGTTTTTGGTTGCTTGTTTTGATTTTGGAGAACTTGAGCTGATTTTAACGTCTATATGCAAGAGCAGAGATGTGAGATGAAGACATGTTAACAAAGGGACTAAGACACAAAGATGCGCTCTGCAGTGTGTGAGATGCGTTATGAAACTATTGAGACCCTGGTTTTAGGGCACAAGTAAATAAATAAGCCAATAGATAAAACAGAGAGTTCAAAAAAATCTGTATGTAAAGGGGCACTAAAAAATCAATGGAGAAAAGATAGACTATTGCGTAAGCAGGCTTCGGCTTCTCATTTCCCGGTGGTAGGAAAAATTGAATTTTATTTCAATTTCATACAAATACTATCCTAGTGGATTCATTATGTAAATACGAATATTTTTTGTTAAAAACGTTTAGGGGAATAGCTTTCCTCTCCTAAATTTTGGGTAGGACATGAATTTTTAAAACATATACAGTAAGACACTACTAATTATTGAAGGAGTAAAATTAAGAATTTGAATCTGTTTTTAAAATATATCTCAAGATGAGAGAATGCATTTCCAGTACATGGAAGTGTAAATACTAGAATCTGGACTCTAGATGAATTATATGATTCAATCGGAAGTGACGAGTAATTAGACAGATGAATGGCAGACACAAACAGATGACAGGAAAAATGGTACAGATGTTTATGTACTGATACAATTCACCTCAGCAGAAATGAAAATTTAAAGATATCTTTTTATTTCCTTTTTAAAAATGTGTATCCATTTCTTCAGGTGTCCATGGAGGCCAGAAGAGGGCACCAGATTCGCTGGAACTGGAGTTACAAGCAATTGGGAGGCTCCAGATGTGCCTGTTGGACCCTGAAATCAGGTCCTCTACAAGAAAAATGCATGCTCTTAACTGCAGAACCATCATCTCTCTCCAGTCCCCTTTATGTTAAAACCTTGAAATGTAGTATCAGACTCAACAGACTTGGGGGAAACCAACTTTGCAAACCTAGATGTAGGCAAAACAACACAGCTGCAGAAACACTGATCGAAACTGATAACGAGCACTTGAAGAAACAGTCGGCATCGCCCTAGTGACAGTTCACACTCTCCACGATCCAGCACATTCACATAGACTTCTGTGAAGAAGTGTTTAGGTTTTGTGCACCAGAAAACTAGAAGAAAAACATACATGGTAGCATCATGTGTGGGAAAGCCTTCCTATATAACTAAGCAGGAAATTGTGATTTACTTCTGCCATGAATTCCTAAACCACGAAGGCAATGAATGAACTAGAGCCACACACAGCACCCTGGATCTTCTCAGAACAACCAGGATCTAAGTCATCACTGTGACAATACCCAAGAGAAATGATCCAAGAGGGGAAAGGGTTTTTTTTGTTGTTGTTGGTGGTGGTGGTTTTTGTTTTGTTTTTGGCTTATGGTCTTAAATGTTTCAGATCGTGGTGGGAAAGACAAGAAAACAATGTTGCTTACGTGAGAGTGGTCAAGAAGCAGGGAGAGAGGCTGGGGTGAGCGACAAGGTTTATTCTTCCAGGGCATGGTTCCCCCAAATCACTTCTTCCAGTGAGGCCCGCCTTCTACTTCCCGCCATCTCCCTGTAGTGATGCCATTTCCTCAGTCCACCAAGTGGTTTGTCTGTTGGTGAAGTCAGAGCCCTCACGGTTTAACCAGCCCTCAGTGAGGGAATGTACTAATCTCCAATCTACCAGCAGGGATTTAGCTTTTGTCAGGGGAACCTTTTGGAGGGACGTGTGATACCCAGACTCTGATGGGACCTCTATGAATGTCCTGTTTATTGTGATTCTTCAAACCGTGTATGTGCTCTTTTGTAAAAGTGCAATACTTGACAACAAAAATATAAATTAACTGTTTATAATTCTGTAAATACTTGGACATTTTTCTTTGATTACTTGCAAATGTGTTTCTCAAAACAACTTAATAATTAGACATCACATGCCTAAGTTAAAATAGCATAACATTAGAAATTTTAAATTAAAAATTAACATTATTAATTTTTGCTAGTATTTATAAAAAATTCCCAGATATTTCAAGTTTTTCAAAAATAGAGTGTATAGACATTTTCCCTTCTATGCTATTATTATGCAATAATTATTTGAAATTTAACTCTTTAATAATTTTTGTATGTGTCATAGCATATATTCATAAATTCATGCTGACATTTCATTTGGTGGGCTAGCGTACGTTAAGACAAAAGTCTGTTTTTACCATAAGCTGACCTTGAATTCATGGCAATCCTCCCGGCTCAGTGTCCCAGGTGCTTGCATAACAAGTATGCCCGGTGAGATTTTATTTTTTTAGTAAAGACATTTTTTTCTTAAGACGAAATATAACTATATATCCAAGTCCCTCTCCCCCCCCCGAAATCATAAACCCCCTGCCTCAGCCTCCTGAAAGGCTTATAGGTGAGCATCACCCTACCCCACCCCACTACTCAGAAATATCAAAACATTTGCAGGCCATTGATTAGGACAGGGTTAAACAGCAGTACTCAAGCTGAATGAAGGTGCTAAGACCCACAGGAGTGCACAGGAGTGCACATCCCACCTGCTGCTCTTCAATGCGGTACCCAGGACTATGATGAGTTTGCAGAGGACCTAAAATGCCCATCTTTGGAATCATACTTCACACAGTTCTGCCACAAGTAGCTCATCTGCCGCAATTTTGTCCTTAACTTAGACCCCAATTAAGACACATCTTTTGAGAGCTACGTACGGTCTAGACTGAACAGATCTGCTTCTTCTGACATTAGCGTGGAGATGATGCCGTTGACCTGTATGGAAGGGTGCCATAAGGAAGAAACGGCTCTTTGAATTCATGCCAGCAATTGGAATGAAGAGGTAATGGAGATACAACGCGGGGGGGGGGGGGCGCAGATCCTGGAGCTCCGTCTGCGGTGAGGGCAGGGGCAGCGGTGCCTTCTCACTGCGACAACATACAAGAGCACTCAGGAGGTAGTGTTTCCCTTCTCTGTGCAGGGGACAATTAGGCTGTTCTGCGTGATCCTCAGACTTGACAGTCTGCCTCTGCCCCCCGCATTTGATCCTTGTTTTAAATGGCCGTCGTGGCTGGTAGAAAGAACCTCCTGTGGGTGAGAAGAGACTTGTCAGTAGCAAGCCTTACCACATGGTTACACCTATTTTCCCCTCCCTACACACTAGTTAATCTAAGCAAAAAAAAAAAAATTTTTATCCTATGAAAATTGAGTGGTTTTGGGATTGTTTGCTGGAGAGCCTGGAGGTCCATCTTCAGCCCTTGACATAGGTTTCATCCCATGTCTTTAAAAGGTCGCAGCGGCTCCTTATACTATCCATCCCTTTTCCTCGTCTACTGGCAATATTTTAAATGTAAATTTCCTGCGTTTCTGCTACTGCTGTAAGAACTGTCAGGCTGCTTTGAGAAGAAGGAAAGAGAGTGGAAGTATGACCATGAACAAGAAGAGACTTGAGAAGGTGAGTCCGTCAAGTTGGGTTTAGTAAGTTCAGGCACAGCCCCAGCAAACGTGCGTCAGCTCACAATACAGTCCGTCATGTATGCGCCTCTTCCTCTTCCATATTTAAACAGTAATTAGACCTTCCTGTAGTAAATTCTAACAACCCAAGGAGCTCTTCGTGGCTTTGCAGTTGCTCTGGTGTTTGTGTGGTTTTGAGATGGGGCGAGGGTCTTGCTATGTAACCTAGGTTGGCTTTGAACATCTGATCCTTCTGTCCCTACGTCCCAAATGCTAAGAGTACAGGCCTGTGTCCCAGACTTTGACTCTTTATGGAGATCTAAGCACATCTGTGTTGCTTTTGCTTCTAAAATGGTGTTTATGGCTCCGTAAAACACTTGAGGTGAGTCTTTTTAGTTAATTGGAAAAGATTAGTCAAGTATTTTTTGATTGAATTTTCTTTAGGGCTTGTGTATGTGCATGCTTGTGTGCGCATGAGCCTGAGGGTACATGTGTGTGTGCGTGCGTGTGTGTGTGTGTGTGTGTGTGCGTGCGCGCTTGTGTGCAGAGGCCAAAAGTCAATCGCAGGCTTCATTCTGCAGCCACCATCCACTGTTTTGAGCTAGGGAGCTCCAAACGTGGAGCTTTCTGATTAGTTGGTGCTGATTGGTGGTGAGCTCAAGGGATCTGCCTGTGTCCACGTCCACTTTTCTTGAATTATTTTTTTTGTTCTTTTGTTGTTGTTTGTTTGCTTTAACTTTCATTTTATTTAAATCTTTGTGTCTTTCACATTATACATTTCGGTCCCATACATTTCTCATCCCTGTGTATCTGCCCTCTGTCCTTACAGTCCCACCCCCATAAAATTTAAAAAGAAGAAAAAGGGGGGAAATCTTGTCATGGAAGCTGTAGTGTGACATAGTGAGTCATGCAATGAACCCCTTTGTCCATACATCTTTTTTTGCACGTGTTCGTGGCAAAGAGTCGTTGGTCTGATTTGAGGCCACTGGTTTCTGCTGCACTACGGATGCTGCGTCCTCGCTGGATTCCTCTGGGTTATCCTGTTATTGCCCTGTGTTGTGGAAATCCTGCAGCTTTGGGTCTGCAGGACCAGTACCTTAACGTGCTCCAGCAGATCACAGATGGGCTGGATGTTGGGGTGGGCTGACCCATAATCTTGGTTCTGGGCAAGGTTGGTCAGCCCACCAGCTATTCCTTGTCCTCACCACCAGGGGGAGCTCTCCTGCATTCCCCTGGCTAGTTCACCCCTTATAGTGATGAGCAGGGGGCAGGCCAGTTCTCCTGCTTTCATGTCCTCAGGGTCGGATCTCCCACACCTACACCTTCAGGGCCGGCTCTACTGTGCTGCCCAGGTGAGGTGCAGGGGCCACTCTCCTGAGTGCTGCAGCAGATGGGGGTCAGAGCTAATCTTCCTTCTCTTATGACCTCAGAGTCAGCTCTCTTGCCTGCCTCAGGCATTGATGGGCAAGGGAAGGAGGATGGGGAATGGGGGTGAGAGGATGACACCTCTCCCCCACCCATGCCCCCACACGACAGGTGAGTAATGGGAACAGTTCCTCCATGCTCACAATGTGTGTGGCTGGTCCACACTTCTGCCAAAGGGGATGGCTGTATTGTTCTGCCCAAGCAAGGTACAGGACCTGCTCTCCTGAGTGGTAGCTGGTGGCAGGCACATTTTAGAAAACAAACTTGGGTCCTAATGTTTGCCAAGCACTGGTTGGGTTTTCCTGCTCTGAGTCAGTTGTTTGTGGGGAAAGCCATCTTAAAACAACTTTGTATGAATCAGTCTTTTTAAAAGGAACTCCGGGTTTGGTTTGGTTTTGCCACACTAACTGAGAACATTTTCATCTTACATTTCTACCTGCTGCTACCATTTAGCAAGAAGATCTAAGTGCATTAATAATGGGTCGGAAATGAGTGTGTTTACATAATTTTTAATAAATGCAATCTGCTCATTTTCTTTTCATTAGTGCATTACTGTTCTTAGTACCTTTTAATTTCTCCTGCCTTTTAGGAAAGCCTACACGCTGGATGATTTTCCTGCTTAAATGGCACTTCGGCATTCAGAAACACCAGTAAGCTCTGGGAAACTATTCCCACAAGAGGCTTCTGGGAAAAAGCTTTTCCAGTAAGTGGATCGGTGTTTTTAAGATGCTAATAACCGTGCTGATTTGGTCCCTCCTAGGGTTGTAGTTAAAATTAATTGAAAAACAACAACAGAACGCTCCTACACTTCACACAGAGACCAAATAGTGTCAGCAAATGGGGAACAAGCAAAGCCGATCTCGCGGTAATTAATGGCTCCCTTTCGGTGACGTTGGAAACTAGTGGCTTAGCATAAGAAAATATTTTCCTCATATTTTAGAATAATTTATATTGTCAAGAGGAAAATAAGAGTTAGATTGTCATTTTTAAGGATTGATTTTCTTTTGACTTACATGTATGTCTGTGCTCGTGTATTGACAGAGGCAGGTGAGGGCAGTGCCTGCTGAGGCTAGGGAGGGGCATCAGAGTCCCTGGAGCTGGAGTTACAGGTGGTTCTGAGCTGCCTAGCGTGGTTGCTCTGGGAACCAAACTCAAGTCCTCTGCAAGACTGAGAACACGTGTGAGCACTGGCCCATCTCTCCAGCTTCCTTGCTAGCAGAGGAATAGTTCTTTGCTGGCTAATCTTCTGCACAGCTACTCTACATCAAGACCTAAAGCAGTTGAGCTAGCAACACACAGTTTCCTTAAGCTACTGCACAATCAGTGAGCACAGAGAGCCATGTTATGTGACTTGGAGTTGTCCTTTGACTTGATACTTTGGGCAGCTCATTCTTTATCTGTAGGTTGTACAGCTTCTCAAATACGCTAAATACCTTGCCTGTGACCCTTGGTGCTCAGTATGATTAACCTCTTCACCCTGCTTCAAATCCCCATCAACCCTGGAAGGAGTCACATCACCCCTTTGAGTTTTGCTGTGCTCTTTCTGGTCATCCTTTGGTCTCCTTCTTTAATTTCTTCCTCGAATTCTTAAAACTCTCTCTGTGTGTGCACATGCAAGTGAACCCATGCATGATGTGCAGGGACATGCATGTGCCAGAATGCATGTGTGGAGGTCAGAGTTATCTATTTCCATTTCTATGTGGGCTCCTGAGATCCAGGTCAGGTCACGAGAATCGCACAGCAAGCCCTTTACCCACCGAACCATCTTGTGGGAGACTAATTTCTACTTTTTGTTCCATTCATCTTTGGTCTCTATTCCCCTACCTCTTTTAATTCTGTCCAGAGTCTAAAATATTATCGGACTCTACACAGCTGCTACATATGGCCAGTCTGCTGAGCTCTTGCCATGCATCTTGCTGTCTACTTGACACCTCTTCTTGGATCTCTTACAGACATCTCACGCTCAACACCTACAAAACTCAACTCCTGATTTCCTTTCTCAAACTACAGATTTCTCCCAGCTCAGTGGACACAGTCAGAACACTTCCATCTGTACAGGTCAGAAACATCCTTGCTACCTCTGTCCTTCCTTCAAACCCCAAATATGACCCAGTCCCACAGCCTCGGGCTCCCAAATGGAGTTCAGAGCCATATGTTTCTCCCCACACCTATGTCCCAGTGCTGAAGTCAGAGTCTGTGGATGCACCCAGCCCCTCTTGCATAGCATTTGCATATAACCCATTCACATTATCCTAAATATCTTTATCAACTCGCCTCTGGGTTACTTACAAAATATATTGTGATGCAATGATATACAAATAATTATGATATTAAGCTATTTAAGCAATATTTAAAAAGGAAGAAGTATTACCGCAATTAAGAACAGTGTAGGGCAGGGTGACCATACACACCTTCCCACATGCTTACACATGGAGGTCAGAGGACACCTTTTAGAAATCAGGTTTCTCAATCTATTGTGAATTCCAGGAATATTGCCATCAGGATTTCATGGCAAGCACTTTGATCCAGTAAACCATCTCACTGATCCTGGCATAAAAACAAACAGTAAGTGATTTTCTTACTTACTAAGTCTTCTAGTGGCTACCTGCCTATTTGTCCCCTGAATAAATTCAGACTACTTCTCGTGGCTGACGAGGTCATGCCTACCCTTCTACCCATAAAGCACACCAACCTAAAACATTCTATCCACACTGGCCAAGACACAGCTCCCCCGGCTCTGTTCTGTCTGAAACCTCTCCTGGCTCCTCCAATCATCCTGTCCTTCCACCACGTGGGTCCCACGGATGGAACTTGGGTCATCAGACGTTACACCGAGCACCTTTACCAGCTGAGCCATCTTGCTGGCCCTAAGTTAGTGTCGTTTTTGATCTTCACATTTAGCCCCTGAATTCCCACCTTGCTCTAAAGCATAACCTCTTTTTGATGCGGGAATTTGACCAGCCTATGTAATCTTCTAAGTGACTTTTAAAGAGAAGCTGGCTTCTGTTGTTCTTTGATTCTGCCTAAACAATAACACAAGGATAAGACACGGGCTCTTATAATGGGCATTTCTTTCCTCCCCTTCTTCCTCGATTCTCTTCCTCTGCCTCGGAGGCGTTTGTTAGCCAGGGTGTATTACATGTTCTATTCTTTTTTTTTTAAAAAAAAAAAAAAGATTTATTTATTTATTTATTTATTTATTATATACACAGTGTTCAGCCTCCATGCCTGCAGGCCAGAAGAGGGCACCAGATCTCATTACAGATGGTTGTGAGTTACCATGCGGTTGTTGGGAATTGAACTCAGGACCTCTGGGAAAGCAGTCCGTGCTCTTAACCTCTGAGCCATCTCTCCAGCCCCCTACTACATGTTCTAGTGTTCTATCTCTTGGGCTTTAACACAAGCCTGGGATCTCGTTTTTCTTTGAGATCAGTTCAAAAGAACTGTTTTTCTTTTATAAAACATAACCAAATCTCGGGGCCTCTTTTCTCTCCCAGGGCCACAGGAGTTCTCCAAAAAGCCGAAAGACCAGTGGCTGGAGACCAGTGACTTCAACAGTCAGTTCCTGGTGCTATGAATCGTGGGGGAGGGGAAGAACTTTTACCAAATATTTATATGACTTGGAAAGGGAAAGCTTAAGATCAAATAATAAAAATTATAAGGTTGGTAAAATGAAGGTTTTTTCTTTGCCATTCATCCCGAGGCCTCAAACTTCACACACAAACCCCATCTAAAGAAATAAAATAGAACCTGCCTCAAGCAAATGTCCAAGAAATAGTTTTACAACATCTTAGGGGGAAATTAAGATTTTCCTAGAGGAACAACCAATCCAACGCCTGTGGATTAGCTTTAATATTTATTGCCTGGCTGTTCGGGGTACTCCATTAATATTTTGTTATGAAATCTTGTGTTTACTCGAAAGGAATAGTATCAAGATACTTTTTTTTTTCTTTCCTTTCCATCAGTTTAGCAGCCACAAGGGATATTTTGTTAAATTCGACTTTCTTACCCAGGGAACACTTGTCTATAAATTTCCTTTCTCGGGTCTCAATTGCAGTAGGATTTGTTTTTTTGTTTTTGTTTTTTTTTCCATTGAATTAAGACTAAGAGGCATTGCTCTCATAATGTGCCCACATATCTCAGGGTTAAGGTAATTTTATTTACCTTTGTGTTGGCTAATCTTATGTCAACTTGTCTGAAGGGAGAGGACCTCCATTGAGAAAGTACCTCTATTAGACCCAGCTGTAGGGCATTTTCTTAATTAGTGATTGATGTAGGAGGGCCGAGCCTATTGTGGGTAGTACCACCCCTGGGTTGGAGGTCATGGGTTCTACAAGAAAACAGGCTGAGCAATCCAGGGGAAACAAGTCAGTAAGTAGCTCCTCTCTATGGCTTCAGCATCAGCTCCTGCCTCCAGATTCCTGCCCCATTTGAGTTCCTGTCCTGACTTTTTTGATGATAAACAGCAAACAAACCCTTTTCTCTTTCATTTGGTGTTTTGTTGCAGCAATAGAAACCCTAACTAAGACAGTCTTTTGCTACAACCTGCCTAGGTGTTTTAGGAGAAATGACCTCATCTTCTCTCAGCCTCTCTGGAAAGAGATGAGACTTTGGCAGCATCTGGTCAGCCAAGCTCCTTAAGGGTCCCATGAATAGCGGGGACCAGTGTGGGACTCACTTTAGCCTCTGGCCCCTCTGTAATCTCTCTGCCACGCCTAGCTGTGTTTTGTTCCATGACTGAGCAGAATCTTCTCGTCATACCTTCCAAAAATGAAAGAACTCTATAGCTTACGTTTTCCCAGCCCACATGCATTTGCTTTCTTCTGGCGAGAGGGACAACTCAGAACAGAATCGGCATAAATAATGTAGGAACCAGTGAGAAGCCTTTCTGCCCCCCCCCCCAGGTCTTTACACAAGTAAAATGTTAGAGACAGAGAGCCAGTGCTCAGTGGCCCAAGTTCATGTTTTAAGAAAGGATATATTTTTAATAAAGGACCTAAAGATGAAGATTGTGTTGTCATCTTACGTGCGTGTGTGTGTTTAGAGGAGGGGGTTGTATATCTGCCTCCACTCTTCTCTGCCTTATTCCTTTAAGACGAGTCTCCCGCTGAACCTGGAGCTAGGCTAGTTAGTGTTCAGTAAAGCTCAGCAATGCTCCTGACCCTCGCTTCCACAGCACCAGCGGTCTAGGCCCAGGCAACCATACCTGACTTTCTGTCTGGGTGCTGGGAATTTGAACTCAGGTCCTCATGTTTGAGCAGCAAGCACTCTTGCCCGCCGAGTTCTCTCTCCAGCAGCCCTTGCTGTCATATCAGAATATCCCAGAATGCCAGTTTTTGGTAACTCTGATTAGCATGCATATTTTACTGTAAAATTTTCAAATCACTATACTTTAAGTCCTATCATTTCATTCTCTCTACAAAATATGGGAAACCCTCAGGTGGTTGAGCTAGAACGCCTTCATCCTGAGCCAGCTGTGAAGTTATTGGTGCCCTTGGTTTTGATGAGTCCTGGTACCTCTTTGGGGGTCCAGGGAGGATGGTAAATTTTGTCGAATACGTGTGCTTAAGTTATAATGTAAAGTTTTTATGGTGGTGGTGATCTGGTGTCATAAAAAGGAAACAATTAGACTTGTATGGTGGAGATTTCCTTGTGATTTAGACAGCCCTTGCTTTGGGGACAATTTGCCCATTCAGAATATCTTTAAACTAGTGATCATCACTAGGAAAATGTCCACTGTGGACCAAGGAAGTGTTGAAGGTATAGGTGGTAAGTTTTCTTTCCCTCTATTAATTTAGCTTTCTGAATAAAAGTGAATGAGTGAAGGTAGTCCTCTACAAAGTGACCAGGCTACAGTTAAAGCATGCTAGCCTGTGGGAGACAAGTCTTAAAATCTAACCTCTACATGGGCCAAGATTCTGCTTATCCTGAATTAATAGGCTACTACCACTCATCTATCTTGGAAGTTTAAAGTCAGCATTTAGAGCCTGAAACTTTTTTGTAACAGGCCAACTTGTGTCTGTTATTCACGGTTCTTTTCTCTCGTTTTGTGCTGTGAATATTCCGATAGGACACCCAGGCACATTCACAGGAGACGGTGAATCCTTTCCCTCTTGTTGAATCGGTTTGCCAAACTGCTTTCTGATCATGACTCTTCACGCAGCAGACTCCCTGCTCTGCGTGGATGCAAATAGCCCTTAACAGCACATGGCAAGCGTCACTGCAAAGATTCACGGAAAATGTGAAAGAACACACACACTTATGACCACACACACTTGGGAGACTGGACACCACAGGTCCATGTAGGACCTAAAACACATTGAGGACCAGCATGAATACTGAATCATAAATGTTTATGAAAATTATGGTTTGAATGTGAAATGTCCCTCTCCATCTCCCTCCCCCCTCATGTGTCTAATCGCTTGGTCTCTAGTTAGTGGCGCTGTTTCGAGAGGCGGTGGAACCTTGGGGACTGGGCCTAGCTAGTGTAAGCTAGTTGTTGTCGGGCCTTGAAGTGGGTGTCTGTTTCTGGTTCCAGCCGCAGCTCTCTACTCTCCCATCAGCCACAAAGTAAATAAGCTAAAGAACAAGATGTAGCAATCGCAGACTGTGCCACATCGTCCCATCCCTGCCACGGTGGATGGCAGCCCTGAAAACTCTGAACCAAAATATATCTTTCCTTCCTTAAGCTCTTGTGTCAAGCACTCTGTTGAGACAATGGGAAAAAGAGCCATTACAGTAGATAAGAGAATACCACTAGTAGCCCTGTCTTTTCTGCCTTGGGCTAACATATAACCTAGAAGCAAAATTATATATGAAGACAGTCTTTAAAAAAAAACTTCAATAATTTTGAGTAGATTTAACGCAAAGATTTGCAAATCTTGAGAAACTAAACATATTACTCTCCTTAATAGGTTGTTTTTATTCCAATTAAAATGGGACTACATAGTTTGATTCTTTTGTACCCTGAAGTATTGCATAAGGAAATACCCATATGTATATGTACATATATATAACATATATATACGTGGGGTTTTTCATGTACATTTATTCTCTAATGTATTTATGAGAGTGGGCTCACGTTTTCCCCTAGTACTTGATACTATATGTGTTTTAACTTCAACTTAGCACCTCTGTAAGGTCTCCTCCAAAGTGTAGTGTGATTCAAAGCCAAACAATATTAAATACAGCGGGAACGCATTCGTTATGGAGGGCACTGCATTTGCATAACATATTGCAATTTCATGTAATGGGAGAGTATCTTAGCTCCCCAAATATTTCACAATGGAAATTTTATGCTAACAAACAAAACAGCAGCTAACCTAGAAGCTATGTGTAAACAGCAAGCACACAAAATGTACAGTGAATATTATTCCTCCACTTGTTCCCTCAGCAAACAGAATTTGATTGCTGGGTTCTTCCTGGAATGATGAATCTTTTGTGTTTTATTTCTATCTATAGACACTGAGATCTGTCCCTCTGCCACGGCGATGTTTTCTTAGAAGAGAGCCGTATTTCAGTGAACATAATTAAACCATCACTAACAGATCCTTCCATTAGTCAGAGCAGAGTTACTGCTCTTGCTTGGTAGATACGGAGCTCAGTGGCTTACATTCTCCTGGAGGGAAAAGGCCACTAAATATTTCATGAGCTCTCTTCTCGGTCTGATTGTTTATTTCGCAACGCTTTAAAGAGATACTTAATGTTTTTTCAGCAGCTATCTCTGTCATCGCGTTAGAGAAATAGATATTAAGGGCAAAATTTGCATGGGAAGCCCAAAGCTGGTATTTTCTCGGAGCAAGGCTTACTGTGCGCATAAAAATAAATCTCACGAAGTTCTTCAGAAGATGCCCTTGGCATTTGATGTGTTTTCTAAACTGTATTCTGGTAATGTTCTGTATCTAAGGTGTGGGGAGGCAGGGATTGTAATTTGATTGCTGTGATTTGGTACAATTTGGGTTTCATGCTAAATTAAAAATAGACACTAGAGGGTGCTGTTTGATCTTCTTTTTCACCGGTCTGGCTGCCGCTGTCAGGACACCCATGACGGGTAAAGTCCCCCAGCAACGAAATTGGAGGTGAAGAGATACCCTAAGGTTTTGGAGGGAGTCAGAGAGATTATAACAGGGTAGCTTCTTAACTAATTTAGAAGTAGCAAGGAGCAATGCTTTGTATCCCAGCCCTGGTAGTTGTTACCTTTCGATAATTACTCAATTCCTTTAGTTGTGAGTTTTATTAGATTTCAAGCTCTCGTTAAATGTCAAATGGTTCTAAAAATAGTTGGAATATTAGACTATGTTAAATAATTAGTGCTCTCAAACTCTGCCATGAAGATTTCGAGTAAAGCACATACCTAACACTAGTTAAGAATCCAATTATAGCATCCCCAGCTGTCACAAATACCAGTTCCATGCTCCCCAGTGTTACTCTTGGTATCAAATACCCAGTCAACAAGCTTCCCAACTGGATTTCTTCTCTCTTTTCTACCCTAAACTAGCACACTCTTTCTTCCCTTTCCCCCTTGAGTACAAAGACAAGATAAAGCTCTAGAATCATCTTTTTGGTTTATTTGTTTGAGATAGGGTTTCACATAGCCTGAAATGGCCTTTAAACTCCTGATTCTCCTGCCTCCACTTCCTGGGGTTGGGATAATAGGGATGTACCACCACACCTGGCTCCTGAATTATGTTAGTCAGCTATCACGGGGCTTATGTTTCTTTAGTATCATTTTTCTAACCTAAGACTATTTAAAGGCCAGCATGATGGCTCATTTGGAAAAGGCACTTGCCATCAAGCCTGTTGACCTGAATTTGATCCATGGGACTCAGAGGAAGAGAGAATCCGCTGGCACAAGCTGTCCTCTGACTTCCGACATGTGTGTTACCACATACGAACAAATAAGCAAATATGAGATCTACAGGCTATTCAAAGAAACGTGTGTGTTCTCATTTTGCAGGGAAGAAAATGAAGATGAACATCAGGGGTGTTAAAAAATTTGTGTTTGGGGCGGAGTGTGAGACAAGTCAGGGCCGGCTCACTGTCTCCCTGCCTTCGGGGAAATGGGCCAAATGGCCTGCCTGTGTGTTCTCATTCCTGCGGGAGTATTTCTCAGCTCCGAGAGAAGTGCCTGACCTGAAGCCACCAGGGAAGCCACTGCTGCTGATTTCCAGTCTTCCTTACAGGCTCGGGGCCAACTCACAGGGTCTCTGAAAGTCAGCTATAGTCACATGACTCGCATCAGCCCATGGAATGGGGACAGAAACAGTGAGACTTTCAGGCAGAGAAGTGACAGAGGTGGGGTCACGGTGGGAAGGGTGTGGTTCTGCATGCCCTCCTCCTTTGGAGCCACACATTGATCTGGTAGCATCAAAATATAATGACACCCCTAACTGCGACTTGCCCCCCAGGAGGGCAATGAATGGTAGAATCCATAGAATGTGAGCCTTCACTGTTTAAGCCTCTGTGATTGCAGAGTCTTGTGCTATGGCACCACAGTGCGACTTGTTCCAAGGACTTCAGACAGGAGAGAAAATCAAAGGAATGGAACTGTGGCAAAAAAGATCATTTTATTTTATCTTACTATGCTATGTATGTGTGTGTGCATACTCACATGTATGTGAATACAGATGTGTGTGCACCTTTGTGTGCACGCGTTGATGGTCCAAAGTTGACAGCAGATGGCTATCACTCTTCAACTTATTCCTGAGTCAGTCCCTCTCAGCTGAACCCAGAACTCACAGATCAGATAAATCGGTTACTCGTCATGCCCCAGGAATCCTGTCTCTGCCATCCAAAGTTGAGAGTACAGTGGGCCACCACACCTTCCCAGCTTACACATGGCTTCTGAACTCTGGGCCTCATGTTTGTACACTGAGTACTTTATCCACTGAGCCCTCTCTCCTCGACCCAAATCTTCACTTTAGAAGCTCAAGCAGAAACCAACCATACTAAATCTAGTAACTTCTGATGACGTGGTGAAAATCAGTAAAGACAAATTACTAAGCAGCATTTCTTTTCCTTCTTGATGCTTTTGTTCATACTTTATCTAAGGAACCCAATGAGACTGTATTGGGCTTGGCCCATCTGACCTGACGGGAAAGACCTGGCCTGCTCTGGAGTGAATGGAAGTAGCGCAATGGCTCGGCCGCGGCTCTCATCTCAGGGAGTCAGGCCTTGAAGTTTTCACATAGACAGAGAACACGTAAGCGATGATTAGTTTCTGCCCATCGCAGTTGAATATGGAGAGCTGACCCAGACTGGTCAACCTTGTTCAGTGTTTTCTCCAAAGACCCTACGGTGTCCGTCTACACTGAAGCACACACTTCCTCATCTCCATCTGTCCCCATCCTTCTCCAGGGCACGCGCAGATACTCACGTCTGCCGGAAATCTCTGGTCCTGCCAACAGAGCCAACTCAGAGCAGCCTCTGACTACACCTTGCTTCCTCAAGCTCAGTGGCAGAGAGTTGCCAGTGTCTTTGACACGTGAAATGACAGTCATTGCTCAAAGCCCATGTACAAAGAGGTCACATGTATTCCCTCAGCTTCTCAGAGTTTCCAGGAAAAATAAAATTTAATTGCCATAGATTTGATTCCAAGATAACTTCAAAACAAACTTGAAGTATGGCTTACTGTGTTTCTAACCTTAGACAGGGAGGTGCCCCAGGGATAGATTTAGTAAGCCCTTTATCTTGTAGTTAATAATAGTATGTGGTTATGTATCACATATAAAGGAGGGTGCTACCTGCCTCTTTTCGGCGAGAACGTTTGTGCTCTGAGGATGCTCTGTGAGTGTGAACCAACAAGGACATCATACATATAAAGCTCTCGCTGCCAATGCTCGCCTGGTCCAGTGGCTACTCTTGTTTCCTTTCTGTTGTTCAATCCTAGCATGCTACTAGTCTACATACAGAATTTAATCGCAAATCATGAGAATACTCGAACGCAAAGTTTATTTAAGGATAAAACACATTAAAAATTATTTGGTTGATTTGTAAAAAGTGAAGGAGTGGGTTTAAGGGTCAGGATGGGTTGGGTGAGGTTCTCCAGGTCTGCAAACATTATATCCAGTGGTTGAAGCTGGTATGGCAAGGTGGAGGCCGCAGCACGGGGGGAAGGAGTTAAGTGTGACCAGTGGGCAGGGCTTGCACATCAGAGATCACACTGTTGAACAGGAGAGGGACTGCCTAGAGGGAGTCATAGCTTTAATTCAGAGTTACAGCAAGAGGCCCGTCTCTAACCACAGGGGTCCAGAAACCACAGGGGACAGACTGAGTTCTCTCATCAGGCTTCTATAACCAGAGGCTTTCCCTGACTGGCGTTTGGCCTGAACCACAGTCCCCAGTGCCAACTGTATGGGCATTTAGGGTAAATGTATGCTTTCTACCCATTCGTTTTGAAAAGCCGCCATTGCATACCATGGAAGAGGAGCCAGGAACTTCAGTGTCCTCCATATCTGACTGCTGGGGGAAGGTGGCATGAGTTTGAGAGGCTGTACACGTTCAAACAGGTTTTGCCTTGGGGACACACACTCTTTATACCTACAGGGACTGAAGGAAGCACCATGAGTTCATTGTGAGGTCGTGCCTGATGTATAGACAAAATGCCATAGCGAAAACTGGGTCATGATGAGAAGAAGCGTCCAGACTTGAAGTTCGACAGAAGAATTCGAGGCTGTGGACAGAAAAGAGCATAGCAAGAACATGTCAGTTCAACAGGCTTCAGACCTGCCCGGCAACACTCAAATAAAGGGAATGTCTTGGGAAAATCCAAATGGCCCTGATTAAGAAAGAGAAAAAAAAAAGCAAATGAATCCAACCTTTAAGAGAGCCCTGTGCTCCTCAGAAAGAGACCAGGGAAATCAGATGCCAAGGTTATCTACTCTGTCTGAGTGTGTTTCTTTGAGCTAGGGTCTCACTGTACAACCCAATCTGATGTGGAGCTCATGAGCCTCCTGCCTCAGCCTCACAGTGGCTGGAACTTCGGGTGTGTGATACCATGTCCAGCTAAGGCTACTAACTTCAGCGCAAGGGGGCTTTGCTGAAATTCTATGGTCAACACATAGCCTAGAAATTACTGAATCAATTTTAATTGTCCACATCTTTTAGATAAAAGAACAGTGGCCCAAGGTGGTTTGTTGTTGTTGGTGGTGGTGTTTTTTGTTTTTTGGGTTTTTTTTTTGGTGGGGGGTTATTTGTTTGTTTGTCTGTTTGTTTTGGGGTGCTGGAATTTCTTGGGTGCCCCCTGTCTTTCTCTGGGACTCTCACAGACAAGATGCTAAGTGGGCTTCAGCTGAGTTTCTCTTCATGGTGAAGGAGCTTCCTAGGTCACCCAGCGTCCCGTCCCTTCAGAAGAGGCCCACCTCTGCAGCTCCTGCCGTCCTCCTGTAGGGAGCCAGTCACACAGCTGCACAGAGGCCCGTCCACCCGGCTGGTGCAGATCTGCTCACAACCCCCATTGTCCTCACACCAGTCCAGCCCTGAAAATGAGCACGTGGGAGACTTGATGACAGAAATACCAACCTTGCAACTCAGAATCAAGGCAGGGTTGGGGGCTTGAAGGAGAGGAAGGAAGAAAGAGTTGCTAAATCCCAATGAAAGGGTTTTCCCGGAGGACATAGGCTCACTGGTGTCTCCGGTGTCGCCCCCTTGTCCACCAGACACACGTCACAAGTGAGGCTCGTCTGAGCCCTGAACTCCCATTGTCTTAGTAATTTATAGTGTGTTTTAGGGAACATACATACTTTTTCTCCTAATAGGTCCCACTGAAATGATCTGTTCTTTGGGCTCTTTTGTATAATCTGTGGCGATCCTGGAATTTTGCGGGCAATTCTGAAAGACAGAACACCAGAGGGGGATTTCGCACAATTAAGCTGATAACTTATTCTTCACCATGTTTCCACCTCCAAGAGAGACAGTGGCTTCGGCCTCCAGCACTATCGCTGCTCAGATTAATTAGAACCAATGCATTCTTGATCATCGAGCCCACTGGGACTCTAGGCTTTATGTCAAGCAGAATTAAATATACTCTCCACACTAGAATGAGACTCAAAGAGGCTCTCTGCTCAGGAATGAAAATTGCTGGCTCTCGCCTGATATTAATGTATGCAGCACCATCTGATAGTAGCTCTGACCATAACTTACATCCCGCTTCTGTAAACATGAGGGAACCATAAAGATGAAACCTGAAAGACGAGAAATAAGAATCCAGAGCAATAACATCTCGAGGACATAGCCATCGTGGTAAGGGTGTAAGTCTGGCATAGAGGAGATGATGGATTTGCCCTTTTGTCTGCAATCCCACCCAGTTCCAGACTGGTAGACAGTAGTGCAGATCTGATGAACCATTGAGTACTTGAATGCACTGAATTCTGAGTTTGAGTACCAATGTTGTGGTGCTCAGCCCATGGGCTATTCAATACAGTGACTCAATACACTGCTGGAGACTACTGTGATGGTCCTTACCCAGGTTGGTCGTGTCTGTTCGGGGTATAGACATTCTTAGAGAGAGCTTCAAAGTGTTACTACTGGAGAGGAAATACTACTGCCCTCTAGAGGCCCATAATGCTGTCAGCACCCTACACTACACATCTCAGCTCTCCTTCACAGCTTTGCTCCATCCAAGATGTCAATGGCTCCAGGAGCCCTTGCCTAGTGTGATGTCAATGACCTTGTCTCCTTCACAGCGTTGCTCCATCCAAGATGTCAATGGCTCCAGGAGCCCTTGCCTAGTGTGATGTCAATGACCTTGTGGTATTTTAGAGACTGAGCAGTACATGGAGATCATTCCACTATACACTCTGCAGCAAATATGACCACCCACCCTTTAAGGTGTTTGGATGCCTCCAATACTGCCACTGGGCATCCACAGTCACCATGGGGCAGCTAGAGAAAGGCTGAGCACCTCGTTTTTTTAAACTTACAATTTTGCAGGAGTATTTTTCCGAGTCACAGAGGGACACTGCACAGTGAAGATGAACTTCATCATAATCTCCGATGAATTTGAAGACAGTGACATGAAAGCGGCAGGTTAGGGACACTCCGTTCTCCTCGATGCCAATGGTGTTATCTTTGATGTTCTGACACCTATTCAGGAAAAAAAAATCATGGACTCCAGCTTTGTTTGGTTGTTTTTTTTTGTCTCTCTTAGAGGTTAATCCCATCTTTATTTCAATTTCTCACATTTCATATAAAATGGCCATAAACACCAAGAATGACTTCGCATTTGAAAGTGACCTCTGGACTGCTCCAGTGAGCCATTTATTACCACTCCCTCTTATTTTCATTGTTTGTTTTGAAACATTGACTGCCACCTTGAATCGCTAACCTAACAGCAACTACCAATGAAATGTCTGCAGGGACCGCTCTCAATTTCCCAAGGCTTCAGGAACTCGGTCCGCCCCTCACAGCACCGTGTTCCACAGAAGACAATTTAACAAACACAAGTCCCACTTCCTCTGTTTTCTCCAGTTAATTATCGATGTTGGCAGGGGCCCTGATTCAAATCCCTTGGGGACTCTTCCCACACTAAAGTAGTTAGGAGCTAGAGGGAAGGAGGAGCAGGATGGCTGAATCCCAGGGATTGTTTTGGTGGAGGGGGACTGCCTCTTTCTCACCACCCTGGCTTCTTGTTGTGTCGCCAAAACCCAGTTCTCACCAGCAGCACATCCCCGCCCCAGGATGGTGATATCTTCCCCCCACACCATTTAAAATTCCCAGCTGCATTATAGTCTCTTCTGCTCGTGTCTTCATGTGAGGTCTTCCCCACTGGAAGACCTTTCTGCTCTTTTTTTCCTGGGCCCAACCTATAGCACCCACTCCCATACAAGTATCTCTGATGCGCACGCCGGAACCAGGCAGCAACAGGTAGCCTTTCCTGGACTTGACAGCGGGGCCCTGTTCAAGTGTAGGGAGAAAGTCGCAGTCACCACTGTGGCTCTACCATACCACATGGCATATGGCAGACATTCGAAAATCATTTTTGAATAGATGAATGAGGGGAGGGAGGGAGGGAGGGAGGGAGGAAGAGAGGAAGGGAAGAAGGGAGGGAGGGAGGAAGAGAGGAAGTGAGGGAGGAAGGGCCATGGTCACTGTGAGTGCGGAGGAGCCAAAAGACTTTGAAGGGATAACGATCTTAAAAGGTGTCTCTTTTTCTTCTCGTTTCTTTTCCCCAAGTCCACTGGATTAAATAGCTCAGCAATAAGGAAAATTAAAAATTGAAGTTATCCTTCCGTGTTCCCACACCTATTAGTTTTCGTAATTAGACAAAATGCAACTTGGCTTTTTGGAGCAATAGTCTCTTAAATGCTTCGAAAGAAAGGCTAAGCGTGTCACGGTTTTCTTTGTCATTATTATTCATTTGGAGGATCAGAGTCAGCTCAAGGATTTTCAGACTCCCAGTCTTCACACAGACCTTCCCTCTTAGGCCAGGCCCCCTCCCCTCTCTCTACATGTGGAGGCATAAAGTTTAGGTATCAGAAAGTCATGCAAAAGAGCAAAGGGTACGGCTGTCTGGACACTCTATTGGAGCAAGCAAACAATTCTTAAGAGCTCTTTTCAATGGCGTCCTGTCTAGACTGTTCCTTTGGGGGACAGGGGGTTGTCACAGAAGCCTTCAATGTCTCCCATTCTCAATTGTAAGCATGCAGTTCTCAATACCACTACAGAAGAAGATTCCTGGCCAGCTCCGGTTGGCGGGAGGGCGGATCACGTTTTCTGGCAAGAGTGTGGACCACAGACATCCACAAAGCCTCAGGCAGCAGCATAGACCATGAACTCAGCAAGGCCTCTGGTGGAGTGCAGACTATGGACAAGAGAGTGCTTAAAATTTGTGACAGGGATGCTGAAATGTAGTTCTTCCCAGTTGATGACTTCTGACTGGGGGTTGGGGAAGAACTGTTTTCTTTAAGGAGCTGACCACTGGGAGTTTGACCATGTTCCAGTGAGTATATAGGCAACACTGGACTCTGTGTGTGTGTGTGTGTGTGTGTGTGTGTGTGTGTGTGTGTGCTTCTTCTTCTCCTTCTCCTCCTTCTCCTTCTTCTTCTTTTGGGGGAGGAAACTAGGGTCAGGGGATGGACCTGGGAGGACTAGGAAGTGAGTGTGATTGGGGCGCATTATGTGGAATTCCCAAATAATCAATAAAAACATTGTGTTGGGGTAGGGAGGAGAAAGCAAACAAGCCAAGACTATTAATTGACACTTGTCCTTTTGCCTGTCGAGACACCTGAACAGAAGGGAGACGTGGCCTGGATCCCCAAATGACTGGGTCAGTAGTAGAAGCTGATGTTGTCTCTTATCTTCCACTTCCCTGGGGAGGAAGAGCTGACCCCCCAGTACATGAAGGGGTCCATTATGCTGCTCATTCACTAAGCTGAGCATGTTTCGAGTGTGGGGGAAAACAATACGCACATGCCTCGTAGAAAGGTTAGGACTGATGAATTCCATTTCTCTCTGAGGATGAGATAATTTCTCACATAACAATGGTTTAATTTGAAGGCCTTTATTTAGACAGACCCAGGGGTAAGCTGAGATTTATGAACATGCTTGCTGGCTCGCTCTCCCTCTCTGGGTCAAGTCTATTAAATACTATTTTTAAAATGCTAAATACCACGTCGTCCTTCAAAGGATACCTAAACTTTGTCATTTGGGTTTATAGCTGGAGCACGGCTCCTGTCTTAGCTTCTTTACTTCAATAAAGGAAGGTGGTAAAGGGGGAGGGGGGAGAAGAGACACAGGAAAAGAGAAAAAAAAATGGCACTGTCGATGCCGTCTTCAAGGACTGAGAGACACCTGCAGTCTCCAAGTCTCCACTCTGCTCTCGGAGGGCTGAACATCTACTCAGAAAAATGAAGGCTTTAGTGGGGGCTTTGTCCAACATACCTGGACAATGCACTCGGTAGCACCCAGGGCACATAGGTCACTATGTGTTCAGACAGCTAAAATGACCCCTCTGCTGGTTGGTGGCCTTGGGTGATCTCTACCTAACTTCTCCGAGGTTGTGTTATCAGCAAAATCGTGGACATTCACAACTTTTCCCAGAGCCTCTCCCCGTTCTCTCAGAGCTCCCTTTCCTTTTCTAGTAGTCACAAAGCTATTGACAACTTCCAGAGCTGCACTCCCCACCACTGAGGCCACTGAGGTAGGTGGCAACCTGGGCTGGGGAAGTTCAATGGTGTCTTTTCCTAATAAGGGTGATCTGATATGAGAGTATCTGGAATTAGATGTGCCCCATTCTTAGTGAGGACAACAGTGACAAAATGTGAGGCCAGGATTGCCAGCAGCTGCCTAACTGGGCCAATGGCAGAGACAGATGGACAGGTGAAGGCGAGAGAAAACGGGAGAGCCTTGACACCTCCTTGAATCCGATCATCCCTGACATTCACCCCTCATCCATGACTGCACTTCATAAGCAGCAAATTCCTTTTATTTTCGTGTAAGCCAAATCACACTGACTTCTACCAGATTGAAAGAAATCTGATTCATGTAGTCACTCCAATTAAGAAAGCTTGTACCGTGGTGACGAAAGCATTGGAAAGTCAGATGGTGGGGTGTTTACACTCTTCTTCTGGTGTACTAAAACATCATTGTATTTTACACTTAAAGTAAGCACATTTTTTTTGCAAAAGTATACCATGATAATAAAAGAAATTAGAAGAAAATTTATTAGTATAGGTGTAAATTGCCAAGCAACCCCATGTTCTTACTCCTTCTTGTTTGGTCTAGCCTTCTCATTCATTAATTGAATAAATTTTGTTTGGTAACAATGTTTCAGGAAATATGTGAGGGGCAGGCATACTATAACAAGGATGAAGAAGCCCGGTGAGCATAAGATACGCCCTCTGACATATGGTCCTACTTTTTTTCTTTTTCTTTTTCTTTTTTTGGTTTTTCGAGACAGGGTTTCTCTGTAGCTTTAGAGCCTGTCCTGGAACTCCCTTTGTAGACCAGGCTGGCCTCGAACTCACAGAGATCCGCCTGCCTCTGCCTCCCGAGTGCTGGGATTAAAGGCGTGTGCCACCACTACTTTCTATAGTTTTCGTTATTCACGTTCAATCACAGTACAACAATATTAGGTGGAAAGACTAAGAAATAATTTATGAGGTTTGAAATTGCATGCCGTTCTGAGGACTACGACGGAATCTGGCGAAGCCCTGCTCCAGCCAGCCAGGACTCAATCATTCCTTCGTCTTCTTGTGTGTCCATGCTGTGCATGCTACTTACCCATCAGTCATTCGGTAGCCGCCTCAGCCGTCAGACTGATTAGTGTGGGAGCCCAGTGCGTGCGCTAGTCATCTGTCTGTGGTCCTGAAGCGGAGTCCCAGGGCCTGCAGTGTCCACCTCCCTCCTCTACCACATCAGCACCGCGTCCTCTCATCATCACAAGGAGATGAAGGGTGAGTGCACTAAGTAAGATGCTTGGAGGGAGAAACCGTGCTCGCACAACTTCTATTACTCTACATTGTCTCAGCAGCTCCTTTTAATTATTAGCTATCCTCGTTAATCTCTTAATGGGCCTAATTTACAAGCTCAACTTTCTTATGGGTATAGTGCAGTGTGACCAGAACTGTCTACGGCTGCAGGACGTCCCTGGGAGTCCTGGAATGTGTCCCATCTCCATAACGGGGAATCATGATATCCTAATTGCTTTTTACTTTCGGTGTTATTGCTGTTGCTCTTGTTGTTGGCACTGGGAGCTGCTCTCGAGCCTTAGCACGGGCTGGCAGAGAGCTCTACCCACGAGCTCCGTCCTTGTCGCGCACCTGCCGCAGGCCTAGACCGCCACCCACTCTCACACTACATTGCTCATTTTCAGAATTCCAGATTCTTCTCAAAATGAAGGCAGAAGCAAGTGAGTCGGGACCCCTTGTTTAAAACATTATATGGTAAATGCCTCGTGCAGGGGATCTGCCTCTAACTTGTGTGACTTTTGGTGAGTTGCTGGATTTTATACAGTCTACTTCCCAGGGTATGAGAGAGATGAATCTGCTCATATAAAACACTGGTAGGTGTCAACAGAAGTTAGCACTATTCCCACTCTTAAAGGGAGATACAGAAAATGGTACGTTAAAGGCTCTGAGCTTGTTGCCAATGGCAAGGCTGCCACAGCCACTTACCCTCCTTCAATGATGAAGTACCGAAGCTTGTCATTGCTGTCTCGGGAGGGGGTGGCGTAGCATTTGTTGAGTGTGAGGATCAAGTGTGTGGAGTCAGCTCCAACCACGAAGACCCCCACGTAGAGAACGTCGCGAGTCGTCAGCACAACTTCCCCCTGGCGGTACGGGTGTTTGTAGGAGGCATTTTTGTAGAGCGCCATCTTGGTAGTGAAGCTGCCCTCTTGAGTTGGAACTGTCAGGTTGATGACACTAACAAAGAAAGACTCACATGTGAGGTGAAGACCCCCCCCAAAAAAATTGTTATTTATTCAATGACCTGCTGTTTTCCAAGCTAAAACGTAGAGGAAGGCAGAGCATGCAGGCCTAAAGTGTAAGGCTACCTTGTGTAATTTAGTCCCTACATGGGACAATTTACATTTAAATGAAATTAAATAAAATAAAAAATTCAATTTATCAGTCCCCGAAGCCAAATTTCCAACACTCATTGGTCACAGGTAGTTACTGTACCACATAGTTCAGCAGCAAAGCATTCCCGTCATTATTTGAGAGCATCTTGTTTCCGGAAACGTGAATTATATTTTCTCTGGTGCCTCAAAGACAAATGCTAGCTATTCTGAGGTTGCTAACCTTAGCTGTCAAGGAGAGAGAACGTATAAGAGCAGCCCATGAAATTCTTTACCTCAGCATAGGCTTCACGACAGAGTCCAAGGAGATCTTGATATCCAGCTCATAAGCACATGAAAATTCCACATTGATCGTGCGGTCCCGAGTGATGATGTTGCCCGTGTTGTTGGCGCTCTCGATCCAGATTGTGTTTTTATACATGATATGAGTGCCATTGGACTGCAGATCAAGGGGAGGTCAGAAATCATTAAAATACGGGAGCACGCGGTTAGCATTTCAAATCTGTCTCCCGGAATGGTAGAGAAATGACTTTGTTCCATACCAAACCCAGAGGCTAGAATACATCAGCATGGAAGTAGCCTCAGCACCAACTGGGGGAAAGAAGTATTGCCATAGATACGAGCAGTGCCCTTCAGTCTGATAACCTTGAGTGCCCGCAGAAGGCAGATTCCATGTGCCACTGAATTCTAGCTACAAACAGATATCTGTTGGAACTCGGGCTAGGGAAACCATGAGATACTGGCAATACCCAGAGAACGTAAATTGAATCGGAAATTCTTTTTCAGTTCTTAACCTGAAATCTCTCTTCTAACAAACATTTTTTTCAGGTACTCTTACAAGTACCAACTGAACAAGTGAGTTTCACCTCCTTAACCCATTCTCCCTCTGATGAAAGCACTTTGTTACGTCATAGGAAGAAACAAGAGATGATGTGAGATGCTTCATTAAACCAAGTGCTGGAAACCCCGACACTAAAAGTTGGGGTCTTTCTCTATTTTATACCGTCAACTCCTTTCTTCAGTTAGTATCCTTATGACCTAAACCAGCTGGACCAGGCTCTATTTACCTGGAAAGACAACAGAAGCATACGAAAGGTAATGAAAGTCTTACAGATATATAGAACAAAGGACCACAGTGGGCATTGCAAACCAAGGAAAGAAGTGTCCCACTCAGTACGGGTTTTCTGTTCTCTCAAACACTTGGCACCAAATGATGATCGCTCTTTCTGTCTTTGATTTTTGCATGCGTGCTCCGCTACTCATCAATAAGTGTACTTCTAAGCACACTGCCCTGACTTTAAGGATGATCAATGAACACACTCCAGGAGATGGCATTGCCTCAGCCAAATGCTCTCTCCACCCCATTTTCTCACCTGCACGATGTTTCCACAGTTCCCTTTGGTGTTGTTGATCTGAAAGGAGATAAAATCCTCCCCCTCGATGCCGAGGCACTGTCTGTCATTGATTCTCACACCCTCTCTCTCGAAGCCCAGCTGGAAGAGCTTGCACTTAGAAATGGACACTTCCATCTGGGCGGCCTTGCAGGTCACCTCTGCATCGATGATGTCGTGTGAGTCTGTGGGAATAGTCAGGAGGACAAGTATGTCAGAGGGAGTTAGTCTTGCCGCAGGGGTGGGCTGGGGCCCCCATGGCTGTGTTTCTTTAGAAGCAGGAAGCAATCTCCACTCAGAGGCTGCAATTCTTTCTAATTACACTTTGATCACACCAACTGAGTACATGAATTCATTCGAAGCAATAACTTGGGCGTTGGTGGAGGCTTATTAAAAAGATAAAAATGCTAATAAAGTGCCTTTTGTCTTCTCTGTAGAAACCCAGGCCTTCCTCCCACACAGGCTGGTGGCAGGTACTTTTCTGTAAGTGACACACAGAATATGTCACAGTGTGATCTGGCTGGGGAGCTGATGCCTCAGGGAAAGCAGTGCTGGCCTGACCCCACCACCCACCAGAACCTCTAGGGAGTCCGGGTAAGCTCCACTAGAAGACTTTTTCTCTGGGTACGTAACCACCATAGAAACAAAAACGTTTTCGTATGCCTAGGTGAACATGTCCCCTCCTATGCAACATTCTAGTCGACTGGGCTTTTATCTTTGAATGATGCTAATATTAGCATGTGCTTGTGAGTTACTTGGTTTGGAAAAGGTCGTAAAGCCAAAAGACAAAACACTTCCCCTTTAAGCTGGCATCCAGGTGGGCTCTGCTGAGGATAATGTCATTTCTAACCCTGGGGAACTAAGGTCAGCTGATTATCTGCTGTTCACATCAAACATTGCAGTCCTGTCTTTAGGATCAAATATCTTTGGGCCAGATAAAGCTGGCTTGAAGTCCATCTTAAGGCACCTGGCTCTCTAATTCTTTCTTGTTGGCATCAACCATTTACTTATTTGGGAGTCTAAAAGAGCAACTTGGATCTGTCTGATGTTACTTGGACTCATGTAGGAATGACTAGTTCCATTCATTTACGCATCTGCGAGTCAGGATGTACTGAAAAGGATATCGCTATGAGGAAAAGACCATCAGCCTACCTTGACCCTGTCAAATTGTTTCCTAGACCCTGAAGGTTTTGCTTTGGGTTTCTAGCTCAGCACAGAGTGGGCACACAGCCCCTTCCCTGGCATTTTTCTTGATAAGCTTCCTCATTAGAGCTTCTGGGGAGAGATGCGCTAGTTACTCACTGTTTCCATATGGGGGCGGCTCAATGCAGCCACACAATTCTCCTCCGTTGTCCAGCTCACAGGTCCTGTTGGGACAGTCCGCCCCCACACAGGGGTCTTCAACCACTCCTGCTAAAAAGGAAAACACAGAAACACACAATTTGATTTTCACACCTACACGCAGTAGCATTGGCTTACACTACAGATTTGACAAAGTTCAGTAGGAACCGGTCAGGTGGGAAAGCTGACAAGCAGGGTGACCTCCAGGAAGTAAAGGCAAGTACTCATGATTGGGTGTTTACTGTGACTCTGCACTATGCCTTAGCATGAATTAGTATGATTGACTCTCAAAAATGCTCCTCAAGCTGAGTATTAGAAACCCAGTTTCACAGCTAAAACTTACCCAACTTACCCAAGATCATCCAGGAAGGTAAGCTGTAGAAATAAAATACAGACTTATCTACCAAGTAATTCTATAAATTCTATACCCACCATACCATATCACAGTACATTTTATACATATTGTAATTACTTGAATTTTCTATATTTATAGAAAATTTGCATCCAAATAATTTGTTTCTTGATTTCCAGCATCCAGCCATCTCATAGGCAGTGCTCATATTTATCAATAACAAAAATCTTAGGACTCCTAAAATCATAAAGATGCCCCTCCTATGAGACTTCTTTGATTCACGGTGCACCTTCTCCCCAAACGTCTACTTGAGTTTATAAAGGCAGGCAGATCAACAACTATGCATCACTCTCCATTTCAATCAACCGTACCATTTTGCTGAAGGGAACAAGGAATAAGGCAATGTGGAAGCTTAGGAAGTGTAAAACACCAGCCTGTTGTTATGAACAATATTCCTGTAAGCCATGACTCTTCATCGTCCCTTTGACACTCGCTAACTGAGAGTGTTCTCTTTAAGAGACTAATTCTTTATACGATGAATATCCTTCCAACCAAGAGAGAAAGAGCCTTGCTCAACGTGCCATAGCTTTTTGCTAAGGATACACTTGCCCATCATGAGGTAAGTTGCTCTGGGAGTTTTTATGGGGCTTAGAAAGGTCACACATGTCAGTTATAAGAAACCATCTCAGATCAACTGTATATGTGGTGGTAATCAACAACAAGACACTGAGGACTTAAAAGCTACTCAGCAAGTAGATTTTAAAGTGATCATCACAGACACATACAAAAAAATGAGGTTAATAACAAAATTCAGGGCCTGGAAAGATAGCTCAGCCGTTAAGGACAGCTGTTGCTCTTTTAGGGGAGCCAAGTTTGGTTCTCAGCACCCATATAATGGCTCGCAACCATCTGTAATCCTAGTTTGAGGGGACTCAACTTCCTCTTTTAGTCTCTTCATACACTAGGCATACACATGCTGTGCATACATATATACAGGCAAATACATGTGCATAAGATAAAAATAAATGTTTTTAAAATACAGTCTTCAACACACACACACGCCTTGTTCAATGTGGATGTCGGTCCCTGCTACTGAGTAACTAATTGTACATGGTGAGATGGGGTGGGAATTTCTTCTTTATATGTGTTGCTTTTATTGGTTAATGAATAAAAAGGCTGTATGGGCCTATGGCAGGGTAGAATAGAGCAAGGTGGGAATTCCAAGCAGAGATAGAGGAGAAAAGGAGATGGAGTCATAGAGACACACACAGTTGCTGAAGGAGAGAGACGACCTGGGACCTTACCAGTAAACCACAAAATAATAGGAGTGGGTTAATTTAAGATGTAAGGGTTAGTTAATAAGAAGCCTGAGCTAATAGGTCAAGCAGTGTTGTAATTAATATAGTCTCTGTGTTATTATTTGGGTTTGGGCAGCTGGGAAACGAATGAGCGAGAGTACAGAGATGGCTCAGCATCGTGCCTTAATTTCTAGAAAGGCAGGTGAAGGAAAGCTATCAGCATTGTTTAGATGTGTCTATTCTGAAAAGGCTTTCTGTTTTTAAGAGCTTTCTCTGCTCACCCAATGTGTTCAATATTTGACGCAGGAACAAGCACACAGTGGGCAGTCAGCAGAGGGTGTCCATGGCTAATCCCATAGGAGACTGGCCAAAGAGAAGAGAAATGATGAACAGTGTACGGCCTGCAGGAAAGAGCTCATCCAAAATGTAGAGGTCCTTCTCCCTCTTGACACACAAGGTATAAACACCCTATGGCAGGAAGAAGCTTGTGTGTGTGTGTGCTCACGCGCGCGTACAGATAAAAGCCGAACAAATTTCAAAATTCAAACACTTAACTTTTAAGTTATTTAAAATGTTTTACTTATGAATACAGTAAACTCTGAGCTACCAAACAGATTTTTCAACAGACTAGTAATTTTTTAAGAATTTCTGAAATCACCAAAGACATATTTTAATTAACTACATGATTTTTAGGTTCTGAACTGAGTGCACCTCAACCACTTAATCATATTTACTCTACAGACTCACTAATGCATGTGTGCTTTAGAAATGATCCTGAAAACCTACTGGCTCTTAGATGCAATCAGGGTTGGTATTGTGTGTCTGCCTACAAACACATATTCTGTTGGTCACACCATCATACTGTATTGGTGGAAATGGCCATTTATATAATGGGTACACCTATACTTATTACCCACTTATTTGTGTCTGTATTATTAAGAATTACTTCACCAGGCAGTGGTGGCACATGCCTTTAATCCTAGCACTTGGGAGGCAGAGTCAGGAGGATCTTTGCGAGTTCTAGGCCAGCCTGGTCTACAGAAGCTAGTTCCATGACAGGCTGCAAAGCTACAGAGAAATCCTGTCTCAAAAAAGAAGGAAGAGGAGGAGGAGGAGGAGGAGGAGGAGGAGGAGGAGGAGGAGGAGGAGGAAGAAGAGGAAGAAGAAGAAGAAGAAGAAGAAGAAGAAGAAGAAGAAGAAGAAGAAGAAGAAGAAGAAGAAGAATTACTTCATTTATTTAAGAGGGTAAACACACTGAATCATGGAAATACTACATACACTGAAGTTTCTTACTACAGAACACAACACATGAAGCAAAAGTTTTTATTTCACCATCTAGTTTAATGTATGAGCCCTACCGACATCCATCTGCAGCTTCCTTTGAAGCCAGATAGAGCCAGTACAGTCCAGCTCATTTTTCCACCGGCAATGCCTCCCCCTTTCTGCTATGGAAGTCGTGGCGGAGCTGAGTTGAGAACTAAGAGCAGCCAGGAGTCTCAAACCACCTGCGCCCTTCCACCAAGTCACTAGACTGCTGCTTCTCCCACCTAGAGCCCCCCCCCCGGAAAGCACCCCTCTTTGACTCTGGAGGCAGCCGACAGCACTCTCCTCTCCTCCTCAGGGAGCAGATGGACAAGGAAAGGTGGGGTGGACCCGACATCAGAGCAGTGCCACCCACACAGCACCCACAGAGAGAAAAGGATTCTCTTACAGCAGTTCTCCTTCTCGATCCACTCGGTGCTGAGGATGCCGAAGGAGCGGCAGGCCTCCCCGTAGGCGGCCAGGGAGCCGCACAGCTGGAACTTTTTGTGATTGTAGCAGCCGTCCAGGTAGCAGGACTCGTAGAAGGGGAGGGGATCAAGGAGGCCATAGCAGGGCTGAAAGAAACCCTTCATGTCGGTGAGCTTCAGGCAGTAGCCGTCCCCCTGCATGGTCTGGATGTGCACGTTGTCGCACGTGGCTGCGTACTGGGAGAACTGGAGCTCGTTGCAGCTGGGGGCGAGAGGTCTGGTCAGGATACGGGAAGCACAAACCACCATCTGAGTTTGCCCACAGAACATAAGACCACGTCTGTCGTGCCTGCTGGGCTAGTTAGCTAGGCCTGGAGCTCATATGATATGCAGATGTCAACTAACTAGCATTGTGACCTTGGGAAAGTCAGGTTCCAACTGTCTCTATCCACTTAAAAAAGTGAAACAATTTCGATTGTTCATATCGCAGGGATAGAGTGAAGATAAAATACCAGAATGGATTAGTAACCAACAGTTATTGAAATAGCATCCATTCGCACTTCAATATAGTTCACTGATATCATTGACACAATAATGGTTAACAGCATATTGGCAGAATAACAATACCAACAATAACGATGCCTATAGAATTAAAGAATGAGGAAGAAATTCAGGAGCTTCTAGCCAGTTCCAATTTAGCTGTCAGAGATCATAAGCAAAATTTTTGTAAGAGAGCTATGTGCAGCTGAAGATAGTTCATAGCAGGAAAACCAAAGAAAGGCAGGAGGAAACAAAACAAAATGAAAACAGAAACACAGCCTCTCCAGGGGGCCTAGAACCTTGCTTATTCGTGGGAAACCCGGAATAGCTTAAATGCCCAAAAGCAGCTGTGCTACCTGTGAGCCACTGAGTAGGATGTAGAGGGAGAGGCAGCACCAAATTAGAAGTAGGTGATTCTAGTCCTGGCTTGGCACTCCCAGGACCTCCTCATGCAAATGAGCCATTTAGAATGTTTCTCTAAGAAAGGAGAGATACCCAACTAGATGCTAAGGTCCTTCTCAGCTCTGGGTCCACTGAGTTACAGAACCATTTACATATCATCTTGACATGATCTATTATTCAGCGTTTGCTTAGAGCCAGGCCAGAAGCTTGAAGCACCCTTTCTACAGCTGGGTACTTAGATGGTATCTGACATGTAGGGCATAAAGAGGCCAGGCCATTGGAGAAGCAAAGAAATGTCAGGAAGAAGAAACCTGTCCACCGAGCCAGAAAGGTGTCCAAGTGATTCTGCAGCTGAGGGAGACCCTAAATCAAGATCCTCTGCGATACCTTGTTTAGCTCTGACTCAACTGGTCAGAGGGGAAGTGGCTGATAATCACCTCTATAGCCCATGTTTACAGAACGACTTCTTCATTCACAACATCAGTGAAGACTTCCGGAAAGATTGCAGGTTACCTGCGCAGTCTCAGCACTAGGGAGCAAAGGGCTGCCTTTCTCCAATGTCATCTCTCCATTGCATCCCCAGTAGGGGATCCTAGATCTCAGATAGATAGCTGGTGACAGCTTCAGATTCTAGTCCCAAGCACACTCTTCTGAGTGGCTGAGAGCAGGATCACATGACAACTTAGAATTCTATCATCTAAACCCCGCTCCTGCAGTTGGAAAAATTACTGGGTCCTCCAATGCACCTAAACTCCAAAGGCCAAACGCAGAGTTCTGCATGACAGGATGGGAAAGGATGCTAAGGAAAGTACATGTCCTGTTCACACCTCTATGCATGTAGGGAGACTGAAGCAAGGAGTCCGTGGCCATGGTTTGAACTACTGGGTTACACTCACCTCTTCTGCATGCCATTGGTCTTCCAGCTCTGGGCCAGCACCACACTGCTCACCACCGGTTTTCCCCGCAGAGTCACATAATCATCAGTCATGTCCCCGTTGAAGTTGCCACAGAGGCCACACACTTTGTTCTGCAGCCTCTCACTGATGCTGATTTTAATGATGTTGAAACCATTGTAGTATATCTGGATGTCGGGGCTGGTGTCGATCACCAGAAACCCCTCGCTGCTGTAGATTTTGGTTGCCAAACCAGTTATAAATGGTACATTTACTTGTGTGCCGTTCACCTATTAGATGCAGAGAGATAGGAAGTCCTTACCTGAGGGCTGGGATTGGCCCATCTTTTCAGCAAAGAGCCAGATGTTACAGGCCCTGTTTTCTCTACCACAGTTACCCAGCTCTGCTCTTATGCTGGGCCTCACCCACCATGTGTAACAAACTGAGTGGCTAGCTTCCAATAAACCTTTATTTACAAAGTCAGACAGGTGAGGTGGCAGCTCAGTCAGCACAGCGCTGCCCTTGAGAGCATGAGGAAATGCTTTTAGTCTCAGGAACCCACAGTAGGAAAGATGGGCATGGTGGCTCATGTTTGTAATTCCAGAGCTGGGGAGAGGCTGAAACAGGAGAATCTCTGGGGTTTGTGGGACAGCCAGTCTAACTCACTCCTCAAGCTCCGAAATGAATAAATAACTAAACAAGCAAACACACAAATAAATAAATATGGGCAACCTGAGGAAAGTCGCCTGAGGTTGTCCTCTGACCGCCACACACACCAGAGCACACATGGGTACACATGTGCATTAACACACAGACACAGCAAGTAGATGTGGTCACAGGCTACAGACTCACCACCCCTGCCCTAGGGTTTACGGACATACACTTATCCCGCGGTTTCCAGAAAGGAAGCAAACGGTAAGAACAGAAAAGTTACGAGGGAAGAAAACATCAGAAGAGGACGCCTTCCTTGAATGGATAGATTTCTGTGTTAAACTTTCCCCAGCATCTACCAGTTACTGAAAATGACATCATTATCTTGTTCTAAGGAGAGTCCAACATGGTTACAATGGATCTTGGGATAGCTGCCCCATTTATTGCTTTTTTATTTATAATGTGCAAACCTCAAGTCTTCCCAGATGTCTTATAAACATGGTATTTTCTGCATTTGTCATTTTCCTGGTTTATAAAATGTCTTAGCCTTTGGGATTAGATATAACGTGCTTTTCCTGTGCTTACAAAATCAATTGGATTCCCCTCACACCCTTAGTTATTAGTAATGTTCCATTAAAAAAAAAGATGGCTTTTTAAAAAATCCTGCCTTTTCTTTTGACTGGCTTGGGGTATTACTTGGCAGTGGTGTCTGTGTGGCTCTCCTGAGGGTCACTTTCACCTCGTCCTGTGTTCCCACCAGCGCAGCTGTGTCCCTCCAGGCCATTTTGCCAAAGGAATTAGAGTGTCAAAACCAGCTGCAGCTTTCCCGGAAGTTAAAAGCCGGTAGTAAAACCCAGATTCTTCCCTTTAAGCTTGCAAAAAGCCGGTCTCTTGCCTGGCACCATATGCCAAGCTATTTGAAGACTCCTTAAATAAAGGTTCATTCAATGCTAGATTTAGCTGAGCTGGTAGTGGAAGGCCAATGAAAGGCCCAGTGTTCCAGAACATGTTCATGGGGCTCTCCTCCTCACATCCCCACCTCGTACCTGAGCTCACTGTAATGGAGCCTGGTTCCATCTTTTGGGTCAACCTGATGTGGCCAGTCTGGTCTAGCTACAGACTGGGGCCCAATAGTTCATTATTTCATTATTTTCCTACGTGGAATGAGTAACGGTATTTAAACCAAATATTCATTTTGGGGGGTGAGTGGGCCCTTCACATGTGTTTATATACAGATCTTAGATTTAAATTTTTTAACAGCCAAGGCAATGACCCTGAGGAAGAATCAACCTAAGATAAATTCGACATTTTCTTTCCGTTGGAATGTCATCATGGGGCTGCCGGTGGAGGTGGTTGCTCTCCTTGGCTTTATTTGCATCACTGTTTTTATAGGCAAATAAATACCTGCCTTCTCTTTTTAGGGAATGCGTGACAGAAATGAGGGTTGGTCTTAGTATAAGTGGGTAATGTCAAGAATAATTGTAAAGGCTCTTAAAATTTAATGAGATGCCTTTTGGAAATTAATCCAGAGTAAAATCTGGCTTATCTACCATTTTATCACCTGGAGCCCGGTTGCCAGCCTGCTGTCGATAGAGCCTGAGACGCTAAGTTTCCCGCAAGGCTTTTAAAATCCTGGGTAACAGAGGCAGTGGCCTATTCTTATGCCCACAGGAGTTTCGGGCTTCAACTCTCTAAAATTCATCTAAAGGATACTTGGAGCAATCCTTTATTACCCTTCAACTCAGTTATTTGGGATAAACTACAACGAACAGCCCATTATCAAAGCCCTGGCTCCCTTGGAACGTTTTTTTAAGAATCAAACCTTGACAGTATTCCGGTCATTGATGAGAATCTGCTCTTCGTTGATGTAGAAATAGACAGGTGAGATGATGGTGAGGTTGGGCGAGGACCACTTGTCGAAGTTGATGATGAGCTGGAAGGAGATGTCTGGCAGCTTCTGGCAGATGGTGGATAGCACGAAAGCGCAGTTGGCCGGGAAGCGCAGGAAGGCACCATCGAAGGTGCGAAAGACGCCACCCCCTGCCGCTAAACAGTAGGAGGTCTTGGTGCTGAAGCAGCCACGCACCCCACTGCGCAGGGCGCACTCCTCATCTGACTTGCACTGGCGTGGATCACACTGGATCAGGTTGCGCCTGAAGCAGCGGCAGCGCCTTGTGCAGTCTCCATTCCAGAACAGCTGCTTGGGCTGGAAGAGAGGTGCCATTGGAGTTAAACTGTGACCTCAGATTGCCCTGGAGACCCCAGAGGCCAGCCTAGCCTCCCTTTCACAGCGCTGGTGTTTCACTAGAGAGTGGAAAGGAGGCTGCCTGGATTCAAACACATATTCCTTTGATGCAATTCAGAGTCCAAAGAATACGCAATTTAGACTTTATTGGTTTCAATCAAGAACTCTGGAACCTCTGTGGCTGGGGTTGTTGAACTAATCAGAGCCTACCTGAATGTGCAGCCAGCTGTTAGAGGAGGTAGGTGAAGAGGAAAAATGCGCTGTAGATTTTCTTAAGCCTGAGAATCATGCTTCTAAGAAATATAGGCTCCCCTTTAAGGTGAAATTTAAATTCACTTGGGAATGGGAGACCGGTGCTTTAAATCTCAACCAGTCAAAAGAAAATGATAATCAACTCCTATGAGCAGCCATTTCACCATTTCCCAAGGCTCACCCTTCGGAGCACTTCCCTCAATCCCTCCTGCTTCTGATTTGCCTCTACTGCAAGCGCCTCCATTTCCCAGGGCTCTAAAGGTGACAGGTCCAGCCAACACCTAGGTCTTTTTCTTTTCCTCTATGGAAAGAAAGCTCTAGGGTCAGGTCACTCGCCAGTCAGTCCCAGCCCTGTCACCCTGTATACTCCATCTGGGGATCATCACTAACTCCCATAGTGAGTTTGCTCATCTGAACTGGAGATCATAATCACATCTCACAGGGCAGTTGTGAAGGTCAAACTAAACACGACATGTAAAGCACATTTCCCGGCATCAAGTAACAACCCGATATATGCTCACCGCTGTTAGTTTTACGGAAGAGCCGCTCAGCCTCCTTCAGAGGCTTTACACAAAATCATTTAAATGCCTATGGCACAAGGTCTCCTCATGGATGAGACGCTGGTTTATATTCTTCCCCCAGATGGGCAGCAATCTGCAGACACAATTCTACTTGATAGAGTTTATAGCCTTAACCTTGTACTTGCTCTAGATTGGGAATGTTGGGGAACAATCATGGCCATCTACGTGGGAGGACCACAATAAGTAGACTATGAGAGAAAGGGCTATGCAATGCCTTTCTGGATGACCATCCCTTGTTATATGTTCTATGAACTGGAGAAGTTTGGATTTGGGAGCTTTTCAGACTTAGGAGTAATTGCATGTATATGATGAGCTATCTTGGGAATAGGACCCATGTTCAAACATGAAATTCATTTTATGTTTCATATATTCATTCTACATTTAGCCTGATAATTTAATATGATATTTTACATATCTTGTGTCAAAGTTTCATAGAGTGAATTTTGTTTGTTTGTTTTTTGCCTATAGCATCAGGTAAGTCCTCAAAGGACTTTATATTCTGTAGCATTTTGTATTTCAGATTTTTGGATCAGAGATGCGTAATTTCTATCAATTTGGCAGACATAAAAGATGTCTTAAGATGCACAAAGGGGCCGATGATTCTCTCGGGTCCCTGTTTTCTTCTTTCACTACAGATTTCACAATACCCTGAGATTGGCTGATTGCGACTCAGATTCAAGGGTGAGCAGAGGGCAAGCTCTTCCAACCAGTGTGCCATTCATCCTCCAAGTGAAGACATCATGAGCCAGGTCCCCGCTCCTCCTAGATCTGTAACACATCCCGCGTCCCAGAAGCCTCACAAACTGGCTTCATTTCTCTTATCAGATTTATACAATAATTGAGTGTTTGGTCTGACCTCTGTTTGATAAGAACACAGACTTTACATTGTGGGAAGGAAAAGATAACCTGGTGTTTGTAGATATGATCGGGGGTAAATAATTCATCCACAGAAGAACTTGATTGCAAAACCAGCATCAAAGGGAAGTGCCTGGCCCCATGCTGCTTTCTTTACCTTAATTAGACACGACAACGACAGCTGGGTGATTACCCTACATGCTAATGACTAGATGTGTTCTCTCTTTATTTCCAGAGAAATCTGCTGTATAAACAAGCCTCCGAGCTTGTTTGAATTGAGGCAAATGGATGTGGATTATTTGTTCTGTGACTTTGTCACTTCCCGGATAGAAGCTGTTGTCAAAACCCACTGACTTTGCGATGAAAAACCAGATAATAATGTTGATAGAGCTAATAGCCGCCAAGGGTTGTTATGAGACTTTCTGGGGGAGTCCAAGTGTTCTATATGCACCATTTACTAACATGTCTTGATCTTTTCTTTTATTTACTAAATGTTTCTCAAGAGAATAAGAGCCACCACCATAACAACAGCACTACCAATCACTGAAGGACTGGATGCCTGGTGCCAGGCTGGGCAAGTAGCAAGGGGAATATGGATGACCCTATTGAGAAGCCACTGTCGGCTACATTTCATTCATAGGAAGTAGAAGGTCAGGGGAATGAGACAGTTGGCTCAATGTCATCCTCCAACAGGGGGACAGCCAGGGCCAAGTTCAAATCCCGTTCCCTTCGGCCACGCTGACACTTAGGATCCCTGTGGAGCGGTGCATGACACTGTGAATAGACAGACATATCTGGGCCGTCTCCAGGCTAAGAGCAGAGTTTAGAAGTGTGCTCTTTGAGTCTGGAACCTGGTTGTAATCGCTCCCCGATGAGGAGAACACTGAAATGATTTTCTTCCTCTGCCTTTCAAATGATCTTCCCAAGAGTTAAGTTGGGCCCTAGTCCTCTGGAGAAGGCCTTTTACTAATTCTACTATTCTATGCTATGTTCACCCCGTCTTTCTGATATAACCTCCAAATGTCTTCTCCAATGAAAAAGAAATTGAGCATAAATGTCTACATTTTTATTCTTTTATTTATTCCCCAAATAAAGGCCGTTCAGTCAATCTCAAATGAGTCAAAGCGTCTTTACAGAAAGGAGACATTATTTATTTTTGCCTAGTTGAGTTCCAGTTCAGACGCTTCAATTAGATTTCTGGCAAGCTCTCCTACCTTCATTTAAAATTGATCTGCTCTGTGGGGCATCATTTTTCACTTGTTGATATGCTATTTTGTAATTGTTCCCTTCTTTAAAGCACAATTTTTGTTTCTCTCCCGAATAGGTATTTTTAAGTCCCTTAAGGGAATACACTTTCTTGTCCTCTGAATGCTACTCAAACAGGGGCTGGCACACAGCCAATGAATGCTGAACGTGTGGAGTTAACTGTCTGCTCACTCACATGTAAATAAAGATTGGTCTTGAGGCAACAGGACTGGCTGGAGACTTTCTCGTCAAGGCTTTCTTTAGCTTGGTGTTATGGAACATTAACTAGCAGAGGGCTAGAGATGTGCCTCCTTGCCAGAACACTCTCCCAACGTGTTCGAGGACCTGAGTTCTAGCCCTAGTACTGCCTCTTCTCCCAAATCTAAATAGTAAAATGATTTAGCAAGCCTGTAAGTTTTCTTGGGAAATGTGGAAAAGGGGCTTCTTGGTCGGCATTCTGTTTCTGTTCTCCTGGCCCCATCCCAGGAGAAGCAAAAGGTGGGCTGAAAGCTGGAAGCAAGCGATCCAGACTCAACTTTCTAGGGATGAAGCTGAATGACAAATGGCACATGTGTGGGCGCTTCAATAGCCAGAGAGGGCAGGCCACTCCTCCCAGCCTCCAGCCCCGTATTTTCTGCTTAAAAACATCCTTAACGGAGACAGCCACAAATGTCAGATTCACAACCACTGTATTTCCAAACTAGAGCCCTGTCGGAAGCTTTCAGAGCAAGATTTACAGGGAGGCAGTCAGAAAGGCATGAGAGAGAGAGAGAGGAGGCCTTGCCCATGCAGAGGAGGCAGGAGAGTGAGGCCTGGCTGCAATTCCAAATCTCACAGAGAGCAAAGGCCTCCCCAGAACACTCCTTAATTTCCCAGCTCCGGCGTCAGCTCACCTACGCTACAGTAAGCCCCACGTTTGTCATAACAGAGCAGGAAACCTGGGCTGTCTAGCGGCCCCCTTGGCCTTGTAGAGAAGCCAGCCTGGTGTGGACGAAGAGGCCAGCTGCCTCCTATACCCACCTCATAGTATTTGCCATCCGAGTAGCAGCCGCAGTTGTGGGGCAAGATGCAGCTCTTGCCATTGAGGACATAGCCCGCGTCACACTGGCAGCCCTCCACACAATAGTGATTGCAGTCACTCTTCAGGCGGATGGCAGCACAGCGAGGCTGGCAGACGCTCACACAGCTCTCATAGTGGCTGTTGGGAGGGCAGGTGACCGCTGGAACAGAAGGGACTAGTCACAAGGAGCTGTAAATGGCTTTCTCACAGCCTTGCTTAGGGAGGTAGAGGGTGTGGGGCGAGGGAAGAGGTGTGAGGCTTGCCACTCTCCCTCACTCATACCCTTTGCTTATGAAAAGCCTCTGCCCAGTTTCTTATCCTCTAAATAACAGCCTGGTATGCAGAGAGAAGGGACTGGAGTCTCCTCACAGAATCTTCATCCTTTCTTCAGCATTAGCTTTTGCGATCTTTATTGCCTGCCACTGTGAAAACTCACCAGTCACACAAATCCCCACTTGGGCTAGAAAAGGCATACGCACCAGCCCCGCATCCCGGGCTTCATTCATATTGATCCCCTTATTAATATCCTGCTTCTCCCAACTGCCCATTCTTTGGGTCCCACTTAGAGAAACATGATGTAGTGCCCTCTTCCTGTTATCAATATCAGTTACCCTCACCTCAGAACCTCTACAGACCCTTACATCTATCTAAACTGGTGGTTTATATCAGCAAGACTACCGAACTATGTGATATCTGAAAATGTGTGTGTGTGTGTGTGTGTGTGTGTGTGTGTGTGTGTGTAAATCAATTACGTGCTACTGGTTCTGACTTGCATCTAAAACTGCATCCATGGAAGGTAGGGAAAATACTATTGAATAACGATGGGTTCCAGAATAAAATACAAACAGGTTTCTTAGGATCTCTAAGGTTCAGCTTCTTTGTGTAGATAATACAGATACCAACAGCACCTAAATTTGTATGCTTAGAAGAGCGCTGGCCATGTAGCGTTCAATAAGTATTAACCAAACATTAAAACAAGTCTTGCTTGAAGGTTTTATAGATGCTGCCATCTTAATCAATGCATACTAAAAGCACAACAACCATTCATGTGGAAACTTTTACTCTACAATATATGGATGGTTTGGGGGAGTTATCCTTCACCTAGTGGTAAAGGGGTACCTTTAGATTTGCGTAGTCCTAAAAATTTTAAGGCATAGGTATGTTCATATAAGCACTACCATAGTATGGTATTATAGTTTTGAAAAATATTTAGTTCAAAAGATAATATCCTCATGTCATAGAAAATACAAACTGCCTGAGTGCAATAACTAACAAATTACAGTGGATTCTTGCATAAATCGTCTATGCATATAGATGCGTGTGCATGCATCTTCTCCGCAGCCTTGGCTTTTACATAAATGGGAGCATAATCTACAAACCTCGCTGCACATTGCTTTTTAATGACGATATTTCTTCCATTCGCTCTCAAATTATTGTCTTTACACAGCTTCAGGGCGTGTGCCTTTTATGTGAATATCACTGTATGTATAGTTTTGCCCTCATAAATTAGGCTGCAGAAAAAGTTTCGAAATGTGGAATTTTTAAGTCAGAGGATAGGAACCCCTATATTATTGTTGTTACTGCTGCTACCACTGCTTCAGTGCTGGAGATCCAACCCAGGTCTCAAAACTGCAAGGTAAGAGCTCTGCCGTTGAGCTATGCTACTGGCCCCTCAAGTGTGTGGCAGATACCATTGAACTGCCCTGGAAGAGAAGAGAGTGTGCCAGTGAATGAACAAGGAGATTCAGTCTCCTGAGGTCTTGATGACTACCACCAAAATTTCTGATTTCTGGAAATGTGGAAAGTTAAATAGAAATCTATTTCTGCTGTTTGTGCATTTAGTTCACATTTCTTTGAGCCTTATTATCTTTTCATTTGTTTATAATCATTTTTCTGTCTCCTGAGAATTGCCTTTTCTCATCCATTACACACTGTGTTGTTGAAGTTCCTTCTTATTAAACTGTAAGTGCTTTTTACAAATTAAAAATGTGCTTTTGTGTGCTGCATGTATTATGAAATACTTATCATTTGTCTCTGACTTTGCTTCTTTTGAAAAATTTTCACTTTTTAATTATGTTTTTGCCATGTAGAGAGGTAAAGATTTTTATGAGGTCAAGTTTATCTAGTTTTTCTCAACAGCTTTGATGGGGGGGGCAAACTCTTTTATTTCATTCAAGTACTTTTATAATTCAATTTTTAAATGTTTAATCTTTATTATTATCTCTAGACTGTATGTTGTATCCAGAAGTGAGGGGAAGATTAAACTCTTATTTTTCCCAGAGAGTTTCCCCACCATCTTCTTACAATTTATTAGACAAACCTTCCTTTCCTCAAGCTCCCTGAAACCAGCTTTGCTATATATATCGAATCTATTGATTAGGTGACCAGGTCTTTTGCTGACGTGCTCATATTTTCACCAGTTTGTCTTTCTATTACTGCAGTTTATTCTTTTTATCTGCTGCTAGCTAACTTCATCATGAGAAAGTATTGACAGTGAGTGTTAGTTTATTAATGTAACATTAATGCTATTAATAGAGAATATTAGCAGTAAAATATAGCCATTTTCGTATTTCAGAAGGCACTTATTTCTCTTTCTCCATATTTAAAACCTTGGATTCTTCCCTGGCATCCAAACAGCAATGAAAACACGGTGGCTGATCAATAGACACCTGATTGTCAAAATCAAATTTTCAAATTTCAGAAACTGATTTATTGCTCCTCTCATCCCAAATGTGCTTCTGAGAGCTGGAGAATGATGACTGGTCACGTGTACTGTGTCCAAGAACTTGACTCTTGTTGAGGCCAGAAGACCTATTTAAAATTGAGCCTGGGTGGATGGCAGGGTGCACAGATCCCAAGGAAAAGCAATGGAACAGAATGGAACAGACGAGCTCTTTGGAATCAGTCTGACCTGACTCCGAACACTGATTCTACCATTACTGGCAGGGTCACCTTGCACAGGTTCCTTATGTTTTCTGAACTCATTTATTTCCTCCCCTATAAAATGGGGGTGATGCTGCAGCTCTCTTACCAAGCAGCTGCTAAAATGAGATCGTTTGGAAGTTGCTAGTTCCTTCTTTCCTTTTCCTTCCTGTGAGTAACAAAGGTGCTTTGTTCTTCCACGATTTGGATAGGGTCGTGGATGGTGGGACTAGTTGTCGGATGGCGGGACTAGTTGTCGTCGAATGGCTGGACTAGTTGTAGCAGCTATTCATTTTAAAAATTAATCTACAGGAGTCTGTTAGATTTGCAGGGGAATAAGTAAAACAAATCCTTAATGTTTAAACGCTGATGAAGGGGAACCCCAAAATGATTATGCTAATCAGTTTTGATCTCTCATATGCCAAGTGCTTAGGTGGGCATCAGAGAGGCATCGATTCCTGATGACCAAAAGGGCAAGGCTGTCTCTGTACACACTTTTCCTCTTCCCCAAGTTGCTTTCTTTTTACACTGCCTGCTTTCCAGTTGCCCCCTCTAGAAAGTCCACATGCCACATATTGAACAGGGCCTGAAAACAGCAAGAGCTAAGGAGCACTACTTAGCTACAATTTGTGCCTCTTACTGTGTTCTCACCATCTTCTCTCCAAGTCCCTTGTGGAGCAACTAAAATTAGCTCACCAGCCTCAGCTGATGGGATTTTAGGTGGGGTTAGTAATTAAGACCATTTATCTCCCATTTTCCCTCCAAGGCCATTTGTTCAACGTGGGTAGAGAGGTTTTCAATGCATTTACAAATAAGGTAATTGAGTAATAAATTATCCCATTGATAGGAGCAGCCAATATTGTTGAGAAAAATTGGCATTTTACCTTGTAACCAATAAAGCGCATGTTGAATGGGCAGTTTGGTTTACTCCCACTAAGTCAAAAAAGGTTTACTTTTTCCTGAAAGTGCTGTTCTTATTCATAACGTGTGAATGATGCATTTGGGTTAATTTTTAGAGGAATGATGACCCCCAACTTCCCAGAAGTCAAAGTCACCTAGGATTCAAAGGACTGTGTCAGGCCAGGCTTTTTGTGAATGTCTCGCTCAAATTGGAAAGCTAAGCCACCGGCGACCCTGCCTTGTTTCCCACACCACCCACAAACCATCTTCAAAGGATACGTTTGTCTCCTAGGTCTAGCTTCCCTCTTTCTCACCCATTCACAGCCACCATCCTCCCACCTTCTCCGCATCTGAAATCTTTACCCCTGGTTTGAAAGGCTGAAATAGGAAAAACTAAGTCACTCTGCACTGGGAACCTTTCTCTGAAGTGTCAGCCTGCAAACTGGAGGCAGCTGGTCTGTGTAGGGTTGGAATCTAAGGTTGACAGTCTGAGGCAGGCAGACTTGAGCCTCAATGCCCTGAACGGAAGTCTCTATGACTGGGTTAACCAACACACAAAGAAGGCAACCAGTGTAGGAGCAGAACTTTGAAGAGAAAAGAGGACCTGGTCGGAAGACAGGGGGAAATGGAAACTCTTCTTCATATCTCTCGTCACAAGTCAAGTTCCATCACAGTAACTCTGCCTTCAGACAGAGGGTCCTACGGCTTCCTAACTCAATTCTTTCTCCTTCCCACAAGTGACAAAAGCTGAGGCCTATTAGTTGAGGGTGAAGTCTCGGTGATGGTAGCTCCTTTAATACCTCACCTTAGTTGTCACAGTTGGACATGATGGTATTTGGCATACATTATACCTGACTGTCCCTCCCCCACAGCCCAATCCATTTCAGCCATTCCAGAAAACCAGCGCCAATAAGCGAGGTTCCCGAGAAAGAGCTAGCTCCCTGTGACAGACCTCAAGGAAAAGCAGGCTGAAGCTCCCCTTACAAACCTGCTGTCTGATTCTGTGCCATGCTCCGGTCTCTCTGCCAAGAGCCTGTTTTTCAGATGTAGAGGAAGGCAAGCACTCCAGTCCCCCTGCACTGACTCCAGTGAATCCCCAGTAGCCCTGGAGATTGCTCTAGGCCCAGGACTTTTGTGGACACATTTGTTTGAAAACACTAGAGGCTGATTTGTCTGGACAGTCATCCACAGACATCATGTCCGCCACCTTCCTTGCTTGAGAACTGAACTTGGACGATACAGTCTCGGTATCTTTTCCCTCCCTCTCTCTTCTCCGCACCCCAAACCGTTTCCACAAATCCAAAGGCTGTGTATGGAATGCAGACTGATCATTAAAACACAATAGCTCTGCATCCAAATCTCCCATTTCCAGGATGAAAATGAGAGTTTGTTCTCTGTGAGGCCTGCTGCACCCTTTATTTAGAGTTCTGAGCATCCAGCACTAATTTGCAACATTTTAATACAATCAGATCTTTTATACAAAACAATGTGCTATAGTTAATGAGACTAGGAGAGGAAAATAGGATGTCACAGGTTAACTAAAGACCCATGCTAGCTTCATCCTCAACCTTTCCCTACAGGCACGTACTGAATACCAGCAAGTACTCTAGCTAACTCTTCTCCTATAGTTTACAGTCCACTAGTGTAGCACATGGGTATGGGGTGAGAAGTTCAAATCCCAACCTTGCCATTGAGACTGACTGTCTAACCTTAGTCAAGTAACTCAACCCCTATGAGTTTCAATTTCATCTTGCCTATTTGGGTTATTGAAAAGAATCAATGAGATAACATTGATTAGAGTATTTTAGCAGATGACTTGATTCACAGCAAATCATTAATATAATACTACCACCTAGCATTTATTGTGTGCTGGGATTCTAATGATTTGATTTTACCCTTTTGATATTACTGTGGATAAATGGTACAGGCAGCATTATAGCCGCTCTTAGGAAAAGAAGCTGAGTACCAGGGAGGGAAGTGAGTGGGTTACACTGATCCTTAAGGACCAAGTTGAGGCTAGAATCCATGAATTCTACCCCCTTTTCTAATGCTCTTAATATTCTACAGTCATGAAGTCAAGAATATATATATATATGTATAATATATTATATATGTGTATGTCAGACAATACATATATAAGGAAAGTATGTAAGTTATCCATGCAATTATGGGTCCATGAGGTTCAAGAGTAAATGAACAAACTAACCATCCAACTCTTCCCCTGTTAGTCTCTGGGGAGCATTTTATTGTGTACTTTGAATTCAAATGCAGTATGTGGTGTTCTGCGCATTAGATACCTGGTCTCATTCCATCCTCCAGGGCAACCCATCAAATTCATGGTGTTGACCCCTCTCTACAGAGAAAGAAAGGAAACTGTAGGAGGCTACAACTTCTGTTTGAGATAGTGGCCTCGGTCACAAAGTGCAAGACCTGAAGTCACTCTTCTCAATTTGCTCTCACTTCTGTGGAGCTGGGAGACCAGCCTCTCACACCTATCATAAATAAAGAGGAGCAAGACAGAAAGACAGAAGGTGGACTCACTGCAGGATGTGTAGTTCCTCCAGCCGGTCACTGCAATCCCTTGAGTCTGGCAGGTGCTGGCATAGTTTTGGAGCCAGCTGCAGGCTGTCTGCACAGCACCCCCATCAATACAGGAGTCAAACAGACAGTTTTTGTAGAAGAAGGTGGGGTTGACTTTGCTGTGACACTTGGCAAAGCCAGCGTTCTGGTTGGGGATGAGGCCACACAGCTGTTGCACTTTGGAAAAACCTTCAACTTTGGCACAGGATGGGCAGCGGTCCCCACAGCCCACCTGGCAGAAGGTGTCTCTCTTCACCCAGCTCTGCCCAAACTCATTGATGCTCAGTGCAAGCAGCCCCATGGGCATCTCCAAGTCATCATCAGGGTTGCCATTGTAGCGTCCACAAAGGCCATAGGTGCTGTTCTGCATGCTCCGGGGGAGAGTGATGGACAGGAAGGTTTTCCAGTCATACACAACCTTCAGGCCAAAGTCAGTCTCCACTACCACGTGAAAGCCAAAAGAAAAGATGTTTATCTTCCCTTGTCCTAACTTCAGGGGCAGGTACAATCGCTCATCGTTGACCTGTAAGGGACAGAGAAGAGAACAGAAAAAGTCCAGTTGGCCCAAGGATTTCTCAGACCTCCTAGTCATCAGTTTCTTGAAGCACACATTCCATAGGGGGCTTTCCCAGGTAGAACATGGACTTTGTATGTAGTGTTGTTTATGCCAGTCAATTCTTTTTTTTTTTTTTTTTTTTTTTTACTTTCCAAAGTTGTGTGCATTTTTATTGGGGTTAGGATTTTACTGTCAAATACTTCATTTATTGAGTTAATTGTTTTATAATTTGCTAGTCCCTTGTTTTATTCACAGATAGTTTTAAAATTTTCACAATATCCAAATATTTCCATCAGAAACAGTACCTCTAAGTTTATCTTGAGATCTAAGTAAAAGAATGACCTATAAATAATTTTTGTTTAAGAATTTCAAGTTGTCTCAGTATTTTTCTGTTTATTTGTCATATAATTATTAATTTTTTTTGATTTTTCGAGACAGGGTTTCTCCATAGCTTTTGGTTCCTGTCCTGGAACTAGCTCTTGTAGACCAGGCTGGCCTCGAACTCACAGAGATCCGCCTGCCTCTGCCTCCCGAGTGCTGGGATTAAAGGTGTGCGCCACCACCACCCGGCTTGTCATATAAAAATTTTATGCTTTATAGAATTCCTTTGATGCATCTATCACCTTTGTCATTATTTATTTCTTTTTTTTTCTTGCTGATTTTTTTTATTAATTAATTAATTTAATTATTAAAGATTTCTGCCTCTTCCCCGCCACCACCTCCCATTCCCTCCCCCTCCCCCAATCAAGTCTTCCTTCCTCCTCAGCCCAAAGAGCAAGCAGGTTTCTCTGCCCTGTGGGAGGTCCAAGGACCACCCACCTCCATCCAGGTCTATTAAGGTGAGCATCCAAACTACCTGGGCTCCCACAAAGCCATTACGTGCAATAGGATCAAGAACCCATTGCCATTGTTCTTCAGTTCTCAGTAGTCCTCATTGTCCATTATGTTCAGCGAGACCGGTTTTGTCCCATGCTTTTTCAGTCCCCGGCCAGCTGGCCTTGGTGAGTTCCCGATAGATCATCCCCATTGCCTCAGTGTGTGGGTGCACCCCTCGCCGTCCTGAGTTCCTTGCTCGTGCTCACTCTCCTTCTGCTCCTCCTTTGGATCGTGAGACTTCAGTCCAGTGCTCCAATGTTGGTCTCTGTCTCTGTCTTCTTTCATCGCCTGATGAAGGTTAATATTCAGGGGGATGCTTATATGTTTTTCTTTGGGTTCACCTTCTTATTTAGCTTCTCTAGAGTCACGAATTATAGTCTCAATTCTTATTATTAGGATTTGAACAGACTTAAATGACTATCCTATGTACACTAATATACCTATTTATTTCAGTGCCTTCTGTTTGTTTATACAGCATTCTTTTCCCCTAGGAGTTCAAATTGTTTTCTCTAAGGTAATGAGAGGGTAATAAAAATTCAATTAACACTGAGAATAAAATACCAAAACTTAGAACTCCTGTGTTTCTATTTCTAGCTCTACGGTGGATTTATTTTAGGCAATCTCCAATTTATTAATTCCATTGGGATTTTTTTTTTTTGAGGATGACTTTTGGTTCCTCTACCTGCCACACCACTCGTCACACATCCCCGTCTCTCTCATCCTCAGAATTGCTCCCATGCTCTTTCTCCAATAAAGCAAGATTCTCTGAGTCTAAGATCACAGTTAGTGGAATCACTCCCTCGCCTGGGCAGGGACAGCATGCCATATTTAGAATTCTCTTATATCTCCTCTAGATCAAACATGTGTACATGATCGTTGAAGTACACATCCAAACCTCCCCTTTGGTGCACCTGGTTATAGGTGCTTCTGTCTGACCTGCAAGATTAGAAGCGATCTAAAGGCAGGAGTCAATATGGCCACCTTCTCCTTACGACCTTCTACACACCTCACAGTTTAGCTTCCCAAATGAACCAAGCACACCATCCTAGCCCACTATCTCCTATGATTCAACTGTAATGTTTTTCCTGGTCCTGGCCAGGACCCTCATCCCATGCACTGTGGCTGTGGTACAATGATAACACAGATGTCCATAGCCCACACAAAGGCAAGCCCTGGCCAATGAATGGCCCACACTGGTGACCATCTCCATGATGTAGGTCATTTTCTGAATATCTAGAATGCTAGTACCTAACGCCAGTCTTTATCTCTTCCTCTAGGCTTTCCCTCACTTTCCTAAGAAGCCCTGTCTCGGGGCTTGCTTCTAAGGAACGTTCCCCCAACATACCAAACAGGTCCTTCCTTTATTCCTTTCACTAGGTCTACATTCACCCCTCAACACTCAGCTCATCTCTGCTTCTATGCATATTTGTCTCGGTAGAATCCATTCATCTAACAGACATCAGTGTGGCAACTACTGTGTGCCAAGCACAGTGCCAGGCTGGGGCAAGGCAAGAGCCCATTTTCTAGCATGTAGCAAGGCAAGGACTTGAACAGATAGTGAGACTGTCTGATAAAAGCAGTGACACAGGCTCAGATATGCATGGACCTCAGAACATGGGGAACAGAATCAGGGGAGCCCGCAGAAGATAATATTCACATGGACTCTTAAAGGACACACGGGGTGGGTGAGGTGAGGAGGATAGAGCATAGCCAAAGCAAAAGCCCAGACAAGATCAAACAGCTTACTAACAATGAAAGATGATCACACTTTAGTACTGATGAAAAATCAAATGCAACTTTGGGAATAAAAGATGATCTAAAGACAGAGAGGCTGGAAGGACTTCAGTAAAGGATGGCCACGTTTTTAGTGTCCATTAGAGACCGTGACAGAAAGCCTGACCCATGGATGTCAGTCTTTGGGCAAGGGGACATTATCTAAGATCTTAACAGGAGAATTTAAATAGAATAATGAGATCAGAAAACACACTGCACATAAAATAACAAGTAGCAGATCCAGAAAGAAAGATGATCCACAGAGGACTTCTGTTAGAAAGGGAAGAAGGGTGGGAGAGAGCTTGAGGAGTGGGCTTTGGTATAGAGTAAGCATGCTTATGGGTATCAGGGGAAGACCGTAGAGAAAGAAGGCTGAAAATACTGGAGGAAGGGAAGTGGGCAGACAGGCCACACCCAGAGGTTAGGGACAATGGAAGAGAGAGATGTCTGTATCTAGGCAGGGGGAAAATTGAATCATGAAGAGACAAGATTCCTCAAGGGTGGAGGGAGGACAAAGAAGGTGGAACACAGCTTGCTTCCCAACAGTAAACTTAAAGGCGAAAGTAGGTGGGCCATGTGCAAACACAGACTCCCCCCCCCCCCCCCCGCCAGAAGATCACCAGGACAGGAGAGGCCACAGAAGTTCGGAGAAGGCACAGAAGCTCAGAGACACCTTGTAGGCTAATAATCTTGGCCGATGAGTGCAGCTTGCTTGTCTTGTATTATGGGTTCTTTACTACCTGAAGTCTCATGGGAGATACCAACTCAAGGAGGCAAAAAATATAATTAAACCTTGCACATGTACTGTCAAAGAGAACCTTGAAAGAAAGCATAGCCTTCTTCTCTAACCAACTCAGATCTCCCTGTCTCTGTTGCCCCATAATGCTACCTGTCATAGCCCATTGCCTTGGCTCTCTCTGGGAATAAGGAGTGGGAGAATAGGGACCCCAGGGAGAGGAGTTCAGATGGAAGGAAAGCAGGAAGTTGATATTGCCAAAGGGTTTGGTGGATGAAGTTAAAGGTGCATCAGAGGGTGAGTAAGAGGAACAAAGATGGTAGTTATCACACATCAGTACTTCCATGCCCAGAGGGAACTGAATCCATCACCCCTGAAGACATCAACTCTCAGGATACTTCAGACCCTTCTGTAATATACTAGCAATCTATTCATAGACTCTAGACACATAGTCTACCAGGCATTTGACCGCATGTGTCCTAGGATAGCTATGAACACAGCCCAACATGAAATCATAAATTTACTTAAAGCATTATGAATTGTTTTGTTGTTGTTGTTACAGGTGTGTGTGTGTGTAACTAACTCAGATGTTAGTCGAACAGATGATGATGTTTTGTGACAATATCAGAGAGATGGACATACCTGCATGACCACCCCAGGTTACTTGTAAGATGTAGATGCCATGCTAACAATGCTACACCACACAGTTTAGGAAAGAATGAAAAAAAATCTACACATACAGAACAGATGCAAATATAGACACGATTGATGATGTTGGTTAAGCCTGTGGATGTGAGAGCTGTGGCAGGGAGCTCTGATTTTACTGGAATGAGATCATGTGCTAACATTTCCATGATGGTTTTCCTCTGTGGGTTTCAACTCACACCCCACACTCCGCTTTCACTTCAGTTCTGCCCTAGTGCTTCCCTGACCAAGATGCACTCAGCTCATTCTCTGCCTACTAGACAGGCTCCTCCAGGTTTATATCTGGGCCACCTCTTCCAAGAAGCCTTCCCTGAAGTCTAAAGCAGACCAAGGCAACTCCCTTTGTGCAGAACATTTTTGCAAGCTTCATGATTACACTGACGTTGACTGCTAGCAGGTCCGTTTCTCCCACTAGACTCTTTCTTATGAAGGAAACCATGTTTAATTATTTTTGCTGTTTTTTTTTCCATTCTTAATGCCATGTGTAACACATTCCTTGGCTGAGGAAATACTTCCTATATAACCATGAGGATCTAGATTCAAATTCCAAGAACACACAGAAGCCTGAACACAGTAGTACATGTTCTTTGTCCTGTATTCCTAGGGGAGAGGAGAGGCACAGACAGGAGAATCTACACATGCTCCCAGGCCAGCAGGCCTGGTGAGCTCAGTGAAGAATTAGAGACACTATTGCAGACAAGGCAGAATTTGAGGACCAACATCCAGACTTGTCCTATGACCTCCACAAGCATGTTGTGTGGAATACACATGCTTTTACTCAAACACATGAATGTGCATGCATACACATACAGCTCTTTTAAATTTTCATCTTTTAGTACAGAGAGGGTTATTGAACTGAACCATACCAGAGCAAAGCCCCAAGACCAATAAGAGGCTGAGAGAGGGTCCTCCATAGCCCAGCCTGGTTTGTACAGAGCATGTTTGCTCCTAGCTTTATTTGCCTTGTTGATTTTTTCACTGCCTGCAGCACAGTTTGGTGCACACAAAGGTCGGAATCATAGAAGACTCTCGTGTCCCAGAGAGTGCCTTCTATATCATCCTCCATTTCTAGGAGCACGGTGGTGGCCCGGGGCTCTGGGCTACAGTTGGTCTTGGACTCTATTTCCCACTGTCACAGTGACAGCCATTATTCTTCAGCTATGGTGACTAATAATAACATCATGAAAAAACAAATGCAAATCACTGAATAAGCAGGTCCTGTAATGCATATTAATAATTCAAAGCAACTGCTAAATCTATCCCATGGGCTCCCAAAGTAAAAAGCCTTTGGTGAATCCCGAACTTGGCCTTCGTGTCAGGAGTTTGAAAGATATCTGCTCTGTTCCCAGAATGGCACTTAGAAAGAAGGGTCCTGGCCAGGAGTCCTCATGACCCCTTCACCTCTGCATCTTTAAAGCTAATTTCTCTCCATCTGCCTCTGCTGTGAGTGGAATTGTGTACCCCGGGAAGATAAACTGAGGCTGTAACTCGTGCTATATGTGAATGTAGCCTAAACTGGGAAACACAGTCTTTACGAACATAACCAAGATGAGATGAGGTCACGGAGTACTAAGCAGACCCTGCCCACATCCAAAGATGGCTGTCCTTAAAAGGAAAATTAAGGATACAGATAAACAAGGTGCAGAGAGTCTGGTCCTTCTGTCTGTGTGTTGCTTTTCTTGGTTAATGAATAAAGAAACTGCCTTGGTCTGTTGATAGGGCAGAACTTTAGGTAGGCAGGGAAGACAGAACTGAATGCTGGGAGAAAGAAGGGTGGAGTCAGAGGGATGCCATGGATCTACCACCAGTCAGACATGCTGAATCTTTGCTGGTAAGCCACTGCCACATGGCAATATACGGGTTAATAGAAATGGGTTAAATTAACATGTAAGAGTTAGACAATAAGAAGTTAGAGCTAATGGGCCAAGCAGTGATTTAATTAATACAGTTTCTGTGTAATTATTCAGATCTGAGCTAGCTGGGCAGCTGGGATGAACAAGCGGCCTCTCTTCCTATAGATCTTATCCATTAGTGTATTTCACAAGACCAGGGCAGGGCACATGCCTGGAAGGTGGCCTGACTCTGTGCGGCTTAGCCCAACAATGGGAGGGAAAGAAAGGAAATGCACTAAGAGAATGGGGAACTAACTCCTCTGAAGGAGAGAGGAGGCATGACGTGTTTGTGAATGTGTTGGTTAGTGGTTTTATTGTTTTGTTTGCTTGTTTATTCATTTTGTTTATTGATTGTTCTGACAACTTGACACAAACTAGACTCATCTGGGGAGAAGGAACCTCAAATGGAAAAATGCCTCCATCAGATTGTCTACAGGAAAGTCTGTGGGACTAATTTTTCATTAATAATTGATGTAGGAGGATCCAGACCACTGGAGGCAGGGCTGCCCCTGGGCTGGTGGCCCCGGATTATATAAAACAAAGCAAGCTGAGCAAGTCAATAAGCAGGGTTCCTCCATGGACTCTTTAGTTCCTGCCTTGGCTTCCACTGTTGCCTGTAAACCAAATCAACCTTTGCTCCCCCAAGTTGCTTTTGGTCACCTGATTTATCACAGCATTTATCTTACCAGTAGTAAGAAAATGAAAACAACAAGAATCCAATGAGCTATCTGTGCAAATGACTAGGAAGAGGTTAAAAGAAAACCTGTACAACCTCAGATATCTACACCTTCATGCAAGGCAAGGCAGAATCAGTAAAGTAGGTTGTCAAGGCTTATCAGCAGGCAAATATATTTTAGAGGGGAAATAATCCAACAACCTTGAAAGGCAAAAAAAAAAGTGGAAGAGTATAGTGAATCTCAAGGAGGTAATTAGCTACATGAAAATTTATAAACCTAAGGGTAGAAATATATCAGAGAAGGTGAAGGGAGGAGAGGACGAAAGTGAGGTAATAGCAGACAGTGAGCAACACCTTTGTTTTGCCCCTGATGAGGATGGGATGGACAGAAGGTGCTACAGTGAAGCACTTCAACTATCAAGATGTCTGCTAGGAATTTTGATCCCAAGGCTGGGGAAGTGGCTTAGCTGGTAAAGTGTTTATACACAAACAAATTCCCAGAAGCTACATAAAAATCCAGGCTTGCTGGCTCATGCCTGCAACTTCAGCATTGGGAAAAGACCAGAGAATCCAAGAGTCGTGTTGGCAAGCTAATCTAGCCAGTTACTAGCTCCAGGCTCACTAACAGTTGAGAGATCCAATCTTAATAAGTAATAATTAGGGTTGGGGAGATGGCTCACTGGTTAAGAACTCTGGCTGTTCTTCCCAAGGATCCAGGTTTAATTCCCAGCATCCACATAGTGGCTCACAACTGTCTGTTTTAGGAGAGATTGAATCACTGTCTTCTCTTGGCCTCTGTGGGCACCAGGCACATGTGTGGTGTACATGCATGCATGCATACATACATACAGGCAAAATACCCATACATTTAAAATAAAATTGAAAAAAAATGCATGGTGATCAATAAAGGAAGACAAACACAGACATAAATACACACACACACACACACACGGAGAGGTATGGATACCTGTATACACACAAAGAAAAGCAGTCTAATCTCACTAAGAGACAAACACCTGGCATATTCCTCACTAGCCTCAACGGCCCATTTAATAGCTCAGATTGCTAAAGAAATGACCAGAAGCAGAATGAAACACACAGGAACTTTAAAAGAAAAGGATCATGATGTCACCTCAATCATTCACTTGACAAGTGTCACTGTGCATGGGGCACAATTCCAATCCATAGTGAGACTCTTTGCCAGAAACAAAACAAAAACACTCTAACACTACACTAAGGCCGCTGCCTTAAATACCAAGAAGGAAGTTTATCCAATAAATGTAAAAGGGAGGCAGTTCTGGAAGCTGTATCCTCTCTGTGTCAAAGCTAAGTGGACCCCCAGGAGGAACTAAAACCAGGAGGACCTCTCGGGCAATAGTAGCGCATTGTGTTTTGCTTAGTTCATTTTATTCCAACATTTCAAAAAGAAAACCTACAATATGTAAATAGATCCTTTTGGAGATGATGAGTTATAGCATAAACCTGTGAGGGGAAGATTCATCCGCTCAATCCGTGTCTGTGAAACAGCCCCACAGTCTACCCTACCAGGTGAGCTGGCTGGTAGCCAACATCTGAGCATCAGGCTCAGATAAGACAGTGGAGCAGGGACAGCTTCTCTACCACAGGGGCTGCTGTCTACCTGCTGTCCAAGGAACTCACAGGACTCCTTGGTCCTACTGCTCCCGTCTTCATGGTTCAAGAAGGCTTCGTGGATGAGAGGGTTGTAAGAGTAGAAGGAGAGACCCAAAGCCCTGGTGAGTAAAGACGGCATAGAGGACCCCCAAGTGCTCCAGATGTGAGTAAGACTCTGGAACTCAGATGCCGTGGCAGCCAACAGGAAGAATGAGAGAGGTCAGTGAGGCCAGAGCAGGCAGATGACAGATTGGTCTCAGGAAAGGGGATGATGAAGGAGGACACTAGTGCCATTGAGAGGAGCACGGCCTGTGCCAGGCATGTGGTTTCTTGCAGATAAACTAGAAGGTCATGGGGTTGCCCTAGGTTGCACAGTGATTATCCACATTAGATTTGAACCTAGATCTTTGCCCTTGATACATTCTTCTATGATCTAAGGTCCATTGTGAGCACTTCGTCTGCCTGTGACTTGGGCAATCCTTTGCTCCCTAATCCCCCAAGGCCTCCCTCTAACAGCACACTCTGATTGCCTTTGGATGCCGGACCGCCATGGCTCAGCAGCATCCAGCTAGACCAGAACACTGTCTCCATAAGTCCTGAATTCCTTCCGGAGGTTGGTCTTTTACTACTCACCAGCACAGTGTGCTTGTAAGCCCGGTGAATCACAATACTGTAGCCAAACACGCTCACATCCACCTGCTTCACCCACAAGGCCAGTGATGGGTCCCGATCCTCATTCTTGGCTGTTACAACGAACTTGGGGAAAGAGTCTGAAATGGATCTGCTTCCTGTGGTGCAGAGGATGAGAGGGCAACTGGTCTGAAAGTCAAAGGGATAGCCATCAAAGGTGAGGTAGTGGCCATAACCGGAGACAATACACGACGCATCGGTACGGGGTTGGCAGTAGTATAAGCCACTCTCTTCCATGCAATATTCATCATCTCTGCAGGGAATGGTCTCACAGTGGACACTGTTGTCTGTGCCATTGCAGTAGCAGAAGATCTGGCAGTCCTGGTCCACCCAGAAGGTCTCATTGGTGGCAAGTTGATGCCCTTCAAAGTTGCAGCCGCACTCACTCCGGGTCACACACTGGCTGCCCTGCAGGGCATAGCCTTCATCACATTGGCATCCCTCCGAGCAGCTCTCCACACAGATGGGGCCCAGGGCCAGGGTCTCACAGGTCTCTGTACATGTCATACACTCCTCAAAATGACTGTTCTCTGGGCAGTCTAGAGCTGAGGGTGGTCAAAGAGAAGACAAGTTTGAGAATTGAACAGAGGGTAGAGACAAAAGTATGCTTTCATGTGCACTTTTGCAAAACTACGTGTGTGCAATCCCATGTGGACTCATATTTGTGGAGGACAATGAACTCGATGAAGTTGTATGAAGATGTCATCCCCTGAGGATGACAAGGGCTGAAGGACACTCACAGGCTTCAACTGTGTATTTGATCTTCTATGTAAAAGATTCTTTATCTATGAATCAGTACTGAACACCTGCTACATATGGCCTTTTTGTGAGCCTCATCTCAGTTACCTGGATTAGGAAAAGTCTTTTTTTTTAATCACTATTCTATAGGTGAGGATAGGGGACGCCAATGATGTAGCTTATCTACCTGATGAGAACCAGGCAGGGGTTCAAACAGGTGCCTTGACTTAGATTCTGAAGACAGTGTGTGATGTGCTACAAAGTCACTTGCTCTGTGGCCATAGAGACTTCTCTCAGCCCTGATTTGTGAATATCTCTGAGCTCCAGTTCAATAATAGCCATATTTACCTGGCAGGATTATTCTGAGGATTAATAATTTAATATGCTGAGTACATAGTAGAGTATCAATAAACAGCACGACCCCCCCCCCAAACCCAGGAACATCTTTCTCTTAAACATTTTGCCTTGGTCTGATGCCTTTTCTTTGCCTTTTATTTCTCTATATCTGACACCCTGTGGTCCCCTTCACCTCCTCTCCACGCTCTGTAGGCAGTGACCCATCTGGCTCTTCTCACACTGTCCTCTGCCAGGATATCCCCCTACAACGCTAGGTCCCTACACATCTTTTCAAATCACACTTTCTCCCAGCAGCCTTCCTTGTTAGAACAAGGCTCTGTCATAGAGGAGCATGTGCGACTCTCTGTGAGGAGACATCTGCCTACAAGTCTGTGTGGTCTAAAGAGCTACAAAAGTCCCCACCCCTCCAGGAAAACAAGATCTTGTTCACAGAACTTTCTTTGGCTCTTAGACCTACAATTCTCCCTTGCCAATGTCTTATGATCCAAGGACATGAAGGACACTACAGAGAAATAAATTACATGGACATAATAGTTCTGCCCACAAGGACCAACTCAATTGTCTGCACTGCGGACTGAAAGCCCATCTTTTTTTTTTTTTTTTTCCCTCTAGGCTAAAGGACTCTCCCCATTTCCGTTGACTACAAAACCATACGGCTTTGGAGTTGAAGGCTAGTTCAACACTGGTTATAGATGTCTGGATAGAGGGATTTTCACACTTGTCTCTAAATTATGAATGCTATAGCACCGACTGCAGGTTTATGGGGAAAGCAAATAACATGACTTATTTAAATGGATGTTGCTTCTGACTTATTGTGTTGTCTGAATTTGAAAGTCTGGAACATAGAGATGCAGAGCAATAAAACTTTCCCCTGCCCCTGAAATCACTCTGGGAAATGACTAAACTGGGAATCTGACTCTGCCAACAAGAGGGCTGGTTAAAAAATGGCCAAACACGGAGAGCATGGGAGTCTCTTTACAAGTTCAAAGAAGATGCTATTCCTTGTCTGCAGCTGTCATTCAATCCTTTTTTTTTTTTTTTCAGGACCCAGTCATAACAAGCCCTCGCTGCTCAGACAGCTGGCTGATCAAGTGTACACACTTTGGTTATTCTCAACAGATTCAAACGAGTCAACCTAGTGGGTGGACCAGGTGTAAGCCTGGCTTTTTCCCAATGAAACTATTCTCCATGTGGCCACCTCTGCCCAAACCCCCCTTTAACGAGTGCTAACAAAAACTACCTCCACTCCATTGGCCTGGATGAGGCTTGGTGACATGCCTTTCTCAGGAGTCCTCACAGCCAGGCCAGGCTAAACTGAGTGCCACGAAAATGTGCTCCGTATAGTACAAAACAACTCATAAGCACTCCCTGCCGGGCAGGAGCTGGTTATCTAAAAGGATGACCTGGCAGCAGCATAGATCTGGGATGGGGGATCTTGGCAAACCCACACCATGTGTGAAATACAGCCAGAAAGCTGGGTGTGAGAACAGGGGCAAAAGCTATGCTAGAGAGGCTGGAGAAAGGAGGTGTGTGGGAGAGCACATTACAGGGGCTTTGGGGAAGTATTTCAAGATCCCACTAGGTAGAGCAGTCAGCAGGAACATAGTGGTTTTCCTGCTTAAGGAGACTTTGCAAAGAGTTCGGCTTCAAGACTCATGACATCTGCTGCTAGTCCCTTCTGAAAAAGCTAAGGCTCATCAGGAGCATACTCACCCAAGGTGAAAGTCACCAGGTCTGCCACATACTTATTAGATTTCTTAAGTTTATAAATTAGAGGCTTAAAATGTGCGCACGTGCGTGCATGCGTGTGTGTGTGTGTTTAACTCTGCTGAAAGAACCTATAGCAAAGCAAAGATACCCCCAAGAGCACTGGGTAACTGATACCCAGGTGTTTGTCTCATCACACCCTTCACTGAAAGGAAGTAGATCCCCTTGATATAAGGGCTGAATGTGGCCCAGGGAGGAGAGAATTGAGAGATAAATGTGAGTCTTTTGTTTGATCGGAAAATAAGACAGAGCTAAAAAGCACAACAGAGGCATGACAAAGAACAGGAGTCAGTTTGAAGGTTCCCACAGGCCAAACATGAAACAATTTTAACATCAAAATACTTTCTAAATGTAATATGAAATATAAGACCTTAAAAGAACCACCCCAAAATCCGTGTCTATATTGTTGAGACAAGGTGACATAGACAAGAGGTCTGAGTAGATGGGTAGATCAACTGAGGGAGAGTTGGGAGAGATGGGAAGGTGCTTGCACTGGGATGGCCAACCTGACAGGTAACGTAGGGAAGACGATGCTCCACCTGGAATTGTACAATTGGTAATCAAAGTGCAAAAGTATAACACAAGCTAGAATCGCCCGTAGGTGTGCAACCAGGGCAGAGATTTTGACGGACAGCAACCATGGATAATGTCAAAAACTCTCCCCACACTTTGCTTATTGGTTGTAAGAGAAAACTCATGGGAATCTACCGAGGAGCCATTCTACCATACCTTGACCTGGACATAAGCAGGCACCTCACCCACAAGGGGGCAGGCTGGATCTAGCCTGAGTCTGCTGGGAGAGCCTTGAGGAGGCTGAGTGGTGCACAGCTGGGGTTCACATGAGTCTAAATGAGAAGCAATTCTATTTTAAAGGACACAGAAAGCTAAGGGATTGTTCAAATCATATTACAGGACACATTATAGGACTAAAGAAACATGTTTTAAGATATGAACCTAGACAAGATCTGTGCAGAGGGGGAAAGCATAAAAGGTGTTACTGAGTCAGGTGACAAGACTGGAATGCGGATGTTAAGTTGTTCTATCTACATTTGATTTCCTCAAGTAGATAACTGCACCGCGGTTGCATAAGCTTCCGTCCTAAGTCTCAGGGAGTAACTACTGAAGAACTAGTGGGGAATAGGTGACTGGGTGGGATCTCAAAGCCCCCCCAAAGTTAAAGGTCCCCAGCAAGGTCTTTGGAACATTAGGGGTGTGCCTTGAAATGGAGAGGAGGAATCCAGTGCTTCCTCTCCTTCCCCTTTCTACAATGAACATGCTTTCTTCCCCAGATGCACCCCACCATGCTGCACCCTCACTGCTGGCCCCAAAGCAATAGGGTCAATAGGGCCCATCAGCCCTTGAGCTGAACTATGAGCCAAAAATAATGTTCTCTTTTTGTAGACTGATTACCCTTGGGTGCTTTGTTATAGTCCCAGAAGGTTGAGGAAAGGGCCATGATGTGTGCAAATTGCTCTCTGATTAGGGGGAAGGGAGAGCAATTGGGGAAGGAAACAAAAGGGATAGATTGTACACAACAGGTTTAGTCTGGGTAATAAGTATATAGGAATACTCACAATGTTTGTGTAACTTTGAAACTATTTTAATTTTTTTTTAATGATCACACTTAGAGTGGGTAATGCCAGAAAGATACACAGACCTAGAAATTGGCATCTTCACAGTTTAGGTTCTGGTTTAGGGCCAGTCTTTAGTGGAGAGAGCAATGTGTAGAAACCCTGGCCATGCCATTCTTATGTCCTGCATGGGTTCCGCCCTCTCAGCCCCTCCCCTTCTGCTTCTTCTGATAAGCCGGGTGTTGGGTATCTTGTCTGCTCAGGAGTGATTCTAATGACTACTAGTATCACCACTGCCCGGCTGAGAGGGATCACATACTCTGGGGACAAAATGAAGAGCCAGGTACATGGGACTATCTTAATAGCCATTGTCAGGTTTGCCCCAGGGAGAAACACTGATCTCCAACACCCTGAAAAGCTTCCCAGCTGATTGTGCCCTACCAAAATGAATGGGGCTCTTCTTTACTCAAGGAAGATGTCTGATCTTTTAACCCAGTGTCTGTGCTCTCTGTGGCTAAAACCACCAGACAATGGGATGGCTAACTGCTCTACAATGAAAAGATGATGTGTGTTAAAAAAGGAAAAGAAGGGACTTAGGAGGAGACGAGGTTGGTGAAGTACCCACTGCACAAACATGAAGATCCCTGGAATCTATAGAAAATCTCAGCACTGAGAAGTGGAACCGTGGAGCTCTCTAGTCAGAGAGTCTAGCCAATCAGTGAACTTTAGATTCAGTGAGAGACACTGTCTCAAAAGACAAGGCTGGAGCGGCTGAAGAGGTGGGTCAACAATTAAGAGCAGGCAGAGAACCTGAGTTTGGGCAGCAGCAGCCATACTGGGATGCTCACAATGGTCTGTAACTCTAGCCCCAAGGCATTGGATATTCTCTGGCCTCCGATGTGCGCACGTGCACACACACACTTTAAAAATCTAACTCTTCAACCAAAAAAAGTAAGGTGGGAAGGAATAGTGGAAGAAATCAATGTCAATCTCTAGCCTCTACACACACATGTTCATGTGTACATGCACACATATGAACCATACACACAGACACACACACGAAAATAAAGGTGAGAAACAGTCTAGTTTGGGGTGATGGGATTAAAGACAGGTCATCGGACTCCCCTTGAGCTCGGTCCCACTAAGAAGTCCTGACTAGCAAACCATGGTAGAGGATGCATACCCAGCCTTAGCCTCCCCATGGTGCAGCCCTAACTTACGGCAGAAGTCATAGGTCCTCCAGGGGCCCACCTCCACATCTGCATTCTTGCAAGCACTGGCATAGCGAGCCACAGAATCGCACAGCTCTGACTCATTGCCTCCGCTCTGGCACAGGCGGAAGAGGCAGGTGCGGTAGTAGGCAGTGACGTTAACCACCCCGTGACACTCAAGGAAGGAGCTGTTGGAGGGGTCGTTGATGATACCACATCGGGAGCGGCCCCGGTAGAACTTGAGCAGCTCCGAGTCATTGTTGCAGGCCTTCAGCAGGTCCCCACACTCGCCATTACAAATTTCCTCAAAGGTCGTCCAGCTTTCCAAGAACACTGCCAGGTTGTCTGTACACTTGCCATTAGGAAGGCAGAACTCGTCGCTAGCATTGGCATTGAAGAAGCCACAGAGGCCCCCGGTACAGTTGAAATACACGGTGGACAGCCGGATGTACAACAGGCCCACATCGGAGTACTGGACTGACACCACGCCTTTGGACTCCACAGTCGTGCTGTTTTTGTTTCGATGAATCTCCAGCCTCCCCGAAGGATGGAAGAAGGGTAATTCCACATCTTGACCATTGAGCTGAAAAATCAAAAGTGCTGCTATCAGTGACAGGGACCCACGAAGGACCCACTGCCTCTGAGGCTGGGAAAGAGCCGGCTCTGCGCCAGGACAAGCTCTGTGAAAACGCCGTGGAGCTGATGCTGCGTGGAAACTGCACACAGACCCCTAACTGTCTGTTCGTAGGCTTGTTTGTTTCTTCTGAAATCCCCATTCTCTCATTACCTTAGTGTGCCCCAGACTTTAAGCTGGTCCCACACAAACGCACTGAGTGAAGCCATCTTGAGAAGCTGTATTTCTCCTGCAGCAATTCCCCTTCCGGCACTGGTTCCCAGACAGCCCCCTTTCTCCACACCTTTCTGCTTCCTTCTTTTGCCATTGGATTTTAATTTTTCTTGTGCCCCAGACAACTGGAGCATATCGAGGAGAGCTAATGTCTAGATGTCCATTTACCTGTGCCTGCTGTTTCTTCACTAGGCTAATTTCTGTCAATTCACATAGCCCCTCGGCACCTTCTATGGAATCAAGCATTGCCCAAGATTCCTTCCAGAACCAATGAGCCTGGACTCCTGATCATGGCTACATTAGCCCATGCCAGAGGGCAGGCAACCCAAGGAATCTTTACTTGCCTTCTATATTGAGAACTCCCTTCTACATGCAGAAGGAATATTACAGCATGCAGAACACAGATGACAACACCCAGCTTAGCCGCGCTTAAATCCCATTTTGAAGCTGTGTGTCCCAGAAGGAAGTGCTTAACCTTTCTGTGCCTTAGTTTTGACAGCTATATGATAAAGGTAATACTATAAACTACTTCATGAAAAAGGCTTAGAAAAGTGCTTGGCACACAGCCTTCCGTGGAGATTTGTACTTATAGAGAGGGACTTTTACTCTCCAATTCAGAAAAGTCCAACCTGGCTCCATTTCTCTACCTGCTAAAATCTCATTTGGGGTCAATCATTTTTAAAATGCCACCATATGGGAGCCATGTTCTTTTCAGAACCCACTCACAGCCAGAGGAAGAGAGCCAAACCGGATGAAAAGGGCAAGTTCCATCACTCCATCCGAAGACCCTGGAAGGATGCAAGGACTCTTACCTTGACTTCCAAAGCCCCGACTCCTCCTATCTTGACCTCTTGGTCAGCCACGAGGATCCGAAGACCCCGGAGCCAAGCAGGCCCGGCGTCAGGCTTCTTCTTGTTGATGTCAATTTCCAAGTACTCAGGACGCTCGGGGCAGGTCTTGAGGAGTGTGTAAGAGAACTCCGATGGGAACGCGTAGGCGGCACCATCAAATGTATGCAGCACCTGGTTCTGGCTGAGCAGGCACACAGTCTCCCGCTTGGGGAAGCAGCCCTGGTAGCCATCCTCCACAGCACACACCTCCCCGCTCCGGCAGGTCTTGTTGAAGCAATAGACATCCCCTCCCTCCTCGCATAAGCACTGCACCGTGCAGTTCGCCGTGGCCCAGAAGAACTCCCCCATGGTATAGTAGTGGCCGTCGAAGTCACAGCCACACTTGTGCAATGGGACACACTGACTGGTGCTGAGAACAAAGCCCTCGTTGCACTCACAACCTTCCGTGCACGGGGTGGCACAGTTCTGAGAGGCCGTCAGGTCCGAGCAGGTATCAGGGCAACTACTGGTGCAGACAGAATAATGGCTGAAGCTTGGGCACCGCACGCTGGACACTGGTGCGGAGAAAGGAAGACAGCTCAGTCATAGGTGAGTAGACCCAAAGCCAACCAGTACAGGGGCTGGGAGAAAACACAAACGCTCCTCCCAGATCATCCAGGCCCCAGAGTGAGGGTTGACTGGCCACTTACTGAGGAAGAGACTGAAGGGGGATAACCTGTAAGTATTGACTCAATTGCTTTCTCTATATGCTGGGACTGTGAGGTTTTACCTGAACTCAAACCCACTAAATTTCACCTTGAAGTTGCTCCCTACTAACTTAGCCCTATTCCTCAATCAAGGGTTATTACTCAGTGATCTACGGTCATGAAGATGTTTTCCAATCCTCCACCAAGGACATAGGAGATGCCTTGATTTTAAAGAGCATGGCCCATTCTTAGGAGGAAATAAAACTTTCAGGAGAAATGAAAATTGTGCCCGTTAGAGCAGCAATTTGAGGACATGAAATTTCAAACAAGAAGGCACTTAAAATATCAGAGTGTGACCGAGGCAGACTGTGGAAATGAATTCCTGGGACATTAAAAATGAGAAAGGAGCTGAGCAGTCTGCAGAGATTGTGTGCCTGTTCCTCTGGGAGGCTTGCTGGGAGCTAGCTGCTGCCTTCCGAGGCCCGTCCGTGCCTTAGAAGCTTGCGTCTCTTATTTAAAAGCGTTCAAGTCTACATAAATGTTTGAATCTAGTCGAATCCAGCAGGCATAAGTCTAGCAAACCAGCTCTGAATTAAATATAATTCATCCAAGTAAAGGGGGTGAATATAAGACGAGAACCAGACCACTAGGAAAAATATACAACCATTATTTATAAAAATTTACTTGGGCAATTTGGATGCTCTTGAATTATATAAGGCTCAAAGAGAAGCCATTTTCAACTTGAATCTGAATTATGAGATGGCTCCTCGGAGTATAATGGAGGCTGGTCAGTCATTCACAGAGCGAGAAAGATACACTGTCTCTCAGTAGTGTGACCAATATACTGAGATTTGAATCTGACAGACAATGATTTATGTGGCTCCAATTCACGCTTGTGGAGGGAAGCTCCGTTTAGCCTTGGAATTCAGAGAAACTTAAATCTCACCTCCACACACAGTCTCTCAAAGACATGGACAGCAGCTGTCCATTTACTCATGTGAAGGGAGCCAGGGCCCAGGAAGGAGACAAGTTATTATTGTGCCTTTATACTTTTATATAAGTAGGAAAGGGGAGATTTAACTGGGATGGGGAGGTGGAGAGAAACAGCTGACAGCTAAACAGTATGGGAAAACATCATCCAGAAGCCTATTGTAAAATGCCTGGACATGCACATGCTTTTAATCCTAGCACAGGAGGATCTCTGTGAGTTTGAGGTCAACCTGGTTTACAGAGCAAGTTCCAAGATAGCCAGGGCTACCTTGTCTTGAAAAAACAAAACAAAACAAAACAAAAAACAACAAAAACAAACAAACAAACAAATAAAAAGTCCTGGATACCCCTAGCAGTCCAGGTGCCTCCCGACTCCTGGCAAGAAAGGGCTTCTATATTGATGCTAGGTTGTATTCTCTATCTGTGGCCCTTTCTTTGACCAGGTCAGATGGGATGCTGCAGAACAAACTGCACATACTCTGAAGGCCCTGGAGGTGGGGATCTAAGCTAAGGAGCTATAGAACCCTGGCAAGCCTACATCTGGGAGGGAAGCCACGCCCCCACGAGGGCTCTGTCCCCTAAGCTACCTTCTGCCCTTCCTTGTGAGCCAACTGTGGAAGCACCCCTCCCTGGCTCAGCTCTGGGGTGTCATCCCCACTATGGGGTTTCCCTCAGCCATGCATTTTCTGTCATTCATTTCCTGTTTCTAATGCCTTATGTTCATCGATGCTACCTTATTTCTTGGTTCTGACAGTGGGAGCAAGGATCTCTTCATCATTCATTCTGTATAATTTGTGATATTTCAATACCATCCTCACTCTCAGCCCTCCAGTCAGGGTCTGGAGGAGCCCTGACATCCAATCCCTGTCCCTGGAATGGGGGATGTCTTTCATAGGACAGCACACCAGCTTACCACACCCGGTTTGGATTCTCCAGTCTCCGATTGGGATGCCCAGGGCTTGACACACCAAGGCGTAGGCCTGAATGGCTTGGCAGAGGAGCGTGCCGTTGTCCCTCACGCTGCACAAGTCATACACACAGCTGTGCACGAAAGCTGTGGCATCCACAACAGTGCCACACTCCCACAGGGGACCGTCAGTCTTGTTGAGGAAGCCGCAGTAGTCAGAACCAAAGTAGAGAGCCTCGGTGGCCGCATCGCACTGGGTACAATTGTCCACACAGCCGGAGCCACACTTCCAGTCGGCATGGTAGACACGCCAGCTCTCTCCCAGGTCCAGCACCGACATGGCGGGCCTGCCATCTGGGCGGAGGAAGTCATCCAGTGGGTTTTTATTGTAGTTCCCACAGAGCCCGCAGGTGGAGTTTATGTAAGAGCCTGGGATGGAAATGGAGGCGTAGTGCTGGCCGTCAAACGTCACTAAGAGCCCAAAATCTGTTTCCACGGCAGTAGACATGCCACTCTGGTAGATTTTCACTGCCCCCAACTCTAAGGTGACAGGCAAAGAAGTCACCAGGTCATTAACCTGCCAACAGTAACAGTAGAAGGCAGGTGAGCGGGTGGCCACGCATGTGCTCCGGCACAGGTTGGCAAGGGATGGCAGGGCGACTGTTTATGGGGGAGGGGAGATTACTTAGGAAATGGTGAGCTCTGGGCCGGAAGGTGCTGGCCATTTGAGCCCAATAACTCTGACAGTTCTAGTGCCATTCGTGCATGCCTCTGGGGACTGGCTGGCTGGCGCTTTTCTTGCCCAGCGCCCTTCTTGCCCAGCTCTAGCCTGACTTCAAGCTTTTGCCTGAGAGGTACACCACTTTGATTTCCCTTTTTTATTTCTCTAAAGATTCATTAAATCCGAAGTATCACATGTGTTTTCCATGACCCCCTCACTAACTGCCCTTTGTACCCACTGTTCTCTTGCCAGATGTTATGTGGTTGTGCCACCTTTGGAATACTGTTGATCTTAGAGGTCATCCTAGGGCCTCACTCTGAGCATGCTGCACTGTGGTTTCCTGACTTCTGAACTACACCATTCAACATCAACAAGTCTAAATACTTGCTAAGTACCAGGCACTATGCCAGGATCCGAGAAGCACAGGGTTAAAGAAATAATATTCACCCTTGTTCCTCAAGGCGCTCTCCGCCTAGTGAAGAAGAGGAACACAAACAGATATTTATAGTAGTCAGTTTTAAATATGAATCAACGGGTGCAATGGGAGAACAGAGTGAACACTTAACCCAGCCTTGGGGACTCATACATGGTTTTTAGAGGCAGTTAAATCTGACTTGAGTTTTTAGAGATAAACTCAAGTTGCCAGATAAAAACCCTGCGGTGGGTGTTGAGCAGAGAATTCCAGGACAAAAGAATAAAGGCAGGGGAGTAGAGGTAACTGTGTGGGGTGGGAAGAGTCATGGGATGCTGAGGATTGCTGAGGAAATCAGTAGCCAGAGACGAAGCTGAAGACACAGACCAAGCCCTGGGGCTGCTCTGATGTCAGGCAGTGTTCTAAGACTTTAGAGTTGCCAAGTGAATTGATCAAAATACCCTTCCTTGTGTTAACCTAGCATTTAGCAAGGGAGACTAACCACTAGCAAAACGAAGGTGTACAGCATCTAAAGATGTGTAAATGAGGATTACAAATCCCAATGTTAGAAGGAAGTTTTATAGCTGTCAGCGAATGGTCAGGGCACAGCTCCATGGGAAGGTGACACCCGAGAGAGGAAGAAGCCTTGGGGTGAGCTGTCACAGGGAGAGACCAGCAGGCCCTCAGGTGGGGGTGCTCTGGGTGCTATAGTCATCAGGGTCTCCATGCGGCGGAGCTGAGCAAGCAGTGGCGGGCAGTGGTAGCTGATGTCAGGCAGGGTAGCAGCCAGAACAAGACAGGACTTTGGTTTTAGCCCTGAGCAACATGTTGAGCAAAGTGGGTGTTTAAAGCAAAGGATCCACGGAATCTGACTTCCACTTTGAAAGAACCACTCTGGCTCCCATGTTGAGAACAGGCCTTGAAGGCCCTTTAAAAACAAGACAGCACAAATAGACCTGAATTTCTACTCAGTAGGGAGCGAGCCCCTGAAGGGTCGTGAACAAAGAAATAACACAGGAGGTTTGCATTTCAGGAAGCTGATCCTGGCTGGCAGGAAGTGCTTGATGAACTAAGCCAAGATGAGCAGCAAGGAGCCTAGACAGGTACTGCCAGGGCCCAAGAGAAGACAGGGGTTAAAGCAAAAACCGGACACACAGTGGGGGCACAAGCTGCGCACCCCACTCGATTGTCCCTCACAGTCTCTCCTGTGGTTGATTCAGAACTGGGGGAAGAATCAAGAGTGAATCTTAATTATCTAGAAAACACGAACAGGTGGTTTGAAATGCTTCTAACAGAGAGTCAAACTTTACCTTCACAGTTACTGTGCCTAGCTTCTGAAGCTGTTCCTGTTCAAGACCTGGGGTGAAATGATTAGTCAGGGTCCTCGGTGAGCTTGACTTTAAATGCACTTCAGCTTCCCAGGCTGACCTAGATTCACGCTGGTTTCTGGCATATAGAAACATATGGACAGGAGCCTGACCTTCCATTTGGTCAGTACATTCCCAGTTGGAAATGCGTTGGTAAACTACCTAGGTATTGCACCCAAGGTTTACTGAAGTAAACACCTCAGGTATTCTCTGAGACTGGAAGCAGACCCTCAGCAGAATTACCCTTAATGGTCTACTCACACTGATGTTGGCTCTGACCAGTCTGTACCTCAAAATTCTAGTAACTTCTGCCCAGTTTAACTCAGTTTTAAAGTCACAACTACACTTTCAGGAATTTGTCCTAGTGACACCCCACTCCTGGTACCAGTGTTCTGTCCTAGCCTGCTTGAGTTGTAACGAAATCTTTATAAACCACAGAATATTCAAGAAGCCTGGAAATTCAGGATAGTTATGCCCACAAGTTAGTGTTGTAAGTGCCAGTTTTCTGGTTCATAGATATGTATTCATGTGATAGAAAGGGCAAATTAGCTTTCTATGGCCTTCTATAGGGCACTAATCATTGCCTAATTATTTCCTCCATCCCATCTTCTAATACTACCTTCAGGAGAATTTGTTAATGGAACATCAACATATGAATGGAGAGAGCATAAACCTTCAGACTGTGCTGATGATAGAAGACTGAAGAAGCCTGGGACACTGTCCTGCAGTTAGAAATGGGAAACCACTGGCGGTGGTGGCGCACATCTTTAATCCCAGTACTCAGGAGGCAGAGGCAGGCGGATCTCTGTGAGTTGTAGCCTGGTCTACAAGAGCTAGTTCCAGGACAGGCTCCAAAGCCACAGAGAAACCTTGTCTCAAATAAACCAAAAAGAAACGGGAAAACCAAGGAACTGGGTCATTTGCCTCTATCGCATAGGTAGGGCTAAGTCAATAGGGGTACAGAAAGCCATTTTATAGGAAAGGGAAGCCTGCCAGAGTGACAAACAATTTTCCCTTGTCCCTGTTGGGGTGTGGAAAAGTAAATCTTCTCTAAGATTGATCTAATTTCAAGTTCCAAGTACGTTAATTGCTGGATGCCTCCCTTCCCTCTCCCTTAAGTTCCTGTGCCTAGCAAGGAGACAAAGTCTTCAATGCCTCAAAGCAAAAGTCATCAGTCTCTGGATTGGCTACAGTCCCTACACCCTCACCATGGGTTCTCTGTCTCTGTTCTCATTCTCTTCTGGTTGGAGAGTTTTTCTCCCGGCCCAAGAGTGCACGGAGCTTTCTGTACTCTTGCTACAACCAGCCACCATATTTATGCTCCCCAAGACTCAAAGCAGGAGCCCCGGGAGAACAATAAATGCCCTTCACATGTGATGTATTGCTTCATTGCTACCTTTAATCCACTAGCAACAGACAAACCTCTTGGCTTTTCCTTCTCCTTGGGTTCTACTCACTTTCATTGTCAGCGGGTCTCTCCGAAGATGTGTGCAGGGACAGGACGGGAAGGGAGAAGAGGAATCACAAAGTGTGGGGCTTGGAAACGGTAATGTGGGACCAGCATGTGCTAAGTACCTACCGTGTGCCAGCCTCTGTGCTGCGGGATGTACGTGTTTGTTTTAGTCAATGTGCATGAAACCTTAAAGGTTCCTACATGTTTTCTTCACTGTAAATGAGGCTAGAGCTTGTGACAGAACCGGACAGCTACTAAGGTCCAAAGCCATGCTTCATCATTGCTGCCCCTGCCTGGATTAGCTTTAAGAAGAGGCAACAAGTCCAGGCTATTGTCTAGGTGCCCGGTAGGTGACACAACTTCCCCACCTTTACAGAAAAGATAGCATGGGTACAGGGCAGGTCCCACTCCATAGTCAGAGCTCTCCACACACCATGAGCTACGTGGCCTGCCCAGCCCCTGGAAGTACACTAAACCATTCAGGTTCATGGTGGGGAGAAACCAGAGAACCTCTCATAACTAGGAGACATTTGCTAAGTATGGACGCTCAGTCATGTTGACTTTCTTTGGACTTCATTAGCATACATAACCCAAATTGTTTATCATTTGAGTATGGATTCAGCAGGGAAAACCCCACTGAAAGAACGCTGCTTCTAATCCAGCAAATGGAGGCAGGGTTGGAGAAAGGGGGCATGTGGTTTGCAAGGGCGCAGCTTGGGTCATCCCAGGCACAATAGGGCTGGCTAGGAGGTCAGCTGCTTCCCAGTAGTCTCCTGCTCCTTCCTGTTTCCTGGGCCTCTCCCTGGCTGTCCCCGTATCACCCTGGGTCAGGGCCCTGCATCCGTCTAGCCACTCTGTCCAGCGTGGCAGGTGTATTCCAAGGCACTGGAAACCGTTTGGCAAAGGGAAAAGGACGCCGTTGTTAGCTTGCAGTTGGAGTCACATAACCTTTTCTTGCCGAAGCATTGGTATTCACATCCACAGCTCCCTGTCGCTACAGAAAATTGAGGAATCCGTACCCTATGCCTGGACGGCGGAATAGAGCCATGCAAAATTAGCAGAGCTGCTGGGCCTGAAAGAGACGACAGTGTCCTTTCTTTCATTAAAAAAAGAAAAAAGAAGTAGAAAGTCTGAGCGTGAGCAAAAAGGAATTTTAATCAAAATAGAAAATAGGGACAAAGCAAGACCCTTCCTTTTCAACTATTGGTATCAAACACACCAGTTTACAACACAGGCGAGCTGGCAAAGCTGGTGAAAAAAAATTAGCTGGAAAGGTATCTATCCATGGGGATAAAAATGGCCCTCAATGGCACCGTACAAATTTACATTGGAAAAAGTCCAAACTTCTGTACGAGACTCATTCGCTGATAGATGAACCTGTCCCTAGAGATACTGACCAAATAGCAAGCAAATCGGCATTTCAACCACAGTCGCAGCTCACTTTCCTAATTAGAAAGCCAATGGCCTGCACACACTTGAGGACGGCAGCACCAGGAAAAGGAAAATTGGTTCCCTGGTTTTGCCTTTTGTCGGATATGCGACCGCAATAAAAACTACAGCCCATTTTTTGTTAGTTCTGGGTGGCACTCTATTTAACAACCAAGCATGGGATTAAAGATTGCATGGGATACAGCAATCACCCCTTGTGGTCTCCAAGTTAAGACTGCTTGAATAAATACATGGTTACACCAAGGTCTTCATTAACATTATGAAAATTGAGGCCTCCATCAATTGAGTAATTGCCAGTAGCTCCTAGCCTTCCCTCTTTAGTCAGTGCCCCTGTAACAGGAGTCATTTACATATGCTAAACAGGCCAGCAGAGATTTGTGCTCTTCTCTGTCAGTGTGGGCAGAAGTGGCGGGTTTCTGCAGAGGAGCATTTGGGTAAAGCTTTCCTGGGATCTTTTCATACAGGACTCATTAAGGAAGTCACCAAAGCTGCTTTAGGGTGGTGCCTGTGTAGACATCAATCAATATGGAAGTTTCTCTGTGAATGAAACAAGAGTTCCCCGGGCAAAGAGAATCAGGGTGCTGAGTGGGTCAAGGATGACTCCAAGGCTATATACTGTCCAAGTCTGGACATGACCATATGACTTTAATTATTGCAAGTCAAGTCTATAAGGAACTAAGTTTTTCTATCTGTTACGGTGACTTCTGAGAGACATATACCTGTATGTATGTATATACATGTACATGTGAAAATATGTGCACATCAGTAAGGGAACTAGGAATGTGCATGTGTTTTTTTGCTTTTTTTTTTTTTTAAGATATGGTCTTGCTATGAGGCTTTTGCACAAATAAACTTCGACTTATTAAAGCATCTTCCAAGACAAGAAGGGCATCTACCTGTTTGGCACTATAGAAAGATGAACAACAAAACAGTAGACAGAGGAAAGCTTTCCCCAGGCCGAAGTATCTCTGGATTCTCCATCTCCCCACGATGTATGGAGAGGGTCTTACCTTGACTTTTCCATAGCTTCCTTTAGGGATGAGAATCTTGTAGCCATTGACCTCAACTGAGAGCTCCTTCACCCACGAGACAGCAGAGCCCCCTCGGTGCTCGTTCTTGGCCTCCACACTGAAGAAGGGGAGGCTGGAGGTTTGCAGACACTGTCGGGCCAATAGGTAAGCACAAGAGCCTTGGAAGTGGAAGAGGAAGCCGTCGAAGGTGTGGTAGTGTGGCTCCCCGAACACCACACAGGTGCTGGTCTCCACGGGGCTGCAGTAGAAGAACCGGCCCTTGGGTTCGCACACCTCATAGGGGCTGCAGGAGGCTTCCTGACAGTAGATCTCATTGTTAAAATCCAGACAGCGGCACTTGACGGTGCAGTTCAGGTCATCCCAAAACACCTCCCCTCGCCGAAGGAACTGTCCTGAGAATAAGGACAGCAGAGCCAACACTTACTACTTCCCCTCTGTGCCAGGCGCTGGGACAAAGGCTTGGCTTTGATTATGCCTTCTCGACCCACCCATGAACCTACTTAGGTAGAGATTAAGGACTGTCACCCTCATTTAACAATTGGGGAAACTGAGGCTTAAGAGCAGTTGAATAATTTCATTTAACGCCGCTCAGCAACTCAGTCAAGATTCCAAGCGGAGTGGGTCTGAATCCAGTGTGAGTTGCTGGCATTGTTAACTCCCCAGCTGGTGAGCAAGCCCACATTCAAGCAAAGACACATTGCCTTCGTCTGTGGGAAAGCCTCTGACACTCAGGAGCCATTTCCTTTTCAAGAATACGAGCAAGGGCATTCCAAAAGCAGACCCAGCTGATAGGACTGGGTCTCGGGACTCAGCAATCAGTTGTTCCTTTCCTAATTGGTTCATTTAATCAACAGTCTAGGCAGCATGTACGCAAAAAGGTCAACAGCACAAATCAGGAGGCAGACATAAATCCCAGCTTCCTGGGAATAGTCTAGAAAAGACTGACCTCTTCTGTGCTACTTTCAAAGGTTCATAAATACTACAGATGCTGCTCAGGCTGAATTTCAACCCTTGCAAGTTGTTTTCTCTCCAGCTCAAGACTGTGCCCAAGTCTGGTATTCCTCTTTCTTAATCTTCTGGAGAGAACGTGCTGACCAAGTCTAGGTCGGTGGAAGGACCAGGGGAATTACTTTAAGGCGTGTGCTAATTTTTAATAAATATTCACTACAGTTTATTTGACAGACATTTAATCTTTAAAATCACTTCCCTAAATAAATTATGTAAAACACACATACACACCAAGACTTAATATCTTGCAAGTTGTACAAGTCTACCATCTTAACCCCAGAAGAAGGCAGGGGACTGAAGGAACAGCTCTTTCTATATCTGTCCAACAAGAATATGTCTCAACAAGCAATTATGCCTCCTACCTGTTGAGATCTGCAGCTAAAAGGAGATAATAGATGTATTCATATTCCCAGTAGGTTGTATGTATCCGCCCTTAAAACAGACCCTAAGTCCTCTAGCACTTTGGCACTAGCTCAAGGTTGCACATCTTTTAACAGCCTTCATTCGGTATCAATTCCAGCCTCTGCATTTCCAGGCTTCCAATAAATGAGAGCAAAATGACTCTGAATAGAGGAGGTTTGGAGCAAAAGGTAGATGCTCTGTGATAATTTTGTTTGTGCAATGATGATTTAATAAGCCAGCTCCATGGAACCGAGTCCCTTGCTATAACCCAGGCCAAATCCCAATCTCATTAGATTGATATACGTCCAGTGGCACATAAAAACGCACAAGTCCTGTGTGGATATTGAATTTGCCCTGCATATGAAACCCAAACATATAACTCAAGAGGGAAAGAAAGCCGTGAAAGTGGGAACATTGCACACAGCCGGCATCAGACTGTCCCCACAACTCTGCCTGCCAATGCTGTCCATCATCACGGTGCTCATTCCCAGGACTCAGGTGCAAGGTTGCCATTGAGAGCTCACGTTGCACTCAGCAGTCAGTGAACTCTACAGTGCTTGAGCAAAAGGGAAGACATGCTAGGGTGAGAGTCTGAGCCGAGATGAGGAGGCAAGGGGATAGCATCTCAACAGCTGTTAACTAGTGTGATGGGGAGACTATCAACCAATCACATCTAATTAGGGGGTGGCTACCTGGGGCCCAAGTAGAAATACTGGTAGATCCAGGTGCGCCTGCTCTCTTTCTCCCAGGACCTATTGGATTTCGGACCTTCCATGCTTGTAGCATGAGTTTTCGCTTTTCAACTATTAAAAAAATATAACTGTTGTTCTTGAGCTGGTCTGGTTATTTATCGTGCCGACCTAATTTGTCAGCATTAGTGTTGTGTTGATTTTCCCAAAAGGGAAGAGGGACAATCTCAGAAATCACATGGGGGCTTTGGAACTAGATTCTTTCCTACCCAGATTAATACCCACTTAGCTGCATAGCGCTTCTTGCTATTCCAGCATGAAGGACTTCACGGAGTCCACAAGGCTAAGATGCCCAGGCAAGCCATCCGCACACACAACCTTGCCTGAGGGCAAAGTCAAGAGGTTAGGTAAATCAGTAGGTGAATGCAGGGAGCATGGGAACTTCAGACCATATGAAACTGGCTTTTCTATGTGGTGAAAATTGAAGCTGAGTCAAGAGAGACATCTGGCAGCAAAATAGGCAGACCATGTTTTCTACCCAAGGAGGAGCGATCTCCTTAGCCCAAAGCAAAAGGTTCTTACAGATCTGCAATCACTTTGCCCATCACATCCTGACTTCCACAATACTGTGTGCTGTGTTTTTTATTTGTGCTACACTATGTCACCATTATTTCTGTGGTTATTTCTTTTGCTGTAGTATTGTCATGGGCAACTATAACACTGACATCTCTGCTGAAGAGTAGCTGGGGTTCAGTGGGTCTCTTACGCTGTTCTTTAAAAAGATAAAGTGGATGGATTTGGTGCATCAGTGGACATGTGAATAGATGGATAGATAAGAAGACTAACGTAAGGTTGGGAGGATGGATGGATGGGTGGATGGGTAGGTAAGAGAACGGGAGGATGGGTGGATGGGTGGATGGGAGGATGGGCTGATGGGAGGATGGGTGGATGGGAGAACAGGAGGATGGATGGATGGGTGGATGGGTAGGTAAGAGAATGGGAGGATGGGTGGATGGGCGGATGGGAGAATGGGAGGATGGGTGGATGGGAGGATGGGCTGATGGGAGGATGGGTGGATGGGAGGATGGGTGGATGGGCGGATGGGAGGATGGGTGGATGGGCGGATGGGAGGATGGGTGGATGGGAGAACAGGAGGATGGGCAGATGGAAGGATGGGTAGGTGGGAGAATGGGAGGATGGGTGGATGGGAGGTGGGCTGATGGGAGGAAGGGTGGATGGGAGGATGGGTGGATGGGAGAACAGGAGGATGGGTGGATGGGCGGATGGGAGGATGGGTGGATGGGAGAACAGGAGGATGGGTGGATGGGAGGATGGGTGGATGGGAGGATGGGTGGATGGGTGGATGGGCGGATGGGAGGATGGGTGGATGGGTGGCTAGGGGAATGAGTGAATAGGATGGTAGATGGAGATGGGGTGGGTAAAGAGGGGAATATTGGATTGGTGAGTAGCTCGGCAAAAGGATGGAGAGGTGGATGATGGTCACTAGATGGGCATCAGATAAACAGTCAATTTCTTGCTTCTTGTTGCTGTAGCCTCTACTTCTACATACAGAGTTGTTAATAGAAATCCTGTTTCCTGAATCCTTTGAATACATAGGAGGCAGGAATCACTACCCAGGGATGCTCCTGTGAGAACTCCAGGGCTATTATGCAGTTCTGAAGAGATTTTGGTAGTTGAGAAGAGAAGCCACCACACTCCAGAAACCAATGTAAAGGGAACTCACCGAGGAGCCTGTTCACACAGACTAGGAGCAGTTTTGATTCCCCCAGTCCCTGCAATGTCTTCCTATCCCTCTGAGGATTTTAGAAGCTCCCCTGAAAAGTCTGCTACTTTTTTCTTTCTCCTTGTACTAGGAGCTCCTGATTTACCACTACAGGGACTTGGCGACACTCCAAGTTCACCCACTCCTGTGGCTCTGCGGCATGCAGATGGCAGGAGAAGAGTAAAGATGAGGATGGAATCTTAAAGAGGAAGCAACAACAACAACAAAAATAACGTGAGGACAGGAGGGCTCCCTTCTGTCCATGTGGCTGAGAAATAACTTAGGATCCTGGTGCACTTTGGAGATAGTCCAAACTAGTAGCTGCCTGCACCCTACAGGCAAGGGCTTGGAAGTATACCGCACGCAGTGTTCCTCCCGGGCTGATGAACGTGCGTGCTAAAATTACCTTGATCTCTACCAGGCAGCTGAAAGATGTCAAAAGAGTAAGCCATCAGGAACAAGTCCGCCCCCGTGGCTGGAAAGCTCGCCTGTCAATCTAAGGGAAAGGAACCCTGCTCTGTCAGAGAAAAGAGGAAAGGTTTACCCCTGGAGGTGCAGCCATTGGCCGGGTCGATTTCCTTCCCGTCAACTTTAAATGCCCAGCGTCCTGGAACATTGACATTCGTGGTCTCTTGGATATTTACAATCTCAGGAGTTCTTGATCCCGGTAGGCTGAAGAAATTTGTGAGGTTTCCACCATTAAATCCCGCCTGGAGCATGAGAAAGAGAGAGAGAGAGAGAGAGAGAGAGAGAGAGAGAGAGAGAGAGAGAGAGAGAGAGAGAGAGAGAGAGAGAGAGTTTTGAGTGAACATCATTTCTATTAGTTATCTGAGCTAGCTACTTGTTTTTGTTTTTTTTGTATTTTTAGTTTTTTTGAGACAGGGTTTCTCTGTGTAACAGCCCCAGCTGTCCTGGAACTAGCTCTATAGACCAGGCTGGCCTCAAACTCACAGAGATCCGTCTACCTCCCCAGTGCTGGGATTAAGGGCATGTGCCAGCACTGCTCAGCGCCAACTACTTTAAGAATCCATCACACCTGGAAACAAGAGGTTCCTTTTTCCCTGAACTCCACCAGGCCACCATTCAAGGTGTGGAAGGCCTGTCTAGTTCACCCCATGCCAAGATTAAGGTAGAAAAGATGAACAAGGCTAGCCCCTCAGTGCAACTACAAGATCAGACATGTTTCTAGAACAAAGGTATCGGCAGGGCTCTGTCCATGATGCTAAGCAAAGCAAGCAAAGGATGTAACAATTTAAATCTACAAGAGGACGAGACGGGGAGCCTCTTACCTGTGCCATCACACCCCCAAGGCCTGTCAGGGGGTCGCCCCCACTCGCCGTCCCGGTAGTCCAGTTGATTTCATAGTAATTAAAGAGTGTGAATGTGTAGGAGCCATCGGACACCAGCACGGACTGGAAGGTGTTCACCTGCAGAATATGCAGAACAAGCTCAGGAGCTCCTCACCCAGTGGTGGCTCCCGGCCACACCACAACCTCTATGGACGCCCCCCTCCACCCTACCACCAAACAGTTCTGAACTGTACTGCTTCCCGGTCCTCATGCTCTGTCTTTTCTAGAAATTTGTCCTTGCCTCCAGTGCAAAAAAGCAAGATGTGTAGGACTGTGTATCCAAATGAGAAATTGGCTGAGATAAACCTGGAGTCTGACTCAGTGCTCCCCCCACCCTGCCCCGCCCCTCCCCTTGACATCTCTTTTGGACCAAAACAGAAGACTCAGAGGACCTGTCTGAGCATGCTATGACTTGAGAACACCTATAGATGGCAGCATGAGAATAAACTATAGGAAAGAGTCAAGCCAGGGATCTCAGCACCAATACCTGCACCCACAGCCAGAGTGGGCAGGGTGGGGAGGGGAGGGACGCAGAGAACCCAAAGCTCCAGTACATTGATCCTCTGGACTGGGCTCTCCCAGTTCCTGGAAGACATAGCTAGTCCGGATGAGGCGTCTCCCCTTTTTAAAATGAAAGTTGGGAAGTGATTTTTAAGAATAACTTTCTGGAAAGAAAATATTCCTCTAATTGAGCATTTATGCATGACTTAGTATCTGCAAAATCATCAGTGCTCATCCATAACTTGGACTGAAGCTAAGATGGGCAATGGTTTCAGTCCATTCCATTTAGAGCTAAGTAACTACAGACTAAGGGAAATGAGTTGCTGGAAACTGAGCAGTGACAGGGTCATGGAACATGGGATCTCCCCAGTCTACCTCTCAGGACATGGTCACTCTATGCTGCCTTAATCGCAAACTTCTGAGAGGACAGAGATGTTACATAAATTCAAACCAACCTTGCAGTTGGTACTCAGATATAAGATGCATCAAGCTTTGACCTTTCCTATTTCCCTTTCCTAATCCCCCACCCTTGGACCTGTGTTTTCAGGTAATGCAGATCAAAATAGAATTAAAAGTAGCCATTATGACCTTTCTCTGTTCAAGCCTCATCCTTTTCCTATCTGCCTGAGAGCGTCCCAGTTAGCATTCAGCGAGAGGGCAGAGGAAGACCCAAATTCCTATCCTGTGTAATCAGACTGGGGTGGAGGATCTTGGAAGCCCATTCTAGACAGTCCCAGGGAGGAGTACCTTGCTAATAAAGAAAAGCCCCTTTTGTGAAAGAGAGCCTTCTCCTCCGGCGCTGTGCCTGCCACAGCCGATGGCGTTTATGATAGAGTTGGCTGTGTATATGCCTTCATTCTTTGGGTTCGTTCAACAAAAGAGGAAAGTGGGACACAGAAATGAATGATCAATAAACTCGAGGTTTCTACAAGATCACTAGTAGGGCCAGATTCAAAGGATAGATGCAAAGTTAGGGTCATGCAAGGACCGAAGCTTGACCCTGTTCATAGTAGGATGCACCTTGAGAAGTGAATTTCTATCAACTTTAGGTTGGAAATACCTGTGGCTCAAGCAAGTCCTGAGAGTACCTCCCCAAATCACGCCATCTCTTGTTACCCCTAAACCAACCAGCCACCCCAAAGCTGACCTGTCTAACATATGCACACTCCTCAGGTGTTCACACATACACATACACACAAACACACACACACATACACATATACACACACATACACATATACACACACTTACATACACATACATATACATACTCACATACACACACATATACACACACATACCTATGCACACATTTTTTTCCAATACTCATTTTAAGACCTTTCTAGATCTGTTTTTGCACACGAATTCAGAGAACTTCTCAGGATACTACCTGGGGGAAGCGCCTGAAGAAAGCGGTTAGGAGCCAGCCTACAGAGTTCAGCATGAAGCCTCTGCTCTGTCTCTTAGGAGGTTTGAACCCCTCTTATTGTCCCCTTGGAACATAGCACTTGGGGAATTTTTATGGGGCTTAAGAAACAGCCGACTCCAGGGCTAGCACATAGTTAAAACTTCAGTAAACACCAGTTCTCCTTAAACACATCCATTTCCTCTTTAGTTGGGCTTCCATGGCACTTCCTTTCCTTAAGGTCTCTCCAATCCCCTATTTAGTGAACCCAGGGATAAGCAGGCAGTCTTGGATTGGAGAGGTGGATCCATATCATAGATAGGGATGATGGGCACTTTGCTGTTCTACAGAAACCATCTTTTTCTTTTCTCTCATAGAGCTCAAATCCCTCAAAGTTTCACTGTTCATCCTCATGGAAATAGATCTTACTTGCTTCAGAAACTCACCCCAAAGTAGGAAGCAGAAAACACCCACATTATCTGGCCATCTTTACAGCCAGTAGAGGTTTCGGTAGAGGAAAAATGGTGGTCAGCATTTGATGGGCATTTCTTCTCTCCCCTACCCCTTCACTGACACTAAAATTTATCGATTGCTGGCACCCTGCATTCTAGCGCTGTAAGATATGAGGCTTAAAGAACATAAAGTATCACCTGAGGAGTCGTTAGCGATCCATAACATGACAGAGGGAAATGCATGCTTCTTTAGGGGTTATTTCTAGCCAATGCATCTGCCGTTTATACGTGCGTCTTTCTGTTCTGCAGGACCTCTTAGCAATAAAGTGCTTTGAGCTTCTCTAGTCAGATAATACTAAACCACATGCTCATTGCATCCTAGCCATGAATTGCAAGGCCAGCACTTTTGAACCTCTCTCTGGTACCTCTCTCTGTTCTACCCTAAATAGTCAACTCATTGCCAGGAAAACAGATGGAATTAGAAATAACCCTAGGAAAGAAGAGAACAGATATTTTTAAAGCATCTTTGCTTACTAGGGAGCTGGAGTTGAAGATGCATGTGTTTGCAACTTCAAAAACCTCCATTATTGTGGTCACCCAAACAAGCTGTACGTGTCCATGGAAACTGGGGTTTTTCCCCTTTAGGCAGAAAGTTGATTGCCTCTATGATATTACCAGAGATAATCTTTTTTATTTGACTTTTATTTGACTGCTCATTTGGGATCTCAGAGCAGATGTTGAAACTTTACTCAGGAATTGCTTTAACTGCCCACTCTAATTAACATCAAATATGAAGCATTTCAGCCCTGGTCACAATAAAAAAAAATGTCATAACATAATAAAATGAACCAGGCTGTTTGTTCCCAAATCAGACACCCTGCTTTTCTCTTCCTATCATATTTTATTGAGGGGGAGAAAAGGGAAATTATTGATAGTGAGAAACATTTGTGCCCCTGGCGAGAGAAAACGGCCTTTGTGTCCCTCAAAAGATCCCTAATCGCATGGCCTTGAACAAGTCTCGGGGTCTCAGTTACTCTCTCACAAAATCGAGTGCTGCCTCCTGCAAGAGTATTGTCAAGGGACGCCTCTTGGACACTGGTAATGAATTGTGACAGGTGACGCATCTGAAATATTTCAGCTGACTGGACTGGTTCACACTGATATTTCCCTCTGTTTCCTGGAAAGTGGGTGGCAAGACCTATTAGTGTAACTCAAGCGAGCTGACATTCCTCAGCTCTAGCAATTAGACTGCAGCTCGGTAGTGAGGACAGCTAAGAACGAGGTGTCAGAGGCCCGCGCGGGAAGGGGGAAAGTTGAATGATTACAGGCGTGGTGCTGCTGCCTCCATAGAACGTGACTTCCTCCCAGGTCACGATGAAAACCCAGGTGGCAGAGAAGGTCGCCATGTCTTTGAAGTACTTCCTGATGTCCTTGGTGGCTCTTCTCAAGATGGCGGGGTCCATAGTCTCTCTGTAATAGATCTCCCCCCGAATTCCATTGTGCACATCTGCCCAAAATGGAGCAATGAAGGCCCTCCCGTCCGTCAGGGGAAAGGACTCCGGCGTAAACTGGCTCACTAGCACGTTGAAGGAAACAACACCATTGTTATTGACCTATAAAAATAAGAGATGTTTTGCACAGGGGACCTGAAACAGGGAAACTTCAGAGTCACAGATTAAGACAGACACACAGCCAATCACCTGGATTAAAAGGGCTTTTAAATCTCTGACTTTGAAGCCCTGAGTACCTGCTCCCAGGGCTCAGACGAGGAGGTTCGCTTCCTCCCAAACAGTCTCATTGGTTTTCTTTCACTTTCAATTTGTAGCCAGCGTCATTCCTTATTAATAACCAGCCTCGTTTTCCTGTTCTCGGTCCGATCTCTATTTGCATTTATTAAATGCTACTGGGTTGTGGGGGGGTGTGTGCGTGTGCGTGTGTGTATGTGTGTGTGTGTTAGGTCAACCTGGGGATAATGAGACAAAAAAAGACTAATTTGTTGAGAGCCACAGAGTCACAGATGCAAACCAGACAGGGGAAAACCAACAAACTCGAAAGTACAGTTCAAGTTAATAATTGAAGCACTTCATAGCGTACCCCAAGTCTTACTCTATAATGAGTCAAGGAGAGATGACTCAAACACCCCTTCGCTGAACTCAGATCTCAGGGTGAGCCGTATCATGCTCTGGGTGAGACATAAACAAACAAAGGAAAACTTCTCTTGCTATTGTAAGTTCTTCCTCACTCAGAAAAAGGACAAGGTTAAGAGTAAGGATGTCCAGTCTCTGTCCAGTTCTTGTCATTTGACAGTGTCTTTGTGCCATCGCTGCATAGAAATTCAGACATGAGTACTTCGCATTGCATGTAAAAATACTACCGAGTGGTGATTGTTTTATGACCTGCAAAATGGCTTAGGGATAACAAAACCTTACTGCAGTGTGTTCCCTCAGTCCATTCCGGACCTGAAATCCATCCTGTGTCTGAGAGAAACACCCGTGTCAGGAATACTCGCAGTTCCTGGGCAGAGGAAAGCCGGGGATGATTGCCCTCTACGTCACACTGTTTGTTCTATTCCCACCAATCAGTAACAGGCTAGGCATTAGCAGTGACCCTAGTTCCTTGGGGAAGTGCTTTGCCGCTAGACTGAGGACACCTCAGCAGGCATCGGAAGAAATTCTGTGAGGTTTTGGTGTGAGAGGGCCAGAGCAGGGGAATGTTGGAATCCTGTTGTCTTCAAGGAACAAAGAACCACCCAGAGGTCTTTGGATGATCGAAAGACTGCACTACTCAAAGCACTGGGAACTCGTGGGATAGTTTACCCCCGCCCCCACCCAATGATCCTGCCCTCAACTATGGTTTCTCCTTCTGCAAGGCTATGAACCTTGAGGCTCTATGTCACACTGTGCAATGGGAGAGAAAGAGGAACTGGCTGAAATACAGGCTCTAGGGGCCTGGGAGGCTAAGACTCCCAGAATGGAAGGCCTTTCATCTTCAAAAGCAGGTCAGCATGCTTCAGAACTCACAGTCAGCTCCCTCAGACACAGTCCAGGGAGGCCCCCTCTGTGAGGAGGATGCCAGAGCCATGTATTTGCTAGGGGAGAACCGGTTTAATTAAAACACAGAGGCTCACCTGCAGAGGAGTTTGGCGGGCGGAGTGGGGGGGGAGACGCATGTGTTTTGATTGTATTCTATTTGTATTCTATGGTTGAGAGCAGTGGCTCTCAGACTTTTGGGGGCACTAGGATTACCTGGAGAGCTCATTAAGGCAGATTAGTAGGCTCGCTCCCCCGGTTTCTGAGTCAGCTGGGGTGGAAGGTGACAAGGCAGGTGGCAGGTGGCGCTGCCCTTGGTTCAGGAACCCTTCCTTAGAGTAGTGGGAGAGGGGGTGATTTTCTCGCTGCACGCCAGCAACCGCCAAAGCAGCAGCCTCGGGGCAGACATGGAAATGCTCCAAATTCATTTGTTTGTTCCTCCAGGATAGGGCACAGACCTAGGGTGAGATGCCGCAGATTCTGCCTATGCCTCCCTTGGTCCATGAAGGCAGAGATGAAGACAGGCTCAGCTGCTCCAAACCACAGTCTCCCTGGCAGCAACTTAAACCCTCCAAATTACACAGCCTGAGAAGGCAGGTGCCGGGAGAGCTCTCACAGCCACGGAAGCACTTCCTAGCGCGGGCTCAGAGACGGCACAGGCTCGACAATGGCACCCTCTGGCACAGCTACCAACCTGAGAAGGGTGGCCAGTTCTGCAAACAGCTTTCATGCAATCATTGATTATCCATCTCTCGCGCTCCAGCTCAGCCTCAAATTGGTTGGAAGCCCAAGAAGAGCAGATGCCTAAACTTTCCATACCCCCAGAAGGGAGCGAAAAAATGATATTGCTCCTATTGTGGCTCATTGTATCTTTTTTTTTTTCTTTTCTTGTTGAGTAGCAGAAATGATGTGCGCGGCATTGGAGCCTCTGCTTCACTTCGGGGTTTAATCACCCACAAAGGCGATTTATTGCCCTGTATACTCCTCCACTATGAACATTAGCCATTAAATATACCTTTGACTTTCTTAATCATAAAACCCATCAGCTCATGAAATCTCAGGACTTGTCGTTTTGGCCGCCGATAAATCCTCTATTGTCAGAGCCCTGGAAAGGGGTATTCAAAGTGCTTTCCTTAATGACAAACAGAAGGGAGAAGCGCTCAGGAGCCGCTGCTGCACTTACATAGACGGTGCGGTAAGGAACACCAAAGAAGAAAACGGGGATGGCCAGCTTAATCTCAGATGAGCTTCCATCGTCTACTTTAGGGGTTTTGGTGTCATTCTGCCAAAATGGATACATGAGCTCCCTGGGCTGGGCTGTCAAGAGAGATGGTGGTTACAAAGATTAGATGGCAGCTGCCACTTCCATTCGGCAAGCTCCTCCCCTCCCACCCACTAAAGTCAGTTTGTCTGAGTGTGGTTTGTAAGCCAAAGGCAAGGCAGACGGCCTTTCCACCCTGAGTCTATGCTATACCTAGTCCATGATCTTTGATCTTCTGTCTCTGGGGGAAAAAGGGACACACACAGTCTCTACTTAAAGCAAAGACCTACGTGCTTTATTATTGTGTGCCCGTGCATTGGAGAGAGCAGTGGTGAGCGTGGGTGGGAAGGTCATGCCACCGTGGGTACCTGGAGCTCTCAGGGTATGGAGGCAGCCTTTAGATCTGCATGGCTGAGGAGGACTTGCTTCTTGAGTAGACAACCAGATGGTGAGAAGGTAGGTGTAACCAGAGAGCACCCTCCGAAGCTAAGAATTCTATTTACCAGGAGGGTCCCAAGAGTTTTTTCCTAAGACCCCGTCCTTCCTGCCACACAACAAAAGGCATCAGAGCCCAAGAGGAATAAAATTGGAACCAGCACAAAGTGGGGTGAAAAGAGTTGGTAGTCACTGCCTGTAAGTGACCTTGACCGAGACTGGCCCAAGGCTCTCTGCCCAAGCTCTAGTCACAAAAATCAGACATGGGATTCTCCAACAGAGGGAGTTTTGTGTGTGTGTGTGTGTGTGTGTGTGTGTGTGTGTGTGTGTACGTGGAGTGCTGAAGTACTCTGTAGGGTGGACACAATGTTCCTCCTGGTCCTCTTAGTCAGAGATGAGGTGTTACACAGACCCCTTCCTGGATGCTTGGGGTGCAAACTCTTGCAAGGTATGGCCCAGACTGGTGGGAAAAAAATAAGACAATGTCCCCAGGGCCTATGCTACCAGGGACCTGGCACAACTGCACCTCTGAAGTAATCAACATGTCATGTCTGGTGTCACTTTTCTCTGTCACTGTTCTTTCTCCTTTTGAGTGAAAGCTGGATAACAACATTTTTCTTCCTTTGAAAGTTTATCTGTAGTTTTCTGGGGGTGGGGGGTGGGGGTAGCTGATCCATGTGGGGGTGGGGCAGCTGATACACGCTGGGCTGTGGTCACAGCCCTCAAGCCTGTCTGTCCAGAAGCTGACACCCAGTCTCATGTCACCCCTCTCTCCGGGAAAATCCCTGCTTTGCACTGATGGAGCTGATACAGGGGAGGACAGCTGGTCGTGGCCAGTTCTTCCCCTTGGGGAGCCTTTTAGTAAGCGGCCAACAGCCCCTGAAAAGAGCTTGCAGAGTGGACAGACAGCAGCCTGGAGGGCCAGGCAAAGCGCCCGCACCTTCGCTCTGGAGTTGGTGCAGGTCTGCCCGGATAAAGGTTCACTCTCTGGAGGACAGCATCAAGAAAGCAGGGCACTAGTCCAGTCATTAGTATTCACACATTATGCCGCGCATCTCAGAAGTCTGGGAAACTGACCAAATCCTAACCTGTAGGAGAGGCTGTGGCTGATTGAATCTCGGGAGCTCTCAGCCAGTGATCTGGGTTTGATGTCACAATCAGTATTTAGAAAGGCTCTTTGAGCATTCTTACATTTTGGTAACAACGTGCAAATATTTAGAAGACAAAAACTTCAAAAAAACTGTTTGTAATTCTTACTCTGGTATTAAACACAGGTACTTATTACATTTGAAGGTGATAGATTGCCTTGAATTGCTAGCACATATAGAGGCAAACTACAGGTTTGTCCTTCATGGGGAACTTTTTGGGAGTCATGCCATGGCATGTAATCCTTTCCAGGCAAAGGTCTAATTGGTATTTTGCACAGCAGTGGCCAATCTGTCTGGAGAAGGGAAGATCCAGCTTGCTTTTAAGGACACAGAAAGCATTGATGATGGAGACCGCCCTAACTCTCTGTTTGTTCCAAGATTCTTCACTTGGTTTGTGATGTTGAACAGAAATAACAGCTAACAGTTATTCTCAAGAATATTACAGATAAGCACATCCAACACCATACAACCTCAATAAAGATTTTCTGAATAAACAGGACACTCCACAAAAGGGGACAGAAGTAAACAGCAGTGATTGCCATCTTAGAACCTATTACCATTGAAAACAGCACATTTGGCAGCATGGCCTATGGCTAGTGTCAGAGTCAGCCACAGAAACACTATCCCTACCCATGCTTGCTCTAAACTAGGAACTACACAGTAAGTAGAGTTGTGTTTCTAGGATTTCTCCTTTTCACCAAAGAAAAACACACTTCCTTGGAGTAGAGGTGGAAAATGGAGTCGCTGGGATTATTGGAGGGAAATCACTCTATTGTTACTTTGGGTTACGTAATACAACTATTAATTCACCCAATTCTAGGACAGTGGGCATGATCGTAAAGGAAAGGTCCTTCCAAGACCTGGAACCATGTGGCATCTGAACTTAAGCAAAACAAAGGTGCTTTGGAATATAAACCCTAGAAGAACAAGATGTACACGGATTGCCCTATCTTTCTAATCTAAAAGCCCAAGAACAGCAGGAGGAAGACATACACATAGTTCTTTGCTCACTTAAGGCAGAGACAGAGAGAAAAGAAGGGATCATGAGCGCTCAGGGAGCTAATTAACTTATTCCATTTGTAGTTTTACATTTTTTGGCCAACATCATCGGTCCCTGAGAAACAGATCACCAACACCATCGTTACTGCTGCAGCTTCCTAACTTGGAGCTAAAATAAGAACACTCTTTAAAGTCTCCAGCATATGCTAGATGGGATCGATGATGAGAGAAGTGATGGACAACCTCAACTTCTACATTGAGAATTAGTCTGCATTATTTTAAAGACCTTCACCGGTATATACAAATTGTATTCAAAGTTAAATAAGAAAAAGTGAGCATCATTCAAAGTTAATGCATTTTACCCTTGACAACAGAGTTTAATTTACTTTTTTCCCCACCTTGTTGTATCTGCAGACACATGTACACCTGCCCTTGCAATTATGATGCCAACAAAAGTGTCTCTTTATAAATTCAAGAGCGTGCTGATCAAGAGCTTTATGAGATTCTGTCGTACTCACCTTGGTGCTGAACAAGTGCGAAGATGAAAGAGACCCAAATTCTAAGTAATGATGAATAATTCATCCTGAAATTTTAAAAAAAGAAAAAGGAAAAAAAAATCCCCTGCTTGCCAGAGTAAATAGAACACTAGGTGTGTTTGGTGGCAAACCCCCGAGACACACCACAACCATCACAGAACACATTCACATCACAGCGTCAATCCTGCAGAGTCAGTCGGAATTCCCAGAAGGCTCATGGGTCCTCCTAAGTTTAACACTTGGGGAACAAGGTAGACCTCCCCAGAAGAAGACTACCTAGAAGTGTACATGGGTGGTCAGGGAATTAGAGGGGAGTCGATGCAACTTGCAAGGAGCAAGGAAGGGAAAGGTGTCTACTCTGCATCTGATTCAAACAAAATAGCATCCAACTCCAAAAATGCAGGACCCGGACTGGGTCTCGGGAATGCTAGCCTCTATAAGACCCAACAGTCCTAATCTCACAGGGCATTCTCTATCAGGGTCAAAGAAATGTTGGTTAAAAGACCATGTGTTTCTCCAGGTAGGAGGATTTAGAGTATGTCATCCTCTTCTCAATGACATGGAGCCAATCCAGTATTTTACTAATCAGACTCACGGGTGGTCTAAGATTGCCCACCGACATTCTGCAGTGAAATGAATGATCGATGGTTGGCTTTGGTGCTCAAAGAGCATCACACCAGAGTGGGTCCTTGGAAATACAACAGAAATAGAGCCCGGCACGTGAGCAACTCGTTAGTTTCAGGAAATTAATTAAAAGTAGGAACATCACAAAGCTGAACTCGTTTGCATGTTAATTTACGCTCAGTTGAGCGGGTGGCTTTACCCTCTGTTAGGAACGTGGATAGTCTGCGCTGCTCCAAAAATGCTGAGATGCAAACACACCCGCAAGCTCCAAGTTCAACATGCACCTGCTTGAGAACCCAGGCGCAGACCAGGAAACCTGCTCCCAACCGCGTTCTTAAAGATAAACACCCTACTCTTATCATTTGAGGTTATCAGTTTTCTTTTTTTTAAAGCCAAACTTTTAGAAGAAACCAATGAGTTGATACTGTGAGAGTCTCATGGCAATCTTCAGCTATCAGTCATGCCCATAGAGGTCTCAAGCATACAGCAAATCTAGTTTGGCTGCAAATGGCAGAGAACTCCAACAGCTATCACATGCAGCTCGGGCGGAGGCAGCGCAAGCTTCAGGCTGGAGGCCTTGGGGGAGCAGCGCGGACAGCAGCAGCAAGGAGGAGTCATTTAGATAGTTGTATTTATGAAAAAATGCCACTAACCTGTTCTGTCGAGGCTGGAGGAATTGAGTGGGAAATAATAAGCCAAATCTTGGTGAGTCCGGAAAATTAGGTATAAGAATTCACTCCGGTTCTCTCGTCTCTCTGCCAATTATTTCTGATCCCTGAAATGACGTCCGAATCCTGAACTCTTAAAACTAAAAATTCGGTTAGTCCTGCACTAGCGTCAGGTAGTGTTGAGTTGCAATCAAGTTGCTTTCTATTGATTAAGGAAAAGTAAATCTGAAAGATCGGTTTCAGGACTGCGTGGAGAGTCTCTTTTCCTGAAAAACTAGACCTCCCCCACTCCTTTAAAAGGAAAAAAAAAAAAAGTGGATTCAGATGGAAATGTCAGGTACTTGGAGCCGAAACCTTGGTTTTCTCTGATCGGAATCACTTTGCACTGAAAACACAAAGGAAACCCTCCCTTTCTCTTTGTACCCAGGAGAAGGCAACTGTCTAGCATTACAGAATTAGCATCCACCAGCATGGGAGAAAACCCAACAAAGCGGCTCCCTCTGACAGTTAAATGAAGTTGGTTTTCTACTGAAGTTTCCTTTTTCTCTCTCTCCTTCCTTCCTCCATCTCTCCCTCTGTCTCTCCCTCTCCACTCTGTCTTTCCTTCCTTCCTTCCTTCCTTCCTTCCTTCCTTCCTTCCTTCCTTCTTTCTTTCTTTCTTTCTTTCTTTCTTTCTCTCTCTTTTTCTTTCTTCCTTTCCTTCCTTTCTTCCTTTTCTCTCTCTTCCATTCTCTCTTGCTTTCCTCTTTCTTTCTTCTTTTCTTATCTGTTCACATACAGACTCTACTCTGACTCCCCCCTTCCTCCCCGCCCCCCACAGGTATATATAAAGTATTTAATGAAACTTTCCCAAATGTGTCTAGGTTTTTATTCCTTGTTCTCTCTCTCTGATTCATTCAGAGATGCTCAGGGGCACTTCCCAGGCAAAGGAGAAAAAGGAAACTACGCCTGTGGCCCTTAGGCTGATACCCCTAAGGGTCTTCACAGGTAGTGGGATACAGGCTTCCCCTGATGAAAGTGCCCAGGAAGGACTTTGGAAGGGGGTTCAAACAAAGAAAGACCTTTCAGCTTGATGATTGCACAAGACCAGTGAACATAAACTAAATCCAATCCAAATTAGTTAACCCTGGGCAATACACATACAAGCAACACTAGATGAGCTCAGTAGATTGTGTTTTCATTTGTGCATATAAATATATATATATGTATGTATTTATATGCATGTACATATGTGTGTATGTGTGCAAGTCTATGTAACAATAATAATTAAGAGATCATGAATTTGAGAGGGAGAGTTTGAGGGAAGGAGGAGGTAAGAGTGATATAGATACAATCTTCATGTACAAAAATCTCAAAGAAAAATTTAAACATGTGGAAACTGCAAAATAGTTCTTGCTACCAACAAAATTAAAATACTCAAAGTGGAATTCATTAAAAAAAAAGAAGAAGAAGTAATTTGGATGCAATGGAGAGGTCCTCTTGTGAATCAAATCAATAGGAATTTTACATTTGTCCAACTCTTTCTCTGGCCAGACACTGAAATGTTGCCTGCACCAGAAATAAAATGAATCAAAACAATCCCAGTTTTACATATGTTGTGCTAAAAGGACAAGAGTGTTAGGAGAACCAGGTTTTTACCATAAGTTTCCCCATCTTTTGCTAAAAACCTGTGATAATTGTGTAAGCATTGCACAATGCGTTTATTCTTTCCCTGGAAATGCGAATTCTCCCCGTAGACTCGCTTACAGATGTCAAATGACTCCTTTCTTCCAATGGGCACACATTTATGAAACAGAAGACATAGTTGTTTGATGCCTGTGTGAAATAGAAATAAATTCAAGTCCAAGACTCAACTAGAGCAACAGAGCCCTTTGCCTGGCCCTGATTAAGCTTTCAGTCCAGTCTCATCAGACCTGACTGTCTAGAGGTAAAACAGGATGAATCTTAAGACCCTGCTGGTGGCATATTCTAATTGCTTCAGTTCCCCTTTCTCCTGCACTCAAGGCTACTTCTACCTCAGCCTTTTGACCCACATTAAATTCTTTATCCTTCTAGAGGCAGAACTGCTGCCAGGAGGGAGGCCATCTGGGCAGAACCATAGTCACAAGATGGCAGCATAAATGAATAAGAACGACTTTGGGACTCTGGTGACCAGTGAGAACCAGGTGCTTGGGAAAGAGGCTGATCTGGGCGAGGCTTGCTGGGCTGGAAGCGGGTCGGTGGGGGCGTGCTCTGGTTGTACACTCTGGTGGCCACAGATGGATGAATAACAAAGGCTTCTATTCATGGCGAGACACATTGGGTTGAAGGTGCGAGCGAGGGACATAAAGATTCCTGCCAGGATTTCGACTGGGAATGGATGAAGTTGGGGTGGGTCGGTGCCAGTTACCCAAGATATTCCTGCTTTATGGACATGACATAAATTGACACTGCTTCATAACTGACAGAAAAGACACCAGGGAAAGAAGTAACGCAGAAATGAATTTCCCTGAAAGCAAAGAGAACAGTTGTTAGGCACTGAATATTTCTGTTTTGTGCTCCAGGTTTCTTATGCTCTTTCTATGAAAGAGATGGCTGATTGGAGCGACTGTGAAATGAAGCAAGATGTGCTGTGGGGAAGGTTTTTGCTCCAGAGACTCCTGCTGAGTGACAAGATTCTGTTAGGTGCTCGCATCAAGATAGCAACAGGGCCTGTGTGGAAAAAAAAATACAAAAATTACATATGCATACACATGCCTATTGTATGATTCATTATAGATACATATTTATGCATATTCTGTGTGTACATAAAATTAAATATAAACGTCCTTACATACATAGTCATGTGCCACACGACAATATTTCTGTCCACAGCAAACCACCTATACAACAGTGGTCGCAAAAGATGACATCACCAAGTTATACTGTAGTCCTAGTTGGTGTAGGAGCTCTATGACATCTGCACAGTGACAAAGTTGTCAACAATGTATTTCTCAGAAAGCATCACCATCCTTAAGCTGGGAGATACACGTGTCAAGGAGAGATGTCTCTGAGCATTTGAAAGAGCCCCCTCCCTGGCAGTCAAGGTAGTAAATACAAAAGAGGGTACATTCTGGGCTTGGGGCGGGGATTAACTGGGCAAGATTACCGTCACTCTTAAGAGTTGAGGGGTGGTGGAGTCTATCACTGGTCAGGCTGGTGGCTAGAGATTGGCTGTGCACTACTGCAGACTAATCAAAGCGGTAGCTGCCTTGCCAACATGCTCTCTTTTTCAGAGCCAACGAGTGTGGCTTCAGGTATATGAAAGACACATTGGGAAGGAAGGCCAGCAGTAGCTTCTGTCTTATGGAACAAATGGCAGGACACATTCAAAGCTTTATCCCAGGGCTACGGGCGGTCACGGTGATAGTTTGAGTGTCTCAGTGCAACAGTGTTGAGAGTTGTACCTCAGGAGAAGTGTTTGGAGCGGAGATGTGTTGGGGGTGGAGCCTCGCTGATCAACTGATGCTGTCTCCTGAGAGTAAGTTGTAGTTCTGACAGGACAGGGCCACCGTGAGAGCAGACCGTTGTGAAGTCTTGGCCTTCTCTGTTCTGTTCTCTGTTCCATGCTGGCCTTTCTTCTTTTCACCATGCCTGGAACAACAGAAGGCTACCACGTTAAGCAGCACCAGCATTATTCTCTTAGACTTGCAGAATCATGAGACCAACAAAACCTCTTTTCTTTATAATTTACATGGTCTCTGGCATTCTGTTATAATGTCAGACAATGGACTAAGACACTTCTTTCATAATGTAATGCCAAGTGTTCTGTCTGAACCATCTGGGTCTCCCAGTACATCATGCTGATTCACTACATAGTAACAAACCTCAGCATCCTGGGCACGATGAGCTAGGGATGGCAGAAGGTTAGCTGTCCTGGTGCCATCTGTTCTACAAAGTGGAAGATAAATCCTCCAGACTCTAAAATACTGTTTTAATAAAACTTTCAAAACCTGGTGGCCAAGAACACCTCCTCTGAAGTGAAAGGCAACATCCTTGTTTTATAGCTCTAGAAGACTCTCCTTTCTTTGTCTATGCCTTCGGGTTCTGAAGGCCACACATTCCAGACCTAGGAAAATGGCTCCAGCCCTGGAGGTCAGCCCGCATGGAGCTGGGCTGACAGTGTGAATGAATTCTATAGCAGCTCTAGGGTACAACACAAACAGCTCTGTCGCTCGGGCCCTAGGTCCTGCTGACCATTTGATGTGGGAGATGTTAGCGGTGGAGAGAGACAAAATGTGTAGTTCCTAGCAAAGCCTGGTGGTTAAGCTACAATGAAGGCCCCCGGTGTTCTGCAATCAGGTCCCACCTCTGGCAGCGAAGAGATAACGCCTCTTCAAACTAAACTGCTGGCATGTGACTGGGGCCTCTGATGGGACATTTGCCCAAGAGACCAATGGCCATGTGGCTATTTTCTTTTATGATCCGAGCCCTATTTGATCCAAGGTCCAAAGGCAGGTAGACCCCAGCAATCTATCATAGGGTGGAGCTGATACTCAGAGAATAGTCATGAACAAACTGCCTAACTCGGTAGTTCAGGCTCTGTCACCTGCCACCCAGAACTCAGATCCCACCAGAGTTTGTGTAGGTGATGTGTACTCTGTGTGTGTGTGTGTGTGTGTGTGCATGTATGTGTATAGCAGATAAATTGTAGCTATGCGACAGCATCACGTGTGTCTTGTGTGATTCTCCTGGGAATTCTCATGAACGTTGGCGATTTTAACAATGAGAAGAAGGCATCTTCCTGGTGTGTGGAGCTTTGGGTAATCCGTCACATTGTGTGCTTTTCACCAAAGGAGAAGAGTTTTGCGGAGACAGTATGTGCAAACTCAGAGGCCGTGCTGAACCACATCGCCAGCTGGACAGCGACTCGAAAAGTTGGAAAACCGGTGACAACAGTGACAAGGAGTTCTGGCGTGGAGACGTGTGACAGGGAGGTCTGGCGTGGAGACACACGAACAGACAGAAGGGAGAGAATGCAAAGTGTGAAGATCTTTGTGTCGTATATAAACACCCACAAGAGCATCTGCTACAGAAGAGGGACTCCGTAGACAAAAGCACTCGACTGGCTGATGTGAAGCAGGCTTTGTCAGGGTTGGTACAATGGGTACATTTATAAGGTGGCCACAGCCACAGGGATGGAGATAGAGGGGACCAAGTCTATGAACTCCCATTTAGCAAGGCTCTTTTAGTGCCTCTGATCTCCAAATGCTCACTCTGTGGACAACTGAGCACAGCTGAGCCCTCAGCATGCCACTGTTTCTCAGGGACGGTGACTGACCTCAAATGGCAGGAAAATGATTCAATCAAACCGCTTTTATCCTGGAAGACTGAACAGAGATAAAGTCTAAACTTAAGTATTTCTAGTTTAGATATGAAATGTCCTCCAAAAGACTCATGCATTCAAGTCTTGGTCCTGAAGCTAGCAGTGTTGAGAAGTAATTCTCTGGGGAAGCAGCTAGATCCCGAGGGCTCTGGCACCGACTAGTGCTCCCCGGGTTTATCATGTTTGACAGACAGTTGGGATGTTGCAGAGCTGTGGAGAATGGTCTGGTTGGAGGAAGTACTACGTCACTAGGGGCATGTCACTCAAGAACACATCTGGTCCTGGGCCTTTCTTCCATGCTCTTTGCTTTCTGGCTTTCATGAGACCAACAGCCTCTGCAGCACACTGCTGCCACCACGATATTCCGCCTACCTAGGGCCCAAAGCAATGGCTCTAACCGCTAGGTCCAGGCAATCCATGAATTGAACCGTGAAACTGCTTCTTTCTCTCAGGTACCTGCCACAGTGATGAAAAGTCTGCCTAACACGTGAACATGCCTTTATTGCCCAGAGACTTGAGCCAGCACTTATCAATGATTGGAAGGCTTGCAGGATGCAGGATCCAGAGGTTCTCACTAGGAAAAGCATTTCACAGTGAAGGGGCTGTGAGCGTGGGCCCCGGCAGTGGATATGCATGTTACAGCATAAAGAGCATGGCTGAGCTGACATCATCCCAGGGAAGCAATGAAATGAACGGCAGATGCAGCAGGCATGGAAGTACTCTCAGCAGAGACATAGCAAGAACCCATGGAAGCACAATCTAGGACACCCTGGGTCCTTTGTGTTAGACCAGCTGACAAGATGAACAGGGGGCAAAGGGCTCCATTTACAAAATGGGTTTGTGGACAGATAATAACGTAGAGCTCGGGTAACTCTGGTGCCTCTTGGTATGACTTTGCTTGTGACTGAGGGACACGTGTGACAAGCACAGGCTGAGCAGCATATGGTTACCGGGGTCTTGGGATATCCACAAATCAAGGTTCAGATGAAGCTGTCAGGTAAGCTTCTAAGTCCAGCATAAGACAAGGGCTGAGGTGCTACAGTAGACAGAAGAGGGAACTCTTCAGACCCTGGTTATGGCCCTGCAATCAACTGCAGTGACAGGACAGATGTAGATCACGACCCTAACCTCCCTCTTCCCAGTTCCCCCTCAGAAACAGGACCTCAGAGCCTAGAGGAGTTTCCCCCGGTGGTGGGGGGGACTGGAGCCATTCTTGCCTCGGGTAGACTCTGTCTCCACAAGACACAGTGGCCAGATGTACCTTCGGTGATTTCTAGGAGACTGGAAAGAATATGGTATGAGAACCGCTCCCAACAGTCACCCCTTCAGGGTCCACACTGTGTTCAGAATGGGGGTATGTCCGTGTGCTTCCACCCCAGTGACTGAGGAAATCATTGGTAGAAGGCCAGAGCCAATTCTGTTTATGGCAGGACTCACCCAGCAAGACTTCTTGTTCCAGAACATTCCTTTGATGGGGCAACCTTTGATGAATCTGCAGCAGTCTGAAGGCTTTTCCTGCTCCATCCTGATGCTTCTCTTTTCTTTCTCAGGTGTTACTCCCCACAGACCTGCCATTCCCCCACTGTATCTCAAAATTTACCTCCCAAGAAACTGAGCCTGGGGTGTTGCTGCGTTGAACCCCATACAAACTCGGTGTTTCCTGAATACACTTATTTCTGCCACTTACCTAGTGACTAGTGAGGTTCATCCCCAACGCCCCCTGATCTAGCTGAGGCAACCATTATCTAAAGCTACACATGCATTTTTTCATAGGAAAGAGTGGTAGCATATCCTTAAAGTGGATGGAATGATGGAGGAAAGCACAATTGTGTTTCTGGTGTGTGTGTGTGTTTTACACAATAGACTATCACACACACACACACACACACACACACACACACACACACACACTGAATAACCTCCAGGAGTCTCATTCTAGAAGTACACCTCTTCTCTGGTCCTCTGGGTTGACTCCTAGAGGATGGCATACTCATATAAACAAATGGTTTCTCGTCTTGTTTATTTAAGATAGGGTCTATGTAACCCTGGCTAGCTTGGCATGTGCTATGTAGACCAGGGCGGTCTCAAATTCACAGTGATCCACCTGCCTCTGTCTCCTAGGTGCTAGGATTAAAGGTGAGCAACACCACATCCAGGTAATTTTATTTTCTTTATTGCTATATGGAGGGGGCATGATGTGTGCACGGAGGTCATGGGACAGCTCTTGGAAGCCAGCTCTCTCCTTTCACCTTTGTATCTAGGTTTTGGATTTAGGTCGCCAGGCTTGTACAGCAAGTGCCTCTACCCACTGAGCCATCTTGCAGGCTCAGTTTTCCATCCTTAAAAACAAAGTTTTAAAACCCAATAATATTTCCAAAATTTATTATTCACCTAAGTTCTATTTCTTTCTGTTCTAGTCACATTTGTGCTGTTTATTCTGGGCCAATATTCATATGAAAAATATGATGTTGGATCTTTGAAAATCACAGAGTGATGCTTATTAATGTTTATTTATGAATCAGAATACTCCCTAAAGGCTCAATAACAAAAGATGTTCATATTTGAAATTTTAGCCATTTTCTGAAACCAACTTAAGTGTGTATAAGCAAAGAATTCATTATTAATTTGTGATATTGGGAAGGAGCCAGGGCCTCACACAGGCTAGGCAAGTCCTGTTCCATGGGGCTACCTTCCTAGCTACAGTTAAGCAGCTAAAACAGGAAGTACCAAGTAGATTCATGCAACTAAAACCTCAGAAGTGGCTTTGTTCTAATATCCATGCAGGCACATTGAGATTGGAGTGCACAGGCTCACTATATTCTCCATCCCCACAAAGAACAGCACGGATTCTCTACAAGACACTTCAATGGCAGGCAAGAGTCAGCTCTGACTAAAGCTTATTACAGACAATAAACACAGGATTTCAGGGCGAGCAACCCGACTTCCAGGGGCACTCAGGCGAAAAAGTGCTCACACATTGTTCGACACGAGTAACACTTATGCCTTCTGTGGCAGAGATGAATCCTCCCAGACCAGGCTGCAGAGATCAATGGTTCTTAGGCCAGGTGACATGGGCTCACTGTGATGATTACATGTCAACTTGATGTGACGGAGAAACATTGACTTTAGTAAGGCCCAACTTAGGCATGTCCCTGGGAGCGTTTCCTGAAACAGGGTCTGAAGGGCTCTGATGTCATCGTCTAACCCACCGATAGACTCAAAATCTGATAGACAGTTGAGAGTCTGTGGAGACCGTGGTGGGTGGGGCCTGGCTGAAGAAGTGTGATGTGGGCGGGTCTATCCTGCCCCTGCCCCTTCCTGCTTCTTCTCTGCCACATTCACCCTGCACTGTGAGGTTCTATTTCGCCAAGAGCCCAGAACCAATAGAGCTGATTGGACTGAAGTCTCTGAAAACTCTAAACTAGAATGAATCCTTCTTCCCTTGGGCCTGATACCATGTGGCATCGGCCATGTGTTGAATCCAAGTGCCTGAGCTGCAAAGCCTGGTTGGGAAGGTGAACTCTTCGCCAAAAACCCACTGTACTAAGTTCAACCACAGTAAAGTTTTAGACTCTGCAGGGCTGGGCCAAATAATAAACCATTGCAACTTTGTGTTCTTTTGCTTTTGTATTGTTGAGACAGGATCTCACTGTGTAGTCCTGGTTGGCTTAGAACTCACTATGTAGACCAGGCTGGCCTTGAACTCACAGAGACTGACCTGCCTCTGGGTCTCAAGTGCTGGGATTAAAGGCAAAAACCACCTTGCCTGAGCCTTTATATGTCAACTTTGTATTATCCCACCGGAGAATAATTTGATAATATCCATCAACATTGCAAACTCTCTCACCTTCTGATCCAGAGGCCCCAGACATGGGAATGTAGACTCTAGACACTTTCAAACACACAAAAGAACCTGCACTGTTTCTGGCAACAAACTGAAAGCAGGAGAGAGAGAGAGAGAGAGAGAGAGAGAGAGAGAGAGAGAGAGAGAGAGAGAGACAGAGAGACAGAGAGAGACAGAGAGAGAGACAGAGAGAGAGACAGAGAGAGGGAGGGAGGGAGGGACGGACGGAAGGAGGGAGGGAGGAAGAGAGAGAGAGAGAGAGAGAGAGAGAGAGAGAGAGAGAGAGAGAGAGAGAGAGAGAGAGAGAGAGGAGAGAAACTCAAATGTACCCAATAGGGTACCCATCAGATACATCAGTTCATACAATGATTACTTCTAGTGTAGAAAGAGGCTAAGATGATTTCCTACATCCTATCCCAGAGACATCTCCATGGACAAAGAAAGCAAGGCTGCTGACAGCACACAATGTGCACCCTTGGCTGTATAAGAGCAAAGCAGCTAGAATGTATATTTGGATTTGCTATTATTTGTGTAAACTCTGGGAGACACAAGAAATAAACAAAAGACGCAATAGAGATATTAAAATGGGGGTCTTTCAATGTCTCCCTTACATTGCTGGAGTCTTGAACCTTGTGGAAGTCACCTGTTGGAAATTAAATTTAAACATCTTCTTTACATTTATTTATTTATTTGTTTGTTTATTTATTTATTTATTTATTTATTTTGTTTTTCAAGACAGGGTTTCTCTGTCCTGGAACTAGCTCTTGTAGACCAGGCTGGTCTCGAACTCACAAAGATCTGCCTGCCTCTGCCTCCCAAGTGCTGGGATTAAAGGCATGTTTAAACATCTTAATGTTGTCTCTTTGTAATGTAAAATATGAAACTTAGAAAAAAAAGCATTTTAATACAACCGAGACAATTCACATCACCCCTGCTGTACTTCCTGAGTAAAGGAGACAGCTGTGCTCAAATGTGCCCATGACATTTTTCCTCTTTCATTCCTTCATGTCTGACCCTCCCATGACTGTTCTTTCTTAACACACTGATTGTGTTACCTTTAGTGACTGAGGGGAGGGAGGGGTAGCTGTGAAGGACCCCACAAATTCAAACTGCACTGGAATTGGCCTGGCAGACTCAGCTCCTGAAGGCCAGAATAGATAACCCATCTCTATTTTGTAAGCAATATTTATATGCTTCACACAGCTCCTTCTTGAATGCAAGGGAGGAACAATAGCATGGCAGCCACAAAAGGGCTCCACCAGGCTATAAACATATTTTCCCCTTCCTTGATAAATGCTGATTGACATTAATCTCAATTGCAGCGGAGTGCCCCTCTCACCTTTGGCTCCATACTGATACCAAGAATGACCTAAGTGAAAAACCAAATTAGCAGTCCCCTGACATCATATTACAGGTTCATTCTGTTTTATCGACAGCACCAATCACAAGCACCCAATATGGCCTCTCAGAGAAGTAGGAATCTCAGTAGCTAGCCACCAACCACAAGGTGACAGTCCTGGAATTGACACCGGGGTCTATGAAGCTGGACTGAGCACTGTCAGCCACACCAAGTGACTCTGTTCTGAGCGACACAAGGATTAACAATGGAGGTGCGGGTTGCAAGGAGGGCTGTGGCCCCAGGAACGACACACAGCTGTCAATTCGCTGGAGCCAAGTGCCATTTGCCCACGGTGCTGCTTTGGACAAGTTAAATAACCTATCTGTGCATCCATTTCACTCTCTGGGGAAAAACCGGCACTATAGTGCCTGCCTCAATAAGTCAACAGGAAGACCAATGGGAGTTTCCGTACCAGAGGGGCTGGAAAGCGACAAGTGACCTTAGGGGTACCTGGAGGAAGCAGCAGTAGTTTCAGATCAGGTGGATGCCTAAATGCGAATCTACCTTCTAAGTATTTGGAGCACCCCAAAATAAAGGATGACTGTGGTAGTTTGAATGTTATTGGCTGCCATTATCTCATAGGGAGAGGCGCTACTAGGAGGTGTGGCTTTACTGAAATGGGTGTGGCTTTGTTGGAGGAAGTGTGTCACTGTGGGGGTGGGCTTTGAGGTTTTTCCTATGTCCAGGATACCAACCAGTTTCTCAGTCGACTTTCTGTTGCCTTCTTATCAAGATGTAAGGACTCTCAGCTCCAGCACCATGTTCCCTGCCATGATGAGAACAGCCTGAACCTCTGAAACCGTAAGCAGCCCTCTCAAGGAAATGTTCTCCTTATAAGAGTTGTTGTGGTCATGGTGTCTCTTCACAGAATTAGAACCCCCTAAGACAGTAACTAGACAGACTTTAACCCAAAAGTTGAGGGCATTCACTCTTTGAACAGGAAACAGACCTCACCTCGATTAAACAGAGGACACCCACGTCCTTCTGAAGCACCGAGAGGACTTCATGGGCACCACCTTTTAAGTACAGGAGCACACTCTCTGGTCCTTAATTCTCCAAAGAATGTTAATTCCTACCAGCTTACCAAGAAATCACAGATAAACAGATAAGGGTAAAATGCCCCAATCCTGTAGGCAATGTTTTTAACGGCAAATTTGTACTTCACTAAAATGAAAATCTCACTCTTAATCAATAAAGAGGGTGCTGAATAGTTAGAAAGCTTTGTCCCCAAAGGATAAAAACAAAAACAAGGGGGCTGGAGAGATGGCTCAGAGGTTAAGAGCATTGTCCGCTCTTCCAAAAGTCCTGAGTTCAATTCCCAGCAACCACATGGTGGCTCACAACCATCTGTAATGGGATCTGGTGCCCTCTTCTGGCCTGCAGACATACACACAGACAGAATATTGTATACATAATAAATAAATAAATAAAAAACCCAAAAAACAAAACAAAAGGAAAACAGTGTAGAAAATATGTTGGAAACCTAAAATTTGTTAACAAGAAAGTAAAAGCTTTTTTTTTCTTAAAAATTTTAATTGAGATTTTTTTTTCAGCCTCAGCAAAATTCCTATTACATTTACAGGATGGCCAGGCCCCTACTAGCTTAAGCCACTCCTCCCAAGAAGGCATTCCAGAACCGATGTCCATCTGTATAAAAACGGCCACACGTCTTTGTTCCGACCCGCCGAAAGAAACATCCAGAACACAAGGAGCAAATGGACTTGGATTTTTAATTTTTTAAAGATTATCTTTCTATATATATTAATAAAAAGTGCAAAGAATAGACCTTCATGTTTAAATTATATTCTAAAATAAAATATATATATATTTATATTTATATTTCCATTAACTGCAGGAGACAACTGTAAAGGGCCTGAGAGTCCAGTCCCTCTCTGTCACTACAATAAACATACATTTTAAGGAAGCACCTATGAAAAACAGTAGAGTTCACAATAACATTTGGGGACACAGAGCTTCTGGGCATTCTTGAAAGCAGTTTGTTTGCATTTCGGTCTTACATGGCATAAAAGGAAAAGTCAAATTCATAAACAGAAATGACGATGCATAAGAACTATCGAGCATTCTGGAGTCATGTTCTACCTGCCCTTGGGCTTAAGCTGCAGTGCAGAGAGCCACACTGCGTTAGTGGCATGGCTCCCACCGTGATCAGTACTGCTGATCACCTCTGCTGCTTTCTTATGCATCTATGGCTGCGGGCTGCAGAATCTAGGAGATCTCAACCATCAAACCCAAGCCACAGCTTTAGCAGGTCCACCCACAGCGAAGACTCCTGATTTGGGTTTGGCTTTCTTTTTTGCGTTATTCCTTTCCTTTTCCACAACTGAAAAGAATTTCTACTTTAGGAAGGCATGTTCTCTCTGCTGTGCCTGAAGGCACATCTCTGTAATACCGGTGAGGAAGTGTTTGCCTCCTAACTGTCAACAATGTGCTCCCACTCAATCTGATGATGTCAATATTAAAACACAGACAACTACAGACAAGCATGGTGCGTGACGTGCAGACTCAAAAGTCCAAAGTCTTTTCTTTCCTCCTTCTGCATCTGTTATAAAAATAATTTTATAACAGCTTATTATAAAGTTCTAAATAATTATAAATGTCTACACAGCACCAATTTTACTTCAAAAGCAGCCTCTTTACTCAGCCACCCAAATAAGTCTGTAAATATGCATGCTCAAGCAGCTTTTCTCATTTACTTCTGTAATTCTAAAAGCCCAAGGACTGTATCTGAGATTTTCTTCACTGGAAATGATCCGGCAATTATTCAAACCACCAATTACAATGCCCTAGAATACCTACATCAGTTATTGGATGAGAAGTTCCCTTTACATGCAACTGTAATAAAGGATTAGGCCTGCAGAAGATAAACACTGTTCTGTAATAACAGAAGAAATGGGTCTCAAAGAGTAAAAAAGCGTTTCGTAAAACTTTGTCATATATAAAATATCTTATTGTGACCATTCCACTTATGACCAAAGTGTAAGTGCTCACTCTGCCTTCTGCCGTGGGACGGAAGTGGCTCCAAAGTTCAAAAATAAGAGAGCATCTGTTTCCCAGGCTGACGAAAGCAAAGTCTGCATTACAGCTTCTCCCGCAAACCCCTCCGCACTCACGCGTACACACAGAGCACCCAGTCTTCATCTTCGTGACACTGTCGCCACACTTTTCTTATTTCCAAAAAAAAAAAAAAAAATCTGTCAAGAAAATGCGATTGCAAAATAACTGTCCTTGTCTAGACTGGCCAGATCCCTGCTGCTCATCTTTAGGATTCTGAGATACAGTCTGCAGCAGGGAAGCTGGCCGTACTCATCTTTCTAAACCCTTTGGTTTTCACCTCTAGTGCTGCGGTGAAGCCGGCCTGCGTCCGTAGGCCTGATCAATAGCTTTAGACGTACCGAACCTGAAGTGCATCAAGAGAACAAACACCTGCCCCACAGCGCAGGAAACTTGAAAACACAACTCCCCACCCGTGAAAAAGTCATCAGAGTCCCCTAAGGAGTTTACAAGAAACTAAGTTTGTAGGAGAGGTGGAACCCTATAACAAAGGTGAAAAGCCAGTGGGGAGAAATAGAGACCAAAATCAAACAGCAAACAAACACAGAACCAACCAGGCAACAGGTACATTCTTTGAAATCCTCTGCTGCCTCCCACCAGTAGCCAGTGACTAGAAAACTATCTATACTAAAGAAAGGACTTAAATCTAACTAACAAAGAACGGAAGGCCAAAGAAATAGATTTCAGAGCATGCAAGGAACTGGTGTTAACTACTTGCAAAAGAAATCCGGGCGGTGCGACACTCAAACTTCACTCATCGATTAGGCAAAAACCATCCACACGGGACATAAAATAAAATACAAAACAAAACAACTGTTAATTATGACATCACAAAGTCCCAAGAAAAAGGTGGGAACCACACTTCCCTTTGATTAAAGCCTCTCACTTTTAATGACACTCCAAGGACAAGGGCTTCGGATGCGCAACAAGGGCAGGAGAGCCAGCAGGCTCAGTCTCTCCAATCCCTCCACCTCCTCCTTCACACAGGCCTGGCTGCCTGTCGGCTGACTCTCTGCTACAGAGTATATACCCAGAACTGTCCAGGCTTGTCCTTTATTTCCAGTAGCTTATGAGACAAAGCTGCTAGGAAATAACAACCACTGAGCAGAAGGAAAAGTCGTAATGGAAGTGATGGCTGGTCAATGCACAACGGGCGTTTGGCGGGGCGGCAGCAGAGAGGTTAGAGCCCTCTGCCCATGCTTCCAGGACAACGGCATGTTTCCTTGGGTTAACTCTCACCTACTTCTTTTTAAAAGCCTAACGGAGTTCCTGAGATCAGATTCAGGCTGAAAAATGCTTAAAATACTCAAAAGTATTTAAAATGGGAAATGGGGGGAAGGAGACAAAATTTGAGGGGAAAAAAACCCACTAAGTAAATTACAAACAGAATAAAACAGGTAAGTATGTGCAAGTCAGAGTGAAAAAAATGGAGCCCAGAAAGGAAAAGAGGAGGAGGAAAAGAATGACTGGAGACAGGGACGGAAGGTGCTGGCCCTTCAGGGAAGATCCCATCTCTGGATTTGAACACTGTGCACCACCCCTCTTAGGCACCACTCTGTCTTCCAGCCTAGCAGGAAAGAGCCCAGAGGCTGACAAACCCCAGCAACACAGTAAGAAGTCGGTGATTTCTCTGTCATCTTTCAAGAAAGAGAGAGGGAGAGAGAGAGAAAGACAGAGAGAGAGAGAGAGAGAGAGAGAGAGAGAGAGAGAGAGAGAGCATAAAGACTGGAGATGCAGCAAGGTCTGCTGACTGAGCTGAAGAAATCTGTGGTAGAAAATACCAAAAACAATCCCATTCTAGGGGAAGAAAATATACAAAACCCCTTCAAAAGCCAAACAAAAACCAAAACGAAGCAGAAATGTCCTTCTTCCTAAAGAAAAACACACTGGAAACAAACACCCTGCAGGAAGTCCTTAAGTGAGTTTTTACAAGGCTGGTAGAGGTTATTTTGTTTTTGATTCCACAAAAATTTTATCTCCATCCCTAATGCCGAAAGAGTGCAGAGCTCGGGAGCTGTACTTCATCTCTTCGGGGCCAAAGGGTGCCTCGTGGTCAAAGTAGTACAGAAGCATGCTGCTCGTGGGCAACTGGACTAGAGTCTTGAGTTGTTTCTTCAGTTCGGCTACTGTTTGGTCCAGACGGATGCTCATTTCTTCTACTTGGTCATTAAAATGGACTTCTACCTTTGCGCTGCTCTGGGGCCTTAGGTCCACTTCTGCCAAAGGCTCCAATCTCCCGTATTTTGTAATGAGTTCATGATACCTACGGTATAAAAAGAACAGTGTCACCTTCAACAACTCACTCACAACACACAAGCAAACTACACCTCTGCTTGCACCATCTTTTCTCATCTTCTCCTGTGACTGTCCCGTTCTTCTTACATGCAGAGCTAGCTGCTGAATGACCGCTGTGGCTTCTGCGCTGTGCTGAGGCCAAAGGAAAACTACATGCCTGTGGAGAGAAGCATTTCTCTTGAAGACGAGCCCCATGCCTCTGCTATTTACAAACAGGCTTAGAGGGGCTGAGGATGTCTCTCAGTTAGCAGAGTGATTGCACACCTGTCACCTAGCACCCAGGAGGAAGGGGTAGAAGGATTAGAAGTTCAAGGTCATCCTCAGCTATGTAGCAAGGTCAAGGTCAGCCTTGGCTATATGATACCCTCTCTCAAGCAATTGGGGATGGAAAAAAGTTAGAGAAAAAAAACAACCTAGAGAAGCAGGGGCTGCAAAGGCAACAGGGAAGAGTCCAATCCCTCCCCAGATTGTGCTTTCCTTGGGTGTTATCACTGAGAAGTGAAAATGCCTAACTAAGCACATGTTTCTTGGTAATACAGGGGGATGGTGGCGGAGCAGTTTCTCCAAGTACCAAGAAGCCATAATCTATAGAACAACAATACCATGTATTTCAGCTATTATCCAACTCTTTCAACGAAGTCTTGTTGGAATGTTCTAGCCTGGCCCCAGCTAAATAAAAGAGTGATGAAAGGATCAAGGACTCATTCTTGGAAAAAGAGACCATAAATAAAGATGTTCTGTCATTGGGGCAGAGATAAAAAAGCAAAGCACATTAAGAGAAAAGTGAGTTCCAGCAGTGAAAACAGGGTCCCCAATAGTAAGTTCCTACACAGAAATTCTTGTAGCCACTGCCAGCCTTGAGGGAATGAAGTCTGAGCTGATGGAGGAAGTTGGACAGTTCCCTACATATCAGAGAGGGGGAAAGCTACCATGAGTTTGGCTGTAACTAAGACTTTCTGAGGTTAATCAAGGATCAGAACCTGACAGTCACGTAGCATGATGCTCCAGCTCTCCCACTCTACTTCTGGCTTCTCCTCAGCACGATCAGTGTCATAATAAGGTTAGTAGAACACCAATGACACAGTAAGACATTGTGCTGCGAGATGAAGGGAGAGGCAGGGCGGAGCAGAAATAGCACAGGCCCTGACTTTCAAGTCTGCGTTGTGATTAACACGATGACTTTGCAGCTCACCGAGCCCTCTGGATCTGCTTCCTCATTAGCAAGTGTAGGATGCTGTGTCCTGCCCTTCCTACCTGAAGGATGGCCATAAATAAAACCAGTGAGTAAGGCCCTGTACATTCTAAGTTCATATACAAAAAAATGGCATTATATCTTTGGAGCTTACAATAGTAACACACACACACACACCTCAGAATCTACAACTGAAGTGTCCTTGGGAGGGACTTAGAGACGGTGCTGGTGTGACATGACAGTTGGTAGAACTGTCTCGAGTGCATGAGCCCAGATTAAAACAAACAAAGAAAACAAAACCCAAAACCACACACCATCAGCAGCAACACAAGAATGGGGCATAACCCCAAGGCCAAAACCTTTCCGATGGAGCCCAGAGCTCGGTAGTGTGGGAGATAGAAGATCAAGTCTGATCTTCAGACTGTGGAAACCACTGCAGAGAAAGAAGGTAAAGAGAAAGTCTTCCTCAGTGAAAACACAGAGCCAGGGATGAAGGAGTCAGCCATGGTACAGAGGAACCAAGATGGAGAAAGGCCCAGGGATCAGAAGCTTGCCTGGCTGTCCACTGTCAGGATGTTAACAAAGGCCAACTCATCACAACACAGGAGGGGACACACACACACACAATGACCACAACCACCAGGACTTGAGATTGCAGAAGGCTCCACATTGAAACCTTCCCCATGCCTTCCTGTCACATGCCTTCACACAAGCAGAGACACTGTAACATGCATCAGAAGCTGAAAAATGGCAGCTGAGGCCATATGGTCAAACGAGCTGACCCAACTTAAAGACATGTTTCCCCTCCAGACTACAGAAAAGTAGAAACAAGAGCAACACCCTCAAACTCTGCCTACAAGGGACAGAAGAGGCAACAACAAAGGGGTCAAGGAAAGCTAACACACGACAGGTTTCAGCAACCTGAGAAGTGTCCACTTCCATACAAAAACTACATCAGCCATAGAAACAGAAGCACATATCCCAGGAAAAGGAAGAGAGGGAAGAAACAAGAAGTAAGTTAAAAGGCAGAGGCAGAATGCAATCTGAAGCAAGCACACCCAGAGGAGAGAGGAAAGGACGCACAGGCACTGTGGTCTAGGACGCAGGAAGAGTGGAAGTACAAAATCCAAGAGTTCGAGAAGATGGTGAACAGATGCGGGGTGTGGGGTGGGAGGGAGAGAAGCGGTGGGTGCCACCACTGCCAACCAGACAAGCAGGTTAAAAAGGAATAGCCAAGGCCACTGTCCCTAGCCCAATTCTGTGCAGCAATGATTTTAGTTAGGAGAAAGGACAGAGGGAATAGAGTTGCCATGAATTCTTCTAGTGAAAAAAGGCAATAGCAGGATTAGAGAATAATAATAAACCTGAGCCTGCTTAAATATGAAACTAAAACTTAACAATGGGAACTTCTGTATTTCTAGACTCACTTGACACTGAGGACAAATGAAACGATTTCAAGCATAAACATTACCATAAGCTAAGCTATACCCACACAGAGCAATGTCTCACTGCGCAAATGAGGAAGTGGATTTAGAAATCACATGATCCCTATGTGGGACACTGTACTGTCCTACACATTTCTCAGGATCAACCATGTACAGAAATAACCGACTGCTACCCCCAATTAGTTTTCTTCTAATCTTTCATGTCTTAGAAAACAGCACTGAAAACTATCCAATTACTCTAGCCAAACACTGAAAGCCAGTCTAGCTTCTTCCTGTTGTGTCTCTTTCCTCCAGTGCTTTCATCCAATCAATTAACATGTTTTAATTCTTCTTTCCCCTAAATGTTGTATTAATCTATTGCTTCCTTGTCCGTGTGTCTTATCAATTCAAGTCACTCTTATTAATTGTCTTAACACACATTTTCTTTCAATACATGTCTATATTTGTTGAATCTCTTCCTGGTTGGCCTTCTTAGACTGCAGAGTTTAAAAAAATAAAAACTACATTTCCCACATTCCCTTGCAGATGAGATTTAACTTCCACCACTATCAGTCAGCCTTGAACGAATCTAGCACACACAGCATGGGGACAGTCTGGATAGCAGCTTCTTCATTACCAAACTGAAGTTCAAGCAAGGTTCCTTCCTGGAGTCAACAGCCTGGCGGCATCCTGCTGATCTGAAGGTCAAACTAAGGTGACTAGCTAATCACCAAGGACAGAGCTTGAGATAGGCACCTCCTCCACCAGGTCACTACAGAGGGAACAGTGGTGCCCTTGGAGGCACTTTTGTGGCATTATTCTAGAGGCGAGCCTACGGAGGCGGCTGAGGTCTACTCTTCCAGTTCTTCTAAGGAATCTGTATGGAATTAGTCACGGCATAAAACCCCTTCTTAAGGAGCTATGACCTCCCATGAAACCACAACTAATCCTAACAAATGCTTCAATGAAAAGCGGCTACAAACTGCAGAGATTCCAGTGGCACACTATTCTAGAGAAGCCAAAACAACAGGCCCAGAAAACAAGCTGTAGCCGACAGAGGGCAGGAGTCAGGGGAAAGGTTGAGGAGGGAATATGTTTTAGATGATGGGAATTTTAGATTCTGGTTGTGCTGGAGGTTATATAATGGGACTGTCAAAATTCAGAACTATAAACTAAAAAGGGTGAAAATGTACTCCGTGTCGGTTATATTGCAATAAATTGGATTTTAAAAAAGAAAATGTAGGGCTACAAAAATGCCTCAGTGGCTAAGAGTGCTTGGCAGGCAAGCATGACAGTCTGAACAGAGAGCAGAACCCATGTAAAATACTGTCTAACCTCAGTACTGTGGCGGCGGGGCCCAGGAATTGTTGGGGTTAGCTGGTCACCAACTCCAGGAGAAGCTGGAATCTATTTCAAGAGGAATGGGGTAGAAAGCGACAGTGGAGGACACCCAGTGTCCTCGGGCCTGTACATGCACACACATCACACACCACATACATACACTCATATATACACACATCCCAAATTTCTTAAAATCTAAAATGGATCCAGATATAAGGTAACCATTTAATAGGATCCACCAAGACAAAGGGGAAACGCAGAAGCGAACATCATGACTAGAATGTGAAAGGCAATGAACACTGCCTGCTTTCCACATGGCCAGGCTCTCACTAGGGTTCATACTAACAGCGTCAGCGTACAGCAGCACCGAATCAACTGCTTTGTGACCATCTCTGTACAGAAATTCGGCACAACTGCAGTGGCTTTTGTTAGGAAACCGCTGCCAGCGGTTGCCTGGGAACTACATGCTTCATGGCTGCTAAGCATGTGAATAGAAAGATACACTTTTTGCTGTAAGTTTCCATCAGACTTCATGTGGAAGTATTGTCCTCAAAATGAAAACAGACCAATGTAGAAACTGATACACATAGCCCACAGATCATAAGAATACTGCTGTGAGTATGGAATCTTAAAGCTAAATGAAATACTTACTAGAAAAATAAGAAATTACCAGCCCAACTCATTTTACAAAGCTAGTACAACACTTAAAAACCCAGAAGAGCAGAAAATTATTATAGGCCAATTTTACATTTTAAAATAAATGGGAACATTCCAGATAGCATAAAATTAAATCCTACCTGCTTATAAAGAATATTTCTTAGTCTATAACTAGCTGAACACTGGAATGCAAAAATGGTTCAGCAAAGGAAACACATTGTTAAATCCAGACTAAAGGAAGAAAACGACAATCAAATGCAAAAAGACCATTCTATAAAACCTGGTGCTATTCAATGACCAAAGAAACACCCTAGAAAGTCAAGAATAAAACTATCTCAACTCAGTAAAAGTCCAGTTTCATGTCAGAAGGCTCACACTGAAGGCTGGATACATTCTCCCCAAACAGGAAGGGATCACTGGATGGCCTTCCACACTGCCTTTCCGTCTGGATGGTTTACGGACTGACGTCAGAGACTCCATCATGCATGTGGCACAAGTATTCTCCATGTGAGCCACATTCCAGCCTGTCTGTCATTTTAATATCACACCAGAAAGAAATGAGCAGCACAGAAATTATTTGAGGAGATAACTGTGTGCAGGGAACTCCCCAAGGAAGTAAATATGAACTACTACGTATGCCGTTAGGAAAGCCAGACGACCAGCATGCAAAACCTTCACTGGCCTTCCTAAAATGGAAAAGGGGATCTCATTTTAAAGAGCAACAAAAATTAAGAAAGTACCTAGAAAGGAACTTAACAATGCTGTGTAAGACATTTGTGAGAGAAACGGAAAGCACCTGTGAAGGACACAGAACGTTCTACATTCCACAGAGAGAGGGCAGTCAGCAGAGGCAGGATGCTAATTCTCCCCACATATATCAACAAACTCACTGTGCTCTGTAGTTTCTGCAGGGTGAAACTTACAGTTCTAAAGGCTTCATGGGACACAAACAGCCCTACAATAACTAAAATAATTTGAAAAACACTGGTGAGGGAGGGGTTTACCTTTGCACACACAAGACCAGCACAGGCTTCAAGCCAGTCAAACTGCATCAAGGTGGGAGAGGAACTAACGAAATGTCACCCCTAGCTGAGGAGCTACTGGCAGCTCATAGCCACTGGAGAAGGGAGTACCAGTTCAGTGGATGACCCCACACCTATGCATACTGCCAGTACCAACTGGACTTAATGGTAAAAAACAAAGAATAGAATAAATGAAGTTGGGAGGGAGATAAAGTGGGGAAAGTTGGAGGGGGATGGGGATCCTGTTCCCAACAAAATACAACTGAAAAGACCAGGCGGAAATGCTACAGACCATAGGAAGATACTTCATTTCCACAGAAATATAAACCCTACTTTATATTTTGGTGGTGGTTTTAAAAAGAGATATCAAAGATACACATCAAGTTATTGGCACAAGGGGCTGGAGAAATGACTCAACAGTTAGGAGCACTTACTACTAATTTTGCAGAGGACTTGAGTTCAGTTCCAGTGCCTACATCAGACAGCTCACAACCACCCAGAACAGGGGGATTTGACAAACTCTTCTGGCTTCTGTGGGCACCTGCATTCATGTGTGCATACACCCGCCCCCCCCCACACACACACAAATAAAACCTTTAAAAAAATCTTTCTCTGGTTGCTTCCTGGAATAGGATGAGAGGAGAGGCAGAAAGAACCCCATTTTCTTTTCTGCAATATTATTTCTTCTTAATTAAAAATAAACCAAAGATAATGAGAAATATTAACCTCATCAGTTCTGAATGGTGGAAGTTTGGTGTTTTATTACTCTTAGTATTTTTCAATATTATTTTTAATTAAAAAAAAACATGAAAAAGATAACTGGCTACTTCTTCTGGCCAAAGCTAAAGTTCACAGAGCAAAGCCAATGTCTGCAAGACCAGGGAACTTGGGAGGCTCATTCTCCCTCTCCTTTGCAGGTATATTAGAATGCTCATCTCTAACTGCTATCAAGATAGGAAGGCAGCTACCTCCTGCTAGGCTGGGAAAGAGGCAAGAAGTCAAAACCAAGTCCTGGGTAATTGGAATGACAAAGCCTGCAAGCTCCAGGGAAAGCTAACATTTCAGAGGGGCTCCAAGGAACGGGGAGGAGAAAGCCCCTTTGTCTCTCATCAGACTCCCAGCCCAAGGTGAGCAGTGCTGTGTCACCCTCTTGACAGAGGATGATGGAGCTTGGCAACACAGAGAACCCCAGGAGACCTGCGTCCAGGGGAGGAATGTTCTTCACAACAGCAGGCCCTCTGTGTGGAAGGAATATGAGGTAAGGGACACAGTGTGCTAGGATTCCTCCAGCCTGGGAGACAAAACGGGCCTTCATCAGGGTGGTGTCCAAATACAGCCCACTGCCCTGTCTCACAATCACAGGCAGATACAATCAGCTCGGCTAAGAAAAGCCATTAGCCTCTAGCAGGAAAACACCCTCCATACTTCACAGAGCATACCACTGGCGACAACTAAGTAAGCACTCTAGGAATTGGCCGCCTAATCCTTGACATGGTAAAGAAGCCTTCCCGGGACACAGCTTGGGGGTGGGAAGCTTTGGAAGGGCTGCAGAGCAAAGGCTAGCTTAAGAAAGCCCCCCTCTGGCTCTGCTGCAGGCTCTGATGGCAGCACTGCTCTGTGCAGCAGCTAACAGTTAACTGTTAGCACTTACAACTCATGGATGAGATATGAAATTTTAAAGTCTAAAAAAAGGCACCCCAAATCACTTACTTCCCCCTACTGTGCTCAAAATAAGAAGTACTGCACCCCCAAAGATACATGGCATGCTGACATTCAAAAGGAAGCTGCCGCCTTTTGTCCTTTTTCTCTCTCTCTAAAATTAAACAGTGGGCTACATATTAGTTCAGGACTAAAACAGCAATTTAATTCCCATCTCTCAGAGGAGATGGAGAGAGGAAACAAACACAAGATAAAGGGAAAATGGTAAGCAGAAGCAATGTGACAGAATCTGATAAAGGGCAAAATAAAAATAATACCCACGTGCAGAGACTCCTGCCGCCCTGAACGATGTTTATATCCCCTGGAGGAGTCGCCACTATAAATATCTGGAAACAAGTAGGGCCATGCAATGTGTTTTCCAGGACGGAAACTCAGCCAAACGTGGGCATCTCTAAAAAGACCTGCGGTGTCCAGCACACGGCCTCTTTTACTACAGTCTCCATTACTAATTCAGTCTCCAGGTCTCTCTGCCCCTCCCTGAAACCAGAACCCAAGCCCACCTTTTGAACGGACCCATACACACCAACTTCCAGCAATTTCCTACTCACAGTAAGGAAAACAACAGCTAAGTCCGAGCCACCCACCCTGCCCCCCTACCCCACCAGGGCCAGCACTGCCCCGGTTCCACCTTTCACTAGGTATGTGAGAACACCATCCAGAATCTTCTGCTCACCTTCATTAGGTTAATGCAAACATTTTCTAGGAAAGGATGGTCTTTTCCCTGACCTAATCCTCCTCACCCGCTCCGAGTGCAGTGATGCTACTAATTCCTGCAGTGTTCTAGGTCCTGGGGAGAAAGGCACTGGACAGGACCCGCTGCTCCTGCCTAGCTGACAGTGCAGCGTGTAGGAGGGATGGAGGGATTAACTACAAACTGACAAACAATATAATGTAAATCAGGTGTTGGTGAGAAAATCAATGTAAGTGAAGGGAATTACAGGGGCAAAGGTGTGCTGTTTTAGCTAGGGCGTGCAAAGACAGACTCTCAAGTAAGGTGAAAGGAAGAGGAAAAAGCCACACAGGTAGCCTGCTTGGTGGGAGAACACGTGTGCCAGAGCCTGAGGAAAGAGGGTTACTAGATGCGCTGGTAGTCAGAAAGCAAGTTGCTGCTTCTGTCGTTTGAAATATACATACACTTGAGTTTCTGTCAACTGGTGGGTTCATGGACTGGTTACCAGGATGCTGTAATGTAACAGTACAGGTGAGACCTGTGAAAGTTTAGATGCAAGAACATGGCAGACAGAAATTACAAACCATCTAAGGCTAGTTCGTGAAAGTCTTACTTAAAAACACAAGAACCCAGATGGTCTAGATCAGTAGTTCTCAATCTGGGTTGCAACCCTTTTGGCAAAGCTCTGTCTCCAAAAATATTTAAATTACGTTCATAATAGCAGCAAAATGGCTGTTATGAAGTAGCACTGAGAACAATTGTATGGCTGGGGCTCACCACAGCATGAGGAACTGTGTTAAAGGGCTGAAGCATTAGGAAGACTGAGAACCACTGGTCTAGATGAAGGCTAAGGAGAACGAAATTGTGTGTGACTCCACAGCTCTTGCAAGAGCTTAGGGCAGGAACAGAGGAGCGAGGAGTGGGCAGAGGGGCGGATGTAGGGGAGGAGGATCGGGTGTGGAGGGAACACATCAAAATCTGACACGCTCTGCTTCATCATCCAAGTGATAAATCAAGCAGATAACTGGATACACTAGTCTGTAGTTGAGGGACAGGCCACTGTGGCAGGTACCGCAACACAGGTGGCATTCAGAGACACAGGACTGGTGAATGGTATGAAACGGATGAGTGCAGAAAAGAAGAATCTAAGGAGGAAAGGCCTGGGAAAACTCAGTCTCTAGAGGTCAGGACCCAGCAAGGAAAGCTAGTGCCAGCTTGGCCCTAAAGCAAGTCTCTCCAGACACTGTTGTTTGCCCGTGCACCCCCCCCCCCCCCGTTCTGGCCCAGTGCCACTTGGTTTGCAGCAAATATTCAGTAAATAAATTAAACTTTCCCCTGAACCCTGCGGCTAGGATCTAGAGTCAATTCCTAGAAGCTCTCCTAGTGAGGCAGAAGAATCCAGTAATTGAAACATGACCAGCCAGGAGAGGACATCTCTCCAGCCACCTGTAGCACACACTCGGTTTACTGTGAAACAGTATACCACTGCTCCACGAGCCACTGGGAGACGAGGCACAGAGGAAGGCTCTAAAAGAACGGGCCTATTGACCAGCAAACACCAGGATGCTCAAGGGCCAAGACTCTGAGAACAGAGGCTTTTCTTCTTTGGTTGTTTCACAACGTAAATAAACACGCCTTCTCTGTCTGATGGCTCAGTTTCGTGCTACCCAGTTATTCACCATAAGCACCATAGCAAGGAGGCCCCACCCAGCAAGAGAGGGCAGGGAAAAGGGTAACTGCACCTGTAGGCAATTACTGCACTCTTACAAGACACGCTCACAACACTGATGTATGGTTCCCTTCAGTGCCCTAAACATTTTATTCTGGGGTAGGAAAACAGACTCAGTAAATCTCTGGGTTGTCCATAGTGAGTTTCATTGGTAAGATGATCGATCACAACCAAACAGATGTGAAGAAAGCTACCGAGTCACCAGGTTAGCTCTGCTACCTAAGGGACCCTCAGCTCAGCATCCCGGCCCTTCATGTGTCACTCAGAGACAACCTGGGTCTCTTTCCTTGCTGATGTTTAAGTTGAGTAGAGTGACGTATGCCTAATTAACACGAGGCAGGAAAACCAGAGAGAGGTTTTCAGGGAACTGAAACTACGAGAGACTGTAGACAAAAGTACAAAGTACAGGAAGCCATGTTACTAGAGGAGACTGTAGAGGAAGTCAGGACAGGAAACCGTGTTACTAGAGGAGACTGTAGAGGAAGTGGGTACAGGAAACCGTGTTACTAGAGGAGACTGTAGAGGAAGTCAGGACAGGAAGCCATGTTACTAGAGGATACTGTAGAGGAAGTCAGTACAGGAAACCGTGTTACTAGAGGAGACTGTAGAGGAAGTCGGTACAGGAAACTGAGCTGGACGCTGACTTAAGAGTAGCACTCTCCCCAACACACCAACAGATTTAGTCACAGGAAGAGAAATGTTTTCTCCAAAACAAATGGACACACCTTCCAGGAGAGCAAAGCCCTTGTGACTCAGTACAAACAGTGGATTACCTCAGGAGCCACGCTTCCATAGGGCTGTGTGCCGCATCCATGCTTTAGGAAGAGGTGATATAGGTAACTTGGAAGAGAAGAGGGTGAGTCCAGCACCAATGCTCTGCTCATGTATCACTGCTCCCATTCACAGTGACAGCGGACTATACGCGCTATGCACTTGAGTGTACATGGACTACATACTATTTTCTTATCCGTCACTTCCTCTGGCTGTCAACCATAAATGCCACTACTGCTGCTTTAAAAGTTGCATTACATTTATTTATTTTGTGGGTACGGGTGCCATGGCATATACGGAGGCACAAAAGGTACTTTCGGGAGAGAGTTTTCTCTTCTCACCATGTGGGTACCAGAGATGCTACCCATGCTGTCAGGCTTGGTGGCAAGCACCTTCATCTGCTGTGCCACATCATGAGCCCCCACAGTTTCTTTCTGAATGCATAACATGGTTTGGCATATCATTAGAGCTCAAAAAATTTCCTGAATAAATCCACCAAGAAATAAATATGAAAACTACTAGGGAATATGCATTGTAGTGGATGACAGAAGTCAACTTTGGCTGTCTATATCTAAATTTACTTCTGATTACGGTATCAGGGAATTGTAGTGGATGACAGAAGTTAACTTTGGCTGTCTATATCTAAATTTACTTCTGATTACGGCATCAGGGAAGGAGGATGACTCAAAACACATGAGATGCAAGCAGCTAAAAAAAAGTGCGAACAGTAAAGAGAAGATATTCTATGTTCCCCAAAAACTAGAAGAGAAAAAAATGACATATGCCTGTCATTTTAAATCTTAAGTACTAGGCAAAGATGCAGGCATGACAGATTGTGTGTTCTTCTGTGTCCATCACATGTGTGCAAGAGCCCAAGGATGTCACAGTCACAAGAGGGCACTAGATCCCATGGAACTAGAGTTCCAGACTGCCACATGGGTGCCGGGAACCAAGTTGAGTCTTTTGCAAAAGCAGAAAGCACTCTTAACTGATGTAGATCTGAGAATTCACAGGCATGGCTACAAAGGTCTGACGGCAATGGTGGCATGCCACCTGCTGAGTTCTGTCCAACCTTCACTATCAGAAGCATGTTGCTCATGTATGGATATAGAAATCCTGGCTGGGCCATGGGTTCCACTGACCCTGCCCAGATATAATTCTCTAATCTTCTTGTCAGTTGTGTAAGCTGCACAACGTCTATTATTCTCTTACTAAATTCCTACCCAACTTAACTTGTTCAGAGTTGATTCTATTGCTTACACTAAGAAATCAGTAGCAGAGATTGGATGAATTACAAGCAATAACCTCTCAGGTAATGAAGGGCAATCTGTGCTTGGTTTCTGCCTAGGAGTGGCCAGTGGGTATCATATCAGTGCTCACAGAGACATTCTTAAATGGGTAGAGACGTGGGAAGACTAATTATCACCCTGGTCACGTGCAAGGCTCAGGGTGACTGACAGTACTGCCAAGAATGAGGAGCTTATGAATCCAAGGCCATGAGGCATAGCACCTATTAGCTTATGGGCTTAAATAAAAGGATATTAGGGTGAGATCCCCATAAACTATGCCCGGGGCGGAGACTGAAATGCAGGTACTATTCAAAACACAATCTAGTCAGGATGGTGGTGCATGCTTATTATCCCAGCACTCACAAGACCGAGGAAGGAGCATCAAGAATTCACGCTAGGGGATGGAGGGATAGTTCAGGGGTTAAGAATGTTTCCTGATTAGTTTGATTCTCAGAACACTTGTTAGGCAACTAACAAATCACCTGTTAACTCCAGCTCCAGGGAATCAAAGAGCTCTTCTGGCCTTCATAGGTGTCCATACAACTCATCCTCTGACATACTTAAATAAAAATTAATTTAAATCGCATGAATTTGAGGCAAGCCTGGGTTACATAATAAAGATCCAATTCATGCCCTCCCTGAAAGAATTCTTTATTTTTCTAACTAAACAGCTAAGGCGGCCTTAAAAAATATATAAGAGTTTATATCCTTGTTTCTTAACTGCAAGCGAGTAAAGTCGGTCGGTAATAATCAAATGACAACAGTAAAGCTGAGGAGTGCAAAAGGAAAAGGAGGGCGGGAGGGATGGCTCAGAAGAACACAAGCTTCTTGCAGTGGACCATGGCTCGGTTCCTAGCACTGCCTCTGGGTGACCCAAAGTTACCCACAACTCCAGCTCCAGGGGATCTAACGCCTCTGCCTGCACCAACAGCTGCACTCACATTCAAACCCACATACATACAGATCCACACACGCCTACACATAATTTTTAAAAAAAAAAATCTATAAAGTAAAATATCTTTAGAAAAAAGGGCAAGAGAGGGCTGGAATGAAGGTGTATGGAGGCTTTGGAAGTCCCTGCGAACATGGTTAAGTCTTCCATGCTTAATAATGAGTCTGATTCATTAAAATCCCCTTATCAGCATGCACTAAGACCTTCCACATACACAGCCTGACCAGTTAGCATCCGATCAGGGCACACTCAGAGATGTTAATCACAAAACACAACTCTGGTCACTGTATCAGAACTAAGTATACAAGGAGAGCCTGCGAGCTCAGACCAAGGAAGAAAGGGCACTTTTAGCTTCTGCTGGCCCTGTTAGCATAGAACTTGCCAAAATGTCTCAAATCTGATAGCCCCCATTAGCAGCTGAGAGCAGTTACAGTGTATATCCAGCTGACTAACCAGAAGGTGAATTTAATCATGGTCTAGGCTAAAGGAAGCTGAGATGCCAAATGTGTGTGTGTGTGTGTGTGTGTGTGTGTGTATGTGTGTGTGTAAGTATGTATGCATGTATGCAGGCAGGCAGACAGACAGACAGTGTGCAAGAATTCAAAACCTTGAGGGACACAAGGATAACACAAGTGGTCATGTTTGTCACCCACACGGCCCTTTACACACCTTCTATTCACGAAACCTTAGAAGGACTTCTTACTCTAAGTGTAAGAGGAACACCCACAGCCCTGAAAAAGCCTTCAAAGCCCCAAGATGCAGGCAGAGGACTGGAATTAGTCTACCCGTGTCCATTTGAAAGACAGGAGTAGCCAAGCAGTGGCACTTAAGCGCTAGTGGATGGGAAAGTGGGCACAGTGAGATAAAGAGGTAGAAAGGCAGGGAGAGTCCTTAAATAGTCTGTGTCAGGGGCTGGAGAGAGAGCTCTGATAGCACAGAGCCTGCAGCCTAGGTTCAGATCCGTAACACCACTGTGAAAGGTCAGGGATATAATCTATATCTATATATACACACCTATAATCTCTGAAATAGGAGGATTCCTGGAACTTGTCTGCAAGCTAGTCTAACTAAATCATTGAGCCCTAGCTTCAATGAGAAACCTTGTCTCAAAAAATCATGTGGAGAGCAACTGAGGAAAGCCACAGATGGCAATCTCCGGCCTCCATATTCATTGGTCTGCATGTGTGCATACACATACATGTATATACACATACCTATACCAGAATAAAGGAATGCATTAAAGTAAACAGTCTGCGTGTATCCTTTGCAGCAGTGAGTGGATTGTGGAGTCTTTAGGATCACTTTAAGGAGTCTATGAACTTGGTTCTACTACAGCATTAAACTGAGAGAACCACAGACAGTGTTACCATAGAGACTTGGTGACTGGTAACTCTTCTTACATTTCCACTGACCTCTTCACTTGGGCCAAAATAATGCCAGTTCTTCCTGAGTCGGAGTAGGCCTGCAACCCCAAGGGCTGCCAGCCGAGTGCATGCCAGACCCTGAGCCCATCCAGCAAACAGCTTTTACACTGGCAAGCTTTATAAGGTTTCAAAGCTTAGTCCTCAGAACAACATCCCCCTGGAAATGCACCTCATAGCTACCCATTCTATTTCTACACAATGTCAGGCCAAATGTATCGCCCAAAAATGTTTGTAGAAATATCAGTCAAGGTAGGTTATTAAGTGTCAGGAGAAATAAAGGAGTCGTATTTAGGCATGGATGGAATCCAGAAACTGGCTCTCTTTAGCATCTCCCTATACTACCAGGTCGAGAGGGAGAGCTTCCAGACAAGGAAGCACAGATATGTAAAACTAGACTCCATCAGAAACTGCTGACTCTGGCTATATTTCCTGAAGTCAAAGAGAGTTATAAGCAAATGGGGGGTTTAGGGGGGTGGCAGAAATGGAAGAAAGCAGTGAATGCCAACTGTGGCCTAGGATCAGTGTATAACAGTATCGATCCACATTTATATTTGGTTCACTGTTATGTGCATGTACATGCTTACGAATTTCAATTTATTTCCCATTTCTTTCTCATTTTCCATAATTCTGTAAAAGGTAAACTAGAGTGGTCAACTTCACTGCTGAGTCAACTTGTATCATGATATAAAAGTAAAAGTAATATGGATGTCACCTAAAGGTCCAAGACTTAGCACTAAACCCAGCGGTCCATAGACCTGGGCTATCCATCCAGAAACACATTGCCATTTGCACAAGGACTTCAATGAGGATGCGCATAAACACTGGCTTTCTTACACCTGGGAAAAGGAATACACAGATGTTGGAAAGATTAAGAAGTAAGCTGTTACTTTTGGTGAAAGTGTGATGAAGATCAGGATGCTGGAGATGTATCTCAGAGAGAGAGAGACAGAGAGAGAGAGACAGACAGAGAGACAGAGAGACAGAGATACAGAGACAGAGAGACAGAGACAGAGAGAGACAGAGAGTTCACCAGGCAAACCTGGGTTCTATCCTCAGCACTGTCCAATAGAAAAGCAAAATGAACAACCAAAAATCTGATGTTTCAGTGACTCTCAAAAGCAGTTCAGGAAAATTTCTAGAAAGAACAATGGTGGTTAAAACAAGAATGGTGGTCACATCTGTAGTCCCCATACTTAGGAGGCAGAGACAAGAGGGCCTAGGTTCAAGGTCAGTCTGGGGCCAAAGTGAAAGCCAATGAAAGCCCCTATTAGAATGGGAGCCACACAAGGAGAGTCCTGGTCATCCTCATTGGCTAGCTCTACAATGCCACTAGTACATAGTAAGGACTTAATACAGATTTTTAAATGACAGAAATCACTGGCCAAAGACGTAACTGGAGGAGTCAGAGGTAGTACCCAGCACCGTGATGTTCACAGACAACAGTGCCGCATCACACAGGAGCTGAAGCCGTGGTTGTCAATGCCTCTCTTGGTTCCTGACTAACAATTCTTCCCAAAATCCTAATAAAGCATTTCTCTGCTGATTAAAACTAATCAAGGTTGATTTCCATGGCTTTCATTGTAGAACACTATTACAGAGGAATAAATTCACTTCAAGATAATTACACCATTAGGAGCAGAAAATAATTTTATCTATTCCTTTTTGTCAATCTGCACCTACATGGCTGTATCTGCAGTTAGTAAGTTAGTCAAATGAAAATAGATGCTGAACCATATTTGAAGTTTAAGATCTACCTACTTTCTGTGTGTACTCCTGTGTGTGTGTGAGTGAACATAAGCAGCCAGCACACCTGGGTGCACCAGCCAGTGTTCATGACATGATGTGTGTGGCGGTCACAAGACAACATGCAGGACTAGTGTTCTTCCACACCGCAGGTCAGACTCCCACCATCAGGCTTGGTGGTGAACACCATCACCCATGGACCTTGCCAGCCATGGACCATCTTTTAAACCTCTTTCTTTTTTCATTTAGTTTAAGCCTCATATTATAGTGTTTATTTTAAAATATAATAAAATCCCTCAGCTAGCTATTCTGAATTAAAGAATCTTGAGAATCTTTAATTTCTCTAATACTTTAAATACTTGAGAGTTTAAGTATTTCTAAACAACCACAGAGTTCTTTATGCAAATTTATAGCCCTACAAAATGGCCACCACTTTATGTCACAAATATTAGTCTGTAAATATTAACTCATTTGAGGAGAAAGAATGTCTAATCCAGCAAGACTGGATCAGAATCATGAGTATTTGTAGACATAAGGTTCAACTAACCTGCCTCACATCCCTCCCCATGTCCACCTTGCTCGGTTGAACCTTAGTTCTAGTAAGGGTTCCTGTTATTCTTGAAGATTTCTTGCTGTGGTTTTGCAATTTTGGTTTGACTGTTCATAGTGGTGTTTTTGTTTGATTGTTTTAAGACATTTAGCCCTTGCTAACCTCAAACTATGTAGCCAAAGATAGCCTTGAACTCCCAATTCTTTAATGTTAGGATTACAGATGTAATTACCAAACCTAGGTTATCCTCCTCCTCCTCTTTCTTCCTTTCCTACTTCTTTTCCTTCTTCTTCTCCTTCTTCTTCTTTTTTCTTTTGTCCAAGAAAGGGGTTCTCTATGTAGCCATAGTTATCACTGAACTCCTGGTTCTATTATCTCTTCTACCTCCTGAGGTCTGGGATTGCAGGTAAATGCCACTGTGCCCAGCTATTTCTTTTTTCTTTTCTTTTTAATATTTCAAGGATAGCTTCTTTCTTTGTTCCTTTCTTGCATGTGTTTGTATCTGTGTACGAGGATGTGGTGCATATGTGCTGTAGTGTGCATGTGTAGGTCAAAGGTCAGTCTCTGTCTCACCTTCCACCTTGTCTGAGACAGTGTCTCACTGTTCTTTTTCCACTGTGCACATAAAGCTAGCTGGTCCAACGGCTTCAGATTCTCCTGTCTTCCCCTCCTATTCCCCCAGAAGGCTAAGATATCTCTTGGCACTAAGCATCTAACTTTAACTGTCCTCACGCTTCCTTAGCAAGCATATTCACCTCACTGAGCATCTTTCTTTCTTCTTTCTTTCCTTTCTAATATTTATATGTGTTGTTTTTCTGTCGGCTTAGTGGTTGTACCTGAATCTACTGATTTTAACTGCCATCTGTGCCCTGCCACCACTTGGGATGAGGCCTGGCGGGATTCCTGGTCCTGCCAGTACCAACATAGGCTTGGCCATGGCCACTCAATGTAGGGATTTTTTTAAAAAATATTTATTTATTTATGAATGTATGTATGTATACAATATTCTGTGTATATTCCTACAGGCCAGAAGAAGGCACCAGACCTCATTACAGATGGTTGTGAGCCACCATGTGGTTGCCGGGAATTGAACTCAGGACCTCTGGAATAGCAGGGAATGCTCTTAACCGCTGAGCCATCTCTCCAGCCCCTAAATGTAGGTTTTAACTAAGTTTCTATTGTTCTATTTATCAATAAAGACTTGGGAGCCAGATGTTGGAGTCAAAACCTGCTAGATTAGAGAAACTGAAAAGCAACCAGTTGACTGACCTTTCTTTTTGGCAGGCAACCAAGCAAAAGAAGCATCTCTCCACTTGTTCCAAATCAAAGCAACCCCCCAACACACCAAATCTCTAGGTCCCTCCCTACTACTTCCTGTGTGTCTATCTTTATTCCTGAGTTCTCCATACTCTCAATGGCCAATTCTTGTCAACTAGTCACTGGCTCCGCCCCCGATCCAAGTTTAATTTTATTAACACAGTCTTAGAGTTTCACAGTGCTATCAAATACCCTGTAACATACATGTATGAGTATTTTGCTTACATGTATGTGTGGCACATGCATTCCTGGCACCTTAGGAAGTCAGAAGGAAACCAGGTCCTTTGCAAGAACAAGTGCTCTAAATGACCCAGTCATCCTCCTACCCCCACAAGCTTTTTCTTACATAAGAGAGGCATGGAAATTTTTTGGCGAGCAATTCTATTTGTCCACACCTGGAAAGCTGTTTTGGGGGTTCTCTTTTCTTTTGTATTTGGTGAAATGCACCCTCTATCCTTCCCTTTATCTCTGGAGTATTACAGGGCCTTCTTCACACTAGCCAGAATGTCCTCCCCAAACTCAGGCAATCCTATCTCGGCCTGGTACTTTTCCTCTGCAGCCACCCACGCTCATCCCTTCGAGAGCCCACTTTCCAGTCCTTTCCTCGCTTGCCAAGCCTACCGCTCTGCAGAAGCTGCCACACCCAAAGCAAACACAGCACACAGCTTGAGGACAGATGACACGTGCTCTGAGAAGAGAAACTGGTGACACAAAGCACGGTGCGGGAAAACAGCTGTGAGCCAGATACCAGCCCTTTGTCTACAGAAGACTGCAGTGGTTCTCATCCTGCCTAACGCTGCAACCCTTTAATACAGTCCCTCATGTTGCAGTGAGCCTTAGCCAAAAAAATATTTCACTGCTACTTTATAACTGTAACTTTGATACCATTATGAATCATAATGTAAATATCGACATGTGACCCCTGTAAAAGGGTCATTTGATCCCCCAAAGCGGTCATGACCCACAGGTTGAAAACTACTGCACTATGGAAAGAAAGATAAAATATGTCTGCTTTTATGTCTTCCTTTTCTCTCTAAGTCCAAGTACCAGAGGATCAGACCCTGGCCTGGCTCTCTACTGCGCCTGCTGAGAGCTTTTTACCTGAATGGCACTTCCTCCTGTGGGACGTCCACGTAGTACCGGATGAAAAACCTCTCAGAATCTTCTCGTTCTCCATCGGTGACAACGCTGCCATTGAGTTTGGAAACAGAGGGCAGTCTATAAGTGAAAGCCAAATAAAGACATTTTAAGGAGCTGGAAATAAAACAATGGGCCGTCGTTTTTGAAAGGATACAGCTGGCTGGGCCTTGTTCCTGCGTGAAGACTGACACACAGTGAAGTCATCAAAAGGATGAAATAAAGAGTGCTGCATTTTTGGATATGATGCTGATCTTCTGTTTCAAACCTAACATTTCAGAGCACGGCTCTAAGTCACACTGGCCACCTTAGGTGATGAACGCAGCCCAGTGATGTAGCGGAAGTACCTAGTAGTTCCACTTTAAAATTGGCTTTTATTCTTTTTATTTTCCCTGTACGTGTCTGTCTTTGTATATGTACTTACATGTGAAGGTGTCTAAAGAGACCCAGAGAGGGTAACAGGCTCTCTAGAGCTGGAGATACAGGTGGCTGTACAGCACCTGATATAGGTATTGGGAACCGAACTCAGGTCCTTGGGAGAGCAACAAGTACTCTTAACAACTGAGCCATCTCTCTAGTCCATTTTAAAAAGCGGAAAGGTAAAATTGTAACAATATATTTTATTTAATATAATATAACCAGAATATGAGCATTTCCACATGTAATCAATATTTTAAGAAGTCATGAGCTCTTTTGTAGGGGAAATCTAGTGTCTGTTTTATACTTCAAATTAGCCAAGGCATTATTTGAAGTGCTCATAGCCACCTAGGCTGGCGGCTGCCATGTTAAATAGCACAAGTTCAAAGTGTAGTTCGTACAAAATGAATATATAACTCACAAATCATCTTATGCTTGTAAATGAACTGTGTGAAGAACATAAAGCCTAAAGCCTGCCTACCATGAGACTTGGGCTTCCCAAGAGAACAGTGAGCCTTCTGACTGTGGTAAGAAGTACGGGCATGGCAGTGTGGAGCCAGGCATTAGCTTGGCAAAATATCAATGCTGTGCTTAAGGAGGCCTCTTCTGCAGAAACCCCAAAGCCAACTGCCCATCCTTCAAGAGCTCCACGTGGGGTGCACGCAGAGAGCAAAGCAAAGCCCCGGGGCTCTTTTCATTTTAGCCCAAATCTTCTTTCTGCTAAAGGTTCATACGAGCATTCACACTGGAGGGAAGCTGCAGCAGTGTGCAGAGATAGCTCCAAAGACACAAAAAGCCAGGAGCATGGAAGACAGTAACAGCCAGCCTTCTTAAGTCAACCAAGAGATAGCTACTCAAGAAGAAAAGACGTGCTGAGAAGGCTCCATTTCCAGGTATAAATGCTCTTTACATCACCACTATGTTAGATGAGATAAGGACAGCTGCAGCAGATGATTCTCCTTCGATAGGCTTCCACTCACCACCCCAAATGGGCTTTCAAATATTCTAAGCATTTAAGGACAAACAGACAAAACATCTATTTACAAGGAGGCAGGACCGCTACAGGTCTTGCTCATGCCATTACATCTCTTCTTATCCAGGCCTGAGTGCTACAGAAGCAGCTTAAGCACAGTCTGCTCAGGAGATGGGACAACACACAACACCCCAAAGAGTATCCTGCCCTTTAAGGCCCCTTCAGAAAGCAGCAGGAGGAGCAGGACCACATACCTGGCCACCACCAGTTTCCTGCGCTCCTCAGTGGTATACGGCTGCAGAAGAGGAATTCCTAGCAATCTCACTTCTTCAAGCTTGGGGAAGGAATTTAGTTTGTCAATGTCTTCCCACGACTGCAAACCTAATTGGAAAAAAAGATATTATTTAGGTAAACCCAGAAAAGAACAAAAGGAAGAAGATAAAGATGGCCAAGCAGCTACCTAGCAATTCCTGAAATGCTGAGGTACAAAGAGCCAGCCAGAAGCTGGCCCCTTTCCAAGGATACAGGAATGGCCATGGTTAAACTTCAAAGTAACTTCCCTGGAAAACAGGCTCAGCGCTCTGCTGCGTGTCTGGATTCTCCCCTGCTCAAGTGAAGGCAGGAGGATCTAGAGTTCAAGGGCAGCTAAGGCAGGATAGTAAAAAGGCGCTGCCAAAGGCAACAAAAATGACAAACAAACCCACTTGCCAGAGCTTCTCCCATCTCTGTGAGCTCAACTGTGAAGGACAGAGAGAGTGGGCCTGGTTCTTCAACACCCTCCCATCTCCTGTTCCACAGCAACAGCATCTAATTGGGTAATCACGGTTTCAGTAAACAGGCGCATGCTGTGATTCTTCTGAAAAGTGACTCAATTGACTTCTTTTACTAAATGCAGACTAATGGACTGTGACTCTCTGAGGTGATGGTGGCATGCCAAACTTTCCCCTAACATGTTTGAACACACGACAAGAACAGAGAGCTAGAAACTAAGACTTATTACCTTTGTGTTACCCTCATGCTGGGGGCAGGAAAATGGGTTCAAGATCACTGCCAAAACCAACCCGACCCATGAGTACAGTAACCCCAAACCCTGAAGCAAGGAGAGCACTGGTGAGGGGAAGACACTGAGCTCTAAACTGCAGTTCTCGCTGGCCGTGGGCAAGTGTGTCACCCAAGCTGATATCTGACTCCCGAGTCAGACAGGCTTTCACACACACACGACATCCTGAGAGACCGAGTGGCCATGGGAAATCCATTTCAGAGAACATAACTGCTTTGTGTCTGCAGCGCCCTGCAGCAAGGGTGAAGTCAGAGGGAGGACACGTGAGGACGCTGGCACAGAACTATCTCAAGTCACAGCTGTCCTCTTCTCTTACCAGTGGGCGCGTCTACCCAGATGCAGGAGAGTTATGTCAAGGGCTGTCAAGCTGTGAAATAAAAAGCTTCCATGTGCAAAATCGTGGCTTTTAGGATGCATTTTTAGGGGCCAGTGAGATGGCTAAGCAGATAAAGGTGCCTGACACCAAGTCTGACCATCTGAGTTCCTGAGGACACACATGGTAAAAGGAGAAAGCTGACTTCTGCGAGTTGTCCTCTGGCCTCCGTATGTGTGCCATGGCATGTGTGTAATGTTCAGAAAAGACGCATTTCCTACTCATCATCATAACCTCTATAGAGAATTAAACTAAGTTCATCTTTTTCAGTTTTAAGTCACAGTTATTTTAAGTATGTAGTTGTTTTAAGAACTAGGAAGAAAGCGAGGTTTAAAAATGAGAGTAAAAGTCAGATTGGGAGAAGTTTTGTTGCAAAACACACATTTAACAAAAGTCCATTGACGGAAACATACAAGAACTTTTAAAACTCAATAAGCTGGGTCTGGTAGAACCAATCTATTCTCCCAGCTAGTCAAGGGGCTAAAAAAGGAGGGTCATAGGTTCAAGACTAACTTGATCAACTTAGTGAGACCTTGTCTCAAAATCAAAAGGAAAAAGAAGGCAAGAAATATAGGTCACTGATAGCACAAACGAGACCCTAGGCTCAATCTACAGCATTGAAATCAATTCAACTACAACCTAAAAACCCAACTAACAGTCTGACTATTAACTCAGATATCAAACTAACAACAATCCAACTAATAACCTAACAAAAATCCAACTTACAACCCAACTAATAGTTCAACCTGTTGTGTGGCAGTTTCCTCCAGATTAAAATCTTCTATCTTGAAGGAAAATATTTAAGGCAGAATGTTTACAGGGAGGGGAAACAACAGACCATTCTAAGGGGCATGAAATGCTATAGGGATGTTCCTAAGACTGGAAGTAAACAACTGAACATTAGCTTCAGGAAGTTCCTAAAACTGACTAGATTCACTAGGTCCCTCCCTCCCTCCCCAACAATATAAATGGTAAAGACTGCTGAGAATCAAGGGCAGACAAGCCCACATGCCTGGACAAAGTAGAGACTAGTCAGATTGCCTAGAAAAAAACAAAGACCAACGGATCCACTTGGCCAAGGACACCGTCCACCTTGCTGACTTGCCTCTTCAGTGTGCTTCGGGTCTCCAGTTTTTGTGCACTGTCACTCATGCTGGGTGGGTTTGCTGGATACAACCATCATTGTGCCATTTCTGCTCCTGCAAGTAATCTCTCGCCCATATTTCTATAAATAACCCCAAGAAAACTCACTGGTTCATCAAGTTGGACTTTGATGGTATCTTACTTTTTTTTTTTTTTTTTTGGTCAGTCCCTTATCTGGAGTGTTTGCTCTCATCTTCCCAAGAATAGTATCTCACAGCCCAACCCAATGACAATCCAACTAACAACCTAACTATAACCAAAAGTGGAAAAAATCCCTAAACCCACCTTTTCACAGATGGCAACATAGGAAAAGTAAGCAGACAGAAAGGCTCTTCCCCATTTGGCAGTTAGGGAACTTTAAATTCAAGACCCTTATTAGAAGTCAAAGCATACATCACTGCTAACACCCAATGCTGTCAAGCATGTGGGGCAACACAACTCTTCATGCAGAGCTGGTAGAAATGGAAAATGGTGCAACTGCTTTGACAGTTTAGGTTTCTTTCAAAACTAAGTACAATCTTACTGTATGATACAGCTGTTCTACCTTTATCATCCACCTAAACAAACTGAAAGCGTATGCCCACTTGAAAATCTGAACAAATGGTTTCAGCTTTACTCATAGTTGTTCAAACTGGAAAGTAAATCAAAGCCTTCAGCAGATGATGGATAAACTATGGTGCCCCCTAAAAAATGGAATATCATTTTGGGCTGACAAGAAAGGACCTCTCAAGTGATGAAAAGGCATGAGGGGCTTAAATACGAATTACCAAGTGAAAGAAACCTATTAAAGAAGCTCCACATGGCGTGACTCTAAATAAATGCCTGTGGCTGAGGTGGAAGTGCAGAGACAACAGAGGACCAGAGCATGTCAGCATTAGAGGGATGAGCAGGTGGACCACAGGGCACCGGGAGAGCACTGAGCCAGTCTGCACACCAAATGGAGGAGCTGTTCTGCTCATTTCTCAAAGCCCATGGGGTACACCCTAAGGGAAACTATTGACTCTCAGATGCATGACATGTCAGAACCAGCTCATTGATGGGCATGGTACAATACCAGTTGGTGGCGGGAGGTACAAAATGGGGGCAGGTTGTTCACACATGAGAACCATCTGTACTTTCTACTTAAGTTTTCCGTGAACCTAAAGCTGGTCTTAAATAAAAATCATTAACATATATTCATTCTTGTAATGTACAGGATACAGCAGCAATAAGGTGACAATCAAGAATGTATGGATGAGTATTTAAAAAGGCTGCCAGACCAGGATTCCTTACTCTGCATCTAGGTAAAATGATCTAGTTTATAATTCTTTTTCTGTCTTTTAATAACTACATCATCAATTTCATTTTACTTCTTTATGACTCTTTTTAATGTATAAAATATAAATTGTGAATATAATTCTATGCTCCTTAACACTTATTACTTATGAAGAAAACGATGTCCTAAATTAAATGGATTGTAGGTACATGAAAACCTACCCTGTTACCAGTATAGTTATGACTAAAACACATTTTTATTATATTCCATCATGAACTTGACCAGACTGACACAGAACGAGGGCAAGCCTGTGCCTCACCTGACTTGTGAAGGCTGATGGATCGCAGATTAGGAAACAGCCTCGCCAGGGAGTCAGCAGGCTCCTCGATAGCATTCAAGTGATTGTTGGCCAGGACCAGGGTATCCAGTGAAGGGAACATTACACCAAGCTTTCGGATTTCAGTCCAGTCTTGGAGGTTATTGTCTGTTATGTGTAGGAGCTTAAGGGAATGACAGCAAATAGAAGGACAAGACACTGTTTCATAGTCATTAAGGCACAGGAAGAGCTCCTCCAGACTGCAGAGAGAAAGGAAACAGCCAATTGTTTAGAGCAGTTGAGTTTTACCTTCAGACACACCGCCATGCATTCAGTAACTAAAGGACATAAGTGTCAGGAACCCCAGGAGGATGGGGAAGGAAGAGCATCAATCCAAGGCTAGCCTGGCTACCCAGCGATACCCTGTCTTAAAAACTAATCCAAGGCTAGCCTGGCTACCCAGCGATACCCTGTCTTAAAAACTAATCCAAGGCTAGCCTGGCTACCCAGCGATACCCTGTCTTAAAAACTAATCCAAGGCTAGCCTGGCTACCCAGTGATACCCTGTCTTAAAAACTAATCCAAGGCTAGCCTGGCTAACCAGTGATACCCTGTCTTAAAAACTAAAAATACAATCACACTATATGTGAGACTCTGGCTGTATCACAGACAAAATATAAAGGAGTTTTCCTGCAGCTCAGAACAGTGTATCTTTGGGAAGGGAAATCCAGAGTGAAGCAACAGAGGCGGCTAGAAGCTGCTGCTGGGTTAATCCTGTGCTTAACCAGACGCCAGAGCATGCGGCACCAACTCTTAGAACAAGTGTCTTCTGGAGCAATGAAACTCAAGTGCAAGTCTACGACACAGGAAAGAATGCCCGGCTTCTAAGGAGGGACAGACTTAAGCCGAGAGACAAAAGAAGAAAATTCCAGAAAACGTGGAGAAATGTTTATAAAAAGAAACAATAACTACCATATCCCTACCCTGTGTCAGCCCTTGTGCCAGGAACATATAATGGTGTCCACTTCACAGGCAAGGAAACTGGGCCCAAAGAGGTCACATGGTTAGCAAATGACACCTTAATTTAAGTTAATTCAACTGCCACAACTAATGGTACACACAAATCATTCTAGCACCTAAAGGGTAGAGCCAGGAGAATAAGGAGTTCAATGCCAGCCTCAGTTACAAAGTGAATGTGAGGCCAGCCTGGGCTTCATGAGACCCTGTCTCAAAGAATAATTAATTCAATGCCATACTGGAAGCTGTTCATCGTGAAGAAAGCTGATTAGCTTAACAGTGAGGAACTCAGGGGCAGTGAGTGGTGTGAGGCTGGATCCTGGGAGCCTGGATCATTTCTGTACTTAGAAAAATCAAAGAAATTCCAGCCTTCTTTCCTTCTGGCAGAGATTTCCTCTGTCCAGGTCCACTTTGCATCAGCCTACAGAGGCGCCCAGTTATCTCAACGTCAACACATTTTTTTTCTTCCAAAGAAAAGGCTAAAGCAATTCTTAAATTGGGCAATCAGAAGATTAAAGAGGTGCTTGGGGCGGCAAGTGCTTCTCACGGGCCATCCTATGTCTCCCAGCTATGCCCCTGGAAAGGTGAGCAGGTCACCCCACACCCTCACCCCAGTGACTTCATTTTTCTGACCTTTCTCCATTCAGCCTACAGCTCTAGAGTTTCTGAGCTGAGAGATCAGCAGACATTCTATGCAGAGACACAGATGGCAACATGACCCCAATCCCCTGTGCTCGCTGGGCTTACTCTGGTAACTCCTGAAGTATCGTGTGCACTGTTTCCCATGATGCTTTGCTGTTGTTGAGGACAAGTTTGCGAACCCCCGAGAAGGACCCAGCACATGTTCTCTCTAGAACCGACAGATTCAGAGGATTGGAACTCAGGTTTAGAAATTCCAGCTGAGGAACATTTGACACAATCTTACTGACCTGCGGAGAAAAGAGAGATGTGAGTCAGGCGGACATTGGAGCCTTGAAAGAGCAGTCACGTGCGTGAAGGCCAGAGTAGGTCCCCAGGTGAAGGGCTTGTACCTCGAGGAGTCCCACTTAGCGAAGGCACCTACAGAGCAGGAGGAGTGGCTTCAACAAATTAAGGCAAATCATTTAGTCTGTTTCCAAGGAAGAGTAGCATAGCTGAGAGTTAGTGGCACGGGAAGGATTCCCTGTGTGACAATTAGCAAGGCCCTGATTTTGCCCAGTACGATACACTCTCACATAAGTAAGATAAAAGGATAACTTAGATGGTATTCTAGGCTATACATTTTTAAAGAGCTAAGATTAAGTCATGCAGTTCTCTCTGACTACCTTCACCCGCTCATTCTCAACACCACACGATGTCTAAGTGAAAGCTTCCTCAGCTCCACCCCAGCCCTTCTGTAAGGATCTGTGTGTCCAAAGCTGACTGGAGAGACATTACCACTCAGGGATGCTTCGGTTTGTTTCCAAGGCAAAAAACAAACCAAACTTTAAAATGTATTTATTCAAAAGCCCAAGACATCCAGAATACACCAATAGATAGAAAGACAGATGATACACAGACAGACAGATGGAGACTGGTGAAGGAGAAAGCATGATCACCAATTCACCAGTTTATGGCTTACTTAGCAACCTATAGAAAAAAGTGGAGCAGGAGGTGTGGCTGAGTCTAACTATACGCTCTGAACAGTTCTAGCTTTCTGGATACACATTTGTTCTCTGAACAACCTGCCAGCTGTGACTTTCTCATGGTGAAAAACGAGGACACTGAAGCTCGGAGACATTCAACAACTTTGAGTGTGGCCCCACTGTACATCACGAGTATAACCAGGAGGAAATAAAGAACAACTGTAGAGTAGTGGGCACGGGCAGTGAGGACCGAGCGAAGGAAGCTGGAACGATGCTCACACCTACAAATGTATTAAGTCTCGTAGGGCCAGGCAGCAGTGGAGTCAGAGAGGAGCAGCAGGAACTCACTTCGGAGTGTGGAAGGCTTGCTTTCAAATCAGTTTCCGACACTTGCTAGCCGACTGGCTTCATCTCTTAACCTTTCCAAGTCTGTTTCCTCGCTGACGAAAGGGGAAAGTACCTAGATGGCTCAGGACCCTGTGAAGGGTTAAATGAGATGTGCGTGGATGTCACTCAGGGTTGACATCTCTGTACCAGTTTGTTTTCGGAGCTCTGGAAGAGACGCTGGGTACATCCAGAGAGGACCACGGGCAGGAGAAAAGGTGAGCTGCAGCTTCATCAGGCCACAGCGCCTGCTCAGTTCAGCGAGAAGATTAACTTGAGGAGGCTCCCAGGAGTCTGCCAGAGGGAAAGGCCCTCCCATTCACCACTCTGCACACTCAATGTTCCACAAATGAAGAAAGGAGCTGTCGAATAGGGAAGATGCACTGAGCTGCTGTTTTCAGCGTGAGGGATGCCGACAGTATGAGGATATTCCCTCGCAGTCGCTTCTGTGAGTGTTACCAAACCGTAATGCAACGCGTGGCTGAGCCTACAACACAGCTCAATAGCTCACGCAGGGACCAATAATGCATTACATTCCATGACCTAAATACCAATGAGAAGGACTTTCACACAGTAGACGATGACCAGATACCATCACCTCCCTCTAGATTTCTATAATAAAGAGCAAAATGCTTTAAAAAGAATGAGTTACTTAAAGGTTGTGAAACGAATTCTGGAGAATCCCAAGGCTAACGGCTGTGTAGCCCTCTCTTTACCATCTACACTGGCCAAGTGTCCAGTGCGACCCTGCGCATGGTCCTGAACACTACACTGGACACACGCTAAGCAATCAGGCAGGAAGCATTTTCTGTGCTAGAAACAAATATTTTCTTTTAAAGTATGAAGATCCAAAAGGCTTCCTGTGTCACCTCACATGGATGCTAAGGAAAACATAGTATTCATTAGATTGATAAAAATTTACTTATGATAGAAAAATTTCCCAACTGCAAAGGCGACACACTCTGTTGAGTGTCTACGGCAGCTCTTCATATGGTGTCTTTAAATCACAGATTAAAAAGACTCCCCTGGCTGGAATGAGTTGAATTTGCTCATGAGCAAAAGTGAGGAGCTGAACTCGCATCACCTCTCAGACCTCTACAGATCAGGGTTTCATAGGGGTCCTTTACCCAGGCACCCCATAAAGGGGGAAACTCGAGATGTAAGGAAATGGGGAAGGGATCGCAGATAACCATCGGTAATTTATGCCCAAGCTTTTCTCTACCTCACCTGACTGGCTAACTCCTCCCTCCTCTCAAACACTTGATTCAATTTCTTTTATAAAATGGTTTCAATAAGAAAAAAGGGGGGAAACAGAGATACGTTGGGAAAGGTTGAGCAAAATTCTATCCAGCCAAAAATTCAAGTCAGTAGCTAAAAACTGGAATTGCTTTACATACAAGTGCCAAATGAAGAAAAATGGACACATTTTCATCTCCCCCCAGACTATACAGTTCTCACCCGGTGTGTGTGAGCCTTGAGATACATAGCAGCTGAGAACTTAAAACAAAAGAAATGGCTCCTAACTTGTAACATTAGTGACCACTCAGGAAACTCAAAGAACATTCCACATTACTTTGCTCCACATTGCTATGTTAATGCAGGCTGAAGTCAACTTGGTCAATGTCTAGGGGAAAATGATCTTCATAATCAGACACATGGATTGTAAGGGGATTGAAATGTGATGTCTTAAAACCAGTAACCCATGAAGCATTTGTAGCCTGGCAAAGAGTTTAATCAAAGCAAAAGAAAAAAAAATCAATATTCTTTTGCTATCAGTTTTCCTCCAGTCCCTTTACACTCTGATATATACTCTAAAAGAGTGGGATCAACTACAGTTAGGAATCGGAGGATTACAAAAAATGGTAAAAAAAAAAACAAAAAAAACCAGTAAACTGAATGAGAAACTTGAAAGCAACAGCATCAGCAGGCTACCAAGCGCATAGGAGGATGCCCAAACAAAGTGCAGATACTTCAAATAAATATGCAGCCCCTGGCTGTATGCAGTGTGGTCTGGGAAATAACACAGACCTTTGCTAAAGCAGAGAAAAAGCCTGGTTCCTAGTGTAAGCTCTGTGTGATGGCCCACCCTACGGATAGCTCCCTTCTGACGTGCAATTTACCATTATTAAACTGCTCTGAATAGTGAGCAAAAGTTCAGGTCCAAAGTCAAAGTACAGGTCAAAACCCAGCCTGTGGGGCAGTTCATATCACCACACAACAAAGCTAGAGGATTCAGCAGAGGAAGGAGTTAGAGGAGGATCTGTTCTGAACCCCCACCATGCACACCCCACAGCAGTAGGACCACAAATCTACCCAACTCTGGGGAGTCAGAGCTTCATCAACAGGACTGAAGAGAGTCCAGCTTGGGAGGACTAGCAGGGTGGCTCTTTCTGCATCCGGGCAGTGTAGACAGAGCATGCCTGGTGACTGGGTGTCTCTGAACCAAAAAACTACAAGCTATGATTTGTGATTAGTAAGATAAGTAGTTTATCCACGCAAATGGATACATGTATGGGTGGAAACTGCTTCTCGGGCAGCCCGAGGAGTCTACACTTCCCCTATAAGTCGGATGACATGAATATTCAAGTATTTTGATAAAAATCCTATCACAATAGGAACTGCCACTAAGACATGGACACCAAATTAAATAGAACAGTGGAACAGATACATAAAACAAGCTGAACAAACAGTTCACCGAGTTTTCTTAACCAAGAGAGCTGTTTTAGGATTCGTGTAACACTTGATGGCTACGGAGTATTTCAACGACTAATTACCAGCACCCGTATACTGGTGCAATGCAAAAGGACCAGGAGAATTCTGGGAAGTCATGGTAAGAGTTGCAGCAAGCGGTCTTCACCAATCCATAAACGCAGCCAGTCACTCCTTAACATAGGCAACAGACATCTGATGCTCTAGTACACAGGCTGGTGGTGATTTAAAAAAGACAAAAACCGCCATCGAAAACAAGCTCACAGTCTCTTGAAAAAATATGGAGTCAGCAAGTGACCACACCACTCTGAGACAAATCCTTCTGCAACAGTGGGCACAGATGCTCTGGGGTAATCTGGGTGCCTGAGTTGAGAGCCGGGGATTCGGACAGGATGACAACCCAGGCAGTGGCCAGAAGACGACAGAGAAACGTGATTAAAGCAAGGAAGCTCCATGCCATTTGCCTGTGTTGTCTGCAATTGACAGCACAGGGCTAAAGATAGACATGAAGCTCTGGGAAGAGCAGAGAGCTATGTGATGAGGGCCATTCCTCAAGATTCAAGCCTTGGTTGTTAAACAGGGGAAAGCAAGGGAAGGGTGTCACGCAGCAGGGTCCAGGGTGATTCATTTGCTACATAAGCCTGTGGTGTACTGTGGAGCGATGGAGAAACAGGAGACAACAGGAATGGGAGAATCCATCAAGCAAACCTCTACAGATAGTCAAAGCAAAAAGTAGGAGCGTGATTTGAATGAACCAAGTAGGAAGAACCGGATTCCCCTTATACTTTGTGGTAGTTTCGATGAGGAAATATTTTAGTAAGTTAGGAATGATATCTACAATAACAAGAAGGAATGTATGAAGCTGTTAGTGGGTAGTTGGAGTTACTCTCATGTCAAAAGGCATCAGATGTATCAAACTACTCAACACTTGGTTAAAATAAGGGACGTTCTGAAGGATTTGTCAGAGATTTCAGTAACAAGAAAATGACTACAATCTTGGTTTCGGTGGAAGCAGTTCTAAGTCAGTCTGCAGAGACAAACCCAGAAGCGGAAGCAGTTCTAAGTCAGTCTGCAGAGACAAACCCAGAAGCGGAAGCAGTTCTAAGTCAGTCTGCAGAGACAAACCCAGAAGTGGAAGCAGTTCTAAGTCAGTCTGCAGAGACAAACCCAGAAGTGGAAGCAGGGCATGAGCAGAGGATGTAGGACTGAGAAAGAGAAAGCACTGTTGCAGTCAAAGTGTCCGTAGGCTCATTAACCTTTCAATGCCTGGAATAAAATGTCTCTGTGCTACCCACACTAAGAAAAGCAGGGTGGCAGCAATAAGCACTAACTGGGGAGCACGGCAGGGAGCTGCTGACTTGTTTACCTTGGCACACACAGAGGGCAAGTGAGGCTCCAATGAGAACTAGAGTCAGAGCATGCAAAGGAGCACAGCAAGAGCACAATGGTACCCAACGCCTTTCCCCAGTGCAGCACCGCACAGGCTGTACCTCGTGCCAGTCTTCCAGTTTGTTGTCAGAAAGATCGAGCTCTGACACATGAGCGCAGAAGGCAGCGATTTCTCTTTCGTCTCCCGCGCAGGTGATTCCGCAGCTGTTCAGCACGAGCACACTGGGGAGGTTGAGGCGATCTGAATCACAGGAGACACAAAACACTTGCTCCATTCAGCCTAGTTCTCTTTTCATTATTCCCTCATATATTACACCCCGACCAGCTTCCCCTCCTCTCGTCCCCCCCAGTCTCTCTCCTCACCTCTCCTCTCCCCCAGACCCACCCCCTCCTCTCTCCACAGAAAAGAGCAGACTTCCCAGGGACATCAACCAAACACTGCACAACAGGCTACAATAAGACCAAGCACAGACCATTACATCAAAGCTGGATGAGGCAACACAGGAGGAGGAAAAGGGTATCACAAGTAGGCAAAAGAGTCAGAAACCCCCCCCACACTCCTAACTCTTAAGAATCCCACAAGAACACCAACCTACTCAGCCATAACATATATGTAGAAGACATAGGTCAGATCCCTACAGGCTCCCTAATTTCTGTGATTCCCCATGAGTCCCATTAGTTAATTCTGTGGACCGTGTTCTCGTGGTGTCCCTGACCACTCTAGTTCCTCCAATTCTTTCTCCCCCTCCTCCACAGGACTCCCCTAGCTCCACCTAATGTTTGGCTGTGGGACTTGGCATCTGCTCCCATCAGTTGCTGGAAGAAGTCTCTCTGGTCTCTTTGATGACGATTCTGCTATAGCCTAATTTTTGCCTATGTATGTTTAGCGCCCAGAAATCATCAGGTTAAAAAAAACTACCTGTATCCTCTGCATTCCAAGAGGGCCTCGAAAATATAGTGGGATCTTGGGGCCTTGAATCCTAAAGGAAGAATTAAATATGGGCCGGGAGAAACTCAGAAGTGCTGAACCCCCACCATGAAAAGTCTTCTCAGCTCTGCTCCTGGCTAGGCATCTGCCAGCCACCAGCAACACCCACAATGCTGGCTTCTTGCACAAACACAGGACTCAGGTAACCTGTGTCTCAGAGCACCGCTGACTGACCTCAGGTCTGCAATTCTACAGCATCTGCACTCTTTCCTCTCAGAAGCTCCTTTCAAAAGTTATCTCCAATAGTTCATAGATTCAGTACAGAGTTGACCCCCCAGCATCCACCAAATCTATGAAGTGTTGGAACATCTGAAAGGGATGAACTCACACATCAAAAACAGCAGGATCTCCATGACACAAGACAACAACAGGCTATCCAGGAGGAGCCCATTGTTGATGGAGTAGCAGAAACCAGAGGACTTGAGCCAAACCAGTGACTCATGGTAATGAACACTTGCAAGTAAAGATGAGCAGATGAAAGGGTGAACTGTGCGACTCAGTGGGCCACACTACAGCTTCCATGACAAGAATATTTTTTTGTCTTTTTTTGGTTTGGTTTTTGATTTTCCTTTTGAATTTGGTTTTGATTTGAGGAGAGTTAGCGAGGGGAGAGGGTGGACGCAAGGCTACAGGGATGTAAAGGGATAAGAAAGCATGATGTGAAATCCACAAAGCATCAGTAAAAGTTAAAAAAAAAAACCTATCAAACTTCTCACAGGCTATCTGCTAAGCCACCTCTTCAAGTCTGTGTGTTCAAAACATCTTCACTTACAGGAAGACAATCAAAATGCTATTTCTTTCATTTCTGCCTAACAATTATTCCCTTTTTAGATTCATGTGTTAACAGATTTTTCCCATATGAAAATATAGCCTTCTTTTAAAATAAATTCCTAACTGGAGAAAAAGTTTCAGAATTTGAAAAACACAAAACTATGGCCGGCCAAATACAGAATCTGGGCTGGTGTGCCCTAGTGCGTCAGCAAAGTCACTCACTGTCTCACAGAAAGAGACGGACGTGACACCTCAACCACTTTTTCTCCCATTTGGAAAAAAACCAAGGGCTCCTGAAGGTGATGATTCATAATTTGAGGCCTTGAATTATACAGTTTTTCTACTAAGTACTATTTTAGTATCAAATTCCTGATGTAGACCATAGCCTAGGCAACAAACTGCCAACTCAGAGGTACATGATTACAAAGCTGGAGACAGTTCTGTTGAGAAATGACTGTCAGTAGACTCTGAGTACTGGAATAAAGCAAGGATTCCCTATGAACTCTCCTGAATGACAAAGAACTACTTCTAAAATCTGCTAAGTACAGCTAGGATAAAAAGGCTAGCAAAAACCCACCTCGCACACTTCCCTCTTCTGGAATGTCTTTGTCTCCTCTCTAATTGTACTCTACATTCTCCAAGGGCTAGTTAACCTTTGAACCCTTTCCTGATAGTTTTATCTTCTAAATTTCATTCTTCATCACTGTGATTTTCATTTGGCTCAACATAAGCTACATTGTGATATTCCTTAATCAATGTGAATGTCGTGTAATCTAACCCAAGACCTGTGAAGGGCCTCAAGGGCAACGGTCAGCCTCGTACTATTCTGTATTCTTCGAGTTCCTTGAAAGGGTATGCACTTGAAGGATTATTCCCCAAGTATCAGTCTTGCCCTGTAAAGACAACTATAATGTCTCTGGCCAATCTGGAAGAGAGCAGCTCTGTGAGGCTCTTTAAGAAAACACTGGAGTGAGATGACCAGACCCAGAAAGACAATTATCACATGCACTCACTCATAAGTGACTTTTAGACATAAAGCAAAGAAAAACCAGCCTACAATTCGCAATCCCAGAGAACCTAGACAACAAAGAGGCTCTAATCTACATGGGAAGTAGAAAAAGACAAGATCTCATGAGTAAATGGGAGCATGGGGACCATGGGAGAGGATAGAAGGGGAGGGGAGAGAAAGAGAGGGAGCAGAGAAAAATACACATCTCAATAAAAACAAATGAAAAAAGAAAACTCTGGAATCATGACATGTAATGATGACCATTTGACTCATAATTCAGAATAAACAAGGCACTCACTCACAAATAAGGCGATGTTGTAAGCTAACCCAGACATGTTCTTTGTTCCACCTTCCTTACCTTTCATAGGAGAGCCCTGAGGAGTGGCTGGGACATGGACTCCCATCCCAGGGCCGCGGCGGTAAGGGAAGTTTTCAGGACTGTATTTTTCACACAATACTTGCATAAAACTTCTTCCACTGGGCTGGTCCATCTTCTTTTCTGAAAAGTCTACAAGAAAGCAAGAAATCATCAAAATTATCTACTTACTCATGTAAGAACTATTTTTTGTTTATGAGGCAGGAGGCTGGGCATTGCAGATGTGTACAGCATATTACTGCCCCAGGCAAACTTCTGTGCTGAGACCATGAAATGTGCAGAGGACAGCAATGACAGCTCAGCATGGTGTACACAACATCACTAAACGGTAGTCCAGCACCTGCGGGGAGGGTGTCTTCCAGCCGTGGATAACAAGGATGCCCTTGGTTGGTAGGTAAGGTTCATGTAGTAATTAGAAAAAGACTGAACAGAAGGAGCAGATTAAACATCAGGTTAACTATGGACAGTTTGCATGATTTCTTTAATACCATCCCTTGAAATTCCTTCTCTCTCCACAGTAACAGAACCTTTGTGTGTATAGACATGTGTGTGTGTGGGGGGGTGTGGACGCGTGCATACTTGTCTTTAGAAACGTATGACTAAGAAGTGGCTGATGGGATAGCAATCTCTGTGGTAATTTCCAGAAATCTTGAAGACAGCCAGTGCTCTCCGTCTGATCTTTTGCTTCCTGTTTCCTCTATTCTTTTGCTGCAGAACAGATGCCTTGCTGGAACATGATCCTGGAAAGAAGCCTGACGGAAGTAGACGTGAACAAAAGGGACCCAGGTCCCCAAGATCTCCATGGACCTAAGCTCTCAGACTGGAAGGAACCTTAGGAATTCAAGTGACCGATAATAGTCAGTTTTAACATAAGCCACTGCCCTTCTCCACTGCCTGGTCGCTTATTATTGGACCTAAGTTCACCTAAGGAGAGTGCTCTTTCTTCTGGTGCGGAATTTAGGTAATGTCTGTCACTTCGCTTCTCTATTTGATCTCATCTAGGGGCCCGAACATTCAGTAAGTCTGGCACTTTCTCTGCACTGCGCACACATCAAAGGAGAGAAGAGCAAACACGGTGACCTCTGACAGCCCGATAAGACACTACCCTAAGGGACTGCTCCGTGCTCCAGGTTTCACATCAGCCAGAACAGGGCAACCACAATTAGTCTCCAACTATCAGCCAGCACACTACTTTTAAAATTAAAGTAATCAATAGAAAGGCTTGGAAATGGCACCGTGATTAGAGTGCACAGCGGCCTATGAATAACTTCAAGAAACACGGGGCTGCCAAAGCAGTTACAGGTAGGAACTACTGTACACTCCATCAGTAGCTGAGCAGAACGGGAGAGAGCTGGCTTTGGAGGAGGGAACAAGGTTTGATTGCTTTTTTGTATTGTTTTGTTTGTTTTAACTCATCATGGTACTTGACTATTTGACAGATACGATGGAACCAGGACCAAAGGGGAAGGAGTTAGGTCGACACCACTGACACACAGGCATAAGATGAGACCTGAGCGGATACAAGGGAACAATCAGTGCACATGGCTGGCTCAAGACAGGATTAGTAAGCAAGGTTTTGGGGGAATATGGTGGCTAGCAAAAGGAGAGGTGGGCTGTGGGCTGTAAGACAGCCTCAGGTTTCTGGTGCTGACCACTATAACTAGTCAAGAGATGAGGAACTGCACTTCCTCCATGGACAGTGTGGGCACCTGGTGACATTGCAGGAAACAGCATGTTAGGTGAGAAATGTTAGCTGAAGATGGACTCACATGTCACCTGAATAGAGGACATGTTATGAGGACAAAAGAACTCTGGGGTCTGGGGACAGAAGAGGCAATGAGTGACAAAAAAAGGAGCAGGAACAACCAAAGAGCAGAGAGCACAGCCAGCAGGCCAGGACCTTTGAGGAGACATGGAGGAAGATGGGACGACAAGCCCCTCAGGAACGAGGGTAGGAAGCCAGGGGCAACCGTCAAGATTTCCTCCCTTAACCTAACAGAGCGGCTGGAGAGATGGCTCTATGCTTAACAACACTTGATGCTCCCCCAGTGGACCTTCGCTTGGTTTTAAACAGCAACATGGCAGCTCAAAACTGTCTACAACCCCAGTTCCAGCAGATCCAAAACCCTCTGCTGGCCCTCCTCAGGCACGAGGTACACGTGTGCACACACATATGTAAGCAAACACTCATGCACACAAAAAATAAAAATAAGTCATTAAAAACAATTAGAGATTTGAACACAGTTACACATTAACTAGGGATGTGAAGGACTGGAAGACAGCAGGAACAAGCATTAAAGAGTTTCCCAGAGAGCTGTTAGATACCGACCAGACAATGAATGCTTCTTATTGCTCCCAGTGAGTGCTGACATTTATTTCACCGTAGCAACACTGCTTTACTTTTGCTTATATAGTTAAGTAAGCCAAATTCTGGGTCTTTTTCCCGGGCTATTATACTAACTCTGTCATTAAATTATGCAGAGAGCAGAAGTGTGGAAGTCTGTACAGAGTCACAGCACACGTGCAGCATGTACATGTATATGGCACGGGCTTGATAAATGGCGCTGAGTATTAAAGTCATTCATCTCCAGGGTGCTAAGTAGAAACGGCAGAGACTTTGGGAAGAGGGCAGATTAAGCCCACTCAGTTTTCCTCACTTAATAGCTCTGTGACCCAAAAGACAAGATGCACCGCCTCCTGCGGTAGCAAATACGCCAGCCAACATTTAACTCCCTGTGAGAATAAGCACACCCATCTCATTACTATGCAAATTTGATGTTTTTTTGTCCTAAATAAGCATTAAAATTATATGTATAACAAATAATTTCTTTAAGGTAAAATTTTATTATTATCAAGAAATGTTTGATTTACATATTTTATTTATCTATATACCTGAGGTCGTGTAAAAATTTCTTGGATGAAAGGGGTCACAGGTGAAAGTTTTAAAAAGCCAGGACCTGTGGAGTACTTGGCTCCTAGGGACAATGGAGCGTTTCAAGTGTGCTATTTGCATTACAAGGCTGGAGGACAGCTCCCAGCTACACATGGCTGTTCATCCTGCATCGACATCATGATAAAAACCCACGGACACGGGAAGTTCATGGTTTTCACATGAATTAGCTCCTAACCTCTCTCTCCTCCTTGCCCCAGATGATTTAAACATCCTCCTCAGGTTTGCAGCAGGAATTTAAGAGAAACCGAAGACAGAAATAGCCACTAAGCTGCCTGTCCTCAACTGCAACCCGAGCACGTCTACAGGACTCTGTAGAATCCGTGCAGATGCCATTGCGAGCCTCCTGTTGGCTGTTTCAGTGCTATTGCTATGTGACAGGTTAGTTCACTGACCTACGGCGCTAAGGGTCGGAAGAGCTACTGAGAGGTTTGGGAACCCTCAGATGGGAAGGTTCTTTGCTCATGGAAACTCTCCACCGCCAACAGCAGACACGGCCCAGAGGCTCCGTCACTAGTAAAGGGCGCCGCAGCTCTAGCAACGCCTGTCTCAGGCAGGACACCAGGGGAGTTTTTTAGAAATGGTTAACAAAAACATCAGAGAAGTTACACTGCCATCTCCCATAAACAGACAGTTCAAAAGTCTAACGTAGGAGGGAAGGCAGACTGTCACTGTGGCAGCCAAGGTCTCCGTGTTCAGGCAGCATCTCTGATCTGGAGGCTGCTGCAACACTTACACATGACTCAAGGGCAGCTACTCAGACACCACTGAAATGTAGACCACGCCAGCCATGCAAAGTAAGCACTGACTCGAGTGAAGGTCGTGCCAGGAGATAAACAAGTGTGGGAACTTGGAAGTTTTCCCTTGAGCCTTTAACCTTGAGAACTCTTCCAGAGCCAGGCCTGCTGGTGCCTGCCTGTAATCCTCCATACCTGAGAGGCAGAGGCAGGAGAATCCTAGGTCCAAGGTAGCCTGGACTACTAGTGATTTCTAGGCCACCCTGAACCGCTTCCTGAGGCTCTGTCTCAAAATGAAAATTAATAATAGAGAAGGCCAGGAGCACAGTTTGGGGGTAGTGTTCTTCCAAATATTCAGGAAGAGAAACTATGTAGTGTTCTCTGTGAGATTATTAAGTGACCCCAGGCCCCTTTACTGGTCATTGCCAGCACAGTTTACTGAAGAGCCTTCCAGCAATGCAGGCTTCACACATGCACACATGGCCGCTCAACTGGAACCTTAGAGACAAATAGATTGGTAACACAAAATCTGCTCGGACCTGCTGTATTTTAGGAGGAATGGTGGGTGAGAAAGGGAGGCCGAAAACCAAGAAGACTGAAAGATGAGGAAATGTAGAATGGAAAAGATCGTTAACTGCAGTCTTTTAAAAGGTTTGAGGGTGGCGGGTAATCTATGGCTTTCTGGAAATAACAGGAGTCGGGTTACACCCGTCTACCTCTGCAGTTGGCAGAGTGCAAATGCATTTTAAACTGTTCTGAATTGGTGCTTGAAACCAGCGAGCCAGGAATCTTGGGTGATGCTGCTGGGTTCTATTACAGGTGGTGAAATATGCGAAAATCTCAAACCTTTGTGTCTCAAGATCCTGATCCAATATCATGTAAAGCACCTGAAGAAAGTCACAACAAAACACGGGTGGGGGCAGGTGCACAGGGCACTTCTGCCGGGTGGATGGCTATGGGAACAGAGCCATACAGATAGTGTACCAGTCCCACATGTACACTATCAAACAGCCTGGCCCTTACGTTCCCGCCCCAAAAGGGGGAGATTAAAATAAGCATGAAACCCAACACAACCATGAGCAGAAAACGGGTTAAAGCTGCCCTGGATGCTAAGGTCAGTTAAGAGGTAACCTCTAGTCAGCAGTGCCACTGCTGTCCACAGACACAATGTGGACTGGGGGCCCTAAAACATAAACACGACCAGCCCTGTTCACAGCTTCCGAAAGACAGAGATACAATCTCGGAGGGCCAAAATGCAAACTCTAAACCTTATAAGAATAGAATTATTGGCTTGTATATACACAGACTATCCCTGGAGAGAAACCAACTACAAGCAGGACAGCAACCGAGGCTGAGAGAAGGCCTGGGAAGGAAGGCAGCGAGGAGCCCTACCACTGTTGACATGGAGGCAGCTGAGCTCAGCAGACCCAGGTGCCATCTTTCAGAGTGGGTGTTTTCATGTAATATATACAGGTACGACCCAACTGTCTGTCGGCTTTTTATTATTTATTTAATCTCCTCAGGATTTATAGTTTCTATGAAAAAGGAAGGTGGTGTTGGTGCTTCCGACATGTGGACTATATCGCGTTCTAACAACTCTAAAAGGAATGAAGAGGAAGAAACAAGAAATAGAATGGACGATCCAACAGAAGAAGGCAGCTTGGTAAAATGCAGTGGACAAGTGGGAGAGCGCATACCTGAGCCTCTGAAGCAAACTTCAGCATCGGGACCAGGGGAGGAGTGTAGGTGGTCAGGCAGGTGACAGCAGCCACCAGGTCCTACGGCTCCTCGCTGCTCCCTCACTAGGACAAAGGCAAGCTCCACTCTGGACTATGGACCATGCAGCAGGGCTACAGGGACATCCGGCAAGCCTCTACCAGTCAAGTGCAGTTGCACAACCACACCAGGAAGCACAACTGAACTAAGTTCAGTAGGTGGCCTTGGAACTTCGGGCCACCAGGTCACCACTATCTGGAGACCCACAGAGAAGGGCTTCCACGATGGAGCACTCTCTGGGTAGTCTCTAGGGGCTGCAATTGTCAATGGCTGGGGACCAGAGTTACACTTTAGGAAAAGAAATAAAAATATTTATCCTAACCTAGGAAAACACTGATTTGGACCCACTTATATATAAGTCAGTCTTAGAAGTAGGGGACGCTGGCAGCGACTCCATTTATCCGAAGAAGACAGAAAACCACACTCTGAAAGCACCTGCCAATGTTGACCTAAGAAAAAAGAAGGTAAACATTTTGCCTAAGTTTGCATCATTCTCCTGTAGCTTCTCTTAGTCAGGCAAGGTCTCACACCAGTGACGTTTCTTTCCATGTAGGTGTCTGCTTTCTTCAGAAGACTATCCGACCATGGGACTCTCACAAACTGTTGGGCAGGGGTAAACAAAGGTTTTTCATTTTCTCTGTGACTTCTTTTTGAAATTTACCAAATCATCCCAATGAGGTCTATTTGCCTGCTCATTTATGTATTGAATAGGTATTTCCATGGAGTGTATTTCACTTAGAGGGATCAGTGAACATGCGTGTACCAGAGGCTCAATCTGTGCTGAGCACTAAAGAAAGGAAGAAGAAATAAAATTCAAACCCTGACTCAGAGCATTTGCCCCGTAGAAGGAACTGAATGAAATAATACTTGTATAAACAAGTCATACAAAAGGGGGAAAGTGGGTGTTAGATAGACGGATCAGTAATTGAGAGGGCTCCCAGTAATTGAGAGCTCTTGCAGAGGAGCTGGGTTCAGTTCCCAGCATCCATGGAATGGCCCATAACTGTCTCTAGCTCCAGTTCCAGCGGGGCAGTGTCTCTTCTGACATACACATATACATACATACATATATACATACATACATATCTGCTTGTGTGCATATATACAATATATATTAATATATATTAAGAAACACAGGAAGTGGTTAACTTTAGACAGTATGACAAAGTAAGTGAATCCTGGGCCATCTAGTGGGAGGGCCAGCTGGAGAAGACTATTCCAAGTAAAAAAGACAAAGGAACACGGACAGGCAGAGAGACCTGAAACACTACTAATACCGTTAGAATACAGGGGCCGTGGGGGAGGAAGGTGCAGACGACGTTCTAGGAAGATGCTCAGGATATGCTAGCCTCGCTTGGCCAGAGGGACCCTGTGGAGATAAAAGAATGATAACCTCTCACAGGGCACTGTAGACCCAGTGCAAAGATGGAGTTCCCAATCTTCAATTGTAAAAACAGAAATCAGCTGCATGGTGGTGGCACATGCCTTTAATCTCAGCTCTTGGGATGCAGAGGCAGGTGGATCTCTGTGAGTTTGAGATCAGCCTGGTCTACAGAGTGAGTTCCAGGACAACAAGGGCTGTTACACAGAGAAACCTTGTCTCGAAAAATGAAAGAAGAAAAGGAAAGGAACAGAAGACAGAGAGATGGGACCTTAAGATCCTTACAGGGTGGAGCAATTTGTTCACCTCAGGGTCAGTGGCAGCAATTCCAGCACAGACAAGGAAGTTAAACCACACCACAGGGCAATGAGGAAATAAAGAGGAAGCAGAGACAAAGAACATGGGCCTGGTCTGAGGGACCTGGACGAAAGTGGAAGAGATGAACAGCTGCTGAAGAAAACCCAGAGGTAATAATTGCTGATTTTTAAGGTAAAAAATAGAAATGCATTGGCTAAGTATGAGGGGAGTCTGGGAAGGTCATCAGGTCAACCGAAAGTGACAGAATGAAGCTCAAGGAAGGCACTCTGCTGGGCCGTGCTCCACAATCACCCAGGATACCAGCTTTCTTAATTTTTTAAAGTTCTTTTCTTAGTCCATTTGACTTTCACTAAGTGTGGATGCCTCCTCTAATCGCATCACAAAAAAGCTTTCTGTTTTTGACACCAAACCTTGCTAGATCCTTCAACATTGTATTCTAGGAAGCTGCAGGGTTTTACTTGCTTCATTTCTGAACAAGTGTGTCTGGGCCATAGCACAAGTGCATCACTACTGAGACACAATCACGTTTGGGGCTATGTACGGAGGAGTTAAGTATTTCCCTCAGGAAAAGATTTTAAGATTCTAAAGATGAGTAATCACCTTACTGGTTTTAAAAACTACATTATCTGATCTGAATGTTTTAAAACTTCTATTTGAAAGTAAGCAAGCAGTAAGGTCAGAACCACAGGACCTGTAACTCCTGCCGTGGGGCCTTCCTTTCCTTAGCTGACCTAGATGTGGCAGTAAATGCAGCCAAACACCTTTCCTCTCTGCTGCAAATGTAGCCACAGCCACACCAGAACACACAAGCCAGTGGCAGGGAATGCACCTTATGGTGTTTGTCCTTCCAGACCACGCTTTCCAGGCTGTGGAGATGTGTATTCTCAACTCAAAGATAAATGGCTTTTAGACACATAACTTTAGAATCTGCCTCCAAGTTCACGAAACACTTGTGTCCATACATACATACAAACTACAAGCCTACAAAATCCCTGTTCAGGGTCTTAATCCCATTAATGAGCTGATACAGTGGAAGTCACAAATACTAGCCACACCTTCCAAATGGACACCTCAAGGACACAGTCCAAGGCAGTAAAGAAGGTGGATCTCCTTCTCCTGACACTCCCAATTTAATCTGTGCTGACATCAAGTCATGCAGCCCCTCAACTCTACCTGCTCCCTCCGGGCGTTATGTAATATCTAGCTAGATGGCCTCTTTGGTTGAAAAGTAAAGAAAAGGTAAAGAGGTAAAGAAAACTCTAACAAACTTTCAGAGCTACCCTGCAGAGACACGGCTAGCCAACTTGCTAGCCTCCTCCTCACATTCCAGATGCAGACAAGTCTGGCTGGTAACTCATCACCCCCACGTCCTGTCACCATGATCTCACACCAGTCAATCAATCACCCTATTCCCAGAGCCTCTCTGTCACCTGCATTCCACACAATATCTTAGTGTAATAGGCGCCACATCATACTTTTTTACACACACATACACACACCTGTCAATGAAAACATTGGCAGATGAAATGTGAATTCCTCAAATTCTTCATTCTTAGACCAAAGGTCTAGTGGCACCACAGGTCTCCTTACAAGCAACATGAACTTTAGGTCTGAAGTTCTGTCCTTGACGCAGTGACATCAGAGATGCTAAAACTGAGGCTATCTATTAGTTACCCAGGTGAGCTCTATGTTTTCTACTGTGGGCCATACCATAGCACATAAGACACACACAAGTATTGGCAAGGTTTTCTCAGCTACAGGCACACACTAGCAAACACGGCTGATGCACATGCTAGCTGTCTAGTGTATTCAAGCACAGGACCTGAAATGCCTGACCCAGGGGGAGGAAACCTGACAAAGTACCTCTTCATGCAGAACTATTTCATAAGTATTCATTTCTAAATAATCTCTAATGTTTGTAGTTTCTAAATGACTAAAACATTCTGCAAGCCAACTGCCCATATTCCTATTAGGCACCCAGAAACAGAAAAAAACAAAACAAACAAACAAAAAAAAACCACGCTTCCCAGACACTCGGCAACCAGAACACAGAGATTAGAATTTACTGTACTCTACTTCAGCATCTTCCAAAGAGACTCGTCCTGAAGCCCTCTACCCATCTGACTCACAAACAAATCAACACCCACCTGACGTTTCCATTTGACCTGGGTCCCATCTGGGGGAATCTCACAGCTTTATCATTGCACTGACTCAGAGCAGGATTAGAGACACTGACTCTTGAAGTGATGTCCCCAAACCAAACCTCTCCACACAGAGATTAGCAATCACTTTAAAGCCTAGAAATTTTCCACAGGCGCTCTCTGAGACACACTCACACTTATCTATATTTACAGCCTGGGCAACTGAGAGGATTTGCTCAGGCTTCTGGGGCCCGACCAGTCTGCAAAGTCATCCTTCTTGTATCTGATCTGCTGAGCCATGCTGACTTCATTAAAAAAGGAACACTTCATGTCAACAGTACACAGCATCACATACAAATCCTAGAACTAGACCTTGCGAAAGTGCATGAAAATCATTGCAGCCAAATTCTTACCATAACTACATCAAAGGCACTGAAGCCAAGCACAGAACAGTAGCCCTGCCTGGTCACTTACCAAGGGGGGGGAACTATTTCCAGCCACTGTCTCTGGAACAGCAGCACAGCACCCCCTCTTGAATGGATCACTTGTGCACATTTTCTTGCAGCTGTAGCACACAAGTTTAAGGTCATTACCTAGCTGTCTACAGATTACTTCATTATCTCTGCACTACAGAAGCAGCTATGGGAAGGCCAAGGCTCATCAGGAACAGAAAGCTAACGTATCGTACAACAGCCCTCTGCAGATAACAAAGCACTCTGGAAACCATGGGTTGCCAGACATTAGAAGAGCCACATGGAGAGTATGCCAAAGTTTACACGCGGAAAAAAAGTCACAAGTTCCATTCCATGCCGTGCTCCAGCCCTGTTGCCTGTGAGTGCTGACTCCGGAGCTAATGACAGAGTCTACCAGGCCGTGTGGCTGAAGATCTCCAAGCCTTCGTGTGCTTATGCAAGGGAAAGAGTAATAGCGTACCCTGAACTCCCACCTCAGAGACCTGCTAGAGAACAAATGGAGCGGTACCAGGAAACACATTTACCACAAGAGGCATCTACTGATGCTGGGGTCCTGTCATGCCCACCACCTACCACGACTATTACTCAGAGTGATCATGGAGTAGGGGTATTGGTTTGAACAGCTTACTTACAATCCTTGTTAAATAGATTTGATCTAGATTTTTAGGGCCCATGACTATGCTGATTAACGGGAAATAATGAGACAGCATAGTGAAAATGTCTGATGTTTATAAAGCCTTCCTTGTTAACCGGATGACTTTCTACCACCTTTCCACCTGCCCGAAGGATAAAATAGGTAAGTTGTAATAAATGCATTTAGAGATATTAGTTATGAAGGATAAAATCATCATCTATACATTTCTTGTTAATATTTATCAAATTTCGTGAGAACACACATTGCTAAAGGAATGAAAGTTATTCTTTCATAAAGGGTACTTGCCTTTATAAAACTTAGGCCTTAAAATATTAATGATGCTCATGAAAAACATGATCTTAATGAGTCACTGCAATAAGGGTTTAATAATTTAGATTTATTTTTAACATAGTAAGAACTGAAAATCTTTCTTAATTTGCTTCAAACCTATGAACTTAGTAACAATGCCATGATTATAAATACAATAAAAGTATCCTTCAGAAAAGAAAGTCTTTTTATTGCAATAATGGCATATGTCAATCAGAAAACTTAGTATTTTAAAGACATCACACTAAATTATTCTCTTAGAAGAGTACTGAGATGCGTGTATGACAAGGAGAACATTGAAGCTAACCATCTCCTGAAAACTCATCTCCAGCATTTCACAGCTCCGTTCCACACAGCTTCCATGTCTCAAATCCATTTGCTTGCCAAAATGGATCTGCACATCAACACTCAGGGATCCTGTAGTTACTTGTGGATACATGCAGAGGGCTGAGGATGTGAGTCACCAATGAGGACCTGCAGCTGAGCAGAACTGGGTGGGGCTCCGCCCTCTGGTTCCAGCTCTCATGCTCCCATTTGAGGATCTAGTCAGAGCTAGGCTGGTCGAGGTTTTGTGAGTCTACTGACGTCGCTGTTTAAAAAGTCTCCCAAGACTAGCGCTGAAATGGGATGTGCTCCAAAGACACAGGAGGCTCTGCTGCGTCTCTCGGAGAAAACACACCTGCTAGACAGCTTCACTCAGGCAAATCACAGCGCAGTGAATTCACTGGGAGCCAAGCAAGTAAACAAGTGTCTTAAAACAGATACACAGAGGAGGTAATGGATTGTCACTGCTCGTTTGACCGACTGTGTCCTCAGGGTCACGGGCTCACAGGAACTAGCCTGTATTTCCCGTGGGAACAAGTGTTCCCCATACACTAACTCTGGGTGGCTTTGCGGAAAACCAACTATACTTCATTCAAGAACAATCTAGGGAAAGAAGATTAGACCAAGAGAAGAGAAAGCAGGCCCATGTAAATAAGACATGCAGGGGCAGAGAAATCACAAGAAAAACATAAACCAGTTAATAATTAATCCTGGGACAGAGAAAATATATCCAGAAAAATAAAAAGATGGGAGAGAAGAAAGTCAGCAACCTCAGAGCAGCACAGGGAAAAGGTCATCTTCAGATAAAGGGAAGAGCAAGCGTCCCCAGGGAGGCCAACAGGCAGTCCGCCTAAGGCCTGCTGTATGCCCTTGAATTAGACGGCACAACAAAACATCCGCAACACAGAAAGAAGCTGGACAGTGAAACTAAAAGTCTTTGATCGTCAAGACATTAAAAATGTAAAAGACAAGTCTGAAACTGGAAAAAGATTATGCATTACACATAAAGCATAAAGATTTCTTTTTATAAAGAAAAATTAAAATCCAACAGAAAAAATGGATAAAAGACATGAACAAGTATGTATCAGGAGATAACTCTCAACTGGTTAATAAATTTATATAAAAGATGATCATAATAATCATCCATACAAAAATGAAAATCTCCGCAGTTTTACACACACACAAGTGAAAGCTTAAACTTCACAGGGGTCACCTAAGACCATCAGAAAACACAGATATTTACATTAAGATTTACAACAGCAGCAAAATTACATGTATGAAGTAGCAACAAAAATAATTTTATGGTAGGGGTAACTGTATTAAAGCGTATCAGCATCAGGAAGATTAAGAACCATTGCTCAAGAAGAACTGGTCCATTTGCACCAAGAGACAAGGATAAGAATGCCATCAACAGCACTTTGAAACTGCAAAAATCCTGAAGCAAATGGATCTATTACAACATAGACATAAAATGAAATGTTACACAGCAATGGAAATTAACAACAGCTCATTAAGCTTCCTCATCAACATGAATACATTTTACAACAATGTTGAGGGCTTGGGGATTTGGGTTTGAGGTTTAGCTTTGGGTTCAGTCCCTAGAATTTAAGGAAAAGTGTGAAACACACACACATACACACATATGTATCCCAGTTTATACAAATTTCAAAACATGGAAAAATAATCACTTCAGATCATATACCTAAGTGGCTTTTTAAAAAAAAGAAGAAGAACTCAGCTCAGTTAACAAAGTGCTTGCTATGCAAGTATAGGGACCCAAGTTCCATCTTACACACACAGACGTTAAATCTCACAGAGACAGGAGGCTCTCAGGAGCCTGTCTGCCAGCCAGCCAATCTAGCTGAGGCAAGCTTCACATTCACTTAGAGACCCTGTCTCAAAAAGAAAAACAAAAACAAGAAAAGATAAAGAACAATCAAGGAAGATACCTGACCTTTGGCCTCCATACACGTTTACATGTTTGACTATACACACACACACACACACACGCACAGTCATGCATGTACACACAAACACACATGTACAGAGAGAAAGAGAGACAGAGACAGACAGACAGACAGACAGACACAAACACACACACACACACAAACAGAGACAGAGACAGAGAGAGAACCCAGAGGGGAACTAACCAGAGTCGAGCCGTGTTGAGAGTTGAGCACAGCCATACCCATGGGAGGCACCCTGGGAGGATGGAGGCCTTTGATTAGGAAGCGCCTGGGGCAAAATCAGAATCAGACCTCTTCATCCCTCAGTCTGTTTGGTTGCTCTTCCTTCCTTCGTCAGCATCACATGCAAATCCACCTTGTTCTCCCTGGTTTTATCCCCTGGTCCAGTTCAAGCAGCCATCGCCCTCTGCAACAGTTTCCTCACCGGTGTCTCCTAGCTTCTTGGGAGCTACTCAACATGTAAGTCAAGTGGTGTTCTTCGAAATTCCGATGGCCTCCTTTCTCCCTCGGAATAAAACCAATCTCAACTGTGTACCTCCAGGCTTTATTTCCTTAAGTTTCCCGAGCTCTGCTCTCTGCCTATCCTTCTAACCCCACTTCCTTCCACTCTTTTCCTTTTCTTTCTAAAATTGCCCTGCTAATTTCCCCTTCGTTGGCTCTCTGCTGAAAGCTTCATCTCAGCATGCATGTGTCTCAAATTTAAAGACAAATGTCACCTTCCCAAAGAGGCTGTCTCTGACCACACTATCAAATACAGACACGGTGTCACTGTCGTCACCCTCTCTTCATCCTCTTCTACTCCACAAGACACGTCTTGTCCCCACCAGAGTGAGGCTGTGTCAGCCCCATCGTGTTACCACAGCTGAGCCTGGCACACAGCAAGTACTGGGTGGATGAAGTGGATGTCATTTTGAATAGACATGACACAGTAGTAGAATCAAGTACACTGGTGGGGGAAGCATTATCCTAAGAGAACAATTTTAACACCATCTCCAAAAGTACTTTGGGCTACATTCCCAAGGATGCTAATCAGATTTTCATACCACAAGATCCTGAGTTTTGAAAATGAAACTACTTAAAAATCTCCTGGTGTGTGTGTGTGTGTGTGTATTTAATATTCTACTTTAAGAAAAACATTGTGCTTAAGAGGATGTTTCCAAGAGCTGGAGAGACAGGCCAGTGGTCAAGAGCATGTACTACTCCTACGGAGGACCTGTGCCAGGAGGCTCACAACCACCTACAACTCGTTCCAAAGGATCCAATGCACTCTTCTGGACTTCACAGGCACCTGCACTCCCATGCATGTACCCACACACAGGCACACAGTATATATATAATTAGAAATAAAAAATATTTTTAAAAAAGCATGCTTCATTAAGTTCTGAGTTCATTCTCACTCACCATTAAGTAGTTTATACAAGTTACCTTTCTATGCCTGTGTCCTGGACAGTAGAATGAAGCAACCCATTGCTGGTTTGAGCTGTTGTGAACATTATGGAATAAAATTCTTTCAATGAAAGCATCTAGTTAAGTGGTCAGCAAATTGTATGGAATTAATAAACGGTTGTCAGTGTGAACACTGAGAGAAGGGAAGTCATGGCAAAGAGGAACCTAAGGTAAATCACCAACATCCTCTCCCTCTGGAGTTTACACAGTTTGCACACAACAGCTAGGAAGACAACCAAGGCTAACCCTGCTCCCACCAACAAGTCAAGTGTACACGTGGAGTTCATACAGAAGCATGGACAGAGCACTCTAAGAACATGGAGGGTGTGACTAACTTCACTAAGGACGTGGGTCACACGTGATATGGTCTGGAAAGGAGCCATCAGAAACCCACCAGATGGAAAAGTGGGGAGCTGGTGTACCCGTAACAGTGAGCGACAACAGTGAGTGACAGGTGTAAGTAGAGAGGGCCTGGTGCCACTGCTGTGGTGCATTGTGGGAAGGGGCCTGGAAGGTGAGTACAGCTGTGGTCCCACCACAAGGAGCTATATTTATAGAGTTTACATTCTCTTCACTGGGCAATGGGGAAATGGGGAGTGGGGTAAACAAGCTATTTTAATAGCAATCTTTTTAAAGACAGAAGAACATCCTTATGTCTTTAATTACTACATAGATCCTGGATCTGTTAACCTAAAGTGGAAAATCTGATCCGCCGGAATTCCTGAGACCATGCAAGCAGTTCCTGTATTGGTGAAGACTGGGCTGGGGTCTGGCCTCCTGATCAACAGGTTTCCTGGCCAGGACGATGCTGTTAAAGCCACGATCTTCACAACAGCAGAGAAACCTGAGTTTCCTGTGTGCAGATGCTGTGCTGCCTGCCACTGCTATCTCATTTAACTCTCATGACACTCATAAAAGGCGCTATTAACCCCATTTGAGACCAGAAAATCCAGGCAAAACAAAGCCCTGGGTCATTTGACTAGTGACTGACAGAGCCAGGATTCCAAGGGAGGCTGACTTCAAAGCCCAGGAATTAAAGCTGGAATTAAGCCTGTTGAAAGAGAACACTGCTCAGTTCGTTAAACATCATGTGCTCAAAAGCCATCTGTGTGTACCTGCTACAGTTTAAAGCATTATACTAGGTTGGTCACTCATAAATTTTACTGGGCAGAACAATCGTGGAGCAGAGCACTAAGTCATAGATTCCCGGGCTCCACCCAGAGATTTTGGTTCCGGAAGCCCGAGAAGGAATCAGGGATCTACTTTCTAACTGTAGGTTCTGCAGAATACTCACTTGTGCTGTGAACAATGTTGGCTAGCTTCGAGATTCAAGGTGGTGTCAGAGCCTGACCTCTGGGTACTTCTGGCACAGGAACACAAGCCCAAAGTCTTCACATGAGAGAGGTTACATGAGATGAAGTGAGAAGAAACAGGATTTGACAAAGAAAGGGACACCCTTTTCCAGGCAAACGGAGGCACAATGAAGAGTATCTGCTTTGGGAAACGGAATGATGGTCACAGAGAAAATTGGGGAAAGCTGGAGAAGGCCCTGAATGTCCACCATTGCATTAGGAGCTTTACTTAGCACCTCCACTGGGAAGCACCTAGCTAGTGGACTTTGTAGAGAAAAGAAATAACGATAGCCACCTTTTCTGTAAGAGCTCTCTCAAAGCTGGGCAAGATCAAGTGGAATCAGAATGTCACACATCAAGACAGCTGGCCGACCGCAGATCTAAGCCCCAAGAGAAAAATCAGGAGGCATCGCCTCAAAGGGCAGGAAAGGCAATGCCATGACAAACCGTATGTAGGACACAGCTCAGGGTATTTGTCACCTACTAAACCCAAATTGTAGCCCCAAGCTACTTTTCAGAACTCTTCCCGGAGTATATAGGTCAGGGGTAGAGCATTTGCCTAGCATGGGTCAGGCTCCAGGTTCAATCTCCAGTTTGGTGGCAGGGAAGTGGGGTGGGGGGGGGTGTATTGGTGGTCTCTTATATAGCTGGCCAGACCCAGAATCCATGAAACAAACAAACAAACAAAAAAAAAAAAAAAACACAGTTTAGGAATAAGATGTGTAGACAGGCCTGAGTAGCCCACATAGATGTTATACCATTGAAATATCAAGAAACACACACACACACAAACACACACATGCACACACAAGAGTCATTATTCAGAGCAATGCAATCTCATTTTACACAGAATTCTAACAAGTACTAAGAATCCAATTTCCAAACCCTCAGCAGTCTGGAAGCAAAATTTACAAGGGCAGAAGAGCCTTCTGTGGGTGTGAGGGTCAAGAGAAGAAATAAACACTTAAAAAGGACACAGGATCACACCCAGTGAGTGTGCCAAAACCGTTTATTCAGGTGTACAAATGATCCCCCTAAGATATAAAATGAGTGGGGATCTTCCTGAGTGAACTCAACACCATTCTTCAAAACAAGCAATGTCTGGCTGGTCAGAAGGCACAATGTCCAAAGATGATTCACACATGCCAGCCTAACCCTTCTCCACAGTAGCTATGTCACAGCCAACAGTGCAGGCAGGAGGCCCATTTTATAAACCTCAGTCTGCCAGCGACCTATGCGTTCATACAGCGTCTACTGAAGACATGCTCAATGGATGAGGTTTAACTTGGGCAACATTTTCCTGGTGATCATGCCTCTGAATTCCATCTTCATCCACAATGCAAAGCCGCACTGTCAAGGTAGTCTGAAGGGTACAGCCTGTCATCAGTTACTGAAATGAGGTGGTGTGTCACATTGCTGTGGGACGCTTCTACACTGTGTGAAGATATATTGCTGGGATTGGTTTAATAAAGAGATGAACGGCCAATAGCTAGGCAGGAAGTATAGGGAGGACTTGCGGGCAGAGAGAGGAAGTAGGAGAAAATTGAGGAGCAGAAGAGACATCAACGAGACATGAGGGAAATCAGACATACAGAAAGAAAAGTAAAAGCCACATGGTAAAAAGTAGATTAATAAAAATGGGTTAATTTAAGTGATAAGAGCTAGTTAGGAACAAACTAAGATCTAGGCCAAGCTTTCATAATTAATAAGATTATTTGGGAGCTGACTGACGGACGGGACGGAGAAAGCCCTGTTACACTACATGCTGGATGTCCTGGACAGGCTGTGTGAGAACTTTCAAAGGAGGCAGCAACACATGAAGGCCCTTCACTTTGTTCACTAACACCAATCAATGTTTATTAAGAATTAACATTGGCTGGGCAGTGGTGTCCCACACCTTTAATCCCAGCACTAGGGAGGCAGAAGTAAGTGGATCTCTGTGAGTTCAAGGCCAGTCTGATCTACAGAGTGAGTTCCAGGACAGTCAGGGCTACACAGAGAAACCCTGTCTGAAAAAAAAAAAAATGAATTAAAGCTTCATTGTTTTTTCTATGGATTTCATCTATTTTGTGTGGCTATGTACGTGTCTGCAGATACACATACATGTATGCAGGCCAGCAACGGATGTGAGCTATCTTCCTTAGGTTTTGAGACAGTCTCTCATCAACCCTGGAGCTCACTGAATTAGCCCCTGGGATCTTGCTGTCTTGACCTCCCAAGTGCTTGGACTAGAGGTATGCCACCGCACCAAGCTTCTTTAGGAGGGTGCTAGGAACACAGGTCCTCACACGTGCAGGGCAAGCTACTTACCTACTGAGTTACCTCCCCAGCCTGCCATCTATTTTGTAAACATTTAAAGAAGTGTCTTCATAGGAGAAACTCAGGTATTCCCTGAAGGTCATAGTCAATTTCTGATGGTTTAAAATGTGTACCAACACATGAGCTTTCTATCCTGATACAGACGGAAAGCAAATCCATCATCTAAAAACTACCAAAGAACTTGAGATGACATCAAAGAGCAGAAAGGAGCCGGGCGGTGGTGGCGCACGCCTTTAATCCCAGCACTTGGGAGGCAGACGCAGGTGAATCTCTGTGAGTTCGAGATCAGCCTGGTCTACAAGAGCTAGTTCCAGAACAGGCTCCAAAGCCACAGAGAAACCCTGTCTCGAAAAACCAAAAAAAAAAAAAAAAAAAAAAAAAAAAAAGCAGAAAGGTCAGTCTTCCTTTCTCTCTTTATTTCTTTTTACAAATTGATTTATTTTTATTATTATTTTTTTTATTTTCGAGACAGGGTTTCTCCGTAGCTTTTGGTTCCTGTCCTGGAACTAGCTCTTGTAGACCAGGCTGGCCTCCAACTCACAGAGATCCACCTGCCTCCGCCTCCCGAGTGCTGGGATTAAAGGCGTGAGTCACCACCGCCCGGCTAAGAGGGCACCAGATCTCACAGATGGTTGTGAGCCACCATGTGGTTGCTGGAAATTGAACTCGGGACCTCTGGAAGAGCAGCCAGTACTCTTATCCTCTGAGCCATCTCTCCAGCCCTTGATTTCGTTTTTATGTGCATGGATGTGGGTATACCTGTGTATGTGCCACATGTGTACAGGTGCCCACAGAGGCCAGAGGAAGTTTATGGATCCCCTTGGAACTGGAGCTACAGGCAGATGTGAACCCCCTGACATGAGTGTTGGGAACGAAACTCTGGTCCTCTGAAAGAGCACGGGCTTTCTCCAGTCTCACCGCTCAGAGTTACTGTTTAATACTGTAACAGACAAAAAAAAAAAAAAAAAAAAAAGCCTGTGAAGTATTACAGAAAGATAACGTGGCGGAATGAACTAGGCCTGACGTGTTTCTCAGACACAGCAAAGGCTAGAGAAAATAAAAGCACACTTTCCCCCAGTTTCACCAAAAACCAGCGTTGTGGTACTTCAGGAAATGGGTCAAACACATGGTAACGGTTACAACGGAAGCATTCAGCTGCCCCATCCGAAGAGCACACTGTTCTCCAGAAGCTTACAGTATAGGGACATTGACTCACCCATGCCATAGGCCTAAAAATGACATTTTCTCTAACCACAAATTGTGACTTGTGAATCGATTTCATGGGATTCTGTCAGCAGTTTTCTTTCCACTGGGGGAAAAAAATGGAATATAGCAGAAATAAGCAGAAGGCACCTGACAAGGGTAAACAAGGCAGCGTGAGGCCAAGCCTGGTACCTCATGCCTTGGAGCTCAGCACTGGGAGGTTGAGACAGCAGGACTACAGTCCGTAGCAGGCTAGCCCTGGGCTACACGGTTGAGTTCAAGGCCAACCGTACCAAGAGCTTCTGTGTAAAAACAAAACACACACAAAAACAGTACTTTATGAAACTTTTCATTCATATGTAGATGTATGTACTAAAATATAATGTCTTTATTACTGAAGTTTTGGTTTTAAGTTAGGAAAGTCATTACACAGAGAACTAAAGCCAGAGGTCCCAGACTGACTAGCCATACTTAATCCTCAGGTCCTGCTCAAGCTCTCTGATAAAGATGGGCCTATGGAAACCTATACAAGAGCCACAGAGACAGCCACAAAGAAGAAACACAACAGGGGCAAACCCAGCCAAGCCTGTTTGGCCCCAAAGGCCTTGCCACCTTTCCCAAACAATCTGCTCAAGCTCTCTTTGCTCAGGATGAACCCATAGAAACCTATTTAAGAACTCCTTGGCACACACACACAAACATCCACACAAAAACAGAGTCCCAGCCAAGCACTTAGCTGGCCTTGAGGTTCTGCCAGCCCTAAGGCGGTGCCTACAAACTAGCACAGCTAAGCAACGTTGGAGTGAAGCTCCTCCTTCCTCCACTGTCTGTCAACAGTCCCAACTCTTTCAATTAACTTTTCTTCAACTACAACTTCTGCAACCACTGCCTGTGTTCGTAAGGGGCAACTCTTCCTTGCTTAAATCCCAGACTGTCTTCCTATCAGCAGTCCCAGAAACCTGTACTCTTGATTCTCAACACACAGCCTAGTATACAGACCTTTCAGCCACTCCTGAAAACCAAGATGGGGTCTCCTGGCAGCTCGCAATCTTACTTCGACTTGGGGCAAATATTGGCTCCCCAAATTCCTTTCAGCAGTCCTGAAAGGGACAGGCCTAGTGATCCAGAAGTATACGAACGGCTGCTGTTTCCCAGTAAGACATCAAACCTTACAGATGGGGAAACACATTTTCCTGATTCAATGATTCAAAGCTAAGTTTCCCACCAACGGAGCATCTCCCATACTCCAGGCCTCAGGGAGGTTGGGAGCATCCTAGCTTACTCCCGCTGCCCAGCCTCCCTCTGTCAATGCCCGGTCCTCCTGGGGTCCCAGGCCTGGTTTCCTAACCCCACTGCCCCACTCTTAGGAGAACACGCCTTGGGCCTCTGGCCCCAGCAGAGCGGCGGCCGAGCTACACTCACCCCTCGGCCCGGGAGGCGGCGGCTCCTCAGGCTGCGACTCCGCCCGCCCGGCCACCGCCGTCGCCGCCGCTCGGCCTCCGGCCTGCTCCCGGCCGGCCCCGACCCGGCTCCGCTTCACCTCGACCCCCTCTCCGGCCGCCGGAGCCCAGTGTCCTGCATTGACCCGGAAGCAGCTTTCTGGGCCCCCCAACAACAACACGTGACCCCGCCGCACGTGTCACGTCCGCTGCGTGATTGGGAGGGGCCGTGCGCTGAGCCTCCGAGACCAAGCTGCGGTTGCCATGGCAACCGGGATGGTGGTATCCACCTAGACTTGATCAGAAACGCACCCGTCTGTTTGCTTTCCTTATTGATGCACCAGGGGAGCACCCGCTGGTCCAAAGACCGATCACTTGCAAGAGAAATGTCTTCAGAGAAAGATTCCCTGGACTGAACCTGGCCACACACTTGTAATCTTGGCCTGACTCTGCGCGACCCTGACTATTTGTGACACTACCTATCCCTGACTCGGCTGACCTCATCTATAAAATTTCCTGTAAAGCTCTCTATGTGTCATGTGCATCTAGGTGTGAGGACAATCCGCCCCTTGCTCTGTGCCCCCTCCAGGCCTGGGGCACCTGAAGCTTCCAACACTAACAGTTACAGCTTTAACAGCCACAGCCCCTAAACACAGGAGATTCAAATAAGAAGAGAGAGAGAGAAAGAGAGAGAGAGAGAGAGAGAGAGAGAGAGAGAGAGAGAGAGAAAGGAGAGAGAAGAAAAGGCTTCTGCAAATCTCCTAGTGATCTGCTTAAGACCACCTATTAGTCAAAATGGCCAGGCTGAGACTTGAAGCCAAGTCAAGCTAGCTCCAAAGGACATGTGCATCACACCAGGCCATGCAGAGCCCCTGCTCCAGAAGTCTCACACGAGCTGCTCGGCTGTTTGATTTTATGCTTCTCTGTTCCTTTCTTTGCAGGACACTGCCTGTGGAATGGGGATGCAGCAGGCTGACCCTGACGAGGACGCAGCTTTGCGCAGATACATGCACGGAAATTCTAGGAGTTGAGGAGATCTCCATGCACAAAGCCCATGTGCTTTTGTGTATAGCATGTGTCCAGGAAGACGTGGGGGAATGCTATGAACATGCATATGTACATATTGATATTTTCCTAGAGACAGGATAAAAATCTCTAGGTGAGTCCCAGTCTTGCTTACCATCCTCAGTCTCTGGGGGCTTAAATTGGTCATTTTCCTTTGTTTTTTCTTGTCCCATAGATGGGAATTAGGCTGGAGGGAGACATGAGGAGGACCTGGTTGATGAATGTGTTCTAAGGACAAGGACTTGGGCAGTGAGGGGGCTTAGAGAACTCAGGTGATTGCCTCCAGCCCTGGAAAGCACTCTATTGACACCTTAGAATGTAACCACTTTGAGGGGCCCAGGTCATAGACAGAGCCACAGCTAAAAGCAGCCTCAGTGAGGAGGACCATGGGAAGAGCAGAATGAACAGGAGGACCATGGGAAGAGCAGAGTGAACTGGAGGATCATGGGAAGAGCAGAGTGAACTGGAGGATCATGGGAAGAGCAGAATGAACTGAAAACAGAAGGAAGGACAAGGGCAAGGGTCTCCCCTCTTGATACTCTGCTAGCTTGCTTCTGCCTAAATACCCAGATGACAAACTTGCTATGAATTCAAGTTCTGTAGAGGACACTCAGAAATACTTAGGAAGATAGGTATCTTATGAGCAACTAGGGGGAAGTAAGAGCTGTAATTCTTTACTATTAACAAATCCCATTGCTATGACTAGAAACACACATAGAGATATTGAATGTGATGGTTTCCTTAGAGAATAAACTCAGAGATTAATGTTTCTACCTGTCTCCATCTCTCCACGGCAACTAGAATCCTCTTTCTAAAACTCGAATGGGACTGTATCACTCCCTGGAGCTGAAAACCCTTCCTGAGACTCCCAGTGACATTTCTTCATCTCAGCACGAAACTTACAATCAACCACCTGCTCCTCGGAGTTCTTCACAATCTACTGACGTTCCCAGCCTCACAATCTACTGACGTTCCCAGCCTTACAATCTACTGACGTTCCCAGCCTCATTTCTTACCTGTTTTCTGATATTCACAGCTGCTTCATTCAGTCTGCGAGCCAAGAGCTATATGTGGCTACTTAGTTTTAATTAAAATCAGGAGTTGGGGGTGTATCTCAGTTGGTAGGGAGAATGCTTGGTCAGCATGCAGGTGCAGCAAGCGCTGGATTCAGCCCTCAGCACCATATAACCCAGGTGTGGTGCCGCACATCTCGGTCACCAGCAATTGGGAGTTTGTAACAAGAGCCCCAGGCATTCAAGATTGCCCATAGTGAGTTTGGGGCCAATGTGGGTGATATGATACTCTGTCTCAAAAAATTAAAAAAATAAAATAAAATGAAGGGCTAAGGATGTAGATCCTTTGTAAATCCCGTGCCATGTTGTCCAAGAATCCTATAGAATCCCAGAACCAACACAGAGAGAGAGAGAAAGACAGAGAGACAGAGAGAGGGACAGAGACAGAGAGAGACAGAGACAGAGAGACAGAGATCACACACATACATATGCAAGCATACACACACAACTTATGTTAAATTAAGGTTTTCCAAGTCACATGATACTACTATCACTTTAAGCACTATCATCACACGTGGCTACTGACTATCATATCAAATTGTTCACATATGGAATATTTTATCATCACAGAAACTTCTAGTGGGCAAAGACACTCTCACTAACAAATCTCCATCATGTGTCTTGCTTTGTAGGAATTCTGCTAAGCCATTTGAGTAAAACCTTTCTATCTTTTTTTGATGGAAAATTGCACATGCTTGCTTGTTTGTTGCAAGAATCAAGCATCAGTGGAGGCGGGAACGAGGTCAATGCTATGTGGGGTTCAGAGGAGGCTGGAGTTAGTTTTGTGGTATTCATCACCAATTTCCATCATTCCTAAAGGGTCATCTTCTAGCAAAGAGTTGGTAGACACTGGGCCAAGATGAAAGGAAAAAGTAATAAAAGGACAATCATTTAGCCATTTTATTAGAAACTGTGGATACTTTGATCATTTTGATAAAAAAAAAAACCAGCAATTCCATAAGATTCAACCCAATGGTAATGATAAGTTTAGGCTGGGTGGTACATGTCTATAACCCTAGTGCTCAGGAGGCTGAAACAGAAGAATTATGAGTTTCAGGCTATCCTGGGCTACAGAATGACATCCTAAGAAAGGAAGGGAGGAAAAAAGGGAAGGAGGGAGGAAGAGGAAGAGAAAGGAAAGGGAAGGCTTTTTGGAAGAATTGGAGTTGTTTTTGTAAGTTCTCATGAATTCCTTGTAGTTAAAGTGGGCTAAACGAAGCAGAATCTGCTCTAACAATGTGTAGTAATTCTTGGAGCAGCTAGTCTGGTTGACCAGTTGGTTCTCTGATTCAGGATTTGCCATGCCCTAAGAGCAGTCTTAACTGCTTTCAGAGTTCTCTTTGTGCCAGCTGCCGCTGGGGGTATTTTACATTGACTTTCCCTTTGAATCCTCACAGTGATCTCATGCAGTTTATCTGATGCTATCAGATCTATCAAGAGAGACTCGGCTTAGGTAATGCACCCAGAAACACACAGATAGTAAGTGGAGAGGCCAAATTCATATTGAGGTGAGTCTGACACAGGAATCTGAGTTCGTCATAGCCCTGTAATAATGGGCTAGCATTCAATTGTGAAGTCTCAGCCAGATGTTTGCACATCCTTTTGATTCAGCAAATGCCTATTTTATAATCAGGGTGTATCTGTATATCTTAGACATAGTGAGGTGGCTTGAGTCAAACAAACATGGATTGGCAGGGAACAATGTTGCAGTGTGGTTAGAAAGATAATATGCACACACAAAAAATTGATCCAGCACAATAAAGGAATGAAGGGATATTTGTTTAGTTTTACTCTTGTTCTTGTATTTTATTTTATTGAGGTATGGGTCTTGTTCTGTAACCTAGACTGGCCTCAACCTTACAGTTCTACGTCAGTCAGCTTTCAACACGTTGGATTGCAGGTTCATGGCACCACACCTGGAAGAATGCTAGCTCTAAAGAGAGTAAGGGTGTCACACTTGCAGCTGAAGCCTTTTCTCATGTGCACAGTGAGATAACGCAGGGTAACAATATATCAGTGTGAAGACAGGAACATGGAGGGGGGAAAGCAGCTCCTTGACTTGAAAAAAACATAAATGGTTGGGGAAAATTGTTTTGAATATCAGACCTGGTTTTTCTAGTATCCAGGCATGTCTCTTGAACTCTTGGCCTTAGACTATTAACTATTGAATAACTTGAGTTGTGTAACTACCAGCATAAGACACCTGAAATGGCATGTAACAGATTGCATAGATTATATCGTATACATTGTACATATGCGTGTTTCCATCAAATTCACACAAACTCTCACTCATTCTTCCACATGTCTCTTTAAAATTTTTAATTCTTTGGTTCTACATTTTCTTTTTAAAAACATAGGATGCCAGGATAGGTGCTGCTCAAGAGCTTGAAGCAGGAAGATCACAAGTCCAAGATCAGCCTGAGCAACTAAGTAAGACTGTGTCTAAAGGCAGGGAGGGGAAAGGACTGAGGGTATAGCCCAGTAGCAATGTTTGCTTAGCAGGCTTAGGGCTCTACGTCCAAACCTTCCCAGAACTACACAAGAAGACAAAAATGGCTGGTAACTTTCAGAATGTGGCCTGTACTGTCAAGTTGCACAAGCAAACAGAGGTTAAAAAATTCTCAAACAAGAGCGTCATATCTGGGGAATATCAGCATTTCCTTACAGGGCAGAGGATACTCTTTTTACAAACTGCTCAGTGTGCTTTCCTGCAGTTTCCATAGATAGATCAGACAGCAGACGCTTCACTTCCAGGAAGGGCTCCACTTACTAAAGTCATTTGCAATAAGTTGCTGGAAGCCTCACTAACCCCTCTTAATTTTTATTGGAAAGAATGACATACAGGAAAGAAAATACTTTACATAAGTGTGTCTCAGTCAAGTGTGTCTCCTCTGTCCATGTCACCGCCACCAGGACATGTCACAGAACGTTGTGAATTCCCTACAACCTCTGCTCGATTCCTACATGCTCCATCCTCCCCAAATTTACCTATCATTCTGATTTCTTATGTTGTAGTTTCTTCCCCCTGCTTAAAAAAAATCTATATAAATGATATCAAATGAGATGGATTCTTTGACAACACCATAGGGTTATTTTTGCTATTGCCTCAGATTGTGGATGATTAACTTTTATCACCAAACTGAATTTCATGTTATAACCACACCACAGGCAATTTTTCTGTTGGTGGACATTTGAAACGTGTCCATTCTGAAGCTTTAATGTAGAGTGATCTCCTGCTTGCCTCACAATGAATACATCTAGTTATTGCTGTAGGAAATAAGCTCAAAAGCAAACCCAGTAGATTCTAGCTTTTGATCAGCATTGGTGAATATAAATGTGGGTCAAGCAGTATGTATAATTTAAATTTTTCTAATGACCACATTAGAGAAGTTTTAAAAGGTGAAGCTGCTGTTAAACATTCAGTTCATTAGGTCTATATATCCAAGATATTCCATTTAAACTTACTATTAATATGAAAATGACTCATTTAAAAACCTTTTCATAGTAAGTCTTCAAAGTACCAAGTACATTTTATGCATTGGGCAATTTAACCGCATTTCCAGTGCTCAGAAAGAATGACTCAATGGGTACAGTGATTGCTGTGCAAGCCTGAGGACCTGAGTTCAGATCCTCAGCAACCATGTAAAAGCCGGTCACAGTGCTATGCGCTTGCTGCTCTGGGGTTGGGATGGAGAGTGGAATAGTCACAGTGCTGTGTGCTCGCTGCTCTGGTGTAGGGATGGAGAGTGGAATAATCACAGTGCTGTGTGCTCGCTGCTCTGGGGTTGGGAGGGAGAATGTTAGGTATCTAGAGACAGGTGAATTCCATAGACTCCCTGACTGGCCAGTCTAGTTTCAGGTTCAGTGAGAAACCAGGTTTCAAAAATTAATGGGGAAATTAGTAAACAAAGACGTCCAACATCAACTTATGATTTCCACAAGTGTATACATATACAGAATACCAACCACCACAAAAATTTTTAAAAGTGGTTACTGACCATAGTTGCATTTTTACTGCCATGACAAAACACCATGTCCAAGATAAGTTATTTTTTCAGAGCATTTGATTTGGGGAGGAGGATGGTAGAGGGTAGCCAAGTCCATGATCATGAGGCAGGGATCATGACAGCAGGCAAGCCAGAATAATACTGGAGCAGTAGCTGAGAGTTTACATGTTGAGATAATAATCACGAGGCAGAGAGAGGTAAACTGGGAATGGTGTTGGCTTTTGAAACAGCAAAGTCCACCTCCAGTGACACATTTCCTCTAACAAGGCCACACCTCCTAATCCTTCCCAAACAGTTCCACTAGCTGGGAACTTAGTACTCAAATATATGAATCTATGAAGGTCATTCTCATTCAAATCATCACAGTATGACTATAAACAAAATGACCAGTTTCTACAGTGGATTTACCAATGTCTGTCACTAAAAGCAAAGTATGCAGCCTTCTCCTATCATTCCTACATTTGGGACTGTCCAACTTTAATTTTAGCCCTCTATCTATCAGGTTTCTTTCCTTTCTTAACTTGAACTTTGTTAATGAAAAGGAGAGGGGGTCCCTTTTCCTGGTTCTGCTCTTGCATTTCTCTTTTTTCTTTTCTTTTCCATCTATTGTTCTCTTTTTTCTCTCCAAAAACAAAACAACACTCACCACCAACAACAGCAACAAAAACCTAGCAATAAAAACTCTGAGTAATACTTATACATTAGTTCCTTGAATGATTGCCAGATTTCTCTAGTAAAACCATCTTGACAGAGTTTGTCAAGCGAGATATTTTAATTATATACTTAAATATTTTATGATTGTAGATAGGACTGTTTAATTTTTCTATTTCTTCTTGAGATGGCTTTCTTTTTTCTTTTTTTTCTTTCTTTCTTTCTTTCTTTTTTTTTTTTTTTGAGACAGGGTTTCTCTGTAGCTTTGAGCCTGTCCTGGAACTAGCCCTTGTAGCCCAGGCTGGCCTCGAACTCAGAGAGATCCACCTGCCTCTGCCTCCCAAGTCCTGGGATTAAAGGCTGTGCCACCACCACCGGCTTTTTAAATGGTTCCTTTCTGGGAATTTATTTGTAGGTCTACGGTTCCAATTTTATTAGCATGAAGCTCTTTCAGATGCACCATTTGTCATAGTTGCAGTCATTGCAATGGATTTTCATTTTTATTCTAGTAATGATTACTTGTGCCATGCCCTTTGTTCCGTCAGTCTCACCCACTTTTGTTTTTGTTGCTACTTTCCTTCTGTTGTTTTGCTTCCTTGTTTGTTTGTTTGTTTTGGGGATAGAATTTCTTGAAACCAGCCTGGCTCCAACCCATTATGTACAGAGGATAACTTTGAACACTTCCTTCGCCTCCTCTGCTTCCTAGCTGCTGAGATTACAGGCATCTGCCACCACATCTGGCTTGACTCTTTCTGTTGCTGTTTGACAAAAATTGCTATTGTTTTTCTCTCTTCCTTCCTAAAAATTGCCTTTAAAATGAGACATCTGTCTGAGGACAGTGCAGGCAAAGAGCCTGCATTTGGATAGGTTCGCATTTTCATTATCATTTGGTTTCCTATATTTTATGATTTCTTTAGTTGGCTGATCTAATAGATTAACACTAATTGATTTTTCAGCATTGAATCAAACTTTCATATCTGTGATAGACCCTACTTGGGTGTGGTATATAATTCTTATGGCTTATTATTTGATTGGATTTGTCAATATTCTGTTGGAGATATTTGCATCTATTTCATTGGCCGTATTGTTGTATCCTGACCAGTCTGGCCTTTGAGGTGATGCTGATGTCATAGGAGAACTTATGAAGTGTTCCTTCTTTTCTATCATCTGAGGAGATTGTGGAGAGTTGGCATAATTTCTTCTTAAGTACTTAGTAGAATTTGCTAATTTACCATCTGGACTATGCTCTTTCTCTTTTTTAGAAGGTGACTTAATATTGGCCCAAATTATTTAATAGACATAGGCTATTTAGATTGCCAATTAATTTTTCTATAAGTTTTAATAGGCTGTGTCTTTGAAGAAATTGGTTCATTTCATTAAGTTTATCAAATTTGTGGTCACTGAATTAATTTTCTTTTCCTGTTCTGTCCATCTCTGGGGCCAATAGCGATGTTCTTTTTTTCATTCCTGATATTATATTTATTTATGTTTCACTCTTTTATTCTCGGCCTAGCTAGAGGCTTATCATATTATTGATTTTTTTCAAAGAGCCATTGTTTTCGTTCTCTACTGAACTTCTGTTCTAGATTTCACTGATTTATCTTCTAGTATTTGTTTCTTTTCCTTGATTTGGTTTTAACTTAATGTATTGTTGCTGCTATTTTTGGTTATTGGAGATAGGGTCCCACCATGTATCCCAAACTGGTGTCAAACTCTCAGTCCTTTTCTCTCAAGTCTCAAGGCTTAGCACATATAGCTCTGTTCCCTTTCAAGTTCCTACAATGGAGTTTCATTGACTGACTTTGGATCTTTCTTCTTTTTATGCATTGATTGCTATAAACTCTCCTATTAACATTGCTTTTGCTATATTCCACACATTTTGATGTGGGGTTTTGTCTCAACATATCTTGTAATTTCAATTGTGACTTATTCTTTGACCCCAGAGTTATTTAGAAGATAATAAAATTGGATAATTTTGTTACCTTAAAATTTACTCAAAGTACAAGCTTAATTTTCTCACACCATAAGCAAATCACGTTTGCTGCATTGTATAGTTTTCCACCTCCTTCTGGTTCCCCGGGGTGGCCAGTCCGATTATTTGTCTTCTACAGTCACCTCCTGATGATTACACAAATACAACCCACTCGACTTGCCGCTCCCCATAGCGAGCAGACAGGCAACAGTTTTTTCAGTCACATTGTGCACGAGCCCCAAGACTCATGGTGCTTGCTCTACACTCAACAATTAGAACGCCCCTTAGAAAATATGCTGGGGTGACATCCTGGACCTCGAGAAAAGTTAGGACTCTCTCCCAAGTCTCTCCCTCCTGCTACAAGTGAATTCTGTGCTCATATATTTTTTTATATTTATTGAGCTCTACATTTTTCTCTGCTCCCCTCCCTGCCTCTCCCCTTTCTCCTTCAATCCTTCCCCAAAGTCCCCATGCTCCCAATTTACTCAGGAGATCTTGTCTTTCTCTACTTTCTACTTCCCATGTAGATTATATATATGTAAGTCTCTCTTAGTGTCTGTATTGTTGTCTAGGTTCTCTGGGATTGTGGTTTGTAGGCTGGCTTTCTTTGCTTTATGTTTAAAAAACACCTATGAGTGAGTACATGTGATAATTGTCTTTCTGTGTCTGGTTTAGCTCACTCAAAATAATGTTTTCTAGTTCCATCCATTTTTCTGCAAAATTTAAGCTGTCATTATTTTTTCCTGCTGTGTAGTACTCCATTGTGTACCACGTTTTTCTTATCCATTCTTCAGTCAAGAGGCATTTAGATTTTTTCCAGGATCTGGTTATGACAAACAGAGCTACTATGAACATAGTTGAGCACATGTCGTTTTGGCATGATTGAGCATCCTTTTGATACATACCCAAAAGTGGTATTACTGGGTTTTGAGGAAGGTTGTTTCCTAATTTTCTGAGAAATCGCCATACTGACATCCAAAGGGGTTATACCAGCTTGCATTCCCACCAGCAATGCAGAAGTGCTCCCTCTTCCCCACAACCTCTCCAGCATAAGTTGTCATTAGTGTTTTTTATTTTGGCCATTCTTACAGGTGTAAGATGGAATCTCAGAGTTGTTTTGATTTGCATTTCTCTGATGACTAAGGATGTTGGCCATTTCCTTAAGTGTCTTTCAGCCATTTTAGATTCCTCTGTTGAGAATTCTCTGTTTAGGTCTGTACTCCATTTTTTTTTATTGGATTATGTGATCTTTTGGTTTCCAATTTCTTGAGGTTTTTTTTGTATATTTTGGAGATCAAACCTCTGTCTGATGTGGGGTTAGTGAAGATCTTTTCCCATTCTGTAGACCTGTGAACATATCTTAAGCTCCTACTTCCTATTGGCAATGCAAAGCAGGGCGACTTCTTCTTTCATGGCTCTATAAGTAATATGCTACTTCTGTTATTTCATGTACTTTATTATATGTCCTCTTCTGCGCTTCACCTAGCTTGTATATCTGAGCCTAGCCTCTCTGGAGCAGGGGTCCTCTAGAGCATGTCTATCTCGATAGAAAGAAGCTAGATGCAGGCCAGGCAGAAGGCACAAGGGCATTTACCTGTGTAAATAGGTTTGCCATGTGATGAACACCTGGTCACAGATTAGATAAGACCTTAGGCAGTTCATCATAACAAGAAAGCATCTTATGGACCAGGGAGATAGCTCATCAGATAAAAGCATTGCCATACAAGCCTGACAACCTGAGTTTGACAATCTGAAAGCACATTTAGAAAGCCAGATGTGCCGGTTCACATCTGTAACCCCAGTATTCCTATAGTGAAATGGAAGATGGAGACAGGAGAGTCAACTTGTATATACAGTGTAGCAGTAGAGACAACAACTCTGTCTCTAAACAAGGACTACCAAAAATGGTCCTTTGCCATCCATACCTGTAGCCTGAACACACCAGCCTTTCTCTTCCTCCCCCCACTCCCACACAATTTTTAAAAGTCTCTTATTAAAACCCTGCTGCAAATAGCCATGACCAAATCCCCTGGAGCCCTTTCAGGACATGGCTAAAATGTGCAACCACTGTCCAGATAGAGACCTCAGTACCAAACTACACAAAGTCTGAGAAGTTAATTTTTTTAATGTTTAAATATAAGGAAATATTTTTAAAACATATTTTTTTAGTTTTATAATATGAGTGTTTCCCTGAATGCATCTGTGTGTTCTGCATGCATTCTTGCTGCCTGCAGAGGCCAGAAGAGGATGTCAGATCCTGAAATTGGATCTTAGAATGGTTGTGAACCATAGCACTGGGTACTGGGAACTGAAAAAGCACCAAGAGATCTTAACCACTGAGCCATCTCTTCAGTCCCCAATATATGGCAATCTTAAAGGGATTTCAAAAAATTAAGTACTAGCTTTCTGTTTTAATTTAATGTTAATGTGTATGTGTGTGTGTGCGCACACACACACACACACACACACACATGCTGATGTGCACATTTAGGGATCAAATCCGGGGCTTCAATCATGCTAGTGCTCTACCACCGAGCTACATAATCCATGCCATAATTTCAATTTTACTTAAAATGTGATCAAAGAACATATTCCATAGGATTTCAGTTCTTTGAACATTATGCAATTTTGCTTTAATCTATGGTGCACATGCAATTAATCCTTTGTGAATGATAAGCAAAGAATTTGTTTTCCATAATTGCTGAATCCACTGTTTCACACAAGTGATTAGATCAAGTTCCTTAACTGTGTGATACAATTGTTCATATTCTTACTGGTTTTCATTTCAAATTGGTTTCATAGTAACTGGTACAAATAGGTTGACTGTTTTACTTGTTCCTAAGAACTGTAAGTTGAAAATCCTCACTGTGCCCATAGAAAAATCTGTTTTTCCTTATAATTCTGATCAATTTTGATTTATGTCTTTGGAGATATAATTCCCATAGTAGAAAGATATGAAAAAAAATCAAATCCACTTTTTTGTAGTTTAAACTTCTCATTGAGAAATATCCCACTTATCTCCAGCTGATGCTTTCTGAACAGCCTTAAGGTCTATCTTGCCGGACAGTAATCACTTCCCTCTGTAAAACTCCTGTCCCTTATGTCTTAGCTGTATCTCTAATAAGAAAAATGCACAGAACTATGGTCTTTTGAGACAACTGGATGATACTCATCCTTTAATTGAAGAATTTTATCCTCACATATTTAACATAAATATAATATGCTTTAGGTTAAGTCCATCTTTTTATCATTCTACCTATGGTTGTTCATTTTCCCTTCCTTCTAAATAACTGAGTAAGGTTTTCAATCCATTTTCTCCACTGCCATCTTATATACACCTCCATCCTTAGTGTTTAACAGAGATTATAATATGTATCCTAGACATAATGAAATCTAATATTGTTAAAATGACTGCCATTTCCTCGGACAATATGAAGATTTTAGTCCCACTGTCTCCACCTGAATCGCAGACTATTGCTGTCATGGGTTGTGACATAAATATTCAAAGGCCATAGGAAAATGCTAATATTCTCTTAATGATCAGTATTCATCTAAATAGAACTGTATAGTTATAAACTTAATTGTTTTTTCTTTTTTATTGTGGTAAAGCACATAAAACATCAAGTTTAGCATTCAACCATTTAAATTATGCCATTACATGCCATTATGTAATTTACTATAATGGTCGACCACCTCCATTCTGCTTTTCCAGGCTTTTCATTATTCCAAATGCAAAGTTGATCCCCATTAAACTATAGCTACCTACCACCCTACCTCCCTTCTGGAAACCCCTTTTGTACTTCTGACCTTATGAATTTGCTTAGGTTCCTACATTTTATATATGAAGAATCAGACTATATTCATCCTTTTGTGACTTGCTCATACCATGTAAGGTATTTTCATGGTTTAAAGAATGCTTTGAAATTTCATTCATTATTAAACAGAAAAACATTACAACTGAGAGATTCAGGGGCCACTTGGTATCTGTAGGGATTGGTTTCAGAACCTTCTTCAGATATGCAAGTGACTTGTATAAAATGGGATCACATTTGCATATAACACACATATTTATGTATATACATATATTTCTCTCATAGTTTAGGCCATCTCATGTTTTTTAGGTCATCTACAGATCACTCACAATACCTAACACAATGTAAATACTATATAAATAGTTATTGTATTGTACTATTTAGGGAATAATATGAAAAAGTCTGTAGATTGCTCCATACAGATGCGTTAGCTTTCCACATATTTTTAGTCCTTGGTTGGTTGAATTCTCATGAACCTGTTTCAACTCTTGTGCTGGGGATGTGACTGACTGTAGAATCCTTGTTTATTCCATGAGGCTTCTTTCTACTTCTTAACTTCTGTGAACAACACTGTGAATAGTGGCCAGCAAGTGCCTGAGTTCCTGCTTTTAATCCTCTTGCTTGTGTCTCTCCTGAGCTCATATAGTAAAATCACCCACAATGTGGGAAAGTGATTCAGTTAACTGATGTAAAGATTGTGGGACTTGGTTGGATATTGGTGCTCTTATTAAAAAGATGTCAATGGGTGGGGCACTGTCTCTTGAGCTCTCCCCAAAATGCACCATTCACTCAGAGGAAAGACTTTAGGAAGAAGGAGACCACATACAAGGCAGGAAGCTCATCACTGGGAATCTGATCTCAGACTCTCAATCTTCAAATCAGTGAGAAAATAAAACTATGTTTGTTTGTTTGTTTGTCTGAGAGAGAGGGGGAGGGAGAGAGAGAGAGAGAGAGAGAGAGAGAGAGAGAGAGAGAGAGAGAGAGAGAGTCTTGTTATGTATCACTTGCTGGACCTGGTACTCACTGAGTAGCCCAAACTATCCTCAACTCACAGGAATCCTCCTGTCTCAGCTTCTGCAGTGTTGGAGTACAGGTATGTATTACCACTCCTGGATTTTTTTTTTTTTTTTACTTTTTAAGGTCATATGGTCCTTGACATTTTCTTATGGCTGTTTTTCAAGACTGATGCCTACCTAGAGGGGGAACTGCTGGATCAAATTAATCAAACCACATAGTTTCCTGCAGTGGCTATGGCTTTGCTTTTGTGCTGCGCTTGTGTTTTCAATCTTTCGATAGATACTCTGATGCAACAAAATTTTTCCACCGATTTTGCCATTTCTACCCATGTTTCTAGCATCAGTTACAAAATGCCAATTGTCAAATCGAACATCACGAAGTTTCCCTGTGTGTTATTCTTATTTATTTTAGTTGGTTTTTGAGACAGAGCTCCTCTGTGTAGCCCTAGCTGTCCTGGAATTAACTCTGTATTCAGGCTGGCCTCAATCTCACTGAAATCCACCTACTTTGTATCCTGAGTGCTGGGATTAAAGGGGTTCACCACTACTGTCCAACTTGTCTTAGTCTTCTAATGATTTTTTTCCTAAGAATTTTCCCCTCATGTTCACATCTGTTTCATTTTAAACTAGGTTTTGTGTTTGGTGTAGAGACAGGTTCAACTTCATTTTTCTGGCACTATTGGCTGGAAACATGATCCTCTCCCCCACTGCATGGATTCAGACCCTTGCTGATATTCAGTAAGACCTCTGGAATCCATCGTCTTTAAGTCAGCACCATATTGTTTTTATTACTGTAGCTTTGTACTAAAATTTTAAATCATATCGTGTAATAGCACCAACTCTGCTCTCTTTCTAGATTGCTTTGAATATAGGGGATCTCTTGAGATTCAATGTGAGTTTTAGGATACATGTGTCTGATTCTACAGAATTATCATTGGGATGTTAATGAATTTTTTATATTACCTAGAGTAGTATTGGCATCTAAACAATATTAAGTGTTACAGTCCAATAACACAGGATAGCTTTCTGTTTATTTGTGTCTCCTTTCATTTCTTTCAGTCCCATGTTGTAATTTTCAGCATATAAATCCTTTGCCTCCTAGGTAAGTTTATTCCTAAGTATTTTATCCTTCTCAATACAATAGTAATGAGATTGCTTTCTTGGCTTCATTTTCTACTATTCATTCATACAGTATAGAAATATAACAATTTGTCCATGTTGCTGTTATATCCTGTAATTTTATTTCTTATAATAGTTTAGGTGGAAAACAGTTAGGAATCTGTAAGAGTAGGCTCTTGCCATCCAGAAACAAATATCTTCTTTATGATGTAGGTCCCTCTCCTTCCACCCGTCTACCTAATTGCTCTGCCCAGAACTTCCTATAAGAGGTAGTTTAGAATGGACACAATTCTGTTGACAGAGGTTTCTGTCCTGCCTGATCCCGCAGCTGTTCAGCCCCAAATAAACACACAGTGGTCTACATTAATCATAAACTGGTTGGCCTAGTATCTCAAGCTTCTTGTTAACTAACTCTTACATCTTACATTAACTCATAATTCTTGTTTGTGTTAGCCACATAGCTTGGTACCTTTTTCAGCAAGGCATTCTCATCTTGCTTCCTCTGCATCTGGATGAAGGCTGTAGACTGACCTTTCTTCTTCCCAGAATTCTCCTATTCTCATTGCCCTGCCTCTACTTCCTACCTGGTTGCCCCATTACTTTCTGCCTAGTTACTTGCCAATCAGCATTTTATTAAAATACATGTGACAGGGTACAGACCATTGTCCCACAGCACTCCTCCCCCCTCTTTTTTTCAAAACAAGAACTCTGAATTAAATCTCCTTTGTTTAGCTTTTCTCCTGATCATTATCCATAACATCTTGCAAACAACACTCTAAACAAAGATAAATATCCATAATCCATTTTTGGGAATATGAGTGTCGTTTTCCCAGCTACTTTCTGCTGATTGGGAGCACTAATAATCTTATGGGGACCTAAAGAAGGTTTAGAATTATGACCAAGTCCTGACTGGAGTGTTCTGTGAGACTTGCTCATCTCAGTCAGCAGTCTTGAATTTGTTCTGGATGTAGAACTCAGACACCTGGGCCATCTGCTCCTACTGGAGATTTCTCGGGGGGAGGGATCTTCCTTTTTCAAACCTGATTTTTCTTAACCCAGAACAAATCCACAGCTTCTCATTTCCTATGGAAATAAAAGCAAAACCTCTTCTCCAAAGTAACATATCCTTTTATTTCAATTTTGAAGTCAAGGCATTTTCAAAATATATATGTTTAATTAATCCAGCAGCATTTATAATCAAATGTCTTTCAGCAGCTGCTGCTCCTTCCTCAGCATTCAAACAATTCAAAAACAATACAATAATACACAGTATCCAGGCTCTTTGTACATTTCCCATCTTCATGTGGCTTTATTTAAAATTCTATTTCTTTTCTTTTTTTTTTAAATTTGTGTTTTTTTGAGACTAGATTTCTCTGTGTATCTTTGGTTGTCCTGGCACTTACTATGTAGATCTGCTTTGCTTTGAACTTACAGAGATTCACCTGCCTTTGTCTTCCAAGTATTGGGATTAAAGGTGTGTGCCACCACACCCAACTACTTTCTTTTTTTTTCTTTTTTCTTTTAAGGACTTTATCCTTCTTCTTTTCTATCCCAAGCCTACATATATTTTAAAACACACTGTAAACCATTTAGAGGCCTTTTTCATTTGAATTTGCCTTTATTGTGTATCTATTATCCTTTTCAAACCAGGACTGCTTCTAAAAATGCTTAAGTGCTTCTTAAAAACCTAAGCAGCAGCATTGCTAGGGCAAATACAGCCATGCCTGCTTGCTCCACCCAGTCCAACATGACAGAAGTTCATTTACTGTCTCTGCGAGCCATTCTTTCTGCCCCAGATCCAGAGTTGGGTCACAGCAGGTCTGTGTTCCATTAAACAAGTTGTAGTACTCTATTCACAAACCCCATTTAAATGCTCAGCCTCCTAAAAGAGCTAGAGTTAGTTAGAGCTAGAGCTAGAGTTAGCACGGCCCAGGAAGCCGCTACTGCTGAATCAGGAAAACCTCTCTTAAGAGAACTGTGGCATGCTACCAGATGAAAAAAAATGTGGCTAATTTTTGCTTTTTTTGTGTCTAGAGTTCCTTTCCAAGCTGTCTCAGGTTTTACATGGGTATAGTTAACCACGTTGGAGTGCTAATTTGTTGTAGGAGAGCCACTTGTTTGTTCCTGGCTTCCCGGACCTGAAATAATCACTCAGAAACTATATTATTTAAATCACTGCTTGACCCATTAGCTCTAGCTTCTTATTGGCTAACTCTTACATATAAATTTAATCCACTTCTATTAGTCTATGTATTGCCACATGGCCATAGCTTACTGGCAAATTTTCAGCATGTCTGTCTCTGGCGGTGGCTCTATGGCTTCTCACCTGACTCTGCCTTCTTTCTCCCAGCATTCCCAGGTTTCCCCACCTATCTAAGTTCTCCTAAGCCACTGGCCAAAACAGCTCCTTTATTCACTAACCAATAAAAGCAACATATATACAGAAGGCCCTCCCATGTAAAGCGCAACACCATGTCTGCGCTTTGCTACGTTCTGAGGTATGGTGTGCACCTATACTACGTGACAGTTCATGAGTCTCAGGCAAGGGCCTGGAGATTGACACACAGACAGACACACAGAGAGACAGAGACATGGAGACATGGGTCATCCTTGAATTTCCCAAGAATGCCCCCTTTATTGTTTTGCTTGGACCAGCTGCAAGCATTGGAAAATAAGTTATTTACAGGAAATTCAAGGCCTGGGGGTCCACAGCCCCCACATTCCCATACAATTCTTTCTCCTTCATCTCCTTTTTCCTAATTTTAGAGAAACAGCCTTCTACCATTCTCCGCTGAATGTAATGCTACCTATGAGTTTACTTCCTTCAACTCCTAGCTCGCTGAATGTTGAATCAAGGAAGAATATTTTATTTTTGCCATATTCTTCATATATATCAGTTGACAACCATGTGCCTTTCCTACTTCATTCTATTAACGTAGTGTGATTATGTTGATTGATCTTCACATCTTAAAACACCTCTCCTTCCTGAGAAAAACTCCATTCGTTCATGATATGTAAGACAGTAAGACTCTGGTGAATTTGGTTTGCTGTATTTTGTTGAGAAGTCTTGCAACAGTATTCATAAGGGTTATTTGTTTGGAGAGCAATGGGGGTTGGTAGACTCTTCGGCTCTGCTGTCAGTATAACGCTGCTCTCATAGACTGAGGTAGGAAGTATGCCCTTATCTAAAACTCTTTGGAAGAGTTTCAAAAGGATTGATAGCGATTTATGTATTACTTAAGGATGAGGGAATGTGTAAACAATGTGTTTTGGGGTGATTTTGTCCTTCTGAAAGCATCACAAATTGTTCATATACAGACCTGGATGGTGTTAGTCAATCACTTGATGTGGCCTATTGATGCAATAAAGAGATTTTATAAACACGAAATGCGAGAGGCATCTGCCAGCACTACAAAAGTCTGTTCCACAGTGAACTTCTTTTTATCCATGGAGGGAATATATTCTAAATAATGACTAAGAAGTAGAGTAAATAAATAAACAGGTACACAATTTTGTGGGAAAGTACGCTTGAATACGCTGGCACAGGAGAACAGGTACATAATTTATGATCATCTTCAAGATTATGAACTGTACCTATTTGTTAGTGTTTGTTTGCATATGTATCCATGTTCATGTGTGTGCACATGCGTGAAGGGGTGTGGGCATGCATGCAGAGGACAGAAGACAACCTCAGGTATCATTCTTTAGGTACTGTCCACTTCAGGCTGGGTTTTTTTTCTCATCCCTGGCTGGCACTGAGCCCAAGGATTCACTTGTCTCTACCTCCCTTTCCAGCACTGAAACCACAAGGACTTGCCGACACACCCGGCTCTTCTGGGTCACTGGGGAACTCAGGTCCCCATACTTGCATAGAAGCACTTTACCAACTAAATGATGCTCCCAGCCCCTGCTTACATTGTTTTTTTACACCTGGTAACACAGTATGTTTGTTAACACCATCATGGCCATAAACAAGACTCCCGTGTCACTAATGATAGAACTCTACAGCTTCCTTGTTGTGTTGTTGGGACCAACACTGTATAAGCAACCTGTCGTTAACCAAAGTAATGTTATGAGGTACACAAGTATATGCCTGTCATCCAAATACCAACCAGACCAGTCCCTGCTTGGCTTCCAAGACCAGATATATTCAGGACAGTATACACCCCCCCACACACACACACACCCTAGATTATCCCTAAGTTAAATGAATTTTTCTACAGTTTTGTCTTCCCGGCCCTACGACGCTACCAAAAGGATGCTGAGCCTCTAAGCCTCTCAGTCTTCTCCCTTGAGTTAACTGGCCACTCAGGGACACAACCACCACCAGTGCCTGTCTGGGTTTCTGTCTTTCCATGGATCTTGGTTCTTTTGACTGCCTTGTTAATTACCTGTCACTTAGAAGCACGTTGCTTTTGAGTCAGAAGCCTATTTTGGACCATTTTAAAGAGGGCGTGCCCATCAGGGTGGAGAAGGGATGGTGGAGTTCAAGGCAATGGGAACATAGACTTGAGGTTCATCACTTCTCAACAGATAGGGAAGCAGGAAGTAGACAAGAAGTGGGACTGGACTACTAACCTCAGACCCTCCACTAGTACCCGATTCTGTGAGGCTCCTGAACCCTCCTGAAGGTTGCACAGCATCAGGGCGTGAGGCACCTGCACAAGTGAACCTAAGGGGACATCTCACACTCAAACCATAGCCCCTGCCCTGGCCTCAATAGATTCATGATCATCCCATAGTGAAAAATGCTCTTAGTTCAACTTAAATGTCCCTATAATCTTGACAATGCCAAAGTTCATGTATGAAGTTCAACTTGAAAACATACCCACCTACCCTGTCCTCTTTTACCTATGCAAAGCTTTCCATATTTCTGTATTTTATGAATTTTTCCCTGCCAAACTTCATATTTTCATATATTTCTTCTATCACTATAGGTCTGGAAAAACACAGTGAGCAACAATCCCACAACCTGAACGTTACATTATCTTGGTATTTTCTCTGGTAAACAAATTAGCCCATTGCTTTCGAGTTTAGCCTCACTCAGATTTTCAGGATCCGGGCAGAATGCAACAGACTGTTTGTTAGCAGAGTATGGCTTACACGGCCTCTATTCCAGTTCCTAACGCAGTCTCTGCCTCTGAAATCTCATCAGTCTCATCTACTGTCTTCAATCCTATCAGCGTCCTGGATTTCTGCGCTCCCACCAGAACGGCCTACTAAGAGCTTACTTACAGGACTCTGGGACTTCTCTAGCCTGCAGTTCCAAACTCTGCTGCACCTCACCCACAAGCCAGTTTCAAGGCCCTACAAACCGTGGTCAGGTTTACCAAGGCAGCGACTCTATTTTTCAGTATCAGTTATTATTCTTTTTGTCATTGTGACTAGATATCTGCCTGTAAGCGACTTAAATGGGGACACATTTGTTTTGGTTCACAGTTTGAAAGTGGTTAGTCCATTCATGATGGTGTAGACATGGCGGGGTTCCTTATAGTGGGAACATGTGACTGAGCCTCCTAACAGCTCAACAGATCAGAAAGCCTTCCAGATTAAAATAAAATCTACATCCTAGCTGCCCTCCACTTGTTAGAAATGACAGTTGCCAACATATCGAATATTTGGCCTCTCTTTCATTTCTGATTTTTTTTTACTAATCTTTAATTTCACTTAGGAAGCATAATGAGAATATAGATATGAGTAACTCAGAAGAATTTTAGTGAGCCCATTAAAGTAGCTAAATGTCTAAATGAGTATTGTTCTTAGTTTTTTTATGTTCTTGTGTAGCTTTTAAAGACATTTTATGAATTCAATTTGTTCGTCTTTGGAAAGAATTGATCATTTAAGCATATACCTCTTTCAAAAGCATATAGTTCTAGGATGGAAATACAGCTCAGCAATAGAGAACTTGTCTACATAGACAAGGTCCCGGGTTCAGTTCCCAGCATTGTGAAGACAAAGTCAAATACTTCTAGACGACCTGCAGATGGATGATAGCATTCCATGAGTTCGCGTGTAGCTCAAGGCTAGGACGTGGTATTTGGTTTAAGATAATGAAATGTGAATAGAAGGGCAGTATTGGAATGCAATCAAACTGATGATTGCATATGGAGGCTGAACATTTAAGAACTGTTTGAAGGCAACGGCACGCAGGCAGGCCCGGGCAGCGGAGGCACCAGCACGCAGGCAAGTCCTGGCGGCAGAGGCACCGGCGTGCAGGCAGGCCCGGGTGGCGGAGGCATCGGCAGTCAGGCCCGGCAGGCAGGCCTAGGCGGCGGAAGCACCGGCGCGCAGGCAGGCCCAGGTGGCGGAGGCACCGGCAGGCAGGCCTAGGCGGCGGAAGCAACGGCGCGCAGGCAGGCCCGGGCAGCGGAGGCACCAGCACGCAGGCAAGTCCGGGCGGCAGAGGCACCGGCGTGCAGGCAGGCCCGGGTGGCGGAGGCACCGGCAGTCAGGCCTGGCAGGCAGGCCTAGGCGGCGGAAGCACCGGCGCGCAGGCAGGCCCAGGTGGCGGAGGCACCGGCAGGCAGGCCTAGGCGGCGGAAGCACCGGCGCACAGACAGTTCCGGCCGGCGGAGGCACCGGCAGGCAGGCCTAGGCGGCGGAAGCAACGGCGCGCAGGCAGGCCCGGGCAGCGGAGGCACCAGCACGCAGGCAAGTCCTGGCGGCAGAGGCACCGGCGTGCAGGCAGGCCCGGGTGGCGGAGGCATCGGCAGTCAGGCCCGGCAGGCAGGCCTAGGCAGTGGAAGCACCGGCGCACAGACAGGCCCGGGCGGCGGAGGCACCAGCACGCAGGCAAGTCCGGGCGGCGGAGGCACCGGCGTGCAGGCAGGCCCGGGTGGCGGAGGCACCGGCAGTCAGGCCCGGCGGAAGCACCGGCGCGCAGGCAGGCCCAGGTGGCGTAGGCACCGGCAGGCAGGCCTAGGCGGCGGAAACACCGGCGCACAGACAATTCCGGGCGGCGGAGGCACCGGCAGGCAGGCCCGGGCGGCGGAGGCACTGGATACAGGATAGTGCGGGCAAGAAACAGTGAAGCCTGCACTGAGAACAGATTGCCCCGCTACAATTAAATCAAACCCAATAGATAGCATCGGTAAGAGGAGATGGGCAGACGCCAAGGCAAGAATTCACCCAACAATCTGAAAAACAACATGAAAACACCAGAACCCAATGATCTTACAACACAAGGACTTGAACACCCTATCACAGGAGAAGAGGAAAAAACTGACTTTTTGAAAGCAATAGAGTCCCTTAAACAACATGTAAAAAACGCCCTCATAGAAATGGATGAGAAGTATAACAAAAAGTTTGAAGAAATGAGTAAATACGTAAATGATACCCTGGGAAGCCAAGAAAAAACGATCAAACAGGTAATGGAAACAGTCCAAGAATTGAAAACTGAAATGGAAGCAAGGAAGAAAACACAAACTGAGGACCAGCTGGATATGGCAAATATAGGTCAACGAGCAGAGACTACAGAAACAAGCATAATCAATAGAATACAAGAGATAGAAGAAAGAATCTCAGATTCTGAAGACAACATAGAGAAAATAAACGGACTGATCAAAGAAAACACCAAAACCAACAAATTCTCATCACAAAACATTCAGGAAATATGGGACACAATAAAAAGACCAAACCTAAGAATAATAGGGATAGAAGAAGGAGAAGAGGCACAGCTCAAAGGTCCAGAAAACATTTTTAACAAAATTATGGAAGAAAACTTCCCCAACATAAAGAAAGATATTCCTTTGAATATTCAAGAAGCATACAGAACACCAAACAGACTGGATCAAAAAAAAACGTCCCCTCGCCATATAATAATCAAAACACAAAATATACAGATTAAAGAAAGAATATTAAGAGCTGCAAAGGAAAAAGGCCAAGTAACTTATAAAGGTAAACCGATCAGACTTACACCTGACTTCTCTATGGAAACCATGAAAGCCAGAAGGTCCTGGATAGAGGTACTACAGAAACTAAGAGACCATGGATGCAAACCCAAACTACTATACCCAGCCAAGCTATCGTTCACTATCAATGGAGAAAACAAGACATTCCAGGATAAGAACAAATTTAAACAATACGTTGCCACAAATCCAGCCCTACAGAAAGTAATAGAAGGAAAATCACAACCCAAGGAATCCAACATTGCCAACACTGCCTACAATAACCCAGGCATCTAGCAACCCTTCAACAGCACAACTCAAAGAAGGGAGACACACAAACTCTTCTACCAAAAGCAGTAAGAATAACCGGAGTTAACAACCACTGGCCATTAATATCACTTAATATTAATGGTCTCAATTCACCAATAAAAAGGCACAGGCTAAGAGATTGGATACGAAAACAGGATCCAACAGTCTGCTGTTTGCAAGAAACTCATCTCAACCACAAAGACAGGCATCTACTCAGAGTAAAGGGTTGGGAAAAGGTTTTTCAAGCAAATGGTCCTAAGAAAAAAGCAGGTGTGGCCATACTAATTTCTAACAAAACTGACTTCAAACTAAAATCAATCAGAAGAGATCGAGAGGGACACTTTATACTCATAACAGGAACGATTCAGCAGGATGAAGTCTCAATCCTGAATATCTATGCCCCTAATATAAAAGCACCCACTTATGTAAAAGAAATATTGCTAAAACTCAAGGCAGACATCAAATCACACACACTAGTAGTAGGAGACTTCAACACACCTCTCTCACCAATGGACAGGTCAATCAGACAGAAAAGTAATAGAGAATTAAGAGAATTGTTGGAGGTAATGAATCAAATGGACTTAACAGACATCTATAGAACACTCCACCCAAATAGGAAAGAATACACCTTCTTCTCTGCAGCTCATGGAACCTTCTCGAAAATTGACCACATACTTGGAAACAAAGGAAACCTCCACAGATACAAAAAAATATCAGTGTCCACCTGTGTCTTATCAGATCACCACGGATTAAAGTTAGAAGCCACCAACAAAGCTACCCCCAGAAAGCTGGCAAACTCATGGAAACTGAACAGTCAACTACTGAATCACACCTGGGTCAAGGAAGAAATTAAGAAAGAAATTAAAGTCTTCCTTGAATTTAATGAAAACAAAGAGACAACATACTCAAACCTATGGGACACGATGAAAGCAGTGCTAAGAGGAAAGTTCATAGCACTAAGTGCCCACTTAAAGAAAACGGAGAAAGCATACATTGGGGACTTAACAGCACACCTGAAAGCTCTAGAAAAAAAAGAAGCAGACACACCCAGGAGGAGTAGAAGACTGGAAATAATCAAACTGAGGGCAGAAATCAACAAAATAGAAACACAGAAAACAGTCCAAAGAATCAATGAAACAAAAAGTTGGTTCTTGGAGAAAATCAACAAGATTGACAAACCCCTATCCAAACTAATTAAACGACAGAGAGAGAACACGCAAATAAATAAGATCAGAAATGAAAAGGGGGACATAACCACAGACACAGAGGAAATTCAGAGAATCATTAGATCTTACTACAAAAGCCTGTATGCCACAAAACTGGAAAATGCAAAAGAAATGGACACTTTTTTAGATAAGTACCATATACCAAACCTAAACCAAGACCAGGTGAACGATCTAAATAGACCTGTTAGTCGCGAAGAATTAGAAACAGTTATCAAAAATCTCCCTTCCAAAAAAAGCCCAGGGCCAGATGGTTTCAATGCAGAATTCTACCAGAACTTCCAAGAAGAGCTAATACCTATACTTCTTAATGTATTTCACAATATAGAAACAGAAGAGTCATTGCCAAATTCCTTTTATGAAGCTACAGTTACCCTGATACCAAAACCACACAAAGACCCAACCAAGAAAGAGAATTACAGGCCTATCTCACTCATGAACATCGACGCAAAAATTCTCAATAAAATACTGGCAAACCGAATCCAAGAACACATTAGAAAAGTTATCCATTATGATCAAGTAGGCTTCATTCCAGAGATGCAGGGCTGGTTCAACATACGCAAATCTATCAATGTAATCAACCATATAAATAAACTGAAAGAAAAAAACCATATGATCATTTCATTAGATGCTGAAAAAGCATTCGACAAAATTCAACACCCCTTTATGATAAAGGTCTTGGAGAGATTAGGGATACAAGGGGCATACCTAAATATAATAAAAGCTATTTACAGCAAGCCGACAGCTAACATTAAATTAAATGGAGAAAAACTCAAAGCCATCCCACTAAAATCAGGAACACGACAAGGATGTCCACTCTCTCCATACCTCTTCAATATAGTGCTTGAAGTTCTAGCAATAGCAATAAGACAACATAAGGGGATCAAGGGGATCCGTATTGGAAAGGAAGAAGTTAAGCTTTCATTATTTGCAGATGATATGATAGTATACATAACCGACCCCAAAAACTCTACCAAAGAACTCCTACAGCTGATAAACACCTTTGGTAATGTGGCAGGATACAAAATCAACTCCAAAAAATCAGTTGCCTTCCTATACACTAAGGATAAGGAAGCAGAGAGGGAAATCAGAGAAGCATCACCTTTCACGATAGCCACAAATAGCATAAAATACCTTGGGGTAACTCTGACCAAGGAAGTGAAAGATCTATTTGGCAAGAACTTTAAGTCTTTGAAGAAAGAAATTGAAGAGGACACCAGAAAATGGAAGGACCTCCCTTGCTCTTGGATTGGGAGGATCAACATAGTAAAAATGGCAATTCTACCAAAAGCAATCTATAGATTCAACGCAATCCCCATCAAAATCCCATCAAAATTCTTCACAGATCTGGAGAAGACAATAATCAACTTTATATGGAAAAACAAAAAACCCAGGATAGCCAAAACAATCTTATACAATAAAGGATTGTCTGGAGGCATTACCATCCCTGACTTCAAACTCTATTACAGAGCTACAGTACTGAAAACGGCTTGGTACTGGCATAAAAACAGAGAAGTCGACCAATGGAATAGAATAGAAGACCCTGACTTTAGCCCACAAACCTATGAACACCTGATTTTCGATAAAGGAGCTAAAAGTATACAATGGAAAAAAGAGAGCATCTTCAACAAATTGTGCTGGCAAAACTGGAAGTCAATCTGTAGAAGAATGAAAATAGATCCATATCTATCACCATGCACAAAACTCAAGTCCAAATGGATTAAAGACCTCAATATCAGTCCAAACACACTGAATCTGATAGAAGAGAAAGTGGGAAGTACTCTACAACACATGGGCACAGGAGAACACTTCCTACGTACAACCCCAGCAGCACAAACACTAAGGACATCATTGAATAAATGGGACCTCCTGAGACTGAGAAGCTTCTGTAAAGCAAAGGACACTGTCACTAAGACAGAAAGGCAACCCACTGACTGGGAGAAGATCTTCACCAACCCCGCAACTGACAAAGGTCTGATATCCAAAATATACAAAGAACTCAAGAAATTAGACCGTAAAAGGTTAATCAATCCAATTATAAAATGGGGCACTGAGCTGAACAGAGACTTTTCAACAGAAGAAGTTCAAATGGCCAAAAGTCACTTAAGATCATGCTCAACTTCCTTAGCAATCAGGGAAATGCAAATCAAGACAACATTAAGATACCATCTTACACCGGTCAGAATGGCTAAAATCAAAAACACCAATGATAGCCTCTGCTGGAGAGGTTGTGGAGAAAGGGGCACTCTCATCCATTGCTGGTGGGAATGCAAACTTGTGCAACCACTTTGGAAAGCAGTGTGGTGGTTTCTCAGGAAAGTCGGGTTCAACCTACCTCTTGACCCAGCAATACCACTATTGGGAATATACCCAAGAGATGCCCAAACATACAACAAAAGTATATGCTCAACTATGTTCATAGCAGCATTGTTTGTAATTGCCAGAACCTGGAAACAACCTAGATGTCCTTCAATGGAAGAATGGATGAAGAAAGTATGGAATATATACATATTAGAGTACTACTCAGCAGTAAAAAACAATGACTTCTTGAATTTTGCATACAAATGGACGGAAATTGAAAACACTATCCTGAGTGAGGTAAGCCAGACCCAAAAAGAGGAACATGGGATGTACTCACTCATATTTGGTTTCTAGCCATAAATAAAGGACATTGAGACTATAATTCGTGACTCTAGAGAAGCTAAATAAGAAGGTGAACCCAAAGAAAAACATATAAGCATCCCCCTGAATATTAACCTTCATCAGGCGATGAAAGAAGACAGAGACAGAGACCAACATTGGAGCACTGGACTGAAGTCTCACGATCCAAAGGAGGAGCAGAAGGAGAGTGAGCACGAGCAAGGAACTCAGGACGGCGAGGGGTGCACCCACACACTGAGGCAATGGGGATGATCTATCGGGAACTCACCAAGGCCAGCTGGCCGGGGACTGAAAAAGCATGGGACAAAACCGGTCTCGCTGAACATAATGGACAATGAGGACTACTGAGAACTGAAGAACAATGGCAATGGGTTCTTGATCCTATTGCATGTAATGGCTTTGTGGGAGCCCAGGTAGTTTGGATGCTCACCTTAATAGACCTGGATGGAGGTGGGTGGTCCTTGGACCTCCCACAGGGCAGAGAAACCTGCTTGCTCTTTGGGCTGAGGAGGAAGGAAGACTTGATTGGGGGAGGGGGAGGGAACGGGAGGTGGTGGCGGGGAAGAGGCAGAAATCTTTAATAATTAAATTAATTAATTAATAAAAAAAATCAGCAAGAAAAAAAAAAAAAAAGAACTCTTTGAAGGCCCCAGTGGGGGTGCACAGGAACACCGACTCGGGTCTACACTGGCAGATTCTAAGTGACTCAAGCGTGCAGCTCTTTGGCTAGCCCGCCACCCTCCAATCTGTGCAAACACTCAGCTCAGTAAAACTGTGTCATAGTAAGCGTCGCTTCCAAACCGAGGAATGCATCATAGGTAAGCCTGCCATGCTAATAAAATTAAATGTTGCACCCAGCTAGCCATCTGTCTTGGAAGGTTTAGCTGTTTATCTACCTTGGGAGGTTCCATTGAACTCTGTGAATATGTCACTTTAAAAGATGGTACCAATTTAAAAACAACACTGAGAACAATTAAAGAGATTGTGTGCGGTGCTCGCTTAGAGGATTCAGACAACTACGGAGGGCTAGGAAGACAGCCCTCTCTGATAGAATGTTCTCCAGTTATGTTTTATTTCATTACTTTACTTGTTGTGATTTTATGGGTATTTTTCATCTTCGACATACTCCCATCTGGCTCCCTTAAACTTGGCTCTCTTCATGGTTATAAATGAGGTAAATAAGTCAAACTATTGAAAGGGAGAAAAAAAATGAGACAAAGAAAGGCCAAAGGGGGCTTTATGGGAGCAGAGAGTCTTACTTAGCCTGTTCATTCACATGCTGAGTGTGTGGTGAGAACGGGTGTCACCTCCATACTGTCAGGCCACCTTTCCATTACGTTAAAGTTCATCCCTGAGTTAATGGCCCAGTTCATTCATTCACTGACCCAGTGGTGACTTTAGGACATGTCCACGAATCACTTGGGACTCCTTCCAATGACGGCTGAGAAGTCTGTGTGCTCTCTACGTGACCCTGGATAACCTTGTGATTACCTCAGGCGGGGCAGTAAAATGTCATGTACAGTTTCCTTTTCCTCTAAGGCACCTGTACGTAGTCCTTGGTCACCATACTGCACAGAAGCCCAGGGTCCCACACAGAGAACTCATGTGATATTACAGCAGCCATGAACAACAACCCATGCTAAGTTCACGGCCTGTTAGTGTACCAAAGAGTTCCACAATAGCCCGAAATGGAGGATAACAAAGGTTTATTTATTTGGGGATAAACTCACAGTAAGAGTAGCAACCCACAGTTCTCTACATGTGCTGGGAACTGGAACCGAATTCAGCATCGAAGCAGGCCATGTAAGCTTTTTGTCTGCATTTGTAGTGCATCCAACCACACCCAAAGTGGGCCGGTATCTTAAAGGCTATTGGCTGAAGCAGTTCCCACAGCAATCGATTACTAATGTTAACAACCTGACCTGTGAGCAAAAGAGCCCTCGTATATTTCCAACTTTTAAAACCTGAGACTTTTGAGTGTTCCCTGCTGAGACCACAGGTTGCATGGAGCAGAGATAAACCATCCCAGCATACCTTCTCTGAGTTCCTGACTGGCCTGGTCTCTGAGCATCATTAAATAACCATTTCAGGCAAACCAAGTTTGAAGTGGTTCGTTGCACAGCAACCAGTAACGGAGCCCACTCATAGTTGAAGGCTGAACTTGGCACCATCTGTTTCCTGGATCATCTTGGATGTATTGTTCTTCCTATGCCTGTTCCTGTCAGGCTCCTTCTACATTCTGTGTGCCCCACTCCCTACACTACAGTTTGCAATTCTTACATGGATAGCTCCGTACTCTCACATTCCCCGCATCTCTGATGATGCTATTACTTTATCCTAGATATCCACATGAGAAGACCTGGGTTTGAATACCATATGGGCCCCCCAATAGTAGAGCAAGCAACTTCTCCAATCCTTACCAAAAAAAAGAGAGAGATGAATTTGACCTATTTATAGGCTGGACATAGAGTTTGGTAGCAGAATGTAGTCTTTATGAGATTCTGAGTTTGTCTTCAGTGCTACAAGAAAAAAAAAAGTTAGACCTAGTCATAAATTAAGTGATTAGAGTATTTAAAGTGCTTAGTGATTGGCCCATAGTAAACACTCCATAAATACTAGCTATTATTACAAGTCCCTTCCAGTCTCTTGTCTATGGGGCATTAATACTTAAGTAAAACCCTCTATTTAAATTTATATGGCAATATGTCAATATGTGAAGACATCTCCATCTACCAGACAAACTTAAGTTGCTTCCTTTTTTACAGACCGGTGCTGGCTAGCTTTTGTTAGATAGAAACTAAAGATACTTGAAAAAAGGGAACCTTAACTGAAGAAGCATTGCCTCCATCAGATTGGCCGATTGGCATGACCGATGAGCAATGTGTGAGGGCTCAGCCTACTGTGGGCAGCATCACCCTGGGCAAGTGGTCCTGGGTTGTATAAGACCACAGGCTGAGTGTGAACAGAAAAGTGAGCAGCTTTCCTCCATGGTTCCTGCCTCTGCTCCTGCTTGAGTTCCCGCCCTGACTCACTTCAGGGATGGCCTGTTATTAGAATGTGTAAGCCAAGCAAACGTTTGCCTACTTAAATTGCTTTCGGGGCTGGAGAGATGGCTCAGTGGTTAAGAGCATTGCCTGCTCTTCCAAAGGTCCTGAGTTCAATTCCCAGCAACCACATGGTGGGTCACAACCATCTGTAATGAGGTCTGGTGCCCTCTTCTGGCCTGCAGACGTACACACAGACAGAATATTGTATACATAATAAACAAATAAAAAATTTTAAATTGCTTTCGGGCCAGCTGTTATCACAGTAACAGAAAGCAAATTAAAATAGTACTCAATATTCCTTCATTATAACTTTGTTATTTCTTCCCCCATCCTCCCACTTTCTCCATCTCCTTCTCCTCTTCCTTCCTCTCCTCTGTCTCCTCCTCCTCCTCCTCTTCGTCTTTATCTTCTGTCTCATTGTATACTCTTACTGGCTTGGAACTTTCTATATAGACTAGGCTGGCTTCAAATGCCCAGAGATTTGCCTACCTCTGCCTCCAACTGCTAGGATTAGAGGTGTGTTTTATCTTAAGTTGGGCACTATTATAAATTTTTTGGTGAGTTATTTATTGTATACGTGATGCACACTAGTAACCAATTTCCTTAAGGGAAATGTTTAAGACAGCATCCTCACAGAAGTAAGCAATGTCCTTGTTTGTATGTATGTGAACACATGTGCATGTGTATGTGTGCATGTGTGTCTCTGTGTGTATGTGTATGTATATGTGTGTGCACATATGAATGTGTATGTGCGTTTTGATTTATAGGTACAGTAAATATCACAAATAGGGGAATTATGTGAAAATGATTATATGATTATGATAGGGCAACACTCAAGAATTTGTAAAATTCTTTGTCCAAATACTCGTTTCCAGGATAAGATCTCTGCTCACCATGGTTACCATAGTTGATGATCAATGTAAGGGGCAATTACAGCATCCATTAGTTCTTTGTTAACACCTGTCAGCCACTGCCCTAAGTGCTTCATACCTCATTCATTTAAAAATACCCTCAACCACAATGCCCCATCCCTACTGTCCATCTTGCAGGAGAGAACTTAAGATGGAGTAGACTGTGCCAGCCCCAGCAGAGCCTAACACTGATGGGGAGAGTCACAGAGAAAGCTAGTGGGCTGCCCTCTGCCTCCATCTCCAAATAAAATGGTACTTCTGCATCCTTCATCTTCCTTCCTGGTCAGCTGACCTCAGACTTCACTGGAAAAAGTGGGAGTTGCTTAGCAGTCCAGGTTTTTAAAAATCCATAAATAGATTCAATCTCTCTCTCTCTCTCTCTCTCTCTCTCTCTCTCTCTCTCTGTGTGTGTGTGTGTGTGTGTGTGTGTACATGCACATGTGTGTTGGTATCCAGAGTCCAAAAGAGGGCCACGGGTCTTTTGCAACTAGAGCTACAGGCAGTTGTGAGCTGACTGACATGGGTGCTCAGAACCAAACTCTGGTCTTCTGCAAGAGCAGCAAATGCTCTTCCATCTCTCCAGCCCCAGAATTCAGTTCTTATTGCTTCCTTTTCTCATTTATTTCTCCAGTTTCTTCCTACCTCATGCCATCTATTGCTGTGGACTGATGTCATCATCATGCCCATTAGCTCTCAATTGTCTAGACTTCCATACACAATTGACTGTGTAATACTACCCTTCAGACAATCTAGAGACATCTCAGATTTACCATGCTCCAAACTGCACTTTCAGGCCTTCCTTCAAACTCCCCCCAATCTGTCCTCTTCGTTTTAGTAAATGCTATCACTTCCCACCCTGATTTCTAAAGGTAGTAACACAGTATTCCTTCTTGACTGTACCAAATGCTGTCTACCTCCCAAGTACGCCTAATTTCTGTCTCCACAGATACTCGGCTCAGATTTGCCCTCTTTAAACAAATGTTTAGCAAACAAATAGGAAACACATTACTATGTTTGCCTACTTGAGAAACTCTGGGACAGGTTGCTGGGAGTTTTAAGATCTGAGAAGTTCGTACCGTTGCCAGTAGGATTATAAAACAGTAGAGCTAGAGAATGCTAAAAATGAGTGGGGCGAAACTTTTCCTAGCTCTTAGAATTGACTGGGAATTTACCTGGGACAGATAAAAACCTAGGGTCCTGAGTCCTGTTAAGTCTCTGTGTTTAAGTGAGTGGGAAGGAATGATCTCAGAGGGCAGGGGTCAGCAATGAGGCACAGGCTAAAACCTTCCCAGCTGGGCCAAAATAAATAGTTTCTCATCATAAAGTGATTTCTTCATGTGTTTGGTCTCAGTAACAGAAAGATGACTAATACAAAGGACATGGCATTAAAACCACTATTCCACAAAGCAGACAGGAATGCAGGGAAGCGATCTTCTCTTAAACAGGGACTTAGGCGCTGTGACCCTGGAGAATTACTCCCAAGAGGTCTGCGTGTCCCCAAGGGTGGCACATTCCAACACACAACCATACCCAAAAGTACATGTGCTGTATTTTGTTGTTGATGTTTTTAAGGCAGCTGGCCTGGAGCTATCTACCTTGGCTATCCTTGAATTGGTTCTGCCTTGCTTTGAGTTCTCTACAGATGGGGTTACATGCACACAGTACCACGCCTGGCCTCTGATGGCAATTAAAAAAAAATCTATCAATACTGGTAGTTTAAAAAACACTAATTCTCAGTTTATTTTTAAAGATTTAATTATTTATGCATCTGGTCTGTCTGGGTGTATTTGAATGTGCGGGTCTGCATGCCAGAAGCGTACTGAGTGCTCTCTTCCTTCTCTCTACATGGATTCCCTGAGGCGAGGTCTCTCCCTAAACCTCAGCTACTGCCTTCTGAAAAGTATCCTGTCTCCACCCATGTCAAAACCTGGGTTATAAAAGTATGGGGTCGCCAGCCTTACCACACGCTGGTTCTCGACTCAGGTCATCCTGACTTCAGAGCAAGCACCCTCAAGCCACCAAGTGCTCATTTCTTATTCCTAAAAGTATAGAGGACTCTATTACGTGGAGAGTTTGAAGAATAACTTTCCACTAGAAAAGGGACTTTTTGGTTAAAAAAAAAAAGTTTGCAGATCAAGTATCTTTAAAATGATTTTAGCCTAGTAAGTAAATCATGATGGCTGTTAGATTTTGGAGTTTAATGTGTTCAGATAATGGACTGAGCACTTTAGAGAGATTGTCTCATTCCATCCCTGTAGTTGCTTTATGAAACGTGTGCTCTTATTGTCATAACACTCCACAGTTGACAAAGATGGGACACGGTGATATAAGTACAACAGTTTGTCCAAAGCACATAACAAAAAGTGGTAGGGACTGGTGCGGGGGGCTCAGAGGTTAAAGGTGCTTATTGCCAGGCCTAGTGACCAGAGTTTAATTCCAGAGACCCACAAGATGGAAGTCGAGAAGTGACTCCTACAAGTTACCCTGTGACCTCCGTATGTATACTGGGGCATCTACAAGTGTGTGCCTGAGCGCGTATGCACACACATGTATGCATGCGCAGACACACACACACACACACACACCAGTAAACAAGTAAGTGAAAGAAGAAGGTAGAAGTGGGAACTGGGTCTAAAGGCCTGGCTCCAAGGCCCTTGCCTTGGCCATAAGGCACTGACCATCAATCACCAGAGCAATGCCCGCTGAGGAGAAGACACAGACCACATGTCAAACATCCGGGGGAATGAGAACTGAAAACTTCTGTATCCTGTCTGAGAGCCATTGGCTCGTCCCCACCCACTCCTGGAAACTTCTGTCGTCCTCTCCTTCACAAGCCCCAAATCTTTACTTTTCTTCAGAGCTCTGTGAGCCATCAATAATGGGCAACCCAGCATTTTAGGCAGAGTGGAGGGAAAATGAGTGAGCCTTGATGTCTCTTGTTCTCTTTTAGGCTGAAAAGGAACTATCTTTCTTGATAAAACCATACCCACCTCCATAGGCTCTCACTGAGTTCTGACAGGATTGCCAAAAGAGTCCCGTGGGGGAAAGTGGCATCAGTTTCATTTTCCCAGCCAGCTACCCATATCAGTCTTTTGGTTCCATGTTAACCATATGTTGGAATAGTAAATCTGTTTTTAAGATAGTTGTAAGTCAGGCCAGTGAGATGTATAGGTGTTTGCCATGCAAACCTGGCAACCTGAGTTCATTCCCTGAATCCCACACATGTGCCCCAATCACCCCCAACTTGACACACACTGATAAATACTGTCTACACATGAACAGGAGTAGATGTCTTTCTAATTGTCCTCCTATTCACTTTAGCAACTCTTTGCAGGGACTTCCACTGTGGGCTGTGTTATAAAGAAGCCCAGAGGTATTTTAAGGAGCTCATAATAGGTTGTTCATAAATATTATGACATAGCATAACATTCCGTATAAGAGACTTTGAGCAGTGCTATTCTTGGGGTTTCTAGACTCAATCATCCACGGATGCTGAGGGACCACTTCACACATGATTCCAAACTGAGGCTGTTACCTCCATCTTGGTTATGATGGGCATTATGGTCCCTCTTTCCAGTCAGGGACCATGTATGTAACTTGAGTGTGCTAAGTTGTATTTTTGAATCCACAGTATGGCTCAACATGTTTGATTTTTTTTTCAAAAAGGATAAAAATAAAAGCAGACATACCAGAGAGTCAAAGTGAAGCCCCCACGATCCAAAAATGTCTCATGTGACCCTTCGCGCATACAGGAGACTATGGTTGAAAAGTGCTGGCCCTTGGCTTTCTGCTCCATCAATTATATGCTGAATGCTACTACAAGTGGCTCAGACCGGCGATGCTTTTGTCTTCCAGGGCGCTGACGGGATTTTTGCTTACACACAAGCAGTGCTACCTCATCCCAGAGTCTCCCACCAGGAAAATGGGGCAGAAAATTGCTTCCCTGCACTGTTCTTCCTTTAGTAAGTTATTTCCAGGTTCCAGCAGCCTGTCTCAAGCAGCACTTTCAGGCATCAGTTCCTGAGGTTCAGCACTGCAATAAATGGCGCGTGTGCAGAGGGGTGCTTATTTGAATCCAGATGAGAGCTAACAACTTGACTGCCTTCTAAAGGGCTGCATTTAAAAATGAAGTTTCCATGAAAGAAATAAACTTTACACCATTCGCTCTTTATTGACTTAGCCCCAGAACACCTAAAGTGACAGCCCTTTAGAGCATAATTTTCACAGAGTGGTATAGAGTGCTGTGCTATAGATGTAGGCTTAGGCATCTATAGATGAGTGCTTTTATATCTTAAAGCTGGGTGGAAGGAGAAGGGAGAAAAGCAGGAGCTGGAACAGCGACGATTCCGGAGTGGCAGCTGAAACATGCCCCTGGGGATATTGTACACATTTTACACATGGACCTCAAGCTCAGCTGCCTAGATATCAGAAAGGAAAATAACTTTGTCAGTTTATAGAATCTGCAGGATAAAACCAATTGCTCAAGGGACATTAAGCTATTTTTGTCACTAAGATCAGATCAGGCTTTTTCCCCCTGGAGGTCTGATGGTGTTTGTGGCATCTTATACTGTGTGTTTCCTGCTCAATTTTTTTTTTCCTTTACAGGAGAGCCAGTGAGTTCCACTGGTGTCTGTGTCGGCTAGCCACATCTTATTCCAGAAGAACAACTGCAGGGGCCTGGTAGAGTAGAGTTCCTTGTTAATCAACCAGGTACAAGCAATCAATTTAGCTGACGCCAGAATGTATCCTATCAATAAAAGTCTGCAAAGTTGTGAGCCGAGTGACAGTTACATTTTGCCACCAGGTGCATCATAGGTGGCTTTTGGTCAGCTGGCAAAGCTCTTGTTTTCCTCTTCAGTCGACACCATAGCAATTAGAGGGAAGACAGGACTGAAAGGGGTTGGAAAGAAAGGCAGGGAAATCCCAAGTACGTAAAAAGTGAGAAGGAAACCCCTCAACTCTGGAATCCGGTTGAAGGTTTTGCCGGTATCAGAACAAGAATTCCATCACTGTCGACTACTCAAGGCCATGCCCCCTCCCTAGCCACAAACCCGTGACTTTCTAAGAACCTCATCTGAACCTGAATTTACAGGAAAGACATACATTGCACCCTTTGCAATCCCTACAACCCCAGGGGCTCCTGGTTTTACCTTATTGGATTAAAACTCTACCTAGGTGTCTCTGGAGCCACATTATGGACCTGCTTACCAAGGATAGAAGGATTAAATTCTTCCTTAGCAAATTTTAGGGATGAAACTGGAGAACCACCAAAAGAATATGTATGGCCAACACTAAGACAATAAATCGCTTAATTTCTCTTGGAGAAGCTATAGCCATGTTGGCTATGTCTGAATTTCCCCTGCTTGGAAGCACACGCCCCCATTTGGGCATGCCTTACTTTCCAAGTACTTCTCTTTTCTCTTACCCACGTGCTTAACATATATTAACATATATTTAATAAAACTTCTAACTCTGCTTTACCATACTATCTACGGCTTCAATTCCTTTCAGCACTGAAGCCAAGAATCCTGGTTTGGCCTGAGCTGAGGTCCCTAAAAATCCAAGGGAACTCCCCAGGCTGGTGAGAGGTGGCACTGAGGAGTTGAGTCTTTGTCCTCCTCACGCATGGCTGACAATTACCAGGAGGAGAAATAATGATTAGAAACATTGCTCCAATGTCTCAGAGTACTGCCTGCTACTAAGTGGCAAGCCCTGATTCAGCTCTGTCCTGACTTTCCTTTCTACCATGCGTCTTGGTATTCCGATGAAAATTTAATTACGATGGGTTTTCCCCCTGGCTTGTCACAGTCACTTTCCATTTTGTATTACTTCCTTCCAAATGCCACACAGGACTAAAAATCATTTGGAAAAACAAATCAGTCTGTTGATCCTTTGAGTAGATTTAATACTCTAGTTGAGAACAAAAGCCAAACACGTCTCAATCCTTTTATGCTGTTGGTAGCAACAGTGTAATCTGAGTTCCTGAAGAGCCGGATCCAGATTTCTGTTGTCTAACACATTTTCATTAAAAACCACTTATCTGCATTCCTTTAAACAGGATCCTGCTCCTTTCATGATGTGGGGTTTTGTTTGCTTGCTTGTATCTGCTGGAGTTCACCGGTACACTCAACTCTTCGCCAGCCATGGTGCAAGCTTCCCATAGCCCAGCTTTTACAGACAAGCCCAGACTGTGAGAATCTCCCTCAGGAAGGGCCTTTTTGCTGGCATAAGATCAATAAGTCAACCTCTGCAAATAGCTAACTGAGGCTTGTCCACATAATTAAGAAAACTCGAATGACAACGTAGTTCAAAGCATAGAGGGGCCAGGGTTTCCACTGAGTCTTATCCACGTGGAAATGTGAAAAGTTGTCCCCCTCTTCTCACTGTGAATTATTGAATAGCACTGCTTAAACCATACCTTTAGAAATTTCTTCCTAAACCAGACATGGTAGCCCATGGCTATATCCCAGCACTCAGAAAATAGAGACAGGAGGATCAGAAGTTCAAAGTCACCCTCGGGTATATAACAAATTCTAGACCACCTGACCTGCATGACTATCCCGCTCACCGTGTGTGTGTGTGTGTGTGTGTGTGTGTGTGTGTGTGTGTGTGTGTGTGTGTGAGAGAGAGAGAGAGAGAGAGAGAGAGAGAGACTCAAAAAATAATATTCATTTCTTTCTTTCTGTATGTTTAGGACTTGGAATACAGATAAAGCACTTGCCTAGCATGGGGCTTGGGAGTTGAGGGGCTAGGCTCAATTACCAGCACTACAAAAATAACAAATGTTCTACGTTGTTGGTGTGTCTTAGTTTCCAGGGTATTTTTCGGCTGTGATTTTGGACTGCTCACTTTGCTCTCACAGAAGTCTGCCGTGAACAATCTTGCTCATTCTTACTTGTGAGCATTTACACGTTTTCCAGAGTATGTGATAAGGCGAAGCCTTGAGAGTCCATCAAGGCTGACTCACCATGGCCTATGGGAGAGATTGTCAACTATTCTCCAGTTTACACTCGGAGCAGTGGGTGTATTAGAGTGCCCCCGTCCCCTCCCCTCCTTATCAGTGCTTGTCTCTAGAGTTATTTATTTATCCTTCCTGCTGTTGGGGGAGGTTCTTCATTGTTTCTAATGTCTCTGGTGTTTAAAAGGCCTGTTGTCAATGGTGTGAACAATGGAGAAGAGTGTGCTCAGTGAGGCCCATTGACCATGGTGAAAAAAACTGGTTATTATGACCTGGGCTTTCATGACTGTGCTTAAAAAAGACCAGTCTCATAAAACAAAATCCCTTCCCCTTCATCTACAATCCTAGGCTCCCTTTATTCAAATTTATGAATTAGGGGCAACCCCCGAGCAAATGTCAAGACAAACTCCCATCTGAATGGGAAAGGCATCTGCTGAGAAATGGGAAGGCTGGCATTAGACAATGAACACCCTTGAAGATATTTCCAGTTACTGGGGTGGGGTGGGGTTCAAGATTTGGTCACTTTATGGAAATAAATCTGGAAGATAGGCAGGGATGCCCGCAAAAGAGCCCTGTGAGGATGAACCCTGCCCTTGAGAGCAACCACCTCTCCTGAGAGAGCCCAGTTAATCAGTCACATTTTAATCTGTGTTGGTTTTCCCAGTGTTACCTGTGAGCCTGTTAGCGAAACCTCTCGCGATTTTGACCTTGCTTCACCTCTGCTACGGGAAATGAAGAAGCTTGTCTTAAGTTCACTCGAGGTCAAATGAAGAAACGGGAGTGATTTCAGAAACAAAGATGGCAGTCACTGTGATTCGTGCCAAGATGCCAAGAAGATGAATCTTGAAGGGACCAAAATCCAGTTGTCAAATCCAGCATCCCTCTCTCATGCAGAGATTCTACCCCTCTGTCAGACAGCTTCTGATAACTGCGACAGATGCCTGAGATGGGTCCATCTAAAAAGAGGAACTGGGAGACGGCTCCATTGGTAAAGCGCTTGCTGTGCAAGATGAGGACCTGAGTTCAGATCCCCATGGAAAGGTTGCATGCAGGGGTGCAGTTCTAGCCCTGGGAAGGAGATCACAGGTCCATGGTATCTCCTGATTAGTAAGCTCCATGTTTTGAGAGAGGCTTTGCTTAAAAAACTAAAGTAGAAGATGTGTGAGTTCTTTTTCTCAAGCTGTGATAAAATATCCAACAAAGTAACTTAGAGTAAGAAGGGTTTCTTCTGGCTCAGGGTTTGGATGTGATGGTCTGTGATGGCAGAGAAAGCATGGCAGCACTCCCATATATGAACCGTGTGCATGCATACAACACATATACATAAAGAAGAGGAATGCTTTATTTGGGGCTTACAGTTCTAGAGTCTGTAATGGAGTGTGTGCTCCAGGGTCCATGGTGAGGTGGCACACCCAGTGAGTAGTGTGTAAATGTAAAGCCAGTCATTGTTATAGAATAAAGCTCATGGTGACCCAGAAGTGAAAGCAGAGATGAGGGAGGGAGGCATCCATCATCCTTCTAGGTTACACCAGCTGTGGTAGTGCTAAGCAAAGGGTCAAACCTTTGGGAACATTCTAGAATGCTAATTGCCATTGTAACTTTGCAAGCTTTGATTAAGGGTTTTTATTTGGGTTTATTACATAGATTTCCTTACATAGGCTGATGTAGTAGGGTAAGTTCTGCCTCACACAACTGTGAATAATCCCTTTATCCTATTATTTCCAGTGCATCGGCATGAAGACACAGAAAGAAAAAAAAATCTTTAAAGTTTGGCAAAGTTGAACTCAAGTTTGGATAAGTTTGTGACCTTGGACAAATTCCTTAAGCCTCCAGTTCTCCAACTACATAATAAAGGTAATGAGGCTACCTTACAGTTAATTGAATTATGTAGGAAAAATTACACAAAAGCACTTAGTATATTCCTAGAACACACAGACATAAAAGAAACACCAGTGCCCTCACTTCCCATCCCCTGTGCTCTACGGCCGACTTTCCCACAGCCCCTAGTACCTCTGTAACTCCCAACTGAGGCCAGGAGCCCCTTGGGTAGATCTTTGGGCAACAGGCCCTCTGTGAATCTCCATCAAAGTTGACCTCTCTCTTATCAAATTTCTGATCGTATCTCTACCATTGGGTAATCACTGGTTTATAATGATGAACTCAGCATTTTATTCCTTTACCCAAAGAAACAACTGCTACTGGTGAATTTTAAGCCACACTTCCTGTACACTGGGGAATGCACTATCTGGGTACTCGGTTTAATTGATACTCTCGTCTACCCTTAGGGTAACTGCCTCACCTTTGGACCCGATGACCCTTGGGACCTAGCAATGGAATTATGAATGGTCTTGACCCTCAGTGGCTCCAGTAGCTGGTCACTAACACATCTCTCAGTTTCCATTTCAAATCTGCCTCAAGGGCAGTTTCTCTTCCAGGAAGAGAGCCAGCCTCTGATAAAGAGTGAGTGGGGTCTCAACCTTACACATGGACGCTCAGCAATCTGGGAACTTTCTTCCCTCAGGCAGGACCAGCTCAGGGGGAAAGTGGAGATCAAACAGGCTTAATCTCTCACCTTGGCCTTCTGTCTGTAGGGCAGTGGGATCTGAGGTAATTCCTGTTTCCACTCTTGACAGTGTTCTTTGGCCATAGGTGGCTGCCGGCCGCTTAGGACTATCAGTCTGACATATTTCTCCAGTTCCGCATGACGACTAAAATACCATTTAAATCTTTTCCCAGCATTTCTCAAACCATGTGAGTATTACCAAGCATGAAATTATCAACTAAAAACTCAATTTTGAGAAGCTGGCTCTTTGGGAAAAATAAGAAAGAACATCTCTTCCTGTTAGTGCAGAGATTTGCTTTTTAAAAAATTTTTTTCTTCAATAATTTAGTTATTGTGTGCTTCTTAATCTTTGGAGATTAGGCTGAATTTTTCACCTAGACTCCAATTTGCTCATAAATCTCTTCATTTGGCTTAATTTAAATGTTTTGGCCAACTTCATGGTTTAATAACGAGAAGTCAAATTGGAGCCTTAATGACTCCTAAGAAAGGAATTTTCATTTTGTCTGGAATTAAAGGAGCTGTTAAGGGGGCAGACTTCCCGCCAGACAAGCTGCTACTACCTCTGCTCGCGGGTGCCAAAGGCAGCGTGATGTTATATGTTGCTTTACACCCAGGGTAATTCTCCAATCTGATTACTCGAAAATCCTTCAAAACCCAGCCCTGCTTCCAGCCCCCTGATTACTGTGCCCTATTGATCAGCTATGAACTCTGCACTGAATGTGAGCCACCTGAGAAGCACCCAGCTCCCCCATGAGTCCCTCACGTGCTACCCATCAGAGCCAAGGCAAGTGACCCAACTCCAGCGCAAGTTGTGTAATGGAGGCCCTGAGCCCTCGATTATCAGATAACTGGGCAGTAGAGGGTACTATTTCAGCACTTTGACCGGAGCAGCCCTCGTTTAAGAGAGCTCTGAGAAGTTTTTAAAGCCCCCTTTCAGTAAGCTTACCACTGGAGAGAGATATCCACTTCATGGCTACGTAGCTTCAAATTCCCTCTTATTCCAGAGCTGAGAGGAAATACTAGCTGGGCAGGTCCCCTTGTGAAGAAGGAGGTGCCCTGGATTCTTTGCCTTGTAGAGACTATAGTGGGTCCTCTGAGACGCTTCGTGAGAGACCGCCTGGCACCAGGCATAAGAATGGGAGCTGGGTTGTATAGACTGATCCATTCTGCTGTGGACTCACTGGTAAGCCCTTGGTGGAGTTTTCCAAGCCACGCTTCCTTATCGCATGCCCTTCTAAACAAGGATTGTCCTAGGATTTCCCAAGCGTCATTGTGAGCTTCACTTTCCTCACAGGTTGTAAAATAACTATGCTTTATAGTGTGTGTGTGTGTGTGTGAGCGTGTGTGTGCGCGTGTGTGTGCATGTATGTGCGTGTGCATGTGTGTGGTGTGTTTATGCATGTATTGATTGGTGATTAAGTCAGAAATCCATTCCTCATTTCATCACACATGTGAGTCTTATTCCTCAGGGACCTCAGGTTCCATTCCAGAGGTGTGTGCCCCTTCTGTTCACTGATAACCACATTGGGTAAGCCTCTTCTGTATGTACCTACCTGTAGTAAGAACACACTGACCCTAAAACAGCAAAAAAAAAAAAAAAAGCATTGTTGGATACTGACAGATACTGACATTGGGTAGGTTTTAGGTTTTGTTTGTTTTATTCATCTTCTTTTTGGATTTTCCCTTTTTTCTTTGTTGAATATGTTTATTACTTAACTGATTTTTTCTTTAAGAACTTAGTATATGGATTAACTGGTACACCAGTGGAGTTTCACAAACCAAATTAAGAGTCAGCATCCAGTGAGTGGTGTAGTGCGTGAGTCTCTCCGACGGTGACTGCTGTGCTCTGGACTCGTTGTCTAGGCAGAAACATGTGCTCAGAGGACATCTAAGGACCATGCCTAACAACAGCACACCCTCTTGTTGACTCCCGGCTTTATTAGGAGGTGGCATGCCCCCTGCTATTATGGCTTTTGAGGCCCTGTCTTTTGTTACTTCTATGATTTGGGAGCTGTGTGCGTCCTATTTATTCAGTGAGAGCGGACTCTGTGTCATGTTACTTCCCGGTGCGCAGCAGTTTGTACACAGATGGATCCATATCTGATAATAGCAGCTGAACGTTGGCCTGAAAGGACTTTTATGAAAAATAGTAATGACTTCATTTTGTTTGGCTGGATTTTGTGAGACCAGTTTTTCTACGTAGCCCAGACTTAGAACTCCCTGACCTTCTGGTTGTTCCTTCTGGATGCTGGGGGGAAGTCAGAGGACAGCTCCTAGGGGCTGTTTCTCTCACTTGGGTTTTTGGTTTGTTTGTTTTGTTTTGAGCAGAGCCCCTCACTGGGTTGGAACCCACCACATAGGCTCGTCTGACTGGCCAGTGAGCCCCAGAGGCATATCTGCTTCCCTCTCCCCATCACTGGGGTTATACACATGCACTAACTACCACACATAGGATTTTTCAACACTTAGGACGGAACTCAGGACCTTGTGTTTGAGAGAGTGAGCCCTTTGCTGACCAAGCTAGCTCCCTGGCCTACAGCTGCTATTACTGTTATAATTGTCTATATACAACCATCCTCACCATGCTATCAACTAACTTTCAGGAAAACTGACTTCCAACCAAATATAAGAATTACCTATGAAATAGGCCACATCGACCAAAGGGTCCTATAGAGCCTCCCAAACATCACAGGCTATTGCTGAGTCTATTAGTTACTTCTACAATCTGATGGTTGGGCCCTATTGCTGAATATACAACTTACTCTTGTTACTAAATACGGAGAAACCGAGCAACCAGGAGCTTCACCCCTACTGACCAGCATTCACGGTGCTGGAAGGTACGGTGCGGTGCATGCTACCAGAGAGAAAGTAATCATCAGTTTAGCCCAGCTACCAGTACTGCAACCCACAAGAGAGACAGGCCTGCAAGACATACTGGCGCAATCGTGGTACAAAAGTAAACAGCCACTTTCTATCAGATTTATGGCCAACTCCATGAAGTGGAGCCCACACATGATAAATGCTAAAGTGATCAAGAACCTGAGCCTAGATCGGTTATAGATCATAGGACAAAGCCTACTACTATTTTTCTGCTAAGTGAACATAGCCATAAAACGACTCCCAATGGCACAGTGTTTTATTCACAGATCCGAGCATCACCCTGCTCTCACCAGAGAAGCTGCTTCTTGCAGTAGGTGGTGATTAATACAGAGACTCACACCTGGACTGTGTGTAGACAGAGAGAAACTGGGGAACACTCAACTCGAAACAAGATGCTTTATGAAAAGCCCTCCAGAAAGACTATAAGGACCAGAGGGGATGGATGACTCCAAGGAGACAGAAGCTTCCAGACACAAAAGGACGGAGGCATATATGTACTCACAGAGACTGCGGCAGAACAGACCAATGCAAGTTCAAACAGGACAAAATGTCAGCATTGAGAGAGGGAAGTGGACACAAAGTCTACATTCTAGGGCAGGTCACATGTCCAGGAGTAGTTGCCCAACCCAAAATGGAGTCTGCGTTTCATTGTGTGTGCTTTTTGTTTTGTTTTGATTTTTTTGTCTTACTTGTGTTTTTTAGTTTATTTATCTGTTTTGACTTCCAATTTTAAGGTTTGCCCTTTTATTTTAAGAGTGAGAGAAAGAACATGAAATTGGACAAATAGAGAGTTAGGGGAGGATCTGGGAGGAGTTGAAGGAAGAAAGAACATGACCAAAATATATTACATAAAATTCACTTAGATTAAAAACATTCCAAAAGGAAGAAGAATTGCCTATGCTGTAGTTAATCTGTGTCTGGTTGCATTAGCTTTTATATTTTGGTGACAGGTGAATGCATTGCTTTGCTCCCGTCTGCTGTCTGTCTCTGAGCCGCACGGACTATCGACTCCAGCTAACCGACACCAGATAACGCCTCCCACATTTTCCTGTTACCGCATCCATCTTCGCACCTCTTGGCTGGACCACAAGTGTCCCCTCTTCCCTCCAGGATAAGCATAGCATCCGGCAAAGGCTCATTATTTCAAATTTATAGACTGGCATTTTTAGTCTCAATGGCTTGGGTGTGGTCCGAATGGCCAATATGAAGCAACCAACCACTGGAGAACTTTCCAAACACTTAAGTCAGATGGCGAGCTTAGATCTTTAAAGGCCACCCACAGTTATCCTTAGATTTTCTTCTCTGATAACTGATCCTGACTTTCTTACGCTGGGGGAGGAATATCAAAGCCACTGGATGCTCACTTTCACTAAAAACTGTCTTGGCTGAGTTCATATAGCCAAGACATTGTGACAGACCTTAATAAAAAAAGCTCTTCTAATACAATTCCATCTCTTAAGTGATATATATTTGTGAGCCTTATAGAGGCAAATTACATCAAAAGCAAATGCAAAACTATCAGGGACAAACAGAATGGCGGAGTCAGAGAGAGATTTATCTATATCACCAACAAAACGCAGAAGTCCTAGCTGGTTAAGAAAAATGAGCCAATGTGGCCCCTTGCCAAGGTTTTGTCCTTTCTGGAGCATTCTACCCAGGTGAGCTCAGATGACGTGGTGCTGAGGGACTGGTCCCAGTTCTGCAGAGAACAAGAACTTTGCCCTTGACCTTGGAGTTGGAGCCTGGCCTTTCCCTGGCTACAGAACTCTGGGAATGATATTTTACTTTCAGAAGTTTTTGTTTGCCAGCCTGGAAATAATAAGATCTAGCTCACAGGGAGCTGGAAGGGGGCGTGTATGAACAAACGTGCTCACTGTATAGACTGTATCTGGGAAATGCCGATGCTTCATCGGTCTCTCTTTTCTCCCATCTAAACACCAACGCTTAAGAAAAGGGCAGCATTTTCTGAACTTGTCAACATGAGCCGGACCTCCCCTTACAAACACTTGGAATGCTAGGTCTATAATTTGCTGTCTTTCAAACCGCAATGCTGTGTTCATGTGTTAAAGCAAACCACCAAGGGGAAGGAGGTCTTTTCCTAGTGAATACAGAGGTTCCGGGGGTTGATTTCAATTGTTTTGATAAAGAACACTGTTTCTGAGCAAGTGTCACCCTGATGGACTAGCCATTAAAATAGATAGTCCACAACCCAAGTTCTGATAATTTCATCTGGGGTTTCTTTTTCTTCCTTTTTTAGGATAATGAGGGGATAAGGGAGCAAGCTGGCTGATTTTCTCAGAACAGGTTGAAAAGTCAGGAGACTGGATTTCTGCAGCCTGTGTGGAAGACAGGCAGACAGGAGGAAATAAACATCTACTCCTACCCTCCGAGTAGACTCCTAGCCGCCTGCAGGTATTATCATCTTGCTTTCCCCACAGGCCTCATGCCCAGGAAAATGAATGAAGTCACATTTTTGCTTGCTGTAAATTATTAAGCTGTTCTTGACTTGGCCGCTAGGAATCAAGGGCGCATTAGCATTTCCCTGCCACTCACTTTCACATTCGTGGCGTTTTCTGTGTATTTGCTCCCTGTCAGATTTACCGCATTCATCTATGCATTCATTCATAGGAAGCAAGTATGTGCTGGGAATCCTACCCCCTGCGAAGGAATGGAAGGCATGTTTCTTGGTAGTCTTAAAGGTCTTGATGGAGAAGGTGGGAGGAAGGGGACAGCACATGCCATGCACAGGACAAAGCAGGAAGCCAGAGGGATCATAAAAGGAAGCCCAGAGTGGTCAGCAAGAGTGAGATGGTTCTCTCTACCCTGGATGCTCTCATTGGGGAAATAGTATTCAAGCCAGGGCTTAAATATTGGAGAACTTTGGCCATGAAAACACGGCCCCATAAGCAGGTAGGAACTATCAGAACAAAGGCAGGAGGAACAGCTTGGATCCTTGCAGAGGGATCCTTGCGTAGAGGGGACGGGAAGTGAGAAACTGTCAGAAGGCTGAGATCAGGAGAGCCTTGGATTATCCTCAAACAACAGCAGCATCAACAACTCTGCTGGTCCATCCCATTAAACACAAAACAGACTAGCTGAACTAAAATGTTTCTGAATTCTCTATCTTCTTACCAGTCGGAACACTCAGCCTTTAATAAGCCTGTTGCTGGGCTGGTTTGATAGTGGGCTTCTGTCTGGAATCGGGGGGATCTGTGCATGAGTCTAGGGTGGAGAAATAGCTCTCCCCTCTGACTGACTACATTCGGTCACACCACCTCAAACCATTCTTCCAGGTTGCTCGCTCAAACTGCAGGAGTGGTGAGCTTCAGCTGGCGAGGGCAGCAAGCTGTAGGCCTTAAGAAGTCAGCTCAGGCATGGTGTCACTCAACTGAGAAGAGGGAAAACTACCTCCTGCTGCACGAATCGGCACAGACATTAAGCTCAGAAATAAGTTACACTGAAGGCTATTAAATGAGAACAAAGTGGTCGAAAGGCAAAAGTCTAGCCCAACTACGTTGCCCAGAAGCAGCGGTTAAAGGCTTGAGTGCTAAGAGGTTGTTTTCATTGTGTAAGAACCAGCACATCTGTCTGGGTTACCCTACCACGTGCACTCACACTCATGTACAAACGCCACCCTCCAACTTTCTCACATACGCATTTACCCCACACCGACACCCTGGAAAGAACCTGCATTGGCTGTGTTAAACGGCCATGCACACCCCACCACATGCTCTCACACCATTCGCACGCACTACACATGTGCTAAGCCCGTCAGACCACATTCCATACACGCCACACACATTACAAGGACACACACTACACACTCACACTGAACACTCACATATACCCTTTAATTCCATTGCCAAGACCCTACTCATCTATGTTAAACTGCTCTACACACACACACACATACACACACACACCACTCACACCTCAGATCCTCATGTACATATTGAGGTGAACCTGTGTGTATTTGCTAATACACACAGAGAGAATGCAAATATATCACAGGCCCAACATTTTTACACACTTCATAGTCACACACACCTTACAGAGAGGCACAAGGACACAAACCTTCATGATTTGGTAAACTGCTCTACAGGCCATACTTAGTGTGCAAGCATGCGCACGCACACACACACACACACACACACACACACACACACCAGCAGGTTTGAGTTTATAGAAAATGTGTGTGAGGGGGAATCCAAAAATCCAACCAACAAAAAAAACCGTAACTTTGTCTCCTGCAGAACTATTTTTATCTGATCCTCTCAGCTAGTTTGAAGTCTTGTCACACAAGAGCTGGTGGCTACACAGTCACAGTCTCTTGGTAACGCTGGCCTGAGCCGTTTGCCTGTCTGTGACTTCGCAGCTTTGCTCTTCACATTTGGCCAAGCTGCCATGATTTAAAATGCTTCTCAGCCCACTCGGTACTCTAGGATTACAGACGATGTGGAAACAGAAGTTACGTTCTCTTACTTTTAATGGAAAAGCCACTAAGAATCTAATCAGAACAATCCAAGTGGAATAACTTCCTAGGCAGACTCCATGTGCTACGGATAACAGAATGGCTTAATGGGTCGAAAAGGACGGCAGCCCTAGCCGATGCCCCTGTGTGGTAGAGATGTGAGGATTTCGTTCCACAGTAGTTTCATATTGACTCCACACCTTCCATCCTGTATCCTTACTCCTGCCTTCCAATTTTAAACAGATTCTTTTCAGAAACGAGCTCAGAGTCCTCTCCAGACAGCTGCTGTACATCCCAGCTAGCCTTTCTGCATTTCAGCGGGTGAGGCTGGTGCTTCTGCAGCTAATCCTCCTAACACAATTTAAGGAAGCCTGGGAGGGAGACAGTGGTGAGCATCTCTAAGTAACAGTGGCAGAAAACCATAGTGAGCATCACAGGAGAGCCAGATTTCCTCCAGAAGGAAGGCCGTGCGTGGGAAGAAAGACAAGGAGCCACACCAGCCACAGGCTGTCTTTTTATTTGCCAGTCTGAGTTAACCATGCTCCACTCCAAAGGACATGAAGCAAAATCTTGATTTCCCAGCACTGGTGTGCTTGTGGAGGCCAGAGAACAACCTCAGGTGGTATTCCTTGTGTGCTGTCCCCTTTAAAAGATTTTACTTAGACAGGCTCTCATACTTCCCATGAGTTTACCAAGAAGGCTAGGCTGACTCTCAGTATCCAGCTATCTCCACCTCTCCAGCGCTGGTAAAGGTACCCAAGATTTTTTTTTTTACGTGTATGAGTGTTTTGGTTGCATTTATGTCTATGCATCACACGTGTGCAGGTGCCCGAAGAGGCCAGAGGAGGGCAATAGGTTCCCTAGAACTGGAGATACAGATGGTGGTGGGTGCTGAGAACCAAACTCAAGTCCCCGGCAAGAGCAGAAAGTGCTCTTCACTGCTGAGCTATGTCTCCAGTGCCCCAGCTTTTTGTGTGGATTCCGAGGCTCAAATTCTTGTCCTTGAGCTTGCAAAGCAGGCACTGTACCAACTGAGCCATTCCCCAGTCCCCACCACTCTTTCTCACAGGTAAATTTTGTCCTCTCGCGGTACCCATCTATGGCGTTTGTTTCTCTGTTATCTTTCACAGAATCTAACGTGATGCTGGGAAGTAAGAACAATCTAAACCTACCTGTCAATCTGGGGAACAGTTCCACCTCATTCCACCGTGCTCCCATCAGTTACCCTCCAACTTCTCTGCCATAGCCAAGAGACAAAGTTAGGTTGGGTGTGAGGACTATCAAAGGGTGGGCAGGGTCCTTTAGCTAGTTCTCCAAACGTTGTTCTCCAGAGTATGGTTACACACGGTCCAGCCCACAAATGGGATCCTACACCCTGTCATGTCGGCACATCAGCCACTGTGCACCCATTCCCCTGCATGGCTTCAATCTACAGGTAGATTAGATGCTCAGTTTCCTTATGCCCTTTCTTGGGACCCTTCCTGCCACTTCTGGTCACAGAGAGTTGTCCATTTTATCACCTGCATAGACTTCCTTCCTTCCTCTCTGGTCACAAATTCTGCTGCTTGCTTCAATGGTGATGTCTGTGTGGATTTCATCCATTCTCTGGAAACTCCAATGAAATGTGACTGGTCAGATTCTAATAATAATGCCACGACACCTCTCCCCTTGCTCTTAAGTAATAGTGAAGTTGTTGATCACCCAGTTCTAAGACTTGGAGGGTGACCCTCACTCCTCTGGAAGCCATACCTTCAACATACAGTTTTCCCTCTATAGGACACGTACGTCTTTTGAAAGCATGCCATCACCAATCTTTGAGGCACACCAGGCGATCTCCAAGTTGCCAGTCTCTAAAGTTCTCAACTTGGTCCTGGCAGGGACTGGTCTCTTTCTCTCTCTCTTTCTCTCTCTCTCTCTCTCTGTGTGTGTGTGTGTGTGTGCATGCACTCACAAACACACATGTAAAGAATCGCTTTTCCTAAAAGGGAGGAGAAATACTCAAGCTGAAAGCCACTTAAGATTCCGTCTTTTCTCACGAGAAGACCTCATAGGAAGCCCCAGCTTCCAGACATACCCTTCTGAAAAGATACCTTCTATGCATTCTCCAAACAGGCCTCATTGTTACGACCTGAGTGCTGACAGCCCGCCAGGGAATTAGACCTTTCTTATCATTCCCAGACTATTTTGCCTTGCTGCGAACACCGGGCGGATGGGAGGGCCACAGACTGTTCTCTCGAGCTGCACTCCAGCTCCATCCTGGCCCTGTACACCAAGGGGAAGTCCTCTTTGGATTCCAAAAGAAAATTAAACTCCTTGGAATCCCAAACTAATGAACTTTCACAGAGCGGTCCCAGATGGATTGGCTATCATGATATTTCGGTCTCACCTAACCAATAAGAGGGCCGTTTGGCAAGTTCCCAGCATGAATATTCTCATATGAGCACTAGAAGAGAGGAAGCCAAAAGATTTTCCAACATCTACGTGCTCAACTTACACCCCACCTGGATTCTGAAGTAGAGATCTTGTGACGGTTGGGGCCCTGAAGAGCAATTAAAAGAAATAAAGCAAAGTATTATATTTTAATTGATGTAATCTTCAGGCTCCCAGTGGAATCTGGGGTGACATCTGACTAGAGTTACCCCGGGTATCAGTAGATGACTATTCTGTGAAAGTGCATTTAGGAAGACAAAAAAACCCACAAACCTGAACTCCATTTACATGTATATCCATTCTGAGGGGTGTGTGTGTGTGTGGAGGGTGGAGTTGGCTCAGAGTCCCAGAACTGAAACCTGAAAGAAGTTACCTAGACTTTGCTGGGATCCGAACAAAGAGTAGAAGGGGTGGGGAGTCAAAGGGAGGTAGAGAGGAGGGGGTGGAGATGAGGAGAGAGAAGAAAGGGGCAGAGAAAAAGAGAAGAAGAGGTAGGTGAAGGATAAGATTTAAAGGGGGACCCTAGCTTTATTCTCTTTTAGAGTCTTATACCTAGGCGGTGAGGGGGAGGGCACAGGGATCACACTTCCCAAATCCAAACAGCTCTCACCCATCACTAACATTTCAGGGTTTGTTTTATTATAAATATTCCAGTCGAAGAAAGATAAACAGACAAGAAAAAAACCTACTTTATATGGTACACAGATTCAGATAGAAAACACAGGATGGGAAAGAAAGCTAATGAGCAATGGATCAAACGTGGAGGAGACAAACCATGAACCAGAAACAGTTGGGAGTAGATGCACACAGCAGCAACTGGAGGGAGGCGCAGCAATGGAGTTAGGAAAGCTGCCTAGTGCTGTCTATCTCATCGCTATCCCACGAAGGGAAGGAAACAGACGCCACAAATGATGCTTGGGAACGCTGACTTCACTAATCCATTAAAAAAAATGTCTGTTGATCAAGATATCTCACTCATAAAAACGAGTTTTGTTTTGTTTTTTAAAAAACAACCCTTCCTGTCCAACATGTGATCTGGCAGAGGGATTCTGGAGTGAGAAGCCTGGGAAAAGGGCTGGGAGCTAGAGCAGCTGCGACACCACTGGGGTCTGCTGGCCATCAGACGTTAAGTGCCCTTCCCACCAAGTCTGTGTTTCTCCACAAAGTATGGCAAAAACAAAAACAAAACCTCAAGTGTCCCACACAGCTTGCTGCCATTGGATAGTTAAAGAGAAAAATGAAAAAGGATTCGGGGTTACCAACAAGAGGTCTGCTTAGGACTGACAGGGCACCTCTTAGATGACTGAGAAGAATCGAGGTTAGAGCTTGTCCCCGGGGTAAGAAGCAGCCCCGGCACAGAGAGAATGCCAACCAATCCAGAAGGCAGAACCAGGGGATTCGGCTCGGCATCTTCAAAAACGTCTTTATTTTAGTACATTCGGAACAAGAGCCATGTGAAGTCAGCTCGACTCCAGGTGACGGTGGTGAAGGTGGAGTCACTGGCCACTGTCCAGCCTTCTCTTGGAACTGTTGGAGTTTACAGTCAGGAATTGCATAGAGTTTGTTTGCCACCAGAAAATGACGATTCTCCATGAAATTCTGATGACACACACATCCGTCGGCTCCGCAGAAGTCCTGGTCCTCTCATCAGGAAAGCAGTCTGGGCCTGGCAAACCTCCAGGCAGAACAGTCCCTGGTTGCCTAGGGGAGTATTGCTGACTCCCAGTCTACAGTAGAGAAGTCAGATACTTCATCCTTGGTCACACAAGGAATGCTACTACCCACACTGAGATCTGGATTTATGTTCCTAGCTCCTCAGTCAGTGACAGGCTAAAAGACTCTGGTCTCTCCCAGGAACTGGGTGAATTGTTGGCTACTTAAGGAAAGTCTTTCTGACTCATAAACATAGGCATGGACACTTGCGCACACACACGTATGGGAGCATGAACACACATACACAAACACACACATACTTGCACCCAGGTTTTATGTCTAGTACCCCCCCCCCAAATCACCCAATCCATAAGAGCCTTGGGGGTAGTGCTTCAGAGGCAGCTACTGAGGTCAGCTGAAAAGAGATGCCATTGTAAAGGGTCTATCATACCAGTGGAGCGGCCCCATCCTCTCTCCTCTCTGAGTAGGACCTTACAGTGAAAGTCAGGACCACAGTATGGAAAAATCACATGCCCTCTCCTTACTCCTTACATAGTGCCCAGCATGCTTTGCATATTCTGTCTTTCTTCTCTTTTCAGAGATGAAAATAGGGAAAGAAAAAGGAGAGTCAGATTAACACTCAGAAACCCGGGCATTTCAAGGTGTCTTCTGGTAGACCACAGGCTAACTGCTTTTTTCTGGCATTTAACAAGTTGGCTTGATAGACTTTCACCCACGGCCCTCTACACTTAGGGAGACCACAAAACACTACATGACATGAGGGGGGTAGGGTCAGCACCTAAAACCCTGTGCACCAGCAACTCCAAAATCAGATAGATAGATAGATAGATAGATAGATAGATAGATAGATAGATAGATATAGATGGATAGATGGATAGATGGATAGATGGATAGATGGATAGATGGATAGATGGATAGATGGATAGATGGATAGATGGATAGATGGATAGATGGATAGATGGATAGATGGATAGATGGATAGATGGATAGATGGATAGATGGATAGATGGATAGAGATAGAGGGGAGAGAGAAGGGGTCAGACCTCCATCCCCCCAACCCACACTCCCCATCCCAAAGCACAAGACAACTGAACCTTAGACCTTGAAACCAAAAGAGACAAAAGAAAAACAGGAAAGAAAAGGACATTAACAAAAATATACAAATTCAGAAAAGAAAAACTTCCCTGTTGGGTTTAATTTTTTTTTTTTCCTGTTAAGAACTAGACCCAGGGTACAATGGCCCCTTCCTAGGGGGGAATTCAACTGATGATGCCATCAATTTCTTGAACTTCCCCGGCCGGGGCTCCATGTTATTTGGGTTTGAAAGAAAGGCCCTCTGGGAGGAGATGGGTCCTTGTGCCCACAAGGGCCAGCATCTCTGCCACGTGGATGCAACGTCCAGATAGACCTGCTCTCCAAAAGGGCGGTATCCTCCTCCTTCTGGAGCATCAGGCTCTGATGCCCTTTGTAAAGTGATTGAGTCTTGAATTTGGAGAGAACGATGTTGCAAAGTCTACCCTCCCGCCTCCCCGCCTGGCTCCGTGGTCCTTCGCGCCACTACTCGGGCTCGCTGCTGTTGGTGGTCTTGTCCCACTCCAGGCTCTCCTCGCTGCGAGCCGGTGATGGTCGCGCCCGCAGGCCCTGGAAGCGGCGGCACTCGGGGCACACGCGAATGTGTGTGCAGCCGCGAGCCACTAGGGCGGCCTCTTGTGCCAGTCTCTGCGCCAGCTGGTCCGGCTCCCCGGCGCCACACAGCTTGCCATTGCTGAGCGTCGCTGTGCCCCGGGGCCGGCGCTCCTCCAGGACCGGGGGTGGGGGTGGCAGGCCTCCAGAGCGCCGCCGCCTGGGGTGGATACTGTCCTGGCACAGGATGATGCTGCGCAGCTCCGTCACCATCTCCTGACACACAGACACCTAAGGGAGACAGTGGAAGTCACAGATAGCCACTCAGAAGGCTTCATGAGTCTCCTGGGGTCTGCAGGCAGAGGGTGTTGGGACAGCCAGTCATCCCAAGTGTGAAGGTTAAATGAAGGCCTCATTCCCACCCCTGTTTAAGGCTCAAAAGCCCACCACACAACCGCCTTCGTTCAACAGCCCTGCCAGATGATGCCCAATCTTTGACCACCTTCAAGGGCAACCTCAGCGTTTTGGGAAAGAGAGGGTACCATTTTGGCACATTTGCACCAACGGCTGCTTCCTTCCACTCTGCTTAGTTTCTACCCCTGAGAATTTCTTCCCTTGACCTCAGGTAAAAGTGGATCTTGAAACCTACTTAAATCCTTCTATATCAGTCTCCCTGGTATTTGAAAAAGTCATCATGTGTTCACTTTGCCTTCAAGCCCAACCATTCCCCTGTTTTTTTTTTTTTTTTTAACCATCAGACCAGTTCAGTTGTCCCGGCTGGAAAGGAACATTCCAGAAATACTGCGGGGAAGGAAGTAGCTGCCTGTTCTTCCCTAGTCTCTCTTTCAGCTCCATCAACATGACATGTCTACCGCTGCCAAAAGCCCACACAGCCTTGGCTTCCTTTTAGCTGTCCTGGGTGAGGTCGCCAGTGGTTGGAGATGATGCATCCTGAAGATCACTGGAGTAAACAACCGCCACTTCTGTAGGACCACAGTCTCCTCGCGTGAAACACCCGGCTCCAGCTGTTCTTCAAAGCTCGGGATATTCCGGAGTTTAGAAAGGCATGACAATGCACCAACACCATGTTATGTTTAACACCCAGTGGGTCTGGGACAAACTCCACATTCAAACACATTGCTGTTTCTACAGCAAAATGTTCGCGTGTTCACACGGAGTGCGATGAAGATGGTGCACATTGATCAGTCTTTGTGGAGGAATGCATATGCATCACACTGACCATTCCTAGTTTTGGGGAGGGGGGGGTCTGAGGACAAGTTGATAAAGAATTGTAAACTTGTTACAATATCCATTTAGAAGATGTGTAGGTAGGAACTCAGGAAATATTGTGTATTTTGTGAAGAACTGACTAGTGAGTATCCCGTTGAGAATTAGAACTTTATCCTGTCTAACTCCAAAGTCCAAGCATTCTCGGTTGAGTTCTCATCTCTGAGGCCAGAAGGACATTTCTGGAGCATGATGGCAGAAGAAGCCTCCTCCTCCTCATGTTCTATCAATGAGGCAAATATTGTGCCAGAGCCACACAGCCAATACAGTTTCCTCTTCATTTCAGCTACTGGGGTAGTCTGAGACTCATTGAATTTCAGGGTAAACCCAGATCCTGCTGGAGCTCTTGGGAGAAACAGGCCATGGAAGCAACTGCACATACAATATGGCCTAACTTTGGCTCTCAGACCTGATTCTAGGCCCATCATTGTCATTAAATAGCAGAAGATTCTTGGCAAATCACTAAACCCCTCTGTGCTTCTAATAATTACTATGGCAACAAAAAGCCCCTGCCACCTGCTTAAAACCATTACATGTGACAAGAATATAACACAATGCATTTACCATCTACTGTGGGTCAAGCATTGTGATTCGTCATGGAAATACAGAGATAACAGGCAGTCCTTACGTTCAAGTAGCTCCATGTCTATAGTTGTCGTAGCCTGGCATCTAAGCACTTTGTGTCAGTGTGACAGTGGTGCTGAGGTGGCTCGATTGACTGCTCGCCCAGGGTAAACGGCAGGAGAGGAAATAGGGAATGTTTCACTGGAAAATGAAAGGCTTACTTGATCAGACTCATGTGGAATATATAAATGCTAGCAGCATTTTAAGGAATGGGCAGAAGGGGAGGGGAACAGAACTGGAAGCAGAAATACCAGGGAACCCAAGAGATCTGATGTTGAACAAGGAAAAGGACAAGAGAGTCTGTGAATGATGGATTCAGACAATGGGCAGGGCCCCTTTATAGGGGTGGAGAGAAGCCATTGGAATGGCGTCAAGAGTTGGGAGGGAGGGAAGGAAAGGAAAAGTAATATTGTTATCAAATGTTGCTGGGCGGTGGTGGCTCATGCCTTTAATTCCAGCACTAGGGAGGCAGAGGTGGTGGAATGTCTGAGAGTTTGAGGCCAGCCTGGTCTACAAAGCGAGTTCTAGTTCTATTGCACAAAAAAATCCTGTCTTGATAGATAGACAGACAGACAGATAGATAATCAAATACCGTTAGCTCAGGAGAAGGCTTGTATAAGGCAAGGCGAGAGTGACATTACTACTCTTTAAAAGTAACAACTGGTACAGCTGTGGATTTTGGAAAGAGGGTAAACAGAAGCATAGAGGAGAGAGTAAGGTGCTAGAGTGGATGAGCAGTGGTAGGAGCAGGCAGAGGCATTGTGGGGATAGTGTACCCTGCTGCACTGGCAGTGGCAGCTGGAAGATCCAGAGCTGAGAGGCTAATGTAATGAAAAAGAGAACAAGTCTCACAGTGCAATTAACATGCAAAAATTTTTGCATTTTCCATGGGGAGGGATGGAGGACCAATGGGACAAAGCATTCTTGGGCATCCTCCTGTGGAGGGATGGAGGACCAATGGGACAAAGCATTCTTGGGCATCCTCCCGGTGGAGGGATGGAGGACCAATGGGACAAAGCATTCTTGGGCATCCTCCTGTGCAGGGATGGAGGACCAATGGGACAAAGTATTCCTTCTTCTCAGACTTTTCATGGGTGCAAAATAGATATTAACCCAGCCTCTAAGCCACAACTAGAGAATTAAATCTATTAAAAATTCCTAAGACAGAAGATGAACTTTTGGTTCCTTTAAGTTGGGATATCACTGAGAGTTTTCACCTGTACCTACAGGCAAAGACAGTCAAAATGTAAGGTTTGAGGTCATATTTCACATGAATGACCTGGTACTTTTACCCATCCCCCCCAATACTATATAGTTTGTTGTTTATAAAACATCTTTCCTCACATATTAATTTAATGGCTGTGTCAAAGAAAAATATGGAGCCCTTTCTGTGGTTGCACAATCAACACGTGACAGTGTCTAACCAGATCTTTTACTCTGGAGACTAAAATTGTTCCCACTGTCCTGGCCTGTGTGCCCTCTGGGTGTATGCTGTCTGAAGTGCGTGCAGAAGTCAGTGAGTCTCACACTGCTGTCGGTGGTATGTCTTTGGAAGCCATTGGAAACTTACCTCAGATGCTTCTGAGTGTCTGAGAGTCCACAAAAACTCCAGCATAGCCATGAAAATGGCCACTATTAAGCCACAAATAAGAACCACAAAGATTCCACCAATATTCTCCATTCCCAGGCCTGGAAGAGAGTGATAAAAAGTACAAGTTACTTGGAAAGAGTGGGAAGACCCACCGCAGCAATGCAGAAGTCACTTCAACAACCAGAATGGAGTCTTGGAGATGGTCTCTCAGACTCATTCATTCCTGGAAAAGATTTAATTCATCATTTGAGGAAAGAAGCAGGGTGGTTGCAGTAAATCGGGGCAAGGAGACAGATCTGTGAATGAAGGAGACTGGAAAAACCACGAGCCTGCACTAGGCTGGGAGCTGAGGACTGTGTTAGGGGAAAGGGACAGCCCAATCTGATTTAGTTCATAACGACACGACACCAAAATACCTTAAATTCTAAAACTTCTGCCTTATCTTCCTCGCAGTGTGTTTTGGTATATAAGGATATAGAAAGAATTGTGCTTGCCAGAGTCAGATTATTATAGGTTGGCCATCCTTAATCCAAAACTCTGAAGCCTGAAGCTTTTGAGCAGAAAAATAACAATGCTCCAATTTAAATTTCAGGCAACATGGTTAGATTTTCAGGATAGGGGTTGCTCAGCCAGCCAGTCTTCCAAAATCCCAAATCTCCAAGCTCTGAAATAATGCTGAACCTGGATATTTGGGAGAAGGGACTAAAATGTTAGCTTATTTCGGAAAGTAAGACTTTTCCCCTACTGGAATAATGCATCCCCAACTTGGCTGTTATCAGAAACTCCTGGGAAACCCGACATAGAGACCGCCAGCCCTTTCTCAAGGCCTAAGAAATCAGCATATCTGAAGCAGACTCTGTATTTAATTATTATTTTTATACCTACTTATTTGGGTGTCAGTGCGTGTGCTCATACTTCCAGCATATGTGCCCCGAGCACAGCTGGACGTTGAGGAGCAGCCCTCTCCCTCTGCCATGTTAGGCCTGGGAGTCAAATGCAGGCCATCAGGCTTGGCAGCCAGCACCCTCACCTGCCGAGCCATTAACTTTACTGGCTCTATATTAGGAACAAGCTTCCCAGGGGAGTTTTCCCCAGCCAGCCAGGCCTACAATGAGTTTGAAATTGTTTTCTTTGGAATCATATATGCATTTTTATTTTCTTTACAGTTGTATCGTACCCTCATTGCCTAGTGAGCTAGCTGAAGATATCTTGATACTTATTTGTAGAATGATCATGGCCATTTTAGTTGCAGCACTAATGATGAGCTTAGCCCCACAACTCAATGCTTTCTTTGGCTGTGGGGAAACCAAACTCATAGACATGTCAGATGGGATGTTTCATTGAAGGGGAAGCATGATCAGGGATCAAAAGCTTCTTTAGTCTAAGAAAGTGATGACCGGGAGGTTTATGTCCTGTACTCTTTGGGGTTATTCTGTGTATGATCTCTAGTTAAGTTGTCATGGGGAATGGGGAGAGTCAGTTTTGTACTTCCTAAGATGCTTCACACAAAGGACCAGCAATCAGATGTAGCTCAGAAAGCTGGCACAATATCCTTACCTGGCTATTTCAAGATGCCTCTGGTTTCCCACCACAAAGGCACAGGTGGGTGTCTGATTTCTTTTTGTTTATTTGTTTTTGTTGTTGTTTTAACAACACAGCGCAGTGGCATTCTCTGCCTAGCTGACGGTCCACTTCCAGTGGGCCCAAAGCCTCACATAAGCATACATCATAGAGACCATGCACTCTGGTCTACAGATTCCCATAGTCATCTCTTCCAAATCTGCACCAATCAATGCAGGGGCCTCTATCTTGATTAATCTAAGACTGAGGATCTTAAACATAAGGAGGAAAGTAGTTAGGGTTCATTTGACTACCAGCTTCTCTCACCTGGGCCACGAGGGACAGAAAGCATTATAAAAATATCAGGATCCACATGGATGAGGGGATGGAATGTACAGGGGCTCTTAAGGAAGAATGGGTCTATCCAAGGGTCTGGGCCTCACTCTATCACCTGTGCCCTGTGGCTGAATTCCCACCCCCCCCCCCCGTCAGTCACCTCCCAACCCTTCCCAACTTCCCCTCACCACTGGCTCTTTCCAGTTGACATCTTTCCCTTCTCAGATCCCGACTGTTCTCCCGCTTCTCTATCACTGTGAACCTTCTGAAGAGAGCTGTCTGTTTCAGCGTTATTCTGGGTCTCTTTAAAGGTTCTTAAAACACATCTGGAGATTCTGTCCCACACAAAAGCAGGTAGAAGAAAATCCACCCAACATCATGCAACTAAATGCATTTAAACTTTTCTTTTTTTGCTTTTGGTTTCATGGAGGAGAAATTTCCAGTTGGCTGTGATTTCTCAGCCATCACTGTGCATACAAGGGAATGTTTGCAAAATGAGAAAATCTAACCCACAAATCGTGTCTAAATGTGATGCAACTTTATGAATATTAAATTTAAAAATTAATGAAGTTGGAACAATGTTCCACTTTGGAGATATTTAATTAAACATGTCTTAATTTAATTTTTGCAAGTTTTCTTTGTGCATTGGGAAGCCAATATTTTTTTTCAGACCTCAAACATAATTTTGAACACCTGAGAAGCTTTTAGACCCTGGATGCTATACCTGAAGGAGAAAATGAATTCGCCAATCCAGATTTACTTCTGCTAGCTCTAGTTAACCCGCTCTCTCGAATGTGACGTTGTCTTGCCCCTCTGAAATCACTCCCCATGTTTTTTTTCTTAGCTCCTGGAAATTTCCTATCTTACACAACCTCTCTGAGCAGTGACACTGTCAATCACACTCCCTTTCATGGCTCTTTATGAAACCACAGCTCAACGCTCTCTCCTGGCCTCACCAGGAGTGACTTGGTCTTGGTCTCTTGCCTCTCCTCCAAACACTGGCTATTACCAAGTTTATCCTAAACAATCTCCTTATCCAGCCCACCACCTTCAAGTGCTCCCCAACCCTTGCCTGAACTATTGCATCAATTTCAAAATAATGTCCCCGCATACAGCCATTTCCTGTCCAACTCTACCCTCCATGAAACCCATCTTTCTGAAATGGAAAACTTGTGACATCATCTCTAGCAATGCACAACTATTTGCATTTCCCAGAATGCTCTCCGTGCGCCTATCTATATTCTTTGACTTCTCTTAAGCACTTCTGTGGCTTTGTGTCTGAAATATTACTCATGGGCTCATGGATTTGAACACTTGGTCTCCAGCTGGTGGCGCCATTTGCAGAAGGCTATGGAACCTTTGGGATGTGGGGCTCAGCTGGCAGAAATGGGTCACTAGCAGGTGAGGCCCCTCTGGTTCTGACAGGCCTCTCGATGCTTCTTGTCTGGCTGCCATGTGAATGTGTACCACTTCAAACATTTTAAAGCACCAGTGGACGGAATGCTTTTCCCGCCACAGTTTGGAATCCCCTGAAACTGAATCAAATTAAAACCCTCCTCCCTAAAGATGCTTCTGTCAGTTTATCTGGTAAAGCACTACAAAAATAACTAGACCAGAGTGCGCGCGCGCGCACACACACACACACACACACACACACACACACACACCGAGCTAGCCTGACCTTTTATCACTGAACTTCAGGGCCACTTTATTTTGGTGGCTTTTCCAATCATACACAACTCTGTCAGGTCTATAGCTTTTATGCCTTAGTAGTAACACATTGTGTATCATTCTAATTAATAATAATCACACAATAATCACATGTTTAAGTTTATGTATCTAGATTTCCCATTAGATCAAGTTCATTGGAAAGGACTCTCTACCTCACGATCATGGGACATGGCACATAAGAGGTGCTCAATTAAAAAAAAAAGTGACCAGAAAGGACTGGAAGGTGGCTAAACAGTTAAAACTCTTGCCCCGTGCAAGCAAGAGGACGAGAGTTCAGATCCTAAGAACCACATAACTGTGCCAGGTGAGTATAACTGTTTGCCTGTAATCCCAGCCTTGGAAGGAAAAACTGGCTAGCCAGACTAGCGGTATTTGTGAGCTTTGGGTTTGAGAGACCCAGCCTCAAGAAAAAGAAAGTAGAAAAATGATCAAGGAAGATTCTAGAGACCAGCCTCGGAGCCTTCACATACACACACACGCAGGCACTCATGCACCTACACTCCTGCAAACACACACATGCACATGCATGTTCACCATATAGACCTACACACAAGAGGAAGAGAAACAAATGGCTAGAAGGAAGGAAGATAGACAGCCCCATAGAGGCCTACGTTGCCCAAAACCCCGGATTCACACTGTGATCCATAGCCAGCTCCTCATCAAACGTTGCATGTGGTAACTGCAAACTGGCAGCTCTCAGCGGGGGCTCCAGGTAGGAGGTCCAGAGCTTCTGTAGGGGCAGAGCACTAACCTGGCTTACTCCATGACACAGACCTCCCATGTCGGATAGGGGTTGGGGCAGGGGAAGAAAAGAACATGTGATCTATACTGGGATGACTGGGACTGTGATTTGGTCTGGACAAGCTTCAGAAGGAGTAAGGTTTTAACAGGATGCTGGTAGAGGCCCCGAGCCACCTTAACAGCCCCAGTCTCTCTTTCCCAGCGTCTCGATTTTCAAGGCCCACCTGTTAATCATGGGTGTTGGCTCTCACATGCCAACTCCAGGCCGAGTGGCCTCTTCCTCCTCTTCAGAGCGAGGCTTGTATACCAGCCATGCCTTTAGGAAGTCATTGGAAAGTTGAAGCAAGAATAGATTGCTGGCAGAGTGAGAACTGAGAAACAGATGAAGGAGGGAGGGGGAGGGGCGCCTTCAGAGAGTGAGGCCCGTTCTGTCTAACACTGGCATCAGTCATCCCCCTAGAAGTCTAATGCCTTGCACAGAACACAGCCATCCATCAGCAGAGGCTCAGGAAGACTATGCTCCAGCCTGCAAGGTCCCTGCTGCCCTTACAGATGCCCCAGCACCTGCAAGAGGGACCAAGAAGCCATCTAGTCACTGCCTCTCTCGCCTTCCGTGGATGGGATGGTGTATAAGCCACCCAGACAGACGGCTTTAAAACTGGGCTTTCCTCCTGACACTCTGAGCCTGGGCCTCGGCTGTGCTTCAGCCATCAGCGCGCATTAGCTGAAACAGTCTCAGACTCTCCTCGCAAATCCCTGGTCGGGGAAATATTAACTCCGGTGTCACTCACGGATTGCCCACAGATCCAAATACTGGCTCCCAAATGCAAATGCATTATTTTCATTGTCTTTGGAACTAAGAAAGGGAAACAGACTTTATCAGAAGATACTGCAGTGAAGAGTCTTGGGTCTCATCCACTTACCTACCCCTCCCTCTATTCTACCTAGCTAAGCACTCCTCAGATTTAGATTCAGGTAGACTTAGCTCCTAGCCCTCAAAACCCTCACTGAGTTCTGAGCAACAGTGCGTCACTCTGCACGCGAGACATGCTGTGTGAGACATGCTGTTCTCTTTTGGAACAATGGTTTGTGGGTGGGTGCGGGTTAACTACACAGTGACAGGTATAGAGAGAGGACAGACGAGTGTACTAATCTCAATAAGTGACATCCTATGTTCTCTTCGATGCTGATCAACAGATCTTTATGGTGCATTTTCCAGGAGCTGGCCACTGTGCTCGGTCCAAAGCTCCAGGCAGCATCAGCATCTGATATAAACATAGATTCTTGGGTCCATATGGCTCTCAACCATTTTGGAGGCACATCCTCCTACAGCCATGTGGCTATATCAGATGGGGCTGTCGCCGCGGGATTCTTTGTTGTAAACAGCAGCTCCTCCTCTAGCATGTATAGACTAACCTACAAGACCTTCCCAGCAACTCATCAAATCTGCGTGGCTCCACACTATGAGGCAGAGAGCCTGCCACGTCTGCTTGCCCTCACTCTGACATCTTTCACTGATTTCTAGTAGATTCTGGAAAGGGTGGTTAGAAAAATATAAGGAAAAAAGGGACACAAGACAAAAGAAGCATTTGAGAAATTTTGCTATGTATTAAAATACATTCTGGGAGAGGTACTTCATAACGTCCCGTGATGCAAGCTGAGGCATCTCACTTTCCAAACCACTTGCAATCTCCTTCAATTATTAAACTGGCTAGAAAGGAGACTGACTCTTCCCACTGTATAATAAGAACATAAAAAGGCAGAGAGTTCGTTTTGTGCAACTTTCCCTAGCTAGCAGGGAATTTCTAAATAAATCTACTGGTAAAGCTATGTTCTCTGGAACTATAAAGCCATTCTTTATGAGTGTTTACTAGTTCTAGAACAGGCAAGGTTCAGTGCTGATGATTTTAACTTTGCCCTTGACAACTATTTTAACTCTGACTTTATAGTTGCCCTTAACAACTTGTGACTCCATTTTCCTGGCAAAGAAACAAAAGTGCAGAATTCAGATCATTGCCAGAGGTTCCACACCCAAACCCAGGTTGAAAGCAGAGCCTTCAGCCTTCACACCACACCGACCCTCCCATTGCTCTGTGATCACTCAGACCATACTACATGCTTACAGAACTCAACTGGTATCCTGAAAACTGGTTCTATTGCCCAGAACATCCAAGGTCATAAGGATGAGGGATTCTGCACACAGGCTACAAGCTCATATCAGGAACCCTTTCTCTCTGTAGAACTTGACATCAGATGTTTGAATCCAAGTGTTGGCTTAACGGCTCAGTTTCCAGAGAGAGGTGAGTATAGTCTTCAGAACGGCTGCCTTCCTTGGTTTCCAGCTGGTCGGGTCACCATTCCCTGTTTCCATTCGTGCTCTGTTTTCTGCCCACCCTCTGGAGGGTCTCCACCTCCCAGTACTCAGTATGACTTGCTTAGGAAGGGTCTTCCTGGAAGTATTTCTCTGAGCTGCTGTCAAACTCCCAAAGTCAGGTTTCTACTTTCAGAGCTTTCCAAAGAAACCAGAGAGCCAGGATAACCACACTGGGCCTCTGAGAAGAAAGAGGGAGGGAAGCATCCCCAGAGTCCCCACCACCACCACCTACACCTCTCTCGCTATGATGTCTCATGCTTTTATTCCCACTGTGCCAGACAGCAAACTTCCTATTATCCAAGGGCTCTGAAAGTCGACAGCACTGCCCCTTTGCCATTCTTGAAAGGGGGCCCCGATTTTCACAGCCTGGTGGAGTATTTGTCTTCCTTTGAAGCCCTGATTATGAGCTCCTGTTTTTCAAGATAAAGGTATTTAATTTCCTTGGAGTTCACCCATCACCTTTGTCTAGCAATTGTTTTGTGAAGCCTTTGGTAATCCAATCCCCTTGCATGGGGATGCTGGCATCTTCCAGTGGCTAGCAAGGTTTCCTTTCATAGGAGCTGAGTGAGAAAATAAACAAATAAAATACGCGTTTTTTGAAAAAAGAAAACCAAAGAGAATGAAAACAGCCTGAAATGGAGCCTGGGCTTCTTTTTGCTGGTTGGGAGGGGGAGGGGGAGGTTGCCAGTCTCGGCCATCTTATTTCTCAGTGTTTGCAGGAAGGTAGGTGGTCACCAAGATCCGGATGGAAACAGCGAGAAGAGGTTCTAAAGGGAAGGGGGATGTTATTGCACACACAAGAGCCAAAAACGGCCTGTTGAGAAGGCTTGAGAGAGGAGGCATCCTGTCAGCGTTAGAACTCGTCTTGGCCTTGGTGTCACGCTGTAATTCTGGATTAAAGTGGAGTAAGCTTCAGTTCCTTTTCTTTGAAATTTTGTGCATTTTAATAGAATAACAAAGCAGAAAGGGATTATTACATTAGGCCCCGGCATGTTGTCTGGTACATTTTAATTGAAACCGAAGTGCCGGCAGTTACTGTCAGTTTCAGAGGTCTCTGGGGAAAAAAGACCACCCTCCTATTTCGCTTCACTCCCATCTCCCTGCTTATTCCATAGTCCTCTCATTCCTTTAGGCACACGTGAAAGCCAACCAGTGCAAATTATAAAAAGAAAGATGACCCAAGAGCTGTTGGGGAAAGCAAATTAAGACTCCTGCTATTTGAGACACAACAGGAAAAGCTCCCATGGCTTGACTCCTGGTGGCCATTTAAAGACTTAAAGAAGAGATCTTTTGGGTCACGCTGCTCCTTCGTGTCTGAGTCCTCTGATCAGTGAGTTAGATGCTGTAGTAAGTGCAATGGCTAATTTGTCAGAAAGAAATGAAGCTAAGACACCTCCAGTCTTGGGCCAGAGCTTCCAGCATGGCCTGTAAGAGGTGATGTGGGGATTTTGCTTGGCCAAGAAGGCTTTGCACATCTCTGGATAATTTGTGTCTGGATTTCAGCCAGGGCAGAAGAGGGGCCACTGCATGAACTGGCCCTGGTTGCTACGGCGGGTAGCCGACACTGTGCGTGTGGGAATATGCACAGCATCCTCCACACAGACCTGCTCCAGCACCTTGGCTCTCACTGCAGTGCTCGCTGCTGTGTTCCAAAGAACATTGCAAACGCAAGTTAGTGTTGGCAGACTCATAGGACCCAGGCGTCTTCTGAGGCACAGTAACCCGGGCAGGGTGACTCCTCTGATAATTTCCTTCTCATCTGTTCGGTTCTGTCCTCTATGCCAGGGAACACTTGGTCCCCATGAATAACATGGAGAGGGCTCCCGTTCACATCACTTCATCTTTCCCCGTTCCTGACTCCTCTCCCCACCACCACAAACTCCACTGTCTAATCAGCCTCTATAAACCCCTGGGGAATGGGGAAGCCTTTCCAACCACTGTGGGATCCCTTTATTTTCCCACAAATAAACCGAAATTCTACCTCAACCTTCAATTATCACTCCAGTGCCAAACGCAGACTTCTTGGTAAATTTGGGCTTAAATTCAGGTAAAACTCTCCTCTCCTTCTCCTTTTTCACTAGGTAGACCTTGATCTTAGGATGGGAGGGCACCACAATGTTTCATAGAAAATGTGTGGGCATTTCATCTTCCATTCGCTACACTCAAATTTCCAGTATTCTCATCTGAAGCCCTTGGAAACTTCAGGCCTTCTGTTTTCTCTGTCGTCAGCCTCCACGGGTCTTCCCATGCTGCTATTCTGTCGTGGTGTGTCAAATAATTCTGGGATTTCCCAAACTCTAAAAGTGGCAAAAAAGATCTCCTTGTAGCTCTTGCAATCCTCAGCTCCTTCTGGAAGTGACAGCTGTTGTGGATGTCAACATGGGGGCAGTCTCCTTGACAGGGAAGGGCCACAACCCAGCATGCTTTGGGTGGGCCTCCCTTTCATCCACTTTGCAGTCTTGGTGACTTTGGGTCTTAACCTTTTCTTTTGTTTACTCTTTAACTTCTGCCATCAGCTTTAGGATCAATTCCCTTCTGTGTGCAGCAAGAAAATGTCTACATTCCAAAATACTTCTCTAGCAGACCCAGATTCTCATCCTCCAACAGCAACATGTCTGCTCCGAGTATGTGGAACTTGTTTTGGACTGTGCTTCTTGCAAGGCAATAGCTGTCTTTTGGGACCAGAGATGCTCTCCAAATGACCTCTGAGATCACACACAGGACCAGCTTTTGTGATTCCACAGTAGCTTACTCTAGAACCTCTGACACCTTCAGCCACCTTTCTCAAATCGGTCCATATGTTGAAGCAAGGCTTCACCCATCCCATAGGAGCCCCTTGTGTTCCCTTCTCTGCAGATTCTGACCTCCATCTTCTTCCCTGTGGTGCTTATTTGCCTGCAATGCCCTCTTCACACTGTCCTTACCTGCTCAGGATCTGGGCAATTCTGAAATCTAGTTTTTTATATCCAATCTGTAATCACGTCCTGATCTTTTCCTCTGTATTTCCCTCACAGTTTTCTTCCAAAAAATAACAGTTAGTCCCCTCTGCACTCACCCTCAGCCTTCCACTGTAGTCTGGCAAATACCAGGACTGTTTGATAATCTTCCCTGAAACTTCAAGTTTCTTAATGGTCTCCGAGACTGTCTTATTCCCAGGAACAAGATCGCTCATTGTCCCTCAGTATCACTTGTTAATTTGATGACTGACTGGCTATAGTTGGAAATTGAACGCTTGCAGGCAGACAACAGAACAGACCAGACCATCCTGGAATTCTGAGAGTAGCATGGCACACATTCCAGTGCAGATTAATAATGGTTGGGATGCCCTGGCCTTTCCTACAAACAGAACCCTGTGCTCTCTAGTCTCAGATTTACGTTCCCCGCAACTCTATAGTATGCTGGTTTCTGTATTCATCACATACACAGAAGCGAGCTAGGCAGCATTAACCAGATACCTATGTTCACAGATTAGTAGTGGGTGGAGATGAGATTCAAATGAGGGATTCAAATTGAATCAAATGAGGGATTAAAATGGGGCCAATGCCCCGTGTCCACTAATGGTCATTCCCATGGGTGGCTCTGGCCCTTGGGAAAGGAACATCCCAAGGAGTGTGTGTTGTCGTGGCTTCCTAGGAAGGTAGTATTTCTTTTACATTATTTACATTCTGCCCCCTAGAGCCATATTCCAGAGACCTGGCCTTGCCAGATGGAAGTCCACATATAAACACTCGGAAACACAGTGGCTCTCAACATCTTGTGGGGGTAATCACTCATGCCAAAAGAAAGGCAAGTGCTTGCTCTCCTTCATTCTACTCCTTCCAAAGGGAGAACACAAGCAGGCAAATCTGTTGCAGATTTTATCGAGGCTGCAAGTAGACTGCAAGGGTGACCTATGATTTATCATCCAAGTCGGGACATGTTGAGAATATGAGTCATCTAAAAATAACTAACAGGCATCAGTGGGTCTCGCTACAAGAAATCCTAGGTGGTCAGGGACACTCTGCACTGCTTACTGCCCACACAGCCTGTGGTTGCTTCCCATTCAACGCCATGCAGTGTCGTTCCTTTATTCATCATTCTTTCATTCAAGAAAATATCCTGTGCTGGCGCCGGGAAGACAAACCGCGCCCTTATGAAATCTTCACTCCCATAAAGGTGGGAAGTGAACACATAAGCAATAAGCAATACTCTAAGGCAGTGGTGCAGACTAGAAAAAATAAAATAAAATAGGTTAATAGGTTCAGGTGGGAGGGGAAGGAGTCCTGTCTATGGGATCCTGGGGACAGAGTATCACAGGGGAGGGAGCAGGTGTTCTGACTCCAGGATGGACACAAGATGGGGAGGCTTGGGGAGCAGAAATAAAAGAGAGAGTCTAGAGCAATAGATCACACCGGGCCTTGAGGTTCCAGGGAACCTGAAATTTATTCTGAGTGAGAGAGGAAGTTGCTAGAGGGCTCGTGCAGAGGAAATCTGTGGTTTCATTTGCATTTTAAACATGAGTCACTCTGGCCACTGTCAAGTCACAAGAATGGGAAAAAAGGAGATCAGACTATTGCAACCCCTCAGGAGGGAAGCAAGAGGATGGATGTGTCGGTTTGAATGAGAATGTCCCCCAGAAATGCTGGTATTTGAATACTTCATCCCTAGTTGATGATGCTCATTGGGGAGGTTAAGGAAACGTGGCCTTACGGGAAGAAGTATGTCACTGGAGCATGGGCCTTGAGGTTTCAAAGTCGCAGGTCATTCCCAGTTTGTCCCATCTGTTTGGTATTTGCCATTCAAGATGTGTGCCCTCAATTTCTGCTCCTGACACCATGCCTTCATGTGGTCTTTTATCATAGCAATAGACAAGTAGCTAGTACGGTGTAGCTGTGGGCCAGGGTAGACAGTGGCATTGGGATGTGAGAGGAAGATTCAGGTAACATTGCTGCTAGGATCCTGCTCTAGGATCTGTGTGTGAGGGGACACTGGCGCCTACAGCAGAAAAGACTCTGGGATGGGATTGGTCCCTGGCAGCCCACAGTCTAGGCTTTGGTGTCCAAGTGGTCTACAAGCCATTGCTTAAACTTTGGGCAGGAGAACCAGGCCACGTCGGTCCTGTAAAGTAGGACGGAAGCCCCAAGTGTGCTTACCTTTGGCTCTGTGATCTTCCTCCTTGGGGCATTTCCCTCCTTCCCACCACTTTCGCTTCAGAATCTCCAGGCGGTTGTTCTCCTGTAGCTGGAGAATGGCCAGGTCGAACTCATCCCGGAACACTGAGCCTACAGGGACAAAGGGAATCCCGGGCAGGATGTCAGTGTCCTACTAGACACACTGAGCTCCCTGTCCCAGCATACATCCTGGTCATTCTGTTCACTTAAACCCCGGGAGGGGCACAGATAGAGCAGGTGGCACTTGTCCCCAAGATGGTACTGTCTTCTAACTCCATCTTTTCCACTGAAAGAAGGGCCTTCTGGCTTAACAGGCTGCTCAGTTCTTCCACTTCCCTTCCTGCCACATGTCTAACATTGTCATCCTAGGACCAAAGACCCCAGCACAGGCCAAGCAATGGCTTCCCAGACATTTGTGTGCCACCCATCTCCCTGCCTGGCACCCTCACTTTCTAATTTAAAAGGGGCCTATTGGAATTCAATGACCTGCACCATGACACTAAGGCAATTGGGTATAGATCCGCCTATTAGCTTCTAGGAAGCTACCATGTGTGTTCCTATGACACAAAGCTCTCAGTCGGTTGTCCGGCTTCTATCTCACATTAATTCATTTCTTCAGCACTTGTAACTGTTGCTACAATACACTTGACTATTATTTACCATAACCAGCCACCAACCACTGGGAAAAGAGCCAACCAGAGCATCCTCGTGTCCATCCACATACACCAGGTGTCCACATACAGAAGCTAGTCACCAGGTGTCCACAACTCTCATAACTGAGTTAACCAGAGCCTACTTCCCTGTCCATCACCCTGTGTCCCCCCATCAAACGGAAGGCTTTTTTCTGTTGAGTACAATTCTTTTAATAACTTTTCCAATAGAATACAGTCAAGGAGCTTCGATTGGTTCAAGAATTCAGGTTTAACCACACAAGCAGGATTAGATGAAATCAGGGAAAGTTCAAAGACCTACAGCAGGTGAAGGCCTGTGGTCATTAAGAAAAAAAAAAAGCCAAGAGACTTGGAAAACAATTTAGTCGCCCAGTTTGCTTTCCCAAGCATTACAAAGTTCCTGTGTGGTTAGGTGCCTCTGAGAACACCTATGACGTTGGATACAGGGGGAAGCCTGAACAAATCAATGGGGTTTTTCACATTTAATGTGAATAGGAATCACCTGGAGATTTTGTTAAATAGATATTCTGATTCAGTGGGTTTGGGGCAGGACCTGAGATTCTGCATTTCTGACAAGCTCTAAGGTAATACCCAGGGTGCTGGGCCATAGACTGTCCAGCTGCACAACAGTGCCTCCCCTTCTTTAGGTACAACTAGGCTGAGTGACCGCATGACGAGTTTGCAGCTTTGTCATGGCTGTCCATGCACCATCATTTGTAGAATGGGAGTGCAGTGCACACTTTAGTGAATGAGTACATAAACAGGATGCAGATGTGGACAGATGTTAGGCTAATGCCATCGAGATTTAGAGACAGTGTTTCACTGCAACAAGGCACTTCTACCCAAACTCAATGTGCTTGGGGCTGCACTGAAGGCTCTTTTGTTTGCTCCCTGCTGGCTTTCTCAGCTCCAGAGCCATCTGATTTGATTTCCATCTTTCCTTATTATTTCTCTTCTTTTCCCTGGGCCCAACCACATCACTCATTCTGTAGTGATTCTCTCCCTCTTATCTCAGGGGATCTAAATCTTGCCTCACTGGTGGGTTACACAATGTTCTTCCCAGCCTCACTTAAGAACACAGGTCTCTCCACAGTCCCCTGTACCCATCTATCCTGTCCTGTCTAGCTGAGGTCTGTTCTGGAAAGGACTGACTGCATCTGGAGAGAAGCATCCTAGGTTCAAGAAGGCTTTTTTTTTTCTAGTTTATGAGGTTGGACAAGAAGCCTTACTGCTCTAAATCTCAGTTCTATTCTCTGCAGCGTGGGCATAACCAAATCTACCTCTCACATGGCACAGTGAAATGAGAGGACACACCTAAGACAGTATCACGGCAGGTGGAAGTTGAAAGCTTTCCTCTCCATTTTTTCTCCTTGATTATCAATGAAACTTTCTAATACTGGTCTCTTTCACCTCAACTCTGTGTGGTCAAGTTCCCAGGGAAAGGAAGCATTTGACATTTAGGTTAAATTTATTGGGCCACTGGAGTATTACCAAGGTGCACCCCCAGTTCATTTCGTGATCTACCCCACCATCTTGAAAGAAAATGTCAGCTAGTACACTTCCAGAAGAGGCCCATAATCTGTCCTATTAGTGCGCACTGATAATATATGGCTGTAGACAGAGCCTATGAAGGCTTGCCAGTACACAGAATAAAGCCTCCACCTTATACAGCTGCTGGTGTTAGAACTGGCTGTGTTCAGGGATGACTCTCATCATTGCCCAGGCTCATTTGGTTGTTTTTTAATCAATGGTTTAAGAAGTAACTTGCTTTTACCAAACAATACTGGGAACTATAGGAAAAATAAGAAGGACACTAATATTTCCCAAAGAAGACCAAGTACGAGACACCTAGAGAAGGCACCTGAGCAGCTACAGGTCTAACCCTCACAGGGACTCCCTGAGTAAATATGGGAAAGTTAATTCTATTCCGTGGCTAACCAAGGCTGGTTGAGGTTAAAGCATCTATCTAAGGTACCATGGCCAGGTCTCCCTGTCTCCAAAACCATGCTCATTATATTCCAGCCATAAATGAATTCTGCAATTGATAACACTTCCAGTCAGGGAAAGATCAACCCAAGGATGTGAAATGTGACTAACGCGGTCTGCCTGCCAAAGGTCAGAGCTCTCACGTGGTCTCATGCCGCTGCTTTGTGATTCTTCTGCCTGCCGCCTTTTGCAGGAGCATCCTTACACCAGGACAGCTCGACACAGTGCTACGGTCCATGGCCCACATGGAACCACTCAGAGGATGTGTTGAGATCCCTCACTAACACAACAGTTTAACGCATCTCCTTATTTTCTGGTCATGAAGCTATCAGCAAAGCGAATGGTCTTTAAAAAGCACAGCTGCGGCACCATTTTAGAAGCCAAACAACTTACTCTCCTATAACAAAACCAGATGGCACCCAATAAATGCATTGCACACTAGTGCCCACTCTCAATGACCCACAACAAGTGGGAGTAGACAGAGCAGTGAAATCTACAAAGAATTTGAAAGCCACCTCATGCAATCTTGTCAAGAAACTACAAACAACAAGATGTGCTTATCTCAGTGCTTCAAGCTCCTCCTTTGTCCCACTGTTAGTAGAGACGTTGATCAACAGAGAAATGCCAATGTGCTGAAATCCAAGAGACAAGAACAAGGCCTGAAGTGTCTGCTAGGACATCAATACTCTCCAGTAATGAGGGCTGTCCTCTAATGGTGAAGGGATGAAATAACCAGCCAATTAGTTCTTTAATTACTGATTAGGGAGCTGGAGAGAGGGTTGAGTCAGTAAAGAACTTGTGCAAACATGAGGACCTGCATTCAGATCTTCAGTACCCAAATGAAAAGCAAGGCATGGTGGTGCACACCTGGAATCCCGGTGATGAGGAGGAAGAGACAGGGGGGTTGCTAGGATTAGTCTAGCCAAAACAGTGAGCATCAGATTCAGTGAGAGGTCCCATTTCAAAAACGAAAATAGGAAGCAGTTGAGGAAGACATCCAATGTCAGCCTTTGGCCTCCACATGTGTATATGTACACACATGCACGCATGCATACACATACACACACACAAATGCTTGCACGCTCCTACTTAGAAGTACACTTAGAAGTACATGTTTGCTTTTTTTTCCTTACCATAGAAAGCCTACCTAAAGTCACCCTCAACCCTGCTGGTTCTAAAAACAGGAATTAATGGATTCCAGACTGTATTGGGTTTGGGCTACCCTGACCCTGCCTGGAGAAAGCTATACCCAAAGGCTATTCCTCTCCTGCATACCGACTGGCATGCCAATCCCATAGCCCTTGGTGTCCAGCAGGCCCCCAATCTGAGTGAGGTTGCAGTTTCGCTGCCGATAGTACTCATTCATGGTGGACTCCAGCAGGAAGGCGTAGTTGGAATTCAACACCCTGGCAATTCCTTCCTCCGTGCTCTTCACAAACACACTCGGCTGCTTGGAGTACATATAATTCCACATGCGTTGGTAGGTCTGGTAACGAGAATTCTGGGGAAAGATCAGAAAGAAGCAGGGTTGGGAAATGAGACAGGAAATGTTGGCTTCAAGAGGGAGGGAATCCAAGTCTCACTATGTGGGCCCTTCTGCCGCTGTACCCCACATCACAACCAACCACTTTTTCCTTCCTGCTGTCTCAACTCGAGAAGGTCATTACCACTACATAATGGCATTTTTAATAGGAGGTGAGGAAGGGACCGGAAGTACTGTGAAGTCTGCCTCCTGGCTTGGTCACTGGTTCTCATCTACTTCTCATCTTCCTTCAGCACTGACTTCCTCATATCGGCAGAGCTGATGTGCTGGTCATGACCCTTCATTGCCCCTCAGTTTGGGGCAGTGTCCTCAGGTTCATTCAAGACTAATCGACACCCCTTGAAAAAGCAGTGCTGTTGTTTCTACCCATCCTAAGCCAAATGTATCAACTATGCAACCCAAGGTTGGCTTCTGCTTTACAAATAATAACATGACAGAAAGCTGGGGGTCCATCCAAACTCTATTTGTACAACACCTTCCCCTGTCCCCATGCCAACAGGCACCGAAATGCTGACTGGAAGCAGACCAAAGGTCTTGGGCTTATCTCGTGTGAAAATGAGCTTCTTGGGCATTGGGTTGGTTAGACAGCCATGAGCCCCAGGGGAAATCTGCTTCCCTGGAGCTCTCAGAGCATATGAAAGCTGCTATTCTGTGTGGCCTGCTTCTGTCAGCCTTGGTGATAAATCAGCTTGGCTGTCAGTGAACACTAGTCTGTGGCAGAGCCTTCTCCTGAGTCTCACGAGGCAATGTCCTAAAGAACCCAAGAGTGTCTGCACCGGGAACCCGTCAGCCTAGGAGAAATGGCTTCAGGTCATCTTCATTTAGTGTCCCTTAGGTGTTGGTCATGTGCACATTATTTTCGTTAGTGTGAGCATGTGCCTGTGTATATATGTGAGTGTACAGGTGGATTTGAGGTGTCTTCCTTTCTACCCTCCACCTTGTGCTTTGGAGGCAGGAATCTCTCCGATAGGTCTGGGGCTCCCTGATGGGCTATGCTCCTGGAGTATAAACTCTGGCTACTGTTTGTCTCTGCCTCTACCCCAGCCTCAGCACTGGGTTACAGATGAGCATGACCACACCCAGCTTTTTACATGGGCCGCAAAGATCCAAATCCAGGTTTTCATGCTTGGCAGAGCCAGCAGTTTACCCAGGGAGCCACACAGGCCCCATATTATTTTAATCCTGCTTTGTCTGAGTACTAACTATAAAACCCAAGTCACTTTTTAAAATTTAAATGGTCATAACAGCACCATCCTATGCAGTAATGTAAATAAGGCTACACGTTTGATTCACAGCCTATAATGCACATAAAACAAACATGAAACTATTATAAATTTAGAAGGTTCCATCACATTAGTTCTAACATCATCTTAAGCACTAACAGCTGCTCAGCACGACCATTTGGGTTAGGTTGATAGTCATACTCAGTCCCCCTGGGACCTCATTCTGGGGAAATTTGGTGGAACAGGAGAAAACAGAGCCCCACGAAGACCTCTCAGATCCAAAAGAGAGGATGAGATGAACAGAGACATTTCGATCTTGAGCGCAGAAGTTTCTCTACTGCCTTCTGCCCTCCACCACCCCCACCCTCCACGTGGGTGAGCAGCGCATGGTGTTTACTTGGAAGAAAGTCATGCTGGAGCCTCCGTGAATCGTGCCATACTCGATGGTGGTCTGGTCAGCCAGGTCGTCCACTGACTCGATGGGCACTTCCATACGCTGCACAGTCAGGAAGGCGGCCAGGTTGGCCGTGTACGAGGAGATGATGATGAGGGTGAACGCCCACCTATGCAGGAAGAGACCAGGAAGGTATCATGGCCAGGGCACTCCCAGGAGGCTTGTGCCCCCGAGCCCCATCGGGCTATGACCCTGGAGAAAGCAAGTGTCTTTCTTTGAAAGAGATCTCAGCTCTGTGTAGGGAGGGAAGTGAGGCAGGACGTATGATGTCAAGAGACATGAACCGAGTTTGTGGGCATTGACTGGTAGATGAATTGGTTGTGGGGTTCCCCCCCCTTGTTTCAAAAGATGCATGGTCCACGCACACCAGGGTCTGAGGACTACAGGAGATGAACTGGTGAATGAGGTGTGGGCTTTGTGCACATTGCCGTGTGCAGAGTACCTAACATGAGTGACATCCACTGCCTCTGCTAATCCCTACAACCCAAGGAGGCAAACCCACTCTCGAACTGCTGCAAGAAAGCAAAGAGAGGCTCTGGGAAGGAGTTTGATAAATACGGACACGGTCGTACAGAGCCAGTTCTATGACCGTAACCGCAGAAAGTCTTTAACGAAGACAAACTTGTGAAAAGCATCTTTGGACTGCTGAAAGTTGAAACTGGAAATAGCCCGACAATGGGCAAGCTGCTTCAGGCTTTAATGCGTGTTCTATTGACTCGCTCGAATTCATTTGAAATTTGAATAATTCTGCAATGCAGGCAGCGTAGACGCCAAACAGCAGTGTGTTCACTCTGGTAGGTTAAGCAAGATTTTCCCATCTGTTCATTAGCCTAGATCTACAGCAGTACTGCCGTGTGTGTCTGGGACTCAGTCAGAGATCTCAGCATGGATCAGATTGGGCTGGAGAATCACCAATTCCGAAGCCGTGGCGTCTGAATTCACAAGGCTTTACCCAGTATGCAGACAGTGCTGCGCTAATGCATAGTGTTTGTCATGGGACTCAGCAGCTGGTAGCTGCCAGGTGGATTTTTGAAACCAAGAAATCCCATTGTCCCTTTTGTAAGGTTACCAAGAACTCTAGCTTGGATGCCTTCCTAGAGACATACAATAGGACCATCCACCAACTCAATGGGTTCTTATATGCTTGACCACCGGGGCGGTGGGCTGTTCATTTGTTTGTGCGGTTGTTGTTATTCTAATCACAGACCACCAATGAGATAGCAAGGAAAGTCCTGGTCTTTTCTGGGCTTCTTTAGCTAATAAATGGATAACAACACCTGCTCTGTCTGGGGACTGGTGACAGCAAATGAGGTACTATGTCATTTGTGATCAGCAGTCTAGAAAGAACTAGACGAATATGAGCATTAGAGAGATGTAGAGAGGCCTGCAGCTGGTTAGGGGATAAAAATCATCTGGTCACCTCCCTGCTGCTTTCTCAAGAGGTGACCCCTAAGTGACAGGTTTCCTCGCGGTTCAGGACACGCTCTCTGCACCCTCCTTCAGCTCTTTCCACAGTTGGAGGCTGTTTCCTGCGACCATCACTAGACGCAAGCCCGAGTTCGGCAGCAGCCTGATGAGAAGCAGGGTTAATGTACCCTGAATGTAGACATGGCCCTAGAGCTGTCTGGAGTTTCTCTCAGGCTCATAGCCACACTGGCGCCTGCTCTTTCCTGGCTGGCATGTGGCTATTTAGGGCCATGGTCATAAGGGCAAAGAGTCAGTCAGCTCAAATGACCCAGTGCAGGCTGACCTATCTCAAGGAGTTCTTGGGGCTGAGCCCTTGTATCGAAGGGCATTGCAATTAGTTGTAAAGCCGGCACTCTTCTGAGCAATGGGACATGTCCTGTTGCTTGCTCAGGCTGGGAGGCCAAACCAGATCATGGTGGTCATATCTTCTGGTCTCCCACTCTCCTGGGGGACTAACTAAACCTTGATTTTGATATCGAAGAACTTAAGAGGCAGAGAGACATGCTGATAATTGTGGACAATGGGCTAGTGAGGGTCTTTCACAGTGGTCCCTCTCAATCGCCGACTTCCTTTCCTAGCATGCTATGGGACACGGTGACTCAGTCATCTGGGGCTTGCTATTTAGAGCAACACCCTGTAGGATGTGGGCTTCTAAAACTCTCTGGAGGAAGGCTTTTCTTGGGTGCTCTAGGGGAACTAATGGCAAAGAACAATGGCCCAGATACACCAGTGGCAAAGAACATCCTTTGGAAGGAAAAAACCACGGAAATGAAATTAACACCCTGGGGTATTCACCTTCCAGGGTTTCTGCCTAGGTTCTTGAGATTTCAAGGGAGTTCTGTGATGCCTCTACTGAGACAATCTCCTCCTCTTGAGGGCACAACGTCTAGTTCTGCATGTAGAGCGAATCAGTGACTTCTATGCAATACCTGGAAACAGGCTAGCATCTTGCCCAAGTGGTTTAAATCAGCCATATTTAGCATTAATTAGGGACAATGAAAACTCTAGATAGACAGGGGTGTCACTGTCACCCCAACTCTAGAGGCAACTCTGGTACCTGTGTCTAGACCAGTTGTGTGACCTAGGCATTGGTAATCAGCGATGGAAATACCTCATCTCCTTTTCCTTAAAGAGACCAAGGAGAAAGCAAAAGCAGGAGATTCCAGAAGCTGCAGCGGTCAAACCTATTAGAGATTGCTAAGAGAGGACCCAATACTTATGTCTTGCCAACTTGCCTCTTTAGGCTGCAAGCTCTCTTCATTCCCCACAAGAATCTAATACAGATGGACTGGTTTAGACACAGATGCTGCAAGTTTTCAAAGAGCTCTCCTAATGTTGAATCGTTTGCCCCTCTGAGAGTCTAAGGGTTTGCCCATTCCCATATCTCTTGAGACAGACAGGCCACCCGTGCAGAACCACGAGCAGGAGAAAAGAGACTGAGAAAGCTGGGAGCAGAGAATCAAGAAGGGGCCATCTCCTTCAGGAACTTTACTGCAGGGTCCTATTTGCATAAATCTGCATATGCTTCCTCTTGGCCCAGCTACTCAATCTCAGTCATTTTTCAGGTCAAGAGGTCGGGTTTTTTTTTTTTTTTTCTGTGTACAGTCAAAGCTGTTTCCCTTTTAGTCTTGGCTCCTCTCTGTACGCAGACCCCAGAGAGAGACCCCAGAGGCAAGGCTAGGTGCTAGGAGAAAGTAAATCATACTGGGTCTTCATGCCCTCTTACCCCACCTCCTACACCACATTGCCCACCACCTGGCTCCTTGCTAGGGTCTGTCTGGCAAGGCAGATTTTCCTGGTTGCTCTCCTTGCCATCAGAAAGGGCTGGCCTGTTTGGAACACATCTCGTCTCTACTTGGTCCCATCCCCTAGCCCTGGGTCTGCCGCCGGACCTTACCAGACGCCACTGACGCAGCGGGTGGACAAGGCGCGAGGGGCGATGGTAGAGCCTTGCTGCATGAAGCCTCCGACTGGAAACCAGAGGCTATTGCCTAAGGAGTACTGGTTGACCAGAAGGTTACACCGGCCCTGCGCGCAAGGGTGCGGACTGTACCACTCGTAGGGAGTTAACCTGCAGGAGAGAAGACCACATTCCAGAGGTGAGGAACGTAGACACGCGGTGATGGAGAGGGGCCCAGCTCATATTCCTGGCTGTACCCGTGTGGTGGGGTCAGTGACTTCCCTTTGCTTTTTTCTTGGATTCCTGCATTTCTTTCTCCCATAGGGCGAGGGGTGGGGGAGTAGGATTGAACAAAGATGGTGCTTCTCCAACTCTTTTTACGTAATCATTCAAATAAATACTATTCTCCCCTACGTAACCTCAGACGCTCAACTCCAGTACTCAAAATGACTAAAAGTGGTGCCTTTGACAGACGGCAAGCTGGGAGCATCAGGGGTGGGCACCCGGGAAGGGTCCTCGCTCTTCCCTGATGAATCCCTGAGGAGACCAGGGAAAGATTCCAGGGTCCCATAGGGCCATGATTTAAAAACTCCTTACCCTAGTTCTATAGTTCTCAGATCTTACGCTACATCAGAAATGCCAGGAAGGCTTGTTAAAAAGGGACCTGTCCAATAAGCCTGTGAATTGTATGAGGGCTTAGACCCTGTAAGGTCCTGAGTGATATGGATGGCACCAGCTCAGCATCCAGTGACAGCCATGAACTCCTGCTTCTCATCCCTGCTTCTAGCTCCCAGGCTTAGAGATGCAGAGGCACAAGGACCAAAAGATTCAAATATCAGCTCCTCCTGCTGCAAGGTACCTTTGATCATGAGCTGGCTTGGGAATGGCTGCCTGGAGTTTCCTTCTTTTTCTGTTCCAAAATCTCACCCAGAAGACAGCATATGAGAGAAAAAAGTCCAACTGGTCTGAATGAACAGGCCTTGGGGCTTTAGAGCTCTCAATGCTCCCGTGTGTCTGACAGCTCCCAGGAATCATTTGCGAACCACTGTCTTAGAGCACAATAGCCCATGTTTGTATAGCACACAAATATGCAGTCTTATGATTAGCCCTGTAATGCCTTTTCTATTTTCATTCTTTGAGATAGGTTCTCACTCTAGCCCAGGCTGGCCTTGAACTCATTTATCTAGCTCAGGTTAGCTTCAAATGCATGACAGTCTTTCTGCCTCAGCCTCTTACCATGATAGACTAACACATTTGCTTGTGTTATTGTTTTTGCTAATGCCAGATTTGGGACAGTGGATGGGTGTGGTGACCATAGAGGAGGGTGCAGCTTTAGGTAAGTCAGGCTTGTGTGTTTATACATCAACAAAGCCCTAGGACCCTTTTCAGAGCCTTTGAGGAGACTTGGAAGTTGTGCAGACTCTATGAGAACCAACTGTCCACACACACACACACACACACACACAGGCTCAGCCACAGGGGGCCAAAGAGAAGCTCAGAGCAGTGGAGCCTGGATCTCACAGCAGCTTCCTAAACACCGCAGCAGACAGCACTGCGAAGTGGAGAGCGGAAGTGTCAGACAGTATGCGAGCTCCCGCGCCTCGCCAGCTGTCGCTGACAACAGATACTTGACAGTGGCAATGCCTATGGGGCCAAGCGGGGTGGGTGGCAGACAAGTAGCAAACTCGGTGTCTTTGAAGACTACTAGGTTCTTGCGAAGGCCATTCGCTACTGTTGGGATGGATCTTGTGGGTCCTGGGTGAGTTTCTTGGTTTTGCCTTTGATCACGATGAGAAGAGGCACACTGGGGACCCATGAGCCTCAGTACATTTTCATTACCTCTCCTAAGCAGAAAGAGCATGGGTTCCCCAATGCATAAAAGGAACACAGCCTCGGGGAGTCTGCCTCATAGAAACAGAGTGAGGGCCAAAGAAGACAAAGAGAAGTTGCTCGCAAGAAGGTCTCCATCAGGTTTCTAGTCTGAGCTGTTCTCCATCCCTGCACAAGAGTCTATGGTGAACAGAGGGTTGAGCAGGTGGTAGGGACTTGAGTGGATGGGAGGAAGACTGTCATGAAGCCCAAGCTACCGTAGTTCAGGGAAAACAGCCCCCTCTATGTATATTCTTGGGAATTTACAGCCTAGGGACACCCTAGAGTTCCACATGGCCAGAAACAGTGGCCTGGCTTCTGGGGACAGGGGAAAGCGAATTCTCTCCCTAGCCCCGATCCTGACCATCTCTCCCAACCCAATACTGCACACAAATGCTCCCTCTGGATGCCTGCTACCCTCTGTGGTTCTTGTTCAACGAGTCAGCTGTGTTTTCAGAAGCAGAGCCAGCCTCTGCAGAGGCAACATTCTCCCTGGCCTGTGTCACTGTGGCCTCTGGTCCCCCCTTTCCTCGCTCCCTCTGTCTGGATTTGCCCGCTCCATTTCTTGTCTTTCAGCACTTTATGGCAGATCCTGGCAAGGATAGATTCCAGGGTAGCCAAATGCACTGTGCTTAATTAGAGTCATCTTCCTGTCACCCCCTCGCTCTCCTCTCTTTCCTAAGGCTCCTACCCAAACTCGGGGGTTGGCGGGGAGGATGCAGGAGGCCAGAATACAGACGCAAATCCAGACGAGCAAACCTGTCTGCACTGTGCATGGTAGGGGACAAACGCATGGACAGATGGATTGGTAGTGTGAGGTTGACAGCTGGGCAGAGAGCATTTCAGGCCCCCAGTCCCTCTCTGGGCTCTGTTTGGCACCAAAGTCTTCTAAATCATCCTCTCCTCCTCCCACCCCCGCCCCATGCAGTTCCCAGAGTGGACACGAGGTGGCGGTGTGAGGACAGGGAAGGGAAGGGAAGAGTACCGAGCCACCAGGAAGAGGACACAGCTGACAGCCAGATAAGCCAGAAGCATGAAGAGCCAGACTCCTGGAGAGAAGGGGTCCAGAAAGGAGAAGTAGCCTGGTCTGCGTCCCTGGAAATGGAAACAGAAGCAAGATTCACTATACACAGTCAGTCAAAATGGCACTGGCCAGGGCAGGGCATGAGCACTGGTCTGGCCCGACACTCTTGTTTCTTCGGACTCCGGGTGATTCTAAAGGACACCAGGGATGAAGGTGGAGCAGGGACTATCCTTGAACACCGGATCTCACAGATGAAACTAAAAAGGGATGTGGGCGTGTCTCTTCCTGGGATGAGGGGGACTTCGTACTGAACAAACCTGCCAGCCCTTAATGGCTGTGCCCCACTGCCTTGTATTTTTGCGATGATACGGATGAGCTGAGGAGCTGTTGCTGCGCCAGGGCCTGACCTCAGCACGTCACTTTAACGTCTGTATCTTTTCTCCCGAAACTGTTAATGCAGCAGGCTCCCTTGGCTTTCTGCTCTGCACAGTGTTCTCACGGACAGTGGGAACTCAAGTGCAAATTTTGACACAGTCCTGCGGGTTCATTTAATGAGTGAAGAACTCAAAGCCCAGAAGATGCACCCAAAGTCACACGGTGGTAAATGGAAGACTTGGGGACGCGTCCTCTGACTCAAAGTCATCGTCCCGTAGTCCCCTTATACCACGTATACTACTCCAGAGATTGGAGCCAGGAAGGGAACTAGATGCCAAGTTCCCATCATGTCTCACAAGAAAGCAGAACAGAACGTGAAAGACAGTGTCACGGTGTCTGCTGCATTTTCAGCTCTGTGCCCTGGGCAAGTCCCTGACTCTTCCAGCTCCTCAGCTGGAGCTGGGCCAGATCAAACCCACTCCCCACAGGCCCATGAACCACATGAAGCCACAGGCTCACTTCATGGCCCTATAGGCTCTCATTTTCCACTAGCTGACAGTATCAAAGGGCGAACAGATTTCACATACACATCTACCTTCCTAGCTTTCTAAAGAAAATGAACGGCCTAGATCAGTGGTTCTTAACCTATGGGTCACGACCCTTCTGCGTACTGACCCTCTTTCACAGGGGTCACTTGAGACCACCAGAAAACACAGATATTTACATTACAATTCACGACAGCAGCAAAATTACAGTTAAGAAGTAGCAATGAAAATAACTTTACACTGGGGTCACTGCCACATAGGGAACTGTATTAAAGGGTCGCAGCGTTAGGAAGGCCGAGAACCACTGCTCTAGATGATCTGACAGCTGGGGAGCTGAGCAGTGGCGGCAGCTGCCGATAAAGTGCCCTCTCTCCAACCCCGTTCCCAGGTCAGCTTTGCTTCTTCTATTGACTACAAAGCCACTGTCTAAAGGCCATTCACAATAGAGATGCTGTGATTTTATGATCTCGGCAACCAAGTCTGTGGATGGAACTAGAAGTCGGCATTACCTTCAGCCGTTCGATGAAAAGTCCTGGCTTCACACTTAAGACTGTATCAGTCAGAATGCCAGCGACTAGCTGCATCCAGCCTCCAGGTGTGCCATATTTACTTGGGGGTCCCAGGAAAACAAATGAATACCACCTATGCCAATACTGACTCAGCCAGTCTCAGTGGGCACTAGTCACAGGACCTGAGCAGCTCCCAGTAACAGCGTCTGTCCCCCACAGCCTTCTGTGTGGCAGCGAGAGATTCCACGGGGCCTGCATAGACCTATTCCCTAATGACGCCAGCTTTTCTGGGTGGCTTCCCATTCCCTTCCAGAGAACCAGGAGGGACAGCCTCAATTCCCCAGGGAAGAATTTCCCTTTCCCCTGGGGAACTACGTCTCAGAGGGGATACAGAGGGGATGGCAATGGTTCACCACCTACCAGCACACAAATGCTGATATACACACTTGATCAGGCTGATTGGGGAAATGAGCCAGTGACCGAGGGAAGGGAGCAACAGGAGGAAGACAGGATAAAGAGCAGAGCATGTGAGAGTGTTTGGTCCCATCATGACATAAATCCTCTTACAAGAAACAAGGATTCCGGGGCAGGGGAGTCTGGGTCCCTGCTTGCTCATTCCAGTGACTGTCTCATTCCCCACACGAGCAGCCAGTGGCAGACATAGCGTGAAGATGTCACACGGATGATGAAGGACTCAAAGGGGACCAGCCTGCCTATGCTTCTACTGCAGCAATCACTAGCTCGGTCCACACTCGGGTCCCTCTTGATTCCAGACTGCCTCTGGATAAACGTATGTGAATTCTATGGGACATGTCAGGATGGTGTCGCTCTGTGTCTTTCAACAGAGAGACAGCCAGGTGAGGGGGAAAAAATCTTTTATTGTTGCTTTCTGAAACCCTGCCAGATGCTCCGCGTTAGAAATCTATACCTGATTCTATCACAAGGAGTGATCCCGAGGTAGGCGGCAGAACTATTTAGAGCTGCCATATTTGGTTAGGGGCGATAAGAAATGATGCAGGGCCATGAGAAACACTGCCAGAGACTTGGGTTATAAGGTGTAGGATATCACACAAACAAGAAACAAGACGTAAACATGGCCTCACCAGAAAGCTCTCAGTCACACTGGCAAGGCAATATCTGATTCCACCAAGTGATTGACGGACACCAACCAGAACAGCAAGGCCTGGGCCGTCGTTTGAGATCTGGGTCTGGGTTTAGACCGAGCCACACCGCTGAAATGGCAGCAAAAGAAGGATGTTCCTTGCAAGACTCCAAATGCCAACTGCTTTCCTTGTGCGCATGTGTGAGATTGCTTCCTTCCCAAGGAACACCCTAGCTCCTGGGACTTGGAACAAATTGTGGTCACACACCATAGGCATTTTCTTCTGACGATTAGCTTTTCCTAAACCCAAAGGATGTGTGATGGTGACAACTCTTCTTCCGGAAACACTCGATACCTCGCTGTGTTCTCTTGATTTCAGGACCCCATTTTCCACGCTGACAGATGGAAGAGCTGAGACCCAGGGAAGCTAAGAGCCTCACTCAAATCATCGGTGATGGCTTCAATTTCCCTGGTACTCACTCATCGAGCTGTGCCATGGGCATGCCGTAGCACTCCATTCTCAGGCAGCTGCACCAAGTCTTGCTCGACTCTTTAATTTTTGCAACTTGCTCCTATAAACTCCCTAATTAATCCCAGGCTTTCTACCCAATGCCAAGAGAATCCCAATTTACTCGACCTTACTACCCATTTAAAATACTCATAAATGTTATTTATCTATTACCATCATCATTTATTGTGACTGTTGTTTTATAGGCATTTGTATTGATTTATACAATCAATATAACTGCTGACTGCAAGTGAGGCTGGTTTCTTTTGGTGAATGCATCCATTCTGAATGTAGGTAAGTGGTGCTTTATGTATCTATCTCTCTATATATAGACATAGACATAGATCTATGTCTCAGAGGTCAAGGACAGGTCAAGTCCTACTGATGGAACTGAAGATGAGAAGTAGATGTTTTGGCTTTTGGCCCATGCTTCAAACTAATTTTGCATGCTTGTTGCTCTTTGGTGATGAGAAAGCCCTAAAAGATTGGTCACCAACTATCCCACAGTCCTGGTTTGTGGAAGTTGTTTGAATTGCATCATGACAACAGATCTTCCCATGTGAAATAGGTCAATTTTCTGAATTTTGAAATGTATGCCCTGGCAATGTTGAAGCATGCATGGGTAGCCTGTATATGGCAGTTCTGTTGAACTTGTCCATATTGGGTTTCATGGTTAGTTGATGAGGACAACTGACCAGCTCGCTTCCTCATGATGACACCAGATCTCAGTACAGATGGTTGCAAGCCACCATGTGGTTGCTGGGAATTGAACTCAGGATTTTTGGAAGAGCAGGAAGTGCTCTTAACCACTGAGCCATTTATTTTTCAACATCTGTTAATTTACTAAGAGTTCTATGTTTTCCCCAAGTCTGGAGCCAAATGCAGGGGACATCAGAGCCTGGTAATGCAGGATGGGAGGTAAACGAAAGTGCTGACTCTGGAGCCAGAGCGCCGGGGTTTACACTGGTGTTCTAGCTAGTTACATGCTCAACAATGCTGGGCAAGCTGCTTAACCTCTGGGTTTCTGCTTACTACTTAGAACTTGGAGGTAACAATAAATTTGTCTTTGTGGGGTTGTCTTGAGGGCTGAAGATATGGTAAGGAGTGTGTGTGTGTGTGTGTGTGTGTGTCCACATACACTTCTCTCTATCTAATGGCAGAAAGGAATGAATGGAAGAGGGGACTTCCTTTTACACTGATACCTTCCCCTTCCCCTAGTAGAGTAGAAATACTACTTTCTGGTCCATAATGACACAGGATGAAGATATTTGAGAGAGAAGAACCTCAGCTACTTTTCCTAATTCTTCAAGTTCCTTAGGATTATAGCACAAGAATCAGAAGGGCTCTCCAGGGAAGCAGCTAGGGCAGCCCTCTGCATTCATCCTGAAAGGAGGCATTTTAGAAACCAGGGGTTCTGTTTGTTGTTGTAGTTGCTAACTGAGACAAGCAGCCAAAGCTGGACTTGAACTCACTGTGTTGCTTAGGCTGACTTCAAACTTAAGACCTTCTTGTTTCTGCCTCTTGAGTGCTGGGATTCCAGCCATGTGTCATTATGCCTGGGAAATCCCGAGAACTCTGTTCCACCTCAGCTTTCCCAAAGGAGTGTCCTGAAGAACGAAGACGACACGTGGCAGCTGATCTTGGAGCTGTTGAAGGCAGTACGCTCCGCCACCATCTCCATGCACATCACACCAGTGACAACTCTCTCTTCCTTCCCTGTGTCACGTCCTTCCAACATGTCACCAACAAAGGGTTGTCACGTCTCTGTACTTTTGAGTGTCTACGGAACTAAATGCCAGCTTACAGAGCCGTTTCTTGTTAGACAGTCAACTGCCAGGAACGGTCAGTGATCAGTAAAACATCCTCTAGGGTTGAGAAGGGGGAAAAATTACTCAGCCTGGGAGAGGCAGAAGAAGTTACGTGATCGCAAAAGCTCACATCTTTGATCTGTGTCTTGCTAGTTTAGTTTAGCTAGTGAGCCCAGGAGGAAAAAGTCAGAAAGCAAGCAGCACCTCCATTCCACACAAAACACCTTGAACGTTGGTTGTTGGTGCATCCCACACGCTAGCATATCTATTCTTATGTTGTTGTTTGGAGACTTCACTGCCTTGGGGACACCCAGGTTCCCATCCTAGCATTAACCTTGACTCACTGAGTGGTCAGTCCTAGGCAAGCCACTCACCATCTCTAGGTGTCTTATTTTTCTCCCATAAAAACAAAACACCATGATCCACATGAAGGATGAGTGCGACCATTAGTAAAACAGTGCTGATATGCCACCTGAGCTGCTGGAGGGGGCGGCACTCAATATCTACCCAGTGCCTAGATGGCTATCTCTCCAGGGCTCCATGTTTCTATTGATGGGCCATGCTCTCAAGTTACTTATCTATAAAGACTTGGACATGGTTCATTTTTTGACCTCTGGAGAACAGAATATTAAGCTACAAGTGACTCACTAACTGGCTTAGCACTCTCTTCCATGTTCCTGGACAGCCTTTCTGAGATGAAATGGACCATCCTAAAAAAAATAGATAACACACCCAGCAAATGCCAGGCATTAGCTTGTTGTTGGCATTCATTTCTCTCTCGCTGTCTGTCTTAGTTACTGTTCTATTGCTGTGAAGAGACACCACAACCAAGGGAACTCTTTTTTTTTTTTTAAAGAAAGCATTTAGCTGGGGACTTGAATATAGCTTCAAAGTTCATGTTGGTGAGGAGCATGGTGGCATTTGGTAAGCCATGGGGCTGGGACAGCAGCCAGGAGCTTTATATCCTGATGCATAAGTGGTAGAGGCACAGAGAAAGCGAGAGAGAGAGAGAGAGAGAGAGAGAGAGAGAGAGAGAGAGAGAGAGAGAGAGACTATATCTGTTGTGGGCTTTTGAAACCTAAAGGTTCACCTCTAGCGACACATCGCCTCCAACAAGACCACAGCCACTAATCCTTCCCAAACAGTTCTACTATCTGAGGACCCATGCATTTAAACATATAAGCATTCCCATTCAAATCACCATCTGATTACACACACACACACACACACACACACACACACACACACACACATATATATATATATATATATATATATAACTTTTCTTGGAAGAAAATACTCTGAGAGCAAAAGAAGGAAAAAGAACAGACCATGGAACTTTCCTATTTGTTCATGTAAGGCGGGAGCCAGCAGGAGAGAGGGAATAGTCACATGTTCTAGGGCATCTCAGGCACTAGGGCTGGCTGGAGACCTTCTGTGTCACTGTGGATTTCACAGATAGAAAAAGACTTTAAACAATCCTCTAATTAGTGCATTTCCTTGACAGTGGGAGGAATACCCATACTATAGCATGACACAAGTAATTGGAAGCATTTGGAGCCTGGAGACAGGAAACCTGGCTTCAGTGCCTGCTGCAGCACTCACGTCCAGACTTCCAGGCTTTCACCTCCTGCTCCATACAGTAAGCATTGCCCCACCTATTCCCTGGCACTGCTGCACTCCACCAGAGCCTGCGCCGAAGTGTCTCATAAACCAAGAGCTGTGCGTCAACATGCTACATCTTCGACATCAATCCAAGCTCCCCGAAGAAGCCAACATGAAATTACTTAAATGAGATTTACCCATTTGGGGGTTAAATGGACCAAATGTTGAATCCCAGGTTGGGTTCTGGCACATTCCAATAATACCTAGCTACACCAGATACGGAGTGCTCAAGGAATACACACTTACTTTAATATTAGTCTAAGCAAAAGCATCATGAGGCAAATCCGTGCAGCAGGAGGAAAACAGAGAGAGAGCCACAAGATATACTCTGTCAAATATGGTTTTCTTCCCCAGGCTTTTCTTCTCTCCTCTATTCACACATAGTTGGGAACTCACAGTGCACAGGAATACCTTAAAACTCTTGAAAACACAATCCCCTTGGAGTTAGACTGCTAGACTAAACATTGAACTTCTCATTAAAAAGAAATGAGCTAATTTGCCAGGGGATTCACAAGCCTTTAACTCCATCCAGATCCTATCGCTTGACTGCCATCTTCGAAGCATCAGGGCCACCTCAGATTCTAACAGCCCAGCCATGCGTTCGTGGCTTTGCATCACATCCGGTCCTGGGCAAGGGTCCTGACACTTTCCTAGGTAGCTGTGGTGATGGCGACAGTGATTGTGACTCTCCATCAGCAACTGGGCTGGATTTGGAATCCCCCTAGGAAACACACCTCTGCAGATGCTGGTGAAGACCTTTCCAAAAAAGTTTTGCTGAGGGAAAGCTCTACCCTGAATGTGGGCAGCACTAGCTCATGGGCTGGAGTCTTAGACTTCATGAAAGCCAAAACAAAAGGAAGGCTACCAGTCCGTCTCTCTGCTTCCTGCCTGTGGTGCAATGTGACGAGTGACCTCGCATTTCTGTGGGCAGGCCCTCCCTGCTGTTATGGACAAACCATAATCCAGAAGAAGCCTGTCTCCATCCTTAGTTGCTTTGCCAGGGACTCAGTCACAGGAGGAGGAAAGTAGCTAACATAGATGCTGTGTTGGGTGTGTGGACACTGGGGGAGAGAACAATAAATTCAGATGGCAGGTACAGCTCTGCCTGGGTGGTTGATGTATCTGGGCTGCATGAAATATAACTGCCTTTACTTGGTTTCTATTCTTAAGGCCAACTGGGATTTAGAAAAAAAAAACAGAAATAAAAATAAGTCTAGTAGGTTATGCATTCTTTTGCCTGGCATACTGAACCTCCCTAGCACAGACTGGGGTGTCCGGGGCTCAGTGTTGTTCTCCTGAGAAGATGGCGCTCACTGACCACAGGGATATGGCCTTCATTCTTCCCTCTCTCCTCTCCATTTTTCTTTTTATGACTATCAAGTAATACTATGTGTTTAGAACAATCACATTTTAGAAATCAAAAGTCATATCCTAAAATTCTAGTCTGGCAAGCACAGAAGCTTTTCTTTAACGTGCTCCGTCCTGGAGTCTGATTAAGAGACGGGAAAGAATACCTGAAGGCAACATGGAAGTATACAATAGATGATGGCAGCCGAGAGAAGGAGAGAAGGAGGGTAGGGGAGACCGTCTGACATTCGTGCTGGATCTAGGAGAGCAGTGATGGTTTGGTTCGGTGGTGGAGGCCGGGACAAGTGTGAGCCTAGATAAGGAGGTGAGGAGACTATTGTAACAGTCAACCATGCTAGGAAGTAGATATGATTAAATTAGTAAAGCAATCAAGCAAGCAACTCTCTGGCTCTAGAATGAGGGCTGGAATGCAGTGAGGGGCATTCCCCTGCATTTGCATGAGCTGCAGGCAGGTCTCTAAGAGCGCTGCACATGTGTTCTCATTTAATCTGCGCAACAACTCATTTCTACAGAGGAAGACACTGAGGTGTGTGTGTGCATGCAGCTATTAACTGTCAGCTTCAGCATGAGCTGCAGGCAACCAGGCTTGAGTGCACGATTTTCAGCATCACTTCTTAGGGAATGCCGATGCTGATCACGGTCCTTGGCTGGGGGCAGTAAGAGAATAAGAGACACTTTCCCACCCTCTGAGAAGAAGCTAAGCCACGGTAGTGACAGCAGCTGAGGTTAGAGAGAAGCAGAAGAGATGGAGATTACTGGAGTTTGAGAACTGTTTAGGGGCAAGCAGAGAGGGTCATCTCAAGTCACTGAATGGAGGCGCTATTATCTGAGATGGGACAGAGGAAGAGGAACCAGTTTGCTGAATCAGACTATTTCAATACAGTCTCCAAATATCCCAGAGGATCAGACCCTCTGGGTAGGCTTCCTCAGTATTCTTCTCTGCCAGGAAGTTCTTCCTGAAACCCAACTGAAGTTCATTCTAGTGAGAGGCAGTCCTTTCTTGTCCTGGACAGTTTGTGATACTGTTTGGATCGCCTATTATCTGTCCAGGTGAAGGAGGACAGCCATGTGAGATATATGGGCTGGAGATAAGGGGGGTCCAGGGCGAGAGTGGCATTATCTAAAGAATAATGCAGAGATGTGGGGAGGGGACGTAGACAGAGGTTTTCATCAAGGTGTTGGAGAGGCCCCTGACACTTCGGAGCCAATGGTGACTTGGGTGCTAGGAATGAAGAGTTTCAAGGGCTTCAGTGTGCCAATAGTAAACTTGCCAAAGCCAGACTCCTTGGCTGGGTTGTCAATTAGCAGGACATCCTCTTATTCTGCTCTTAGAGATAGCTGAACAGAAACAGATTATGCTGTGTTATTAGGAATAAGGTAAATATCCCATAATCGATATTTAATAACCTATATTCAAAACAATTGGAAAAGTATTGGAAATTCACAAATCGTTTCTGATAATCTTTAAGCTTCAGAAACATGCTATTTTCAACTTATTATTCTGTAGACTGTGTGTATATGTGTAATGTGTGTGCAGTGTGCATGTGTAGCATGTGGTGTAATGTGTGTGCGTACTATCTATGAATATGTATGTGTAATGTGTATGTGTGCATAGTGTGTGTGAATATGTATATGTAATGTGTGTATGTGTGTGTAGTATGTATGTGTGGATATGTATGTGCAATGTGCGTGTAATGTGTGTGTATAATGTGTAGTGTGTGTGTGTGTGTATACATGGAGGCCAGATGTTGCTGTTGGGTGCCTGCTTTAATCACACTGCACTTTGCTTTGGGGCTAGAGTCTCTCATTGGCCCTGGAGCTCGTTGTGTCAACTAGACCAGCTAGGTAATGTACCCACAGTCTACCTGTTTCACCTCCAGGGCGCTGGGATTAAGATGCTGTCCAGCCACTGTTCTATTGCTGTGAAGAGACACTCGAAGCCCAGTGACACACCTCTTCCAACAAGGACACACCACCTAATCTTTCTCAAACAGTCCCACTTCCTGGTGACTAAGCATTCAAATATACGAGCCTATGGGGAGCATTCTTATTCAAAGCCCCAGAGATGACACCACTGCACCTGGTTCTTACATGGGTTTGGGGGGATCCGAACTCAGGCCCTAAGGCTTACTCTCCAAGCACGGTACTCACTGAGCCATTTTGCCCACTCTCTGGAGGCTTCTGCAATTGTGCTTAACTGGGATTACACTATACAATGGATACATGTAATGAGGCATTACATGATAGCCCATGATACATACAAATTTAATGCTTTTGTATTAAAAATAAACAAATGAATAAACACAATTCTTGATTAGGCCTTTGTGCTGAGTTAATTACATCTACTTTCACACACGCAGATTTGATTGCTGCCAGATGCTCACCTTTTGGTAACAATTACTCATTAGTCAGGTGACCTTATAAACATGAGAAAGAAGAGATTTTAGGTCCTTATAGATTATAAATGAGAACAGACTAGTCATATTTTTGTTCAAAGATAACCATCAATCAGAGAAAATTCACAAATCAGTAAACACCAATTATTTATCTTTAATCTCGCTCCATTGGTACTTTCATTGTGAAGACAAGGCTTTCCTGTGCAGGTTTATATGGGGTTCTGGGAACAGACTCTGTCTGCACAGCCCTCATACAGCTGTTCTCACTGCACACACACGCTTACCAGGTCTCCTCTGCTTCAGCCAATTCAGGAATGTTCTCTCACCCATCGAGTTTCTGGGACTTTCTAAGCATAGCGCCTCACACACAGAATGCGCTTGGTAAATATTTGTTGAATAAATGCATAAACTGTCAGGTCTGCTCAGTGTAAGTTGTTCATGCCAGAACTCATTTTTCACTGAGTTCAGCACCAATATAAATTAGTTCTGAGCAGCTGGGTGGCACACTGGTCCCTCCCCATGGGGCTGGAGAGAGGAGAGATTCTGGCCTAGCAGGGGAGACTGTATTGGTCAGTCAGGCTTCTCCAGGGAAACAGTAATAATGGAAGATACACGATGTAGGTGGGTCTTCTATCTATCTGTTGTTTCATTTGGTTAATTAATAAAGAAAACTGCTTGGCCTGATAGGTCAGAACTTAAGTAGGCGGGAAAAACAGAACAGAATGCTTGGAGGAAGAAGGCAGTGAGGCGGACGCTATAGCTCTCTTCACCAAGATGGACGCAGGTTAAGAGCCTTCAGGTAAGCCACCATCTCGTGGTGCTACACAGATTAATAGAAATGGGTTAATTAAGATGTGAGAGTTAGCCAGTATGAGGCTGAAACTAATGGGGCAAGCAGTGTTTAAATGAGCAGTGTTTAAATGAATACAATTTGTGTGTTGTTATTTTGGGTGTAAAGCTAGCCATGCAGGGGCCGTGCGGGACGAAAAGCAGGCCTGCCCGCAGCTCCTCACTACAGATACAGGTATATCCATATTTATAAATTTCTATAACCATATTGTACCATATAATATCATCTATCAATCATCTAACTATTTGTCTGTCTGTCTGTCTGTCTGTCTACCTATCATCTATCAATTTTCTGTATATCTAAGTGGTGGTTTGAATAGGAATGGCCCCCATGGGCTCATATATTTGAATGCTTGGCCATTAGGGAGTGGCACTACTTGACAGGCATTAGGAGTTGTGGCCTTGTTGGAGTGGGTGTGGTCTTGTTGGAGTAGGTGTGACCTTGTTGGAGTAGGTGTGGTCTTATTGGGGGAAATGTGTCACTAGGGGTGAGCTTTGGAGTTTCAAATGCTCAAGCCAGGTCCAGTGTCTCACTCTCTTTCTGCTGCCTGCTGGTCCAGATATAGAACTCTCGGCTCCTTCCTATCTATCTGTCTATCTATCTACACACACACACACACATACACACACATATATGCATATATATATATGAATGTATTTATTTATCTACCTATTATCTATCATCTATCTACTATCATTTATCTATCTATGGATTGTTCTATCAATCTACCTATTCGTTTAACTGCCTATCTATTATATATATGTATACACATATTATATATATTATATATACATACATACACAATATTATATATACATACATACACATAATACAATATTATATATACATACATACACAATATTATATATACATACATACATATATATATATATATATATATATACAGAGAGAGAGAGGGAGAGACGCTTGTATTTAACTATGTAACTGTAGAAGTTTGTAAGTCCAAATATCAACAGGCTAGAATTTTAGGCAGATCTCTGCTCTGGTCTGGAGCAGAATCCCTTCTTTAGTAAGCCCCTCCTTGCTCTTGTAGCATTAAACTAATTAAGAGAGTTCCACTTGCATTCTTGCTGTTGACCCATGTCCCCCTCAAAACATGTTGAAGTCCTAACTCCCATGCTTCCATGACTTGTATGTAAAATTGTGCAACCTTATTTGAAAAATAGAGACCTTGTCAATGCTATGGAGAATTAAGGTAAAATTGTACTGGATTCACATGAGGCCTGTCCCAATGATGAGCATCCTTATAAAATGGAGAATTTGGACATAGACACACAGGGCGAGGCTGGATGGATTCAAAGGCAAAGGTCGGAGTGCCAGAGAACTCTAGTCAATTAATTACATGTCACCACAGCTCCAAAATACCTTTCCAGAAACACCTGGACTGATGGTGAACCACATATATGGAGAAGCTGTAGCCTTGCAAGTTGGCACATGAAACTTAATGTCTCAGGAAGTAATTCATGGGACAAACACGGCCATAGGTTTCTGAGGTAGGTATAATAAATATTTGGTTGACAGTCTCATTTAGGAAGCCCACAGGGCTGATGACTAGGGTGCAATGCTGGACAGAGTTACTGCTCAATACTGCAGTTCCCCACGCTGGGCAGCTCAGCTGTGAGTACCAGAGGGTGCAAACACCTGGGGTTGTGTGCTTCTAGTCATAGGGCTGCCTATAGGTCAGCAGGTCACCACCAGGGTTCTAGTTTCCTTAGCATTGATTGGGAAATCAGGGCCACAGCCTGACTATGTTTCTATAGCTTGCCAGAGCAGGTAGTATGGAAAAAAGCTGTATGTCTCCGTTCCTTTGGGAAGCCCTTTTGGGGCTCTAGAGAGAAAGGAGAGAGGAATCTGGAGGAGACATGGGACTTGCTGGAAGTCAAGAACCCCAACCTGAAATGCCTTTCCCTGAGATAGCTTCATGTGTGAGTTTGGTCTCCTACTCAGTATGATGAGATGGTAGTACCCATCTGTTTTCCCTTAGAGATCAATCCAGAGGACCCAATGAGAAAGAGAGAGTGCAGTCTACAGGACAAGTCACCAAAACCCACACAGGCTGGTTATACAAAGGCTGAAATCAGATCTTGCTCTTTGGCTTTTTAACACGTGATTAGCATGTGTGAGCTATTATCATGCGCCCTTGACCTACTTTTAAAACTGATCATACTCATGTCCTCATTCCTAAAATTAGCACAGCACAATCGTGTTAGTTTTCTAGGATGGCCGAGACAGAGTCTACAACCAGCATATTGTGTCATCTCCCAGTTATTTTGAGGATGGAAGGCCCATTGATGCAACAGCAGAGTCTGCTCTCTCAGAGACTCCCAGGAGAGGGTTCGTGTGTCTCCTAACTTGTGTGGTTGCTGGAGATGACTGACTGATGCCTGTTGGCATGGAGATGCCTGCAGTTTCTGTGCTTGATTCCACATGGTTTTTTCCCCTGTGCATCTGAGTCCAAATCGCCTGCTCCCTTTAAATAAATTGTTTTTGAGACAAGATCTTACTATGCAAGTTTGACTGGCCTGGAGTTTGCTAGGTAGAGAGGACCAAGCTTGAACTCACAGAGGTCTCTGCCTCTCTCCCACTGCTGGAATTAAAACATGCACTACTTCATCCAGTCAAACCCCCCTCTTTTTGCAAGGATGCTGGCTAGTCATTGGACAAGGACCTATCTGAATCCAGCATGACTTTCTCTTACCTCTTTATAACACTGGCAAAACTCTATTTCCCAATGAGGTCATGTACATGGGTCTCCGGAATTAGGACTTCAACATGTACTTTGAAGAGGACACAATTCAATAGCAAACTAGAGCACACCACACAGCTAAACCACAAGTGTCTGGAATATAGAGACTCTCAGTAAATGAAAACTTTCATCACAACAGGACAAGAAAGGACATGGGGTCAGAGTGTCACCAACTGTAACAAATTCCTCACTGCCCTGTGTCTGTCTGTAGAGCTTAACATTTTGATTCTAATCTCTTCTAGATCTCTAGCCATCTTTCCCAACCATGTAGCCCAGCAGAAAACTGTGCAACTCTGATAAGTCAAGCCTTCTGGATGGGCTCCACAACACAGTAATTTCTGTCCTGTAGGAACCCGGCCACAGCTCCAAAGGCAGGCCCTCCTTGATTCCCAGGGGCATTCAGATTTACATATAGGGTGGATATGCCCACTTGCAAACTGTTGTTTTTTGTTTTTTGTTTTTGTTTTTTTCAAAGACAGTGTCTCTGTAAGCCTGTCTGGAGTTGCAAAAACACACGGGGTCTCCTCTGCAGAGAGCCAAACTTGGAGGGTGTGTGGGCGGCCTCTGGTTGTCTCTCCTGCTAGACTTTATCTTAGCTCTTCATAGCATTGGAAAGGACTCTGTTTCCAAGAAAGCCTGCATGTTCAGATCCTGGGACTTAGGACTTCAGCATGTATTTTATAGGGACCTAATTCACTCCCGAACTAGAAGCCACCTCACAGTCATCTGGTAGTGTCTGGGACACAGAGGTGCTCAATAAATGAGAGCCATTGTCACCGTGCCGCGTGATGTCAGGTTACATCCTGGAGCATGTGTGACAGTTAAATTATGGCCATCAAAAGGGACTAGAATATAGGGGAAGCCTATGACAACTGTACACCTGGAGGTAGTTTCGATGAAGGAGGAGAGGAAGAATCTTCCGGCCTAATAATGGAAGCAAGGAAGTTTCCATTATTGGCTGGCCCCAGAGTGATGATCCGTTTGATTGATGACACACAACCAGAGTGACTCCTGCTCTTTCCACCAGGCAAGACATTCAGATGGCATGTCCATCTCTGGATGACTACTGCTGTGTTCCTATGTATTCATTTTGATGCTATCATAGCCAGAAAAAAAATCCTTTAAAAAATAAAAGCAAACAAACAAGGAATGTTGGTGGCCAGTAGTGTTGGCAGGAATAGATCTCTAAAAAACAAGAACCAAGAAACAGCACCGAAAAGCAAGAGAGGACGAAGCCTGCAGTCCCACATTCTCATGATGCCCAGAGGGAATAAGCGAACCCTGGAGGCAGAGAAGCCCTGAGCATCTAAGGTTTGGTCCCTGCATCCTGGAAGAGTGTGACTGAGGCCAGTCACTGACATCCTGTGTCTCAAGTGGCCCTCTCAGCCATCCCTATTTAGAGACAGAAGCCATCTTTGCTGGAAAGCTCCCAAGTGTGAATTTCCCGTTTCTCTTGTTTGTAAGATCCTGCAGCTGACGGGGGAAAAAATAGCCCAGTGCATTTGCATTTAAGTCTCGAAATCCAAATATTTCTGTGAGTCATTCATTATTACCATATAACTCGGTGTTTGCATGCAAATAACTTTAATGGCATAAATGCTTATAAAATAAGTCTCTTACCATATGAACTCTGTAAAGAATACTAATTCCCAGCGTCATGAATGGCTTCGAGAAATCAATCACTTTCTCACGTTCAGCTGTGATGGTAAGGCCTGCCACAGCCAAATCAGCTTTCTGAAAGGACACAGAGACAGATTATCAGAGGAGGTAGGACACAGGGGACCAGCGGCCACAGGCTGTGCCTGCTGAGGAGATGTTATTCCGGTCAGGCTTCTTGGCTCAGTCCAGACCTAAACCATCACTCTCAGAAGGACCCAGATTGAAGCCGTGACTCAATCTAATTACTGTTAGACCCCTCAGACTACAAAGGTAATTTACAAACAAGAAGGACCACCATCAGGCTGCTCAGAAACAATTTCTAAACATTCCAGGAGAGGAGACCTTCTGGGCAAGCTTTCTCAGTGTTCCTCTCTGTCAGAAATTCTTCCTTGGATCTAACTGAAATCCATCCTGTTGAAAAGAAGCCCTTTCCTATTGTCTACAGTCCAGTACCTGGGGAAAAGCCCAGAGACAGGACTCAGTTCTAGCCCACACTCTGCCTAACTAAAGAACTGATCAAGCTTAGCCACAGCGCTTGCCTAGAATTCCACAGCCTCATCCACAAAGCAAGAACATACAGGGAAGAGAGTGTTCTGTTCTTCACAGCAATTCTCTAACATAATGCTCAAAATATAGCGTGTGGGGTCACTTATATCTCCCTGTAGTACCTGAAGCATTCAGTGGAACAATTAAAATGTGAACTCCTGAGTCTTTTTCTAGACCCCAGGATCAAATTCTCTGTGGTCTTACATAAGATTCTGTATTTATAGCAAGAGATAATAATCTATATTTTCATATTTAAGAGTGAATAGTTAAGAGCTATGGTCAACACCCAGGCAATATATTTATATTTCATATATTTCCTCACAAGCAGGAAGAAAAGTGAGTGTTCACAAGTCCATCTGTTCTGAGTGGGTGTGGGCACACAGAGCATGCATGTGTGTGCACACACACTCAACGACTGCCATACTATTGCAAGAAAGTAGGATGTTGTTACGCTTTGGATATGAGAACACGGGCTCCCATGTTTGAACATATAGTCTCTGGTGGTTTAGGGAGGTTAAAGAACATTTTGGAACCTTTGGGGGACTAGATCGAAGGCAAGGCCAGAATGGTGGAATTTTGAGGTTAGAGTTTGGTAGCCTGGGGACAGTCTCTCTCTCACCTTCTGGATAACAGAGATGCGAGGGAAAGTCACACTGCAACAATCGTGCAGCCATGGGCAGAGGCGCCTTCTACCATGCTTTCCTCTCCATGATGGATTGTTTCCTCCGAACCATGAGCCTAAATGAACCTCTGCTCCTGCAGGTTGCTGCTTGGGGGGCGGGGGGCTTGGTTGCAGCAATGAGGATCGTACCTCACACAGATGCTGATGGGACTCGTGCTTAGGAAGGGTAAATCTATCATCAAGTTTCACCTTCAACAGTTTCGTGCCAGCCTTCCATTCTCAATTCATGCCCCAGCCCAGGTTAGTAAACTTAGACCCTAATCAAGTAGAGCCACCCTTCAGAGAAACTGGGGTGCAGATGAAAGGGGATCTTAATGAAGAAGGGGAGATGTGAGTGGCTCATTCCATGTTTCTGTGAGAGTGTTGATGACTGATGCCCAGTGAATCAGCCCTTGGGTGACAGAGTGGGGTTTGATTAGAAGATTGTCGGCATCTTCATTTGGGGGACTCTTTAAAGGCTTTTTCTTGGGCCTTTCAGCCCCTCAGTGACACTGGCAAGGGTTTGGATTCAGCTTGTGAGCTGAATGCAAAGCCAGGAAGGCAGCCTCAAAGGCCTGCAGGTGCAAGGCTATGCCTGAGGGCATGGTGTACTGTAGAACAGGAGCACAGACCTGCCTGAGAGCCAGGCAGGGGAGGGGCAAGAGTTCAGACAATCAGAGTGAAGGAACTGAAGTAAGCGTGAAGACAGGGCACTGGGGAGACGCTCAGCCCACAAAGTGCTTCTGTGCAAGTGTGGGGATCTGAATGTACCCTGTACCCATGCTTAAAAATCCGGTGCTGGTGGTGCACGCTTGGGATCCCAGTGCACCTGTAGCCATGCCCGGGCATGTGTCTGGGGCTCACTACCCGGACAGCTTAGCCTAACTGGTAAGTTCCAAACTTTTAGATGTAAGTCACAAAACAATCTCACACCAGTTTGGAATTATGATTAATAAAAGGGCTATTTATTAAAGGTGAATAGTTCACAAGAAATAATACTTAAAGTTGACTTCTACACACACACACACACACACACACAGGAAGATTGACTGGAGCAGGACAAGTGACTCAGTCGTAAGAGTGTTTGCTGTTCTGTGCAAGCATGAGGACATTGGTTTAAATCCATAGGACCCACATAGGGAGCCAGGCATTCTTATGACCGTAACATTGCTAGGGGTGGAGACATATGGATTCCAGGAGCTCACTGCACCCAAACAGCTAGCTTCTCTTTCAGAGAGAGAGAGAGAGAGAGAGAGAGAGAGAGAGAGAGAGAGAGAGAGAGAGAGCCTTCCTCAAGGCAATAAGGGGAGAATGATACAAGAAGATGACAGTGTCCTCTTTTGGCCCTGCACATGTGCACACACTATCACATGCAGCTGCATACTCATGAATACACCACATACATACATGTGCGTGCACACACACACCACTAATTAAACTTTTTAGACTAAGATGGCAAAATGAGCAAGGGGTAAACTCAGCCTCTGTTCCTTTCTCTGGTGATTTCTTTTTTTTCAGAACTCCAAATCGACTGCCTGATGGAAATCGTGACCACCCCAGATTTCCTTTGTCCACACTCAGCTTTTCTCTAAAGGGGGCAAACTTTGGACGCTAATTTGGAAATCATTCTGCAAGTTTATTCATGTTGGCCAACAAAGACATCATGGATGCCAGAACAATCCATATGTCCATATGGGCAGAGAACTGGAAATGGGCTACATCCCTCCTCCCTCCACCTGTGGAGGTGGAGACAGCATGCCCCGGCACAGCCAGGCCGTTTCTGTAGCGTCACAAACTTCTCCAAATTGGACCATACATAGAAAACTGCCTCCGGCTGGCAAAGCTGATCCCGTGTTCTCGCCCTCTCTTTCCTTTCTCCCCAAGCTGGAAGAGGTTGGGGGCAGGGAAACCGAAGAGGCAGTCACAAGCTACAGAAACCAGCAAGAGGCTTGGTGGCGGCTGTTTTTTATATTTAATTGACTTGGTATAGAAGAGTAATTATCCACCTTGGCTTCAGCGCACTCCGGGGTGCCAGCCATGATCACGTGGGATCAGATTATTCCAAAAGATGTGTGTTCATTTTCTTTTACCTTAGTTAAAAAGACATTATGCTATAAAGCAGCCTTCCGACGAGGAGACAATGTGCCATGAAGACACACTAACAAGCAAGGGGGCTGGGACCGCACCAGCGCTACAATGGCTAGGGCGGGAGGCTGAGGGGAAAACAGGCACATAGCAGCCGGTCTGAGGCCTTATGGTGGGGCAGAAGGCTATGCTCTCCATGGGAGAGAGCAGTGGATGGGAGATCTGACGGTCTGGATCTTGTCACAGCTGGGCCCCAACCTCCTCGTTTTGGTTTGACAGGAACAGGCTCCTTAACTGTGAAGGAAAAGGGCTCAGTCAGGGAGCTCCCTGGTTTCCCAGCCATCAGTCCCAGGTGTTTCCACCCTGCTCGAGATCATGTGACTTCTTTCAAATGTCCCCATTCTGCCCTAAAAGGTGATGAAAGTTCGGAATGGTGAGGAATGGATGAGGACAGGAAGCTGAAGGCAGAACCTGCCTCCCAGGTTAGGCAGCAACTGCAGGGACCTTGCATCTGGGAAGGTCAGGGAGGAAACAGTGGGGCTCAGGCCTGAACTTGACATCCTAGGGCTGGGAAAGCAGACCAGGCCAAGAGTTGGGCTGAGATCAGAGACAAGAAAAGAGAACACACGTCTGCTGTGTGGTGGAGGTAACACACACACAAGGCTGTTTAAACGTATTCCCCCTGAGCGCCAGGCCCCACTCCTTTGCTTAGTTATGATTGAAAGAGTTCTTTGAAGGCCTTTGTATGCTGCCTCTGAGGGATGCCCCCCCTTTTATCTCCTGAATGTTGGTAGAATTTACAAGGCTGGGCCAGGCAGGAGCTGGCCTGGAGGTGACTTCCAAAACATAACCCCCCTTTGCCTCATTGGAAGTTAACGGGGATCATGCAGTGGCTACATTGCTATCAAAGCCCAAAGCCCGCAGACTGGCCCATACTTCTCTGGAAATCTGGACCTGGGCTGGGAGGAAATGATGTGCGATTGTGAATAGGATTGGTTAATTAATAAAGAAAATTGGCTTGGCCTGATAGGGCAAAAATAGAGGTAGGCAGGGAAAATTAACTGAATGCTGGGAAAAAGAAGGGTGAAGTCAGAGAGAAGCCATGTAGCCCCACCAGAGAAAAACTCAGGTTGGAATCTTGCCAGTAAGCTGCAGCCAACTGATGATACATAGATTACTAGAAATGGGTTAAATTAATATGTAAGAGTTAGCCAATAAGAAACTAGAGTTAATGGGACAAGCAGTGTTTTAATTAATACAGTTTCTGTGTGATTACTTCAAGGCTAAGCGGCCAGAAACCAACAAGTGTTCCCTGCCACCCCCCCCCCCCCAGCAACAAGGATAAGCAAACTCATAGTAGGGATCAGGTCTGCTCTGATTGCCTGAACCCATAGTCTACCCTGAGGTTCCCTGAGAATTATGAGGACATTCCTTGGTAGCCATCTAGCCTGGACCCCCAAGTGGACAAAGTTTGCACAGTTACCTTGGCTGCCATTTTAAGATAGCCACTGCCTTCCCTATTTTGGAAAAAACAATCTCTGTTGCACCCAGCAGGGTCTTCTAGTGTTCTGGCTTGCCTCCTCCACCTATGACTTTCCCTGGATGAGGGAACAGTCAGCAGGCTGCCTCTAACTCTCACTGGTAACTAACCCATGTTCTCAACAAATTTTCTGACTATGAAATGGTTCGGTGTCTGCCTAAGGAGACAACATGAGTCAAGAGAGATGGTTGCATGGAGGAGCCCCGGACAAACTGTAGAGACTGCGGTATCCTATCAGTGTGTGGGGGCTGACAGCCTTCCGTGGGGGCAGACCTGTCTGGACTCAGTCAACTCTCTTGCCGTGTGACCTTGGACGAGTCTTTTCACTTCTCTTGGCCTCAGTGTGCTCCTCTGTCAAGGAGGGTAATGAAGCCCAGCTTCTGCAGTAGTGGGGTATGGGGGTGAGCTGGTAAGTTACAAGCACGGGCCTGGTCCACTTCTGCTGTTGGGGTGGTAGTGGTGGTGTGGCTGCCGCTGAACTTGATGGTCAGCATCGTCTCAAAGGGCCTTCTGGAAACACATGGCGTTTCCTTCCGGAGTCCGTGGTGAGTGCCAGACTTGCCAGTAGGCCCCTGGCTACTCAGCCCCTCAGGTCTTTTCCAAATGACTTTGTGCTTTTCTGTACATTTGGGGACCCTCCCAGGCTTCATATCACCCCATTCTTTGGAAACCCCTGGGAGAAACAGATGCCAGTTGGCAAACAGGCATTCCCCAGATCCTCTCTACCTCTCCAGGAGAGTATATTGTGTGCGCTGCCCCCAGCACCTTATAAATTCTCTCAACATAGCTGTGCTGCCTATGACCAGCTTCTAGAACTCTCTTCCCTCCAACCATTTTACATGAGCCTCAGCTTCTGCCCCGAGGAAGTTATTTGCCCCTGCACCACAGCTCCCCATGCCTCTTTGAGCCCAGCCTGCACCCGCTACTCATGCGGACTACCTTTCTTTCTTGACGGTTCTTTACTCAACTTTCTAATTGCATCACTTATCTCTGGAAGGCTCTGAAAGCGCTGCCCAGAATAAGATGGTGCTGAGCATCTCAGAAGTCCTCACTCTGGGGTAAATTACCTCTGAAGAGCACAAAGAGTTCCAATCAAGGCCAGGCTGAGGCTCTGAAGAGGGGCTGGCATTCTTTGTGACATCCACAAGGGAAGGGACTTTGAGACCAGTCCTCTCTTCCCCCTGCTGTGACCATCAGCCTGTGTCACTAGCACCACACTGAACTGGGTTCACATTCATCTCTGCGACCATAGGAAGTCCTTGTGGCTTCCCCATGCCTACTTCTCACTTTAACATGAGATAACAATGGCCAATCTGGGGTCCTTAAGAAGCTAAGAGATTGTACACCCTGTGCATGAAACACAATGCCTAGCATATGCTATGGGCTTAACAAATGATCGTTAACAATACTTTTCTAGAAAGATTCATCTTTGTATCTGCAAGTGGGTACACATCAGGGTCCTAAGGACAGCAAGAACAGTTCAGGGGCAGGTGGAGAGCCCCTAAACATAGTCTATGCTCAAGTCCTTTCTTGCTGACCATGTTGATTTCCAGAAAATGGCTGATATACGAGGGATTTATATTCTTTCAGGAGGCCCCATCCTGGACTCTGGCCTGATTGAGACATGTCTCTGTTCATCAGGCCAGGGGACTTGAAGGCCCAGTTTCCCCACTAGAGGGCGCACATCCTTTCCTAACCCGCCCCTAATCAGGAGCCCCTTAACACCCAGGACAGCATTAGCAGGGAGCCCAAGCACCACACTGGCTCAAGCAATTGCCAGCAGGGTGCTAATTACACTTCTGGAAGGGACAGAGTAGGCAGGCCTGGGCTGGTCCGGAGGCCAGCCACGGGGCCTGCTCTGTGGTTAAGCCAAGCTCCCCAAGTCTCTTCACTCCAAGTCCTCTGCAGCTCAGGCAGGTGCATTGATAAAGCGTCTCATCCCAATCCAGATGAGAAAATCGCACACTTCTGTCTTTCCATTGATTTACCTGCTACATGCCTTTCTCCTTCCACCCCCATCTATGCAGATGCCCAGGGAACCGGAGTCTCAGAGCAGGGAGGCAAGGACTCTGAAGGAGTCAGGGACTCATGCCCACTGCTGCCTCTCATGCGCCTGGGGATGTCATCACTAACTCCATAGTGACACACATGTGCTGTCCTCCTGCGTGCAGGATCAGACTGGCTGCCCACTCCATCTACCAGTGGTGGTCAGAGAGAATGCCTAGCAGTCACACGGCACCTACAAAATGTTTGGTGCCTTTGCCTACTACATAGACAAGGTGCTTCCTTTCCTTCAGAATCAATACATGAGGTGAAGGATAAGGGAATATAATTGGGTCCAGTTTTGGTCACTTGTATAGGCGTGTGTCCGTACACACACACACACACACACACACACACACACACACACACACAGTGTCCAGTTTGGCGCCTGTACAGGTATTTTCCCTCCACCCCAAGCCTGTCCTCCTGAGCCTCTCTGCTCAGAGAAAGCCCTGGCCACTCTTGCAAGCCTGTTCACTGGGCTTCGCACGTCACAGTGGTAGCCAGAGGCACATTAGCATTCGTGGGGAGGGGGTGGCAATGTCATCTCTAGGTCTAAGTCATCCCTGGTGCTATTTCTTGAGGTGACAGTCTATTCTCAGGGTTGGATGGATTCCCTGAGAGTTAAATTAAAATCTCCATGAAATATTTACTTGGCTGGGCACAGGGCTCTGTTATTGGCCTGAGAGGACAGATCAGAAGAAAGATTGTGAGCTGTGGGGAGAAGGGACCAGCTCATCATTTGAGGGTGAAGCCATAGGGCACAGGGGTCTGAGCCGGGTGAGGAGACTGAGAAGACAGTGTTAACTTTTGATGTCTCCCTACAGAGTTCTGTTCAGTAAACCCCTGCCCTCTGTGGTCAGATAGACATATGCCTGAACCAAAGCTCTGCCATTGCTTTGCACTCTGCCTCAGACTACACGTCTTCTTCCTCCGAACACACACACACAATCTCTAATATGAGGTACATGTGTGCATGTGCATTTACGTGTGTGGGGGGGCATATGAGTGTTATGGCAAATGTGTGGAGGGCGGAGGACAACCTTGGGGACCAGTCTTGCCTTCCAAATTGTGAGGCAGGGTCTCTGTGCTGGATTTTACCAAGCTGACATAAGCCTAGACAAACCTGAGTAGAGGAAACATCAGGTATTGCCTCAATCAGAGTGGCCTATGGCGGTCTTGATTCTTGATTGATGCCGTAAGAGGGCCCAGTCCACTGTAGTGGTATCATCCCTTGGCAGATGGTTCTGGGCTGTCACATGAAAGTTAGCTGGACAAAAGCCAGGAAGCGAGCCAATGAGTAGCGTTCCTTCTCGGCCTCTGCTTCAGTTCCTGCTCCAGGCTCCTGCTTTGAGTTGCTGCTCTGATTTCCCCCGACGCTGGATTGTAACCTGGGAGTTGTAAGTAAACATAAACCCTCCCTCCTCGGATTGCTTCTCTGTCGTGGTGTTTATCACGGCAGCAGGAAGTTAACCAGGAAGGTCTCTTTGTTGTTCCATGCTATGGATGCTGGGCTGTCTCTGCCTCCCATGATACCACAGGAGTGCTGGGGTGAAAGATGCATCCTAGCATGCCTGACTTTATGTGGGTCTTGGGGGGGGGGGTGTCATACTCAGGTCCTCAGGCTTGCATGGCAAGCAATTTACCACTGTACAGCCGTCTCTGGATGCCCACTGAACAGGCCACTCCCAGTCCTTTGGACTAATTACCCCGTTTCTTATTCTTCATGTGAGAACCATGATCTAAAATCTCCTTGCTAGTTATTAAGCCATCTGATGCTCATGAAGAATGAGGGTTCCAGGAGGCGAGGGATCCCTGTGTGTCATCTACAATCTCGGTCGTGTCTACAGACGTGCCTAGCCTGTGATCAGCTCTAAGGAAGTACTTGCTGAATGGCTGTGATCACGGTACAGATGGGTGGACGCCTGAAGGAAGAGTTCAAGCACTGAGCTTCTCACCTCAGCTCTCAGTGAGGGCAAAGTAAGCATAGAGGCTCTGGATAGAACCTGTAGGGCCAGAGTAACTAGATCCTGGCCATGCAATTATATGCCATTTACTTGGAATCTCCGTGCCTCGGTTTCCCCATGGGGAAACTAGGAACAGAGATATTATATATTCCATAAATATATTGTAAAGGTTAAATGAACGAATGCACAGAAAGCAGCCAGGACAATGCCTGGGACAGGATACACCACCGCAGAAGGGAGAGCTGCTACAACTTGATTGTAGCTTAAAGCCTTAGCTTTCATTTCATTTATTAAAGTGATTGCTTTAGAAAATCCAATGTAAATTTTGAAGAAGGCAAAGAAATCTCATGATTGGAAAATCAATACGCATTATATACACTGCACATTGTTTATGTCATGGCGGTGTGGAAAAGAAACAGCGGCCAGAGTTTGGGCCTCGTTGGCGGTGACTTTCTCACACGGCCACCAAGGCCGCTGTTACCACACCTGGCGCTCTGAAGAAGGGCCCTAATTCACACAGCTCATGGACTAACAATAGAAGCCTCTTTGAGTTTTCAGGATAACACACCTGTTTGTCTTCCCCCACCCCGCTTTCTTTCCAGACAGGATCTCAGGAAACCCAACCTACCCTTAAACTCAGTACGCAGCCAAGGATAACTTTTAGTTCTGAGCCTCCCAAGCACCAGGTATGTAGCATTGCACTTGGTTTCTGTAGGTTTTGAGAAAGAACTCAGGGGTTCCTGTATGCTAGGCAGGCACTCTACCATCTGAGCTGGCCCAGCACATCTAAGTGACCCCTTGCTGATGCTCTGTCCAATCCTCATGGAGATAGTATCTCCAATCAGGCTATGTGCCTAGACTCACTAAATTCCCGGCTGTGGGCCCTCTCCTTTTGTTGGTGTCCCAGCCCTGTTGGTTAAGGTCTGGGAGGCAGGGGGCGGGGAAATGGGGGGCTGACATTTAGCAAGACGCACTGGCCTCATGAGTGCTCAGGACTGCAGCCCTAACTGTGAGCACGGCCATTCCTAAGCTAACTGTGTCTGCCCTCTTCTGTCACCCTGTCACACGGGATCCCGGCCTACCCAAGGCCTGAGGAAAGCATGCTCAGACGAGCTCCTGCTGGCAGCTTCCGGGGCTGTGGGGCTCTGGCAGGCCCAGCAGCTCAGGGTAGCAGCTTTCACAGTCCTTCCTACTGCCAGGCCTATAATTAGGAGTGTTGTGATTCTTGAGACAGGAGTGCTTTCATTAGGGGGTGAAATGAACTATCACCCACTGTTGTAAGCACCACAGAAACCACCCAGAGATCTCCCTGCCCCCCCAAAGACTGTAAGGGCCCTGGGGGCCCTTCTTTCCTTCCAATGGCTTGCCTCAGAGATAGGCAACTGAGCCACCAGGAGGGAGCAACTGGCATGGCCAGTCTGCTCAAGTGGAGAATGTCCCCTAGGGTTCATTTCAAATTGGTCCTTGCATGAACAAAAGCAGCAGGCATCTCCCAAGGGCCCCCACAGACTTTGGAGGAACACTGGGACATTGTGGGAAATCCTTGTCTCTCTTTCTGGATGAGCAAGTGAGCTTGGTCTCCTTCAGAGAGATGTCACACCTTCCCGACAAAGAAGTCCACATGCAGAGCTGTGATGCTCAGGTTGTACTGTGACTACCTTTCTACCTATTTATTTACCTCTACCTATACTACATTGATAACGTACTAATTAGATTCAAGGAGAAGGAGGCTCCCCGTGCATGGCTATGTGCTGTGAAGTTGGGACAGTGGCAGCCTGTAAGAGAAGGGACGTAGAGAGTGGAGAGCAGAAGAAAATGGCAAGGAACCAGAGGGGACCTTTGAGGTGTTGATAACGACAATGATTACCTAGACACAATTTTGTCAGAGTTCCTCAAGCTGATTCACAGCCTGGACAGCTTTCTGTAAATCCAAATCAACAACACTGTAAAGATTTATATATTCTGTGGGTGTGTGAATGTCTCTTTGTGCATGCATATGTGTGTGTGCAGGTGTGCACACCTGGGCACGTGTGCAGCCAGAAAAGAGCAGTGGGTGTCCTCTGCTACCGCACCCCACCCCCTGTTCCTTTGAGGCAGAGTCTGTGTCTGTCTCCCTGAGCTTGGGAAACCAACACACTACTACGCTACTCACTATTTATTCACTCATGGGGAAACATGCTCGCCTTTCTACTGTCTCTGGCCCACCTGAAGGTACCCCATGTATAGGCATTTATGGGACATCCAGTTTGTTTCCTAGGTGCTGAGATCTGCATTCTGGTCGTCACGGTTGGGGCAGTAGTCACTCTTACCTGCTGAGACCTCTGCAGCCCCATGTTTTTCTCTTTAAAATTGACAGGTTTACCCAAGTACAACAGAGACATGGGACCTGTTGGCTCTATAAGGTAAACGCCAGTGAGATGAAAGAGGACTGGGGGGGTGTTGCTCATTGGGCCACACCCTCCCCTGTTGACTTCATGTGGGTAGGGAGAGGTAAATGCTGGTGTGGTGTGTTTCTGCTCAACATCTGGTGACTTCTAAAGAAGAGGCAAAGTGAACAACTAGAATCTTACCTGGAGACAGTCCAGATCCCGCATCTGGTCTGAACAGTTGAACAGTCTGTGCGAAGCCGGCAGGAGCCAACTCTGCCTGCTGTGAGCACCCAAAGCCCGGGGGAACCTGGTCTCTTCCCTAGGACCTGCAGTCACCTCCCCTGCCCCTGCAGGACTCTCTGTCCCCAACCTAGTGGAGTCTTCTCAGAACCAGAGAAGACAGGTGATGCTCCCAGCGCCATGTGTGAACTGCTCCCTGGTCCTACCTGACAACAGGCCGGAGGGCTGTCAGGGTCCCTGGGGCTGGTCACTTAGCCTCATTGGCATATGTTCCCATAATTAATAGTGAATGGTAACGCTTTCTTACTCTCTGGGTTTGCCGTGAGGATCGACTGAGGGAATAGACAAGGCCCAGCCCCGATAAGTGTTCCATAAACTCCATTGCTCTTATTCAGATGCAGGTTTCAATCTTGAAACCTTGCTTCTTTCCTCTGTCCATACCTGTGAGTGCTGGGAATGTGGCCTCTGCTGAAAGCCACTCCTGTAGGGGATTCCAAGGCCAAATTTTGCTTCTTTATTTCCTCCCACCCTTCCCGTTTTGATCACTGGCCAGACTGACCTTGGGTGCAATGCACGCCTACTGTTCCTGCCGACCCTCGGTCTTGCTCTCCCACCTCTCTGGCAGCCACTTTCCACTGCCATCTGGGACACAGCAGGTTGCTCAGTACGTCTCCTGGATTTGAGAAAGAACTTTGCCTGGCAAAAGCCAACAGCGCTTTCCCTAGCAGCTCAAATTCATTGACCCAACCACATGGGCTCTCTCGAGGGACTCAGACTTATTTCTTCCCCTGCCTGGATAGCAAATACATATGTAGGAAGCTGGGAACCTAGGTGAGGGCTCAGAAAGATCCCTAGTCCTGTGGGATTTGGGGGATGGCTGCTCCTATAGGTGACATTAACACTGGTATCACCAATCTAAGTCTGACTACATGTTGGTGTGCATGCCTCTGTGTGTGTGTGTGTGTGAAGAGAGAGAGAGAGAGAGAGAGAGAGAGAGAGAGAGAGAGAGAGAGAGAGAGAGAGAGAGAGATCGGGTGCTCCTGACAAGCACAGAACACCAAGAAATCCCGTATGTGAATCAGGCTCCTAGAGCACATCATGATTCTCTCTGGAACCTGTGGGCCAGGGAAACCAAGCCTGCAAAAAGCAAGCACAGAACCAGCAGCACTGGCAAGGACAGCGGAAAGGGCACATTTGGGACTCACAGGGAAGCAAGGGATGGGCAGGAGTGGTCTTCTGGACAAAGCAGGGAGCCACCATAGCAGATTTAATAGCTGAGGTCCCTCCCACTGGGCAAGGGAAAGCTGGGATATTTGAGCAGTTCTGACAGCTGTCAGAACTGGGCCAGGGGGGACCGGCCTGGCAGGTTTTATATCTGCCTCTAGTCCTGGCCCAAGCTCTCCACTTCCTGTACTGCCCTGGTGAGAGAGGCTTCTCCACATTCTCCTGCCACTGTGGAGCCAGTCCTCCATCCTTTCCCCACCACCATAAACTACAGCAGAGCCTTCTCCAAGGCATTAATTAGGCCAGTTATTTTGAATGGCACCGAGGAAAGGAACGAATGCAGCGACTTATCCAGGTCCACTGGAGGCCAGCAGGGAAGGGGTGGCATGAGGGGCTATGAACACAGTCTTCCCAGTACACCGCCACCTCCTCTCGATGACAGCTTCAGAACAGGAGCCCGCGCTGCCTGCTCGCTGCCTTCCTTGTCCTCCTTGCTGGCTGCTGTACTCAGGGCATCTACTCCTCATCGCTCATCTACAGCATCTCCTTACCACACACTCTGACAGGATTCCCCACCCTCTGCCGTCCAAAATAGAGACCAGGAGTAAGGCTGGACTCTTCACTTCACCCCCACCTCCCTGTTCTTAACACATTCAATAACTGAGCACTGAACTGGGGGGTAGGATTGCTGCCTTTACTTTAGTTCCTGCATTTGGGAGGCAGAGGCAGGCACATTAGGTGAGTTCAATGCCAGCCTGGTCTAGAGAGCTAGTTCCAGAACAGCCAGGGTGGTTACACAGAGAAACCCTGTCCTGAAAAGCAGAACAACAACAACAAAAGCACAAACAGCCTAAAAACAACAACAACAATAAAAACCAAACACAGTTCATTTTAACTTGGAAAACATTGCCGGCACGGTCCAGTTGTGCTTGAGAACATCTCGTGCCCAGGACCGTCAATTGGATGGATAGGTTGGGCTCAGCTGGACTGAGGACCAGCAGTTCTCCAGCTAGAGCTTGCAACACACTCACGGAGTGGGGCTGTTAACTCATAGGCTGATGTCCTCGCTCCACATCTCTCACTCAGAAAGTTCGGATAGGGCATGAGAATTTGGATTTCCAGCAAGGACAAGGGGGAGTTGGCGCTTCTAGTGCCAGGGTCACAGTTTGAGAACCTCTGCTCTGGGGTTGATTTCTACACCAAGTCCTGTCACTCCTAGATCAACAAGTTCCTGTGGCGCTCCACTGCCTTCAGGACATGGTTCTGCTTCCGTTTAGTGATCTTTTAGGGACCTTCCCTGGCTTCCTCTTCAGCACCACCCCAAGCTACTGATGTCCCTTCAACCCATGATGGGGACACACTGCTCTCTTGATGACCATGACCCACTATGTCCGTATTTAGGACCCTGCCCAGTTTCCTTGCTTACAGCTCCTTCCCTCTTTTGCTTGTCAAATTCTTCCTTGTCCATCAAGACCCAAGCGGACAGTCACCTCCCTTGGAAGCTTCCAACTGTGTGAGGATGACTTCGGCGTCTGCAAGACTCGGCTTTGAAGTCAAGATCAATCACTCTGTTAGCTATGTGACTTGGAGGTAGACTTCTCTGGTAAACTGAAATTAACCTCCGCTTCTCTGTTAGAAGATACGAGTAATGATATTTATATTGCAAGATCATTGTGTAGAGAGGAAATGATTCATTAAAAATACCTGCGGGTACTAGGTGTTCAATAAACAATGGCTCTGGTTTTCATTAGCTCTGCTCTAAAACCTTGCCTGGCTCCTCCAGCTTAATGGCTTGCTTTCTTCTCTGCTCCCGTAAATTTGGTACATGATCCCACTTTGCACATATCTCATGCTATGGCTTCAGATTATATACTGGTCCCAATTCCCCCATGGCATAGGGGTAATAATATGAATATTAAAAAATGGACCTTCCTAGCAGATTTTTGGGCATCAGCTTCACAAACTTCAGGCACTTTCAAAGGAAGAAAATCTACTACAGATAGATATAACTCCACACCAGAAGACGTGATGGACGAACCTAGAGCACTGGCTGGGTTGGGGACCATATCCACTCCTTGGACAACATATAACTGGCATTGTGGTGCTTCAAGGTTCTGTTTATAGAATGTGAACTATGTGAAATTCAGCTTTAAGCCACAACCAGGATTGAGTCAATATATCTAGGGACAGGTAGTATTGATTGACCCAGAGTAGAAGTTCATAAGCAGACCCTGTAAGGACATAGCTTCACATTTGTCTCTTGGGAAGGAAGAGTACAAGGACCGTGGTTAGTAACCCCTGAGACAGGCTGAGGGAGCAACCAGAAGCAGAATTTGTAAAGCTGGTTGGTGAATGAGAAAGTCCTTTGGGGACCAAGGCAGAGTCTAAGTCCCTGTTTGCTGAACAGAGTTGCCTCAGAAACATGTATGATATCAGGCTCCATCTAGTACACAGGGGATTCTGTATTCAGGTGACACACTCACCTCTGCCATGGGGTAGAGGACTGGGACAAGGGTATTCTTAGAGGAGACCACGACACTACTGTCTTAGCTCCCTTTCTTGCTCCTACTCCAAGATCAATCCCCCACTGCCCGTCTCTTCTGTTTAGCAGCAAGTTACCCCTTTCAAGGCTTTGGGGGCCCTAATTAACACATTCTCATTTCTTCTACAGACCCTTCTATCCCCTTAAGAGCTGGCACTCAGTGGGGAAGGCAGACATAATCCCAGTGAAGAGACTCTCTGATACATTTTTTCCAGGCTGCCTCCAGGCCCCTTAGGGTTTGGAGAAGTTCCCAGTCTCAAACAGCTGAGGTAGCTCCCAATCTAAGCCAAATGCAAGTCTTCCGATTTCTCCTATCAACACCTTCGGTGGCAAATGAGTGCCCACAGGGTTCTAAAGACCCACAGGCCGGACCCCAAGGCCTTCCCTCAAACCTGCCTGCCTTCTCTAGGCCTCAATCTCCACAGTTTGAGAAAGGGTCAAGTCCTGCCCATTTTCTGGGAGATGAAGGTTCAAGCTGTGTGTATTCTCATAACAATATCTACTCGGCCTTATCCAGTAGTTTGGGCTTTTCTGGCAAGTACTCACACCCGTATGGATTCTGTCTATGTGATGGATAGATAGTTCTCCTCCCTGTAAGTTTCCAGCGGCAGGACCCTCACCTTTTCTCCAAGGCCCAACTACAGTAACAGATGCAAACTAGGTGTCCAATTAGTCTGTTTACTGATCCCCAGAATGCTTTCTCCGTCAGACCCTTGGCCTGACAACCTGGTAGCTATAAACCTGCCAATGAAAGTTCTCCCTAGAATGCGGAGGACGGACTTGTCCCGTGACACCTGCCACCTTGTCTTGCCAACCTAGTGGTGCTTTGGCTGTGTTTCATGTTCATGTAAGGAGATCAACATGCAAGGGAGAACCATGCTTCCCTCCAGGACCTGCCAGACTGTGGTCTCTCGTCAGACAGCTTCCTGCTCCTATCCTTCTATTCTGCGATGGTAACTTCGGTCCTTCTCTACATCACTTACCCCATAGGGCCTTGTGTTAAAGCAGGGGTCAGTCTGCCCTTCCAGTTGGAAAATTCCCAGAGAAAAGGTATCTAGTTCCAGCCATTAGTCATTCGGGGCTCTACTTCCTCTGTCTGTCTGTGAGGGTGGTGGCTCATGACAGAACCACCCAGGCTGCTTGCTTTCTCACTACTGTGGCAAAATCCCTGACAGAGGCCACTTAAGGGAAGGAGGTTTATTTTGGCTCAAGGTTTTAGAAAGTAGAGTTCATCATGGTTTGGAACGCTTAGTAGCAGGAACACAGGCTGTTGCTTCTCACATCCTAACTAGCCAGGAATCAGAGAATAACACCACAAAGTCTAGATATCATCTCAAAGGCCACCACTAACGATATACTTATTCCACTTAGACTCCACATCTCCAGGTCCTACAACCTCCCAGGACAGCACTAGCAGGTAGGGATCAAGAGTTAAAACACCAACCAAAAGCCGGGCGGTGGTGGCGCACGCCTTTAATCCCAGCACTTGGGAGGCAGAGGCAGGCAGATCTCTGTGAGTTCGAGACCAGCCTGGTCTACAAGAGCTAGTTCCAGGACAGGCTCCAAAAACCACAGAGAAACCCTGTCTCGAAAAACCAAAAAAAAAAAAAAAAAAAAGAATTAAAAACACCCCAGCCTGTGGTGGGGCATTTTACATTCAAACCACAGTACCCCACTTTCTAGATACAGAGTTACAGGCATAAGTGTCTATTAGATTTCACTCTCAGATCCCTGAGAGCTGCCTCGCTGATAGTCCTGGACCAGCCCATTCCTTCCTCTCCATCCTAGCAAGCAGATGCAGAGGAGAGGAAATCACTACTCAAGTCATTCTGTGTCACGGTCACCACTTCTCACGTTCCCATGGTGCAATGGAAAGGACATGAGACTGGGGAATGAGGAGGGTATGGATCTGAGCTCTGACCACATGATGTCTGCCACATGTGGGTTCATTATGGAACTCCCCAAGTTTCCATGTCCCCACTTATGGAATAGGGTAATAATTCCCACCTCCTAGCCACATACAGGTGATTGGAACAGGGAGCCTAGAACTCTTATTTGACCTTGTCAAGAGATGCATTTGACTCTGTCAAGAGATGCCAGCCCCTCTCCCTTCCTCCTTTCCCCCTTTGTTGTTCAGACTTGGGCTAGGAAGAGAGGTGACCAAATGTCTGGGTAGAGGTGACTCCACTCTATTCTGTGACTGTGCCAAAGGAAGCAGAGTGAGAGAAAGTTCTGAAAGCTCATGAATGAACTTCCACCAAAACCAGGGACTCTAGGGGCCCCTGCTGTGGTCTTCTGCAGAATGAAGCCCTCACTCCTGATGGTGGGAAAGTTGAGAAAGCCGTGTGCATGCCAACAACTACACAATCATTTAGAAGAAACAGAGAGGTGAAGCAGGCATGAACGGTTTTAATTGGCTTTTAATCAAGTACACCTGAAAGGACTTGAATACCCTAAAACAGCCTCTGGAGAATTCAAATGAGACAGTGTCATTGAGGGAAACCTGGGTGGGGGGGGGAGTGGAAGGTGTGTGTGGCCCTAGATGTAGTTCATGCTCCTGGCCCTTTAATTCCCTAGTCCTGTCTGTGGATAATAAATCAAGCAAAAGGAAAATGGACTGCCTCCCTTCCCAGGTCCTCGTGGTTTGCAAGCAGGGACACATTTGGCACACACAATAAGAAAGCATTCCAGAAAGCCAGAAAGTTCTTTCTGGGCCATTCAACTCATTCCCCTTCCCTTAGAGAGGCAGGACAACCTTAACTCATGCCATGAAATGGAAGCATTCTCCTGTTTACTAGGTTTGAGATCAAAAGGTTGAAATCTCTGCACTCCGTGACTCAAAGGCATCTTCGGCATTGCTTCGTTCAGGTCCCTGTCCATCTTCCTGAAGTGCTGGGAATCTGTCTAATGAAAGGATGTGTACATGGTATCCATCCTCTCCCCTGCCGGGTAACTTCTGGACCAAAGTCAAGTTGTCATTCCTCTCTAAGTACAATAAACTCACAACCTGTCCTAGGTGACTTTGCGTGTCAACTTGACGCAAGGAAGAGTCATGAGAGGAAATGCCTCCTTGAGAACCAGCTGTAAGGCATTTTCTCATTTAGTGATCAATGGAGGAAGGCCCAGTTCAAGGCACATGGTGCCATCTCTGGGCTGCTGGTCCTGGGTTCTATAAGAAAGCAGGCTGAGCAAGCCATGGGAAGCAAGCCAGTAAGCATCTCCCCTCCATAGCCTTCTGGTCATGGCGTTCTGTCACAGCAATAGAAACCCTAACTGAGACAATGCTCACTCTTCAGGCAGTAGCTTCTACCAGTTGTCTGAACGTAGTTTATGTACCCAAACATAAAAGGAATCTTATCACAACTAGCTTCTGAATATAACCTATTCCTTTGTCTCTTCTTAGCCTGATGATGGTTGTCCAGAGCCAAGAACGTGGCACTAAATGAAACTTAGCATCCACTATACCTAGGACGTCCCTTCCATCCAAATGACCCTTCTTGATTCCTCCACTATCTGTCGCTTAGCTGAGAGCAGCGCATCCCCAGACATGCATCAGGTGCCTGAAGCAGTGCAGAATCCTGGGCCCCACAGTGTTTTCTCATCCCCACTTAGCATTCATCACAGACTGCAGCTGTAACTTTTGCAGCTTGAGGTACAAGAACAAAATTACCCTTTATTTTCTTTCCTCCTTCGTAGTCACAAAGACAAGGGGTTCACTCCTGTCATAGATCTTAGCCACCACAGAATGCAATATTTTTTCCTTATTAAGTTGAGAGTTTTTCCCACTCACCTATAGGGAGTATTTTATGAAAAGGCATATCTTGGACACATTTGAATTACCAGTCTCACTACTGTTGTGCTTTGGGGACATTGTTAAGTAAAACAAGGATCTAAAGGCAACAGGAATGCCAGAATTATAGACAGTTCATAATCTAGATGACTGCTAGTGACTAAGGGGGGGGGTAGCATATACAGTGTGGATATGCAAAGCACAAAGATGACTCATCTCCCAACCAACAAGGACACATGAGATGAGATTTTATTATGCTATCCGTAATGACACGCAAGCTAAGATTTGTGAATGACTTATTTCTGGCATTTTGTATTTTCAGACCCATGGTTTACGATGGGTATCCAAAACCACAGCAAGTGAAATCAGACGAGCACAGGCTCTCTTCTCCTCTGCTCAGTTGTCACTGCCTTGGCGTACTCCTCCCGACCCACCACCACACCTCGTCCATAGTCTCCCAGACCCGTCACTCCCCATGTGAGTTTGCTTTAGTTCCTCAGCTGTTTAGTGTTTTAGTTTCCTCAAAGGAACATCCAGTTATTACAGGGATTTGGTTGACACAGGCAAGGGAAAAGTCAGGCATAGCAGCAGCGTGTGTATCTATAACCCTAGTGCACCCTTACAGAGAGATGAGTGATGGGGAGAGGAGAGCACCCAAAAGCTCACAGACAAACCAGCTATGGGCCTGCTGCAGTGAATAACAGAGAATCTGTCGCAGAGAGTTAGGTAAAGGCTGACACTTGAAATTATCATCTTACCTCCCATATCCATACTCACACAGTTGTTGGCATGTACACAGACACACACAGACACACACACACACACACACACACACACACACACACACCACCGGCCACCATATACCCGAAAGGATAAAGTTCAAATTAGTGGACTGAGGGTGTCATTCATTGGTAGAGTGTGTGTCTAACAAGCACGAGTTTTATCCCCAACTTCATCAGAAACATGTCATGTGTTGGCCTTCATTATCTTTATGACACCGTCTTACAGCTATTATCAATATATCATATGTCACACTATACAGTAATTCTTACTTTTCTTGTCTGCCTCTTTGAATGGATTCCAAACCCTTTACAGGTAATTCCTCATATTTAAGCAGCTCTTGACAGAAAGTAGGCATTTTGATGAATGAGTGAAGTGTGGAGTTATAATTCAAGGCCACCTCTACCCGATTCAAGTCAATGGTGAGAGCAAACCTTCACGGGGAGAGCTAAGCACAATGTCCCCCCTACCACATCATGGCTGCCACAGGGGGGTAAAGAGTGAGTGGCACACGCATCTGGGAGCCCTGGATCGATTTCTTTCTGTTAAAGAATGCTGAGTACAATTCTATGACCTATTTGCAGTTAAAATCGTCTCTGGCTTCAAGGTGGAAAGTGATCTCAGGGGACTATTTGAATTTTCTTTCAGTTCAGCAAAACATCTCTGGCCAATCTTCCCAGTGGATTGAGGCCACGGACAGGCACCTCTCTAGGTCTCTGGCAAAGTCCCCTCTCAGGAGGGGAGACAGAACGAGGCCTTTCAGCTTCATTTACACTTAATTCGTCAAAATGTCATTGGTAAGAGCTATTTGATGTCCCAGGCTTATGAGCCTTGAATCTAAGCCTTGCAAAGCTCTTTTCTCTTTGAACCTAAATGTGCCATTCGACCAACATGGGGCTGCATGCCAACGGGGTACTTTGTTCTGAACCATCAAGCTAGATGGGGGTGCTCCCTCTGATGACTGTGCCTACCTTTCCTCAAGCAGGGCCAGAGAATGGCTGACTAGGGCAAAACAAATGCAAACTCAGAGTTCTCCAAACAGCCACTCTCACCGCCTGTCCTCAGACTCTGTCCTGGCTGGTGTGGACCCTCAGGCCCTGCTTCTGTGACTTCCTGTGCTTTCATTCATGACATACTCCCAACGCCAGTGGTATCAATATAAAAGCCATGCTGGGGCGATTTTCACACATATACAGGAATTGTGTTTAAATGCCCTCCTATGACGAACACACCATGTGTCCTGGCAATGCCTTATGCAAGGAAGTAATAACAGGGTAAGGCTCTAACGCCATCACCAGAGCTAACCCTGCCTCTCCATCTCATTCAACTGGGCAGGTAGTTGCTCTGTTCTTCACTATATAAGCTTTGAGATCCTGGAGTGAGTCCCAAGCCCCTTGTGAGGGTCCTTAGATGTCATGCTATTTCCGGTGTTGTTGAAGTGTCAGCTGCCTTGACCCAAGCTTTTTGCCCAGGGCCATGTGGAAGCCGGCCCTGTCCACAGACACTCAGCGCCCCATCTTTTCAGCCTGATGTGCCAAAATGACCCCAGAACACCTTACTGAACCAAACCAGCTTCTGCTTATTCTTGAGATTGTTTGGTCCCGAGGAATCCCTGTCACCATTCCTGACATCCCCCCCAAAAGGTGACTCCAAAGCAGATGCCTTACAGCCACTCACAAAAGACCACTCCCTTCCCCCTGAAGGGAGCTCAGCAGGGTCTCCCACTGACTTGGTGGTTGGGGCCTCGTCATCATGGTGTTCTCGACTACCTGGTATCTGCTCTTGCTGACCCTCACTCTTCATACTATGTGCCTGGGGTTCCAGTTCTGAGGTTTCCTAAGGCTGCTGAGATATGTGGACATGCAGGACGGCTTTGTGTCTAAACCTTCAGGGCTCATCCACTGCAGGCAGGCTTAAAGACAGTAAGGACGCATGGCACAGGCTCACATCACTCACCATGTCAGCCCCATAGATGGGTTCTACCCTCCAGCTCTGTCATTGGTGCCTGGGGATCTGACTTCTTTAATGGTACCTAGGGTACTGGTGCCCAGACCAAAGAGCAGAAGAAGTGAGGTTCTGTGACATGAGTTCCAGGCAGTGAGAGCTGGAGCTGCCAGATGCCCTGTCCCTCTCCCAACTGTGTACTGTTTGCTGAGCAACAGTTTCATCTGAAGCACCTACTGTGGTACAGAGCCCTGGGTGGCTGTCACTCTAACCCGCCCTGTCATGTTGTTCCTTTCCTGCCAGTCAGTCCTTACCCCTTCCTTATGCTTTCTTGGAATTACTCTCTTTGAAATCAGCATGCAAACTCTGGCCTTGGCTTTAGCCTCTGTTCTCCAGAGTGGCTGGCACAAGGCAATGCAGATACTTCCTGTATGTCCAATATAATGGGCCTGTGTGTGTGTGTGTGTGTGTGTGTGTGTATACAACATTTCACAAAAAGTTTATTCCTGGTAAACATTGGTGCAGTGAAACAGCAGGGGAAAGGGCAGAATAACTCACTACAGTGCACATAGCTAGCAAGTGGATGCTGAAATCTTTGTTTACACCCAGATGACACCAAGATCTGCACTCTCCCAGATCATGAGCACTGAAATTAGACAGCCCAGGCTGTGCACTTACTACCTATACTACTTAACTTGACTTCCCTGAGCTTGTACTTCCTCATCTGTGACAGGGACAGATTTGATCTGATTACCTCTAAGGTCTCCTCCAGTGCGGACATTCAGAAGCCCCAGTAGCGTCGTGGGGGCCACTGTTGCACCAGCCTCTGTTTTGGTACTGCTTGGGACAAAGTTCTTTGAGGATGGACCTGGGCCTAGCTCTCCTGTATCCTTGGGGAGCATCTTAGTAGAAACTGGGCAGGTGAGGTCTGAAATCACCTGTTTCTGCCCAGGGTCAGTACCAGTGACATCCAGACACCTTTTCACATGAAAGCCTCTTTTCTTCTTACCCAGGAGAACCTATTTATTAACCAGAGGGTAGTCCAGACATCTCTCCAGGGAAGCTAACACTTATCAAGGTCCCCACCTCCCTAGACCAGACCTACTCTCTTTCAATGTTCTCTCATAATTCCATGTACTCTGACTCCCTTGAGCTTATTGCGGTTCACAATTATATACAAATATGGTTTGTCATGACTTTCTGCCTCACTCCCTAGTTATATGGGCAGTGTCCATGCTCATGTTGTTTCCTGTTATCTCCAGTGTCTAGAGAATTGCATAAATGGTCATTGAGTTAATGGACTAGTTACATAATACGATGTCCCCAAGTTTTGATGAAATCGACCCAGCACTGTTTTTGTTGGAAGAGAAGCTGGGATGAATTTTAAGATCTCTGCCTGATTGCCCAAGTTACTCAGTATGTAGATGCATGTCCTTGAGTCCCAGGATCTTTTCCCTCTCTGCCAGCCCATGTCACAGCTCATTAGGGGGCTAATAAGGAGATGGCTGGAAGGTGGCTCCTCCATCCCTGAAGTCTTCCTGCCAGACACGAGGCAGCCTGTGGAGGCTAAAGAGCTGGGCTCAAGGTGACCAAGGACATTGAGAGACAAAGAGAAGACTTGACATTTCAGATTGTCGTGGGCTGACTCCAAAGTCGAGCCTTCATGGGGAAGTCCCAAAATGAGTGTTTCGGGAAGGCTCTGGGACTATAGGGGAACACATCCCTTGCCTTTCTACACCCTGTGGGTCTGTACCTCGAAGATCCTGGTGTCTTAGTTATTTTTCTATTGACACCATGACCTAGGCAACTTTTAGAAGGAAGTGTTTAAAATGGGCTCGTGGTTGCAGAGGGTTAGAGTCCATGACCATCATGGCAGGGAACATGGCAGCTGACAGGCAGGAATGGCACCAGGGAAGTAGCTGAGAGCTCACATCCGATCCACAAACATGGGACACAGAGAGAGTTGACTGGGAATGGTGTGGGCGTTTGAAACCTAAAACCTCAACCCAGTGGGCATTCTCATTCAAACCACCACATTCAAACCTTGCTGAAGCTTCTGTTGGTCTGCCATCCCCAGCCTTAATCTGTGAGCAAGACCTTACTTTTGAACAGTCCGCTCTGAACCCCGGGGCCTCTAGGTGGCTCGCAATCCCTTGCTTGGGGTTTATAGTGCTGGGGCACTGAAGACACTTTCTACACTTCCTTGCCTGGCCCTCTGCAGTCTCCCTCATTAGCTTTAAACACCTCTTCTGTAGCTCTCACTTACAGAACTCTCTGTAGTCACTGACAGGAACTACTGCTTCAACAGTCTAAGCAGTATTTATAGTCTCAAAGACAGGGATTAAAAAATGTTATCTTATATCCTAAATTTGGCACAAGGAAAGGATTAAAGTCTTATTATAGTCATACAGGAATTGTCTTGGAGATCGTTGTTCTGAGAAATGAGTTGTTAGGTGATTTTTGTCATGGCGTAAACATCACAGAGTATACAAAGATACCTATGATATCACTGGTCAATATAATCTTATGAGACCACCATCATAACACATGTCTTCTGTGTACAAAGTAAGACAGCTATGACATCACCAGGCAATATAACCTGATGGGCCATCATTACAGATGGAAACACCTCTGGGTAGCACACGATTACCATTCAATGGAGAAAGGGTTCCGGGCTTGAATCCCAGCACTAACTAATACAGTGTAAGTTTTAACAAAGCCATTAAACTCTCACAGCTTCAGACTGCTCTTGTGTTAAGTGGGAAGAGCAGGGAGTGGAGAGAACTACTCCCAGGAGACCAGAGAGGCTACATGGAAAGGCCCTGGACCATTAGTGCATGCAGAGGCTGCAGGAGGAAAGCGCAGAGAGGAAGCAAGGAGTCAAGTCCACATAAGGACCAAGACCTGTGCTCTCTGCATTTAGGCCTCTTCGCCTGTCCTGGCCATTAAAATTCAACTGTAGAAATGCGGACAGTGAGTTAGCACCGATTTCATTAATTTCCACAGTTGTTGATAGTGTATACAACGGAAATTAGACTTTTACTCCCCAGAAGAACTTTCCATGCCCCTGCTATAACCCGACAGAAGACTGGCATTCTACGATGCTCACCTGAATCCTAATCAAGTCACCCATTTACCCTGAAAACCAACAACACATGCAGGTGCACCTTGGCTCTTGGTCTGTAAACAGACATTAATGATGGGAAAATAACACAAGAAATAGCAAATAAGCCATCACTGTGACCCCCACCTCTGACACTTCTGCCTCAGTTCCTGATATTACCTCATTTCCCTGTCCATCTCCCACACTTCAAAATCAGCTGGTGAATGTGTCCTCTGCTCTTCCAGGGCCTGCCCATGCTCTGACAAGGGAGTGTCAATGGGCAACCAAACCATCACAGCAAACAAAGCACAGGAATTATCTAAAAATGGAACCCAAGCTCGAAATCTAACTTGCTCCAGTGAGGAGTGGGGAGAACCCTGGAGCAGGAATCACAGCAGTTGTGGTCAATAAAGCACACACCAGTGCCTGGCTCCGTGCCAGCCCCCTAAAGCTTCTGGGAATTGATAGACAGATCTAAGAATGATGGACCAAGTAAGTGAGGCAGGGGACCCATATCATGCCTCCATCACCCTCCCACCCCCACACGAATACAGACCACCGACTGCTTACCCGAGCAATCAGCTCCCCAACCATGCCTGTCCAGGTGCCGTTGGCCTCAGGCACGCCATATACACCATCCCCGACAAGGCGGATCTTGTAGTTGAACCGTAGGATCTCAGCCAACTCCTTGAGCATGTCCACACAGAAGCCCTCGTAGCGGTCATTGCCTTCCATCTCCTGGTGGTTCCCCTTCAGCATTAAGTACGGGTTTTCCTGCAGCAAAACTGGGCAGCTGTCATTCTCATCTTAGCCCTGGCACTGCAGTCATGTGGGATGGGGAGGGCTGGGCACAAAAGGTCAGGGACTTGATGGGAAAGAAGGAGGGATGGGTACTTAAGGCTGTCTTAGAGGAGGAGATTAGCTGTCTCCTCTCCCTACTCCCCAAAGTGTTCCTTCAAGAGCATTCTCTTATCAAGCATGCACATGAGAGCAACTGAATAGAAGGTCAAGGTGAAATCCCTTTACACTACTGGAAGTCATCATCTGGTCTCCCCTCTCATTTTGCCTTTTCTCCACAGACCTATTGCTAAGGGATACAAAAATACTTCTAAGATAGCAGGCTAAGTAAGAATATAGACATGGCAAATGGTTTTTTTTTAAAAAAAAAAATGATGCACACACAGGAGTATTACTTAGCCATAAAGCAGAATGAATTCATGTCATTTATAAAAAGAAAAAAAAGCTGGAACTTGAGGTTATCCTTTTAAGAAATAACTCTGATTCAGAAAGAAATGGATCACGTTTTGTTGTTGTTGTTTTGTCAAAACTGGAAAATTATAAATAAAAAAATATCAACCAGGGCAGCGAGGAAAAGGGAGCACAGGGAAGGTAGGAGAGGGGCTGACAAGGGGCATGATGTATGCATGTATGTATATAAGGATATATAACACATTAGTATATACAACCAATATACAGTAATAATTATAATAAAATACTCCCAAGTATCTAAAACTTAGCAAAATAAAGTCATACTAAAGTATATATTGTTTTAAAAGGAAAACCAGGTGTCCTGCCCATGCCTCTAGCACTCAGGACTCAGGGGCAGGCAGGTCTCCATGAGGCTGAGGTCCACCTGGTCCACACAGGAAGACCCTGCTTATAAGTTTGAGAAGATCATGCATACAAATGAACAACTGTACCCCAAGGCAGAGAGCACTGGGAATCAGGCAGGCTGCTCAGGTGAGATGTCTAAAGAAAGTGCCACAGAGGAGGGAGATCCGCACTTGGCTCTTGGCAGAGAGATGTGGAAACACTGGTAGACAAAAAGGTGGGGACTGGGCCATTATGAGCCGAGAAAAGGCATGTTCAGACACCGTTCACGTGAGAAAGGGCGTGGCCTCATTGGGCGTCTCCAGTGTAGTAGGCACATGGGCTGTGCTGAAAGGGTTAAGAAGAGAAATGGAGAGATGAGAGACCCTAAATGTGGGTGTGGACGCTGGGATGAGGGTATTGCATGTCAGATGAGATGTAATGCAGGAGACATAAAGCTCAGTAAAGAATATTAAGTGCTGACAAGGAACACTCAGGGCAGGGACAGGTTCCCTCTTGATAGGTGATAGGATTCTGAGCACGTGTGGCTCAGGCTAGACTGGAGAGAGATGGAAGAATGCAAAGTCACAGGAAGGTTGCTGTGGTGCCTGGATGTGTGTCAGATGCAAAGAGCAGGGGTCCTAAGATCCTTGACATCTGCATAGATGATTAGTGATGATGTCACATTGGCCATGCTACAGGGGCAGGAAAGAAGATCTAGGACATACTAGGTTTGAGATGGTGACAGCGTGTCCAGGAGGTGGGGGAAAATCATTGGAGATTAAACATGCTGGTGAGGGCAAGGTCGGGAAGTGGCTTGGAGGCATGGAGAATACAGTACCACAGGGAGGAACTGATGCAGGCTGAGAGTGATGGAGGACCCCACCCTCGAGGGAACCTAATCTTAGAACAACTGGAAAGAGCAGCCATGTAGTTTAATAGCACTGGCAACCAAAGGCTGAAAATGAGGAATGCAGGGGTCTGAAAGTCTGGTGGGGGGGGGTAGCCTGAAGAAGGAGAGTATGGCCCATTCCCACCCAGAGATGGAGCAGGGTTGTGGGTCATAGTCACAACACTTTCCCAAGCAGGCATGGAAGGTTTGTGGAACCGCAAGAATTTGGGCATACATGCTTAGAGGAGTGTATGAACCAACTGGAGAAGCAGGGGGGTTGGAGGCACTGGGGTAGCCTCACAAAGGGCCTCTCTACTCCAAAGTCACACTGGCCCCTCCAAGCTGCAGTTCTCCTTCACAAAGAACAGGGTGGCAGGGTCCCCAAGAGTGTGTCATCTGTAATTGGATGACAGTGGTATTAGGCAGTGTGATGATGGCCTCCTTTTGAGATGGGGACACTGTGCATAGGATAACAGATGGGTGAGAAGGAATTCCTGCAATTGGGAGAGGCAGATACAGAGGAACGGGAAGATGGAGAAGGCAGAACTTAAGAGGTGGGGTAAGGGGACAGGGTGGGGAGGGACTACCTAAGGATCCAGATTCCAGGAAGCAGTGAGTGGAGACAAAGCTGGGAAGAGGTATGGGGCAGGGTGCAGACGCAGATACAGAGAATAGGAAAACTGGTGCCAGCCGGTGCCAGCCTGAGTTGTGCCAAAGGCGAGGGCAGATAAGAATAAAGGCTCAACATGTATGCTGCATGTAGGTCTTTGTAGAACCACACTGGGGTCAGGCGTGATAGGGGGTGCTCAGGATGCCCACATCTTGTACGGCCCTCTCTGCTCCACCACAGAAAGAACTGAGCATCACAGCAGAAGGATGTGCTTTGAGCCTGAGCTGCTGTGTCAAGCCAGAGGGAGCTTCCACATAGAAGGATGCAGGGCCAGGCAGACCAGTGACCTTGGATGGGGAGCAGTTTTAAGCCCCAGGAAGAGGTAGCAGGTTGTGTGTCGGTGCCTGAACTCTGGGATGAAGGTGGCCTGTGGCTTGACTTGTGATCAAGTCCACTGTCGTGGCAATGAGACAAGTTAGTCTCCCTGCCCACTACATAGACTGTCCTCGTCTCAGGGACCGATCCATGCCCCACTCATTTCCATTCTGTCCTTCATCAAATCTAACTCATCTTGACCTTGGAGTCACGTTCCTTTTAACACCAGTGAACTTCTTAGAATTATCCCTGTGCTCGAGCCAAGGCGCCTGCGGAAGCCACCCAATGCTTCCTCCTCACACTCGATGATGACAATGTTGACAAGACTGTGAGGCTGTGCAGCCCCAGGGTGGTGAGAGTGGGGCTTGAGGCCGTCCGTTCTCCTCATTGTCACCCCATATCTGCTGATTGAAAAAGTGAGAAGGGCCCCTTGGCCTCCTGAACAGACCGTGACTGGGGTTTTCACTGTAGACTAGAGGTTTTTGTTTCTTTGGTTGGTTGGTTTTTGGTTTTTTGAGACCGGGTTTCTCTGTAGCTTCAGAGCCTGTCCTGGAACTAGCTCTTGTAGACCAGGCTGGCCTCGAACTCACAGAGATCCGCCTGCCTCTGCCTCCCGAGTGCTGGGATTAAAGGCGTGCGCCACCACCACCCAGCTGAAATTCTCCTTTTCTTATACTCTACTCTCGAGTTCCTTTGAGATCCACTGTCATGCTCAATGTAAATATTCGCAAAAGGCTGCTCTCAGAGGGAAGAGCAGTGTTGGACGATCAAAGTATCTGCAGGCCTGGGGCTCACGGGCACTTTGGAAAAGGAGGGAGGCTGAATGCTGGCTTGTCCTCAGCAGGGGTTCTGGGAGAACCTGGGGTGACAATACAGCTATGTCTTTAACTCGGGACCCAGCACAGAACATATTTTCTGAAGATGGGAGCTGTGGCCAATCCCAGATGTCCCTGGCAGAAGTGAGACAAGGTGGATACATCCCAAACTTAACAGCTAAGTGGCTCAGGACCACCATTTGCAGGGAGAACTTATGAATAGTCACAGAGGGCTTGAACTAGAACCTTTGTTCCCAGAAAGAGTTTCTGGTTTGGATAGGCCACCTCAGCTATATCTGCACAGGAAACGAACTAATACTGACTTTGGTTTCCTTTGAACTAGCCTCACACAGGAGTATCCTGCCAGCACCCGGCTTCTCAAGAACTCCTGTGTTGATATGGAACATGTACACAGGCACACGCATACACAAGCATATACACAAATACACAGGGACACATAGGCACACACATATACAAATACACAAGCACACACATACATAATCACACACACACATACACATCAGAGCATCTTCCCCATCTGACAACACAACCTTCTGGCTTCAGTATCACAGAAGCCTCTAGCAAAGTAGATTCCAGATATGGGGAGTTAAGAAACACAGCCTAGCAGGTTCCCTGTCTCCTGCTCCAACTTAGCTTTTCAAGAATTTCTCAAAGGTAGTCCCACATTTAGACTCTAACTATTAAGTTCCTCTGTGTCAGGCCCCACGATACTTGAGGCATTCCCATTCACAAAGGGGATGTGGGGAGCCAAATAACTGCAAGAAAATGTATCTGGTCAGAGGGGTGTGGAAAGAGCCGGGGGCAGAAAAGGCAGAATTCAACCAAGAGGAAACTCCAGAGACCTTTGATCTGGGGAAAGGCACCCAGAGGGAAGAGCATTCCATTATGGAGGTATGGGCCTTGAATCCTGGGCCCCAAGACTACATGGAGGGGTACTTGGTTATTCCCGTGTGTGAAGGGTTTAGAGCCCAAACAAAGGAACCAAGGGATGACAGGAAGGAAATGACAAGACAATTTTGAGTGTAGTAGGGAGATAGACACAGCAAATGGGAAGGGGACCTAGGAGCACTCCGCAGGTGACAAAGAGGCACAAGAGGGGGTTGAACTCTGGATGAAAACAAGGGCACTAAGACTAATGGGAGGGGAGAGACTAAAGGGTAGAAAATGCAGCTGGGTGGAGGGCCCCACAGTCCACCCTGCGCTGTATCCCTCTACCAACACAGTTCTTAGGCTGTCCCCAGTTCTCAGCTGGGTGGGGGCCACCACCTCCCTCTAGTCTTCCTGGTATTCTATGTGGCTCAGGTGAGCAGAGTAGAAGCTGGGAGCAGGAGATCTGGAAGCCTGGGAGCCTGGATCTGCAGCTCCAGCCCTTCACTCCAGCTGTTTCCAGGCAACGGTAGGTAGACCCTCCCCTGTCATGTCTTTTCTCTGACTCCACCTCCTTAAGGAGGCCATGCCTGACCAGCTGGGAACTGACCCTGTCTCATTGCTCCCAACCAGCCTTCTAACACACACACACACACACACACACACACACACACATGCACGCTTTGACTAGAGGTTAAGCAGCCCTAACCCAAATGGCACACCTGAGCTACTTCAGAATACGAAACGTTTTGATTGCTGACAGGTATTTCAGGGTGTAGAATTTCTCATTAGGGTTGTTCAACTAGCAATGAGAAAATATTCTCAAGCCTCAAAAAATATCTTAAATTGAAATATTTTGGATCTGAAATATTTCAAATAAGGCAGACTCAGGCTTCACTGACGTTTTAGTACTGTCTTATATTCCATACTGAAACAGTATGGTTCATATGAAACAGTGTTTGGTTCACTGATGTTTCCTAAGTACCTTGAACAGCGCCAAGCATGTAGAAGTGCCAAGAAATATCCCTTGGATGAACAAATGCAAACGTTCAGTGTCCCATCTCCAGATGAAGAGAAGAATCAGCCTAGATCCTAAGCACTGTGGGACACATGATTCTGGATTACGCACGCCAGTTCCCAACCAATGCCTGTTTTCAGGAAAGCCCATGTTTTCCAGCATTTCCTAAGCATTAACAATGCTGCCCTTCGTTCTCTCTTCCCGTTCTCTGTAACTGTTTTCTGTTTTTCAGAGTCCATGAAAATGTTGCTTTCTCAGGCTTTGCTGCTCTCCCCTACCCCAGCCCCCACCCCTGTCTCTGTCCTCTGCACCCCAGGGCTCTAACTTCCCACTGCTCTCTTGACTTTTTGCCTACTCTGTAATAGATCAACAATCCCAGCCCAAAGCTTCCTGGCCTTTGGGAGTTTCTGAAGGTCATAATGGAGGTCTATAGGCTCTTCTGTTTTATCAAAAAAGCACAAGAGAAGTAGGTATGTTTGCAGACCTGCACATCTCTCTAGTAGAGGCTAGACTGTATGCAGCTAGCCTAGACATCACCTCTGCTCTGTGCATCTATCTAACAGAGGCTAGACTGTACGCAGCTAGCCTAGACATCACCTCTGCTCTGTGCATCTATCTAGCAGAGGCTAGACTGTATGCAGCTAGCCTAGACATCACCTCTCTGTACATCTATCTAGTAGAGGCTAGACTGTACGCAGCTAGCCTAGACATCACCTCTGCTTTGCACATCTGTCTAGTAGAGGCTAGACTGTGTGCAGCTAGCCTAGACATCACCTCTGCTCTGCGTTGAAGGAATACCAGTGTGACTGGGCTAGTTACCTCTCTCTGGTGAGACACTGTGTGGGGTGGGGAAATATCCGTTTGGTTAGTTAAAATCAGAGTGGGGAGGAACAAAGTAATGATTGCTTAACCTTTAGTTGGTTTAATTGACAGACTTTTAAAGCAAGTCTTCAGGGCTAGTGGTGATGGTGACACCTTGGTTGTGGGCACTTGACTTGGCCTGTCTGCTCAAGAATAACTTCTTTGAAAGTACAGACCAAGCCATACTTGGAGATTTTGTGAGTGAGCACAGCACCAGACACACATCAGGGGGCAGGGGTTGGAGGCAGACTGGTACTGAATAGAAATGAATCAAGTAGGAAGGCAGATGGTCTCTTGGCTGAGGGGCTCATCAAGAACTCTCTTATCACAATCTGGAAGTGAAGGAAAGGGCCATAGCTACCCAGACATTAGGGTGTCCGTTGGAGGGTGTGACTGGGGTGGGGTGGTTTTATACCAAGCAAAGTTGGGAAAGTGGGGGGTCCTCTCTGGAGACTGGATCCAGCTAGTCCCATCTGTGTCCGCAGACCCCATTTCTAGGGTTTCTAAACAGCTGCCCCATCACTGCGGCCACTCTCCCTCTGCCCCAGCTGCTCAGCAGCTCAGCAGACAGCATTTCCATGGGAAACAGCAACTGGAGTGCAATTACAGTGTCATAGATTGGCCTCTGTGCTGTGATTAGCATTCCCATCTTCTGTTCCCTGGGAAGCCTAAGGGCAAGAGCTTGGGGAGGAGGCACCCTCGGGAGCCGCAGCTGGAGGCCCTAGAAACCCCGCTTACCAGGATGGTGGTGACGACCAAGGTGGTGTTGAAAAGACTGTCGGAGATGTTGGAGGCGTAGAGGCGGCTGTCCATGCTGAGGCCCTCTGCCACGTGCCACTGGCCGATCTGAGGAGACCAAGGGGAGAGGATGGGAAGACTTGGGGAAGGAACAGCCTGGGCTGCAGGTTACTGGACTTGAGAACGGCAGAGGACAGTGCTCTGTGGGTAAACACCAGGAAAAAGGGTTGGGGTATGGAGGAGCAACGGGCTAGACCAGAATTGGAGCACACGATACAGGCTGAGAGTCTTGAGGAAAGGAGGATGTCAGAGCGAGGAAAGAAAGAATCCAGGACTTGGAGAGATGAGGGAGAATGGAGAAAAGAGTTAGAGCGCTAGCACAGTGCAGAGTTCTGTCAGCAGAGGGGAAGGGAAACAGGGAAGTGTGCTATTTCCAAGCAGGGCAAAAACATAAGGCTCTTGCTTTGGCCTGCCTTCAAAATTGGCTAAGGGAGCATTGTGGCTCAAGTCTGCACTTGCAAGGTCAAGGCAGGAGGATTGCTATAAGTTTGCAGTTACCTGGGGCTACCTGGTGAGTTCAGGGATAGCCTGGGCTACATAGTGAGACCCTATCTTAACAAACAAACAAACATGCAATTGGGAGAATAGATAGCAGATGAGAAGGAACTAGCATGTGCCAGGCCTTTAACGAATGCTTGCTGAGGGCTCGGAATGTAGCTTGGTGGTGGAGTTCTCTCCTGACATGAAAGACGCCCTGATTTCAGTCCATGGTACTGGAAAGTCCATATGAAATCACATTACTAAAGGAGCAGACATCTATATGCTTATTGAATGACTGAACATTTGGCTGAGTGAATAAATCACAAGAGGGAGAGTCAAACCCTTGTCTCCTTAATCCACTAGCTCACCGTGAGGCTCAGTCAGTGTCCTTGACTGGAAATGGGAATGTTCCACTCCCTTTCAGAACGAACACATCTTGTAGGTACCAGTCTGACACTCCAGACCCCACTCTAACCAGGAGGATAAACTAACTGTGCAACCTCAGTGATGTTTCTGAGCCCCCTAAGCGTGTGTCCTTCTGTGTCAAGTGGGAATAACAACAGACACTTCTGGTGTCCATGGTGAGGATGGGTTTAACCTGGCACCCCATAAGTGTTACTTCTCATTCCATTCCTCTACTGTGTTTTTAAATTGCCTTTTGTTTTGTTTTTATCTAATATAGTTAAAAAGATCATTTATATACAGGGCTGGAGAAGTGGTTCTATTGCTAAAGCTTTGGCTGTGCATGAAGCTCCGAGTCTGGATCCCCACCATTTTCATGTTAAGATAGAAAAAGCCAGGCACAGTGGTGTGCACCCTTAATCATAGCCCTAGGAAGGCTGAGGTAGGAGGATCTTGGAGGCTAGCTGACCAGTCAGTCAAGACAAATTGGAAAGTTCCAGGTTCAATGAGAGTCCCTGTCTCAAAAAATGAGGTGAATCTGGCCTCCATGTGTTCACATACCCCCACATACAGGTGTATACACACTGAGAGACACACACAAGCATACACGCTAACATACACATGCATACATTACATACATATATGCGCAAATAAGATATGCCCTCTTAATCAAGTTTGGCCACTTCAAACTTGTGGCAATCCCCCTGCCTTGACTTTGCAAGAACTGCCATGAGCCATCATGCTCTCTTAACCAGTTGTTGAGGATACAGTATATTACCGTGGGCCATTCCATCATCCTGACAATCTCCAGGGGGTCCAATGGACCACTTTTGTAATAGACCTTATATTATATAACATCTATAAATAATGCATACATATACAATACACACATATTTGATCCCAATATAATCTGCTGGCTAGACCCCAGGCAAGTCACCCCTGTTGCTGAATAACTGGGTTGGCACCCATGAAAAATAGCTGATGGTTGCCTGCATTCCCAGAGATGCACAGAGCCATGTCTCCTAGGCACCAGAAGCAGCTTTCCTGGAAAGTTCCCATGAGTCCCTGTAGTTGCCCTATTGTTCTGTGCCCTGGAGCTAGGCTTTCAGATGCTCTAACAACAAGGAAGACTTAGCTTCCCCTCTGACCCCATCCTTACTTCATGGAACAAAAGGGCTCAGAGTCACAATGCAGAGATGCCAGCAGCTTGCCTTTATGCTTTGGAGAAGGTGGGGCGTACAGAGGGCAGGCCCCATCAGGACCTCCCTAGAGCACCAGCTGGAAGCTGTGCTGGGTCTCCAGGACCATGCATGAGTCCACGGTGAGCTTTACAGGTGGCAAAGAGTAGATCAGCAAAAGCTCCTCTCCACATCTCTGGAAGGATTCCAACAGAAAGGACAATTTTCTCCATCTGTGCAATGCCACGACATATCTATGTACGCTATGCTTTGTTTTATATACAATAAGAGCTCCTACCCAGCATGCCTGAGAGCCCACAGCCCATCAGCTGAGAGACCTGAACCTTAAACACTGCATTTCTACACCCTAGATGAATCTTCCCACAGAAGTCTGCAGAGCTCTGCTTCCTGAACATGGTAGGTGCATTTTTCCTTCCTGGTGTCTCCCCGCAACAACCTTGTGTATGCTCAGACCTCAGCACCTTGCTCCTGGCGGTGGAAGCAGAGAAAGTCACTGTCTCCTATGGGCACTTTGCTCTTGCTGGCCCAGCACGGGCAGAACACTGACGAGCTGGCCGCTGGCTTCTGGAGCTCCTATTGCCTCTCAGAGGGACCTGTTGGGACATCGTTGCCTGGTCTCTCCCTCTCACACTTCTTTCTACAGGAACAAGGGTAAGATGATGAAAGCTCTGCTGTGAGATTTCCAAACAGAGGGAGGTGGGTAGTAATTACAGGACACCTGTGGTGTCATAGACCCCGGTATAAGGCTTTGAATCCTCCCATCATACTTCAGAGCTATCATGGTGTTTTTACTTATTAATGAAGAAACATGCTCAGACGGGTTTAATGGCTTGTCTCCTGGGGTCACAGCTAGTAGCTGTGGTATAGGTTCGAATCCAGAGCGGGGTTCTAAATCTTTGATCTTTCCCAACTCTGTTGATGTCTTTTAGGGTGAGGACACTGTGTGTGTGTGTGTCTGTGTGTGTGTGTGTGTGTGTTTAATCTGAGCAAACCAGACTAACCAAGGTGGCCTCTAGAGCCCTCAGTAACCCAGTATGAGCTTTAGTACCATAACTTTCTTCTCTCTGGTCCTGACACTCCATAAATCCAGCAGGAATCTCTCTCCTCCCAGGGGCTGCTTTCCTGCCTTCAAAATGTGTAGAACTAGCTCCCCGTGGTCTGCTAGGCCTGGAAGAACTCCACCCAGGCAGGAGGAACATAAAACTAAGCAGGCTGGATGCCAGCATTTGGATGTTTGGGACGAGACTGAACTCTTCAGCATCCTATTTTATTCCCGGACTTACACGTCGCACCAGCAAGGCCACCTGCTCAGGGCAGCCCCGGCTCCCCGGCCTCACTCAAGCAACAAACTAGGCTCCTACAACAGCCACGGGCAGAAGAGAGTTTTCCATAGCCAGATCTGACAGCCTCGCTCTGCACCCCCAAGTCTTCACCTCTGGAGGCCAGGCAAATAGACTAATTAGCCCCTGAGCTCCAGTCAAGAAATGAGGCTCCCACCCACTCTCCTATCAGCCTCGAGAAATTAATAGAGCCGTCAGGGCCAACAAAGTGCTTTGGCAGCCATTAGCTGGAGCCATCTAATTGCAGATAGACTGTGGGAAGGGGAGTGATGGTAGAGTCAGGTGCCCTGGGATACAGGCTAATTGCCCCACCTACTGGGCACCATTCATGCCACACATGGGCAGGGGTGGGCAGGAGATGCCACTCTCTTCTCACAGGATTTAAGCCTTTAGCTGCAACCAAAGCCCCTTGCTCCACTTCACTGACACCTGCCCCCCCCCCCTCCACATCAAGCCTTCTGCAGACATAGCTGGTTTGCCCACATGCCCAGAGCAAACCACGGGATCAGTTCACTTCAGATCACACACACACACACACACACACACACACACACACACACACACCCGTTTGTTCCATTTGCTCTGCCTTTTCACCGTTTTAGAGGCCAGAGAAGTGGCAGTGAAGGGCAGGAGAAAAAATAAGCATCTGGGTGAGAACACAGATAACCCCTATTTTATAGTATCTTAACTCAGGGAAGAAGCCCTCCGTCACCTGGGCAGATGGGGTCCAGCCTGTGCACAGCTGAGCATGCAGAGCTGATACTGGATTTCAGCCTCTTCTGGCCCTGGAGCATAGCTCCATCTGCACCAGCCAGGCCATGGCCCCAGGGTTGGAGGACTCTCTTTCAACCTGGCTTCTCCAGTTATAAACGGTATGACCTCGTGTAAATTGCTTATCCCTTGGAGTCTATTTCCTCATCCATAAAATGGGGATTTATATAGCATCTGCTGCCTTGAAGGGGTTTTAGATTAGTTCAAGTACTGTGTTAGTCAGTACCCATTAGAGTGTCCTTGTTGGAGACAGGAGGGAGAGTCTCTTCTGTGTCCTCCAAATAGTGCCACACTGGGATCTTAGCTGATTAGACCTGTGCCACCAACTTTGGTTTTCAGACAGCAGTGCTACCATGAGAGACTTAGTCAGGAAGTCAAGGGATAGGACCAAGAGTCTGGGCTATAGCAGTAGTGCAAGTTATTCTGACACTTGGCTGGATCATTGCAGAACACAAGGAACAGCTGCGTGACCATCAGGAGCCAGGGAATGACTAGGATCCAGAGATTCACAGAGATGAGGGCACACCGTGACAGGAGGAGGTGTTTCAAAACTGGCTCTTCTGGAAAAAGAGATCCCAATTCCTAGCCGCTGCCAATTTCTGTGGTATAAACATTCCCAACCAATGTCTTGTGTCATAGAGAGCACAGAGCCGAGGAGACATGTGCAATGGCCTCTCCACAGCTAAAGCAAGCTGGTTTTACCATACAACTGGTGCCGACTCTGCCACCAGGCACCAGCTCGGGCTCTCGGGTGCATAGTAACCTTAGCTCACTCTATTAGAAAACAAATTCAAGCCCTGGTAAGTCAATGTATCCACGTCGCAGAATGGAAAAGCAGAAAATTTAGGATGCTAAATAAGACCCAGACAGTGCTTGATGGTGATCATAGCTCTGAGAGCCAATGTGTAGCCAGGTATGTGACACACACCTGTAATCCCAGCACTCAGGTGGCTGAGGCAGGAGAATCACTGAGAGCTCAAGGACTATTCTGGACTACATAGTAAGTTCAAGGCGAGCCTGGGCTATATAGTGAGACCTCCATCTCAAATTTAAAATAAATAGATAAATAAAACTGTATAGTCTTCCTAAATCCTGACTCAAAGGCTATTGAAAGAAATACTTTCTGATGGAGATGCTTAGTCAAACATGGAAATATAGGCAAACACAGCTAACACAGGACGGAATTATCCATGCGTAGGAAGTATCATTTACCCACAAATCCCCTAGGGATATAGATCAATATAAATTAATAATTTTCTTGTTCCTTTAGGCACTGAATTTTGCAGGTCTCAATTATGCATTCAAAAATATGGCTTCCTTCCTAAAGGAGCTACAGGCTCTTCTGTTGTCTTAACAGAGTGGGCTTTACCTTAAAGTGAGGCATGGTCATTAGGAAGCTGTGTAGACACCATGATGTTGGTCTACTGCTGACCCAGGATTACTGCAGTGTGCCGGCCACTTGCTGTATCTCTCCACCATTGTAAAGGGAACCAGTCAATACTCCAGGTGTACGTCTCTTTCCTCATGGTGGGCTGTGGCTTCTGCTTCTAGCAGGACAACTGATTCTGAGCCCTGTCCTCCAGGAGCTGAGCTACACTTAACACTTGTGGGGGAAGCTGCCAGTGAACCGGTGGGAGGAAAGATTAGGCAAGGGGTAAGTCTATAAGGGCTTTAGAGGATGGGCTCTGTGGCTTGATTAGGAGCGCTCCATAGTCCTTTGAGAAGCTACAACTACAGTTGAATGCACAGCAGGTACTTGGATTTGACCTTCTACGTGGCCCTCAGTCATCATGAGCAAGCTGGTTACTACAGGAAGTAGTTGTTCGGGGGCCTGACCACAGGCACCTGCGGAGGCTTCCTGCCCTTGCTATGCACTCATTCAAGGGCCTCGTTCAGTGCCTCACTTCTCAGAACTGACAAAATGGAGTCAGGAGGCCTGACAATGCTGGCACCTAGTGCTACGATCACAGGACCCTGTGTGTCTCCACACTCCTGATGAACCTTTGGAGGACTGGAAGACATTCTGAGCATCTCTATTCTGGTCCTTACAAGGCAGCAGTCAGTCATGTTCCCAGAAGTGACCACTAGAGTCACAGCAGCCTCTGCTTAGAAACCCTACAGTTCTTTCCCATTTGGTTTAAAGACAGAGACAAGAAGCCATCCGGCAGCCTGTCAGACCTACAAGGCCCCATATGCCTGCTCCCTTGATTTCCTCCAGTCATGCCCTGCCAGGGTCATGGCATGTGCCGTTCCTTGTCTAATTGTGCCTGCCACATGACCTCCTGACTCCAACTCTCTTTTACCTAGTTCAGGAGATGGCAGACCATGGCTTGCAATTTGGCCCACTGTCTGTTTCTACAAATAAAGTTTTATTGGCACATTCACTTCTGAATAGTCTTTCATTCAGAAGGGCAGAGCCGCAGCCTACTGCTAAGGCGCCTGCAAAGACTGAGCACTCACCATCTGGATGTCACGGAAAATGTTTGCTCACCCTCATCTACTTTTACCTGCTTCCTTTAGGCCCCTGCCTGAAGACTGCTTCTTCCAGGAAGCGGGTCTTCTCTTCCATCATCCTTCTTAATGTCTGAACATGGGATACTGCTGACTGCTTGTCTGTCTCACTATGCCATAAGCCTCATGGGGCATAGATAAGAGCTTGGGTAGCCTGCCCCTTCTCCCTAGGGTTTGGCGCAATGCCTCCCATCTCATAGATGTTCAATTAATATAACCGAACAAATGCACCAGAAACTTTATCTTATTTAATCCTCAGCAAATCTACAAGGAGTAGACCATTTTATACTCATTTTAAAGATTTTAAAGCCCTGAATACCAGCAAGGTTGGGTAATTAAAGTCTCCACGGTCACACTCTGATAAGCACCACAGTGGAGATTCAAACAGATTTTCTCAATCACCAGAGCACATACTCCTAACCACTGTGTTATCTGGCTAGAAAGGGTCAAGATCATAACCATGGGAATGGGTTTAGCACAGGGCCTGGCCTGTTGGCAGAGCCTGCATAAACTTTACCAAGCCCCCACCCCCACTCGCATCCAATGGTTTCCTTCTCAACTGTCAAATAGGAGCCCTCAGGACCTTTTTTGGAGTGCTAGGGACTTGTAAAATTATCAGCCTTCTAACTAGCATCCCTTGCTGCTGTGGGGAGCCCTGAGGACCCTGGAGCTAGTTCCTTGCTGCCTGGATAGTCAGGGGTATCTTTTGGCCACTTTGTTCTTTCTTAAGTAACTAAAAAGGGATTGGTTTTTCAACCCCAAGGGACTTGCTCCCACCATTTCCCACGTCCGTGGATATGCACACAACACTGTTACACTTAACAGGTTTTGCACATTTAGACAGTTGCTCTTTGTACTTGGCACCATGGGGACCCAGCTTCTTCTGCAGCGGCTGATGAAACCCTAAGCCCTGCTCCAAAGTCAGAGGTTTCAAATACTTACTGATCTCTGCTTCCTGGGCCCTGGCCCATGTGATTTCCTTTCATAAATGCTCCTGGTTCTGTGTAGCAGCCCTGTCATTATTCCCCCCTGAGACATGCATTGGTATGTTTGAAGCAGTAAAAATGCCTGAATTCGGTACGATCATGTGAGTTTTTGTTGAATAAATTAACAAAACTGAGAGACATGTCAAGTAACTCACTGAGTATCACACAGCTGATGCGGACTGAAGTGGGATTGGAACTCAGATCCTATTTTTTGCTCTACTAATTAGCTTAGGATACATGTAGGCTGTATTAACCTTGAAGCCCAGGGCTTCTCCCGTGCCTCTCTGATCAATGAGAGCTTGTTCATTGACTCCAGTCCTGAACGGAGTTAACAGAGAGGACCCACATAAGTGAGGTGGGCACGAGCCCAAGCTATTTGCTCAGAAGTGTGGCCCTGGGGAATTGAAGAGGCCTCAGAGTGCCACGTTGTCTTTCCTCCTGTCCAGGCATCAGTCTCTGAACTTAGCTCACTCATTTGTGAAATGAACACAAATGACAGGACCTAGACATATGCTATAGCTTGAGTCTGGAACGATCCCCGGGGTCCTGCACATCTTAGCTGGTGCTGTTGGGAAGCAGAGAAAATTTTAAGCCATCTAAGCCAAGTGGAAAGTCCAGTTCCCTCCTCACACTTGAACTTTTTGATCACTACCATGAAGTGAAGGACTTCGCTCACCCTGCATTCTCTACTATGATGGACCAAAATAGGCCCCATGCAGCAGTGGTTGATGGTCCATCAACCATGGACTGAGCCTTTCAAGACTGTGAGCTCAAATGACCCTTTTCTCTTTAGAAGTCGACTGGCCCAAGTGTTAATGATAGTCACTGCAAGCTGGCTGGTGTAAAGTCGTGCAGTGTTCCTGGTAAGGAACTAAGGACCTTTGCTGAGCCATAAGCCCTGCAGCAGTAGACAGCGTATGACTGTATCTTAGTGGGGCAGATCCGAAGTGATCAGATGTCAAGCTGTCTGGGTTCAGGTTCTACCTTGCCGGTCATTTACTGTGTGGCCTGAGGAAGTCGGTTTTGCCACCTGAAATAAGCCTGATTCTCCCATCCTTATCCACTTAAGAGGATCCCCTAAGGTGATCACAGCTGTAGCAAAGTCAAGGCCACTCAAATGCAAGGTCTTCATAGTCTAGTTCTTTCCTTCCAGGGTGACCGAAGGTTTGGAACCATAATCATTTTTAGATTCCAGTTCTGAGTTCTAGGTCTGGAGTTCTTATTCTGAAGGATGCTTATGATACAATCTGCACATCCATAAGTGCCTGGAGCATCTCCATATGGGATGGCGAGGTGTCACTCAGGTGTGAGACATTAAGAAGGAGATGCTAGGGATGACCTGAGATAGGTTAGAGTTCCCACAGCTTTGGGGGTACAGCTATGTAACTTGACAGCCGCTGGGTAGGCAGCTCAGCCCAGCAAGCAGGAGGCTGTGAGTTCTCATCCACAGCACGCATGTAAAAGAATGCCAGTGTGGTGACCCATGCTTGTAAAAGGGCAGCGCCAGCGGAGCAGAGACAGGACCCTTAGGGTTTGCTGGTCCAGCAGCCTAACCAGTGACCCCCAAGTCTCAGTGAGAAACCCTATCTCATACCCCAAGGACAAGATTACCTGAAGAATATCTGAGGTTGACCTCTGACTCCCATGCATACATGTATGTACACCCCCAACACACACACACACACACACACACACACACAACATTAGCTCAAAATATTAGTAATATCAGCCTCCATGATGAGTATCTGGTATATGGGAGTAATGTTCATTAGCTTAAAACCCAATTTGTCTACTCATATAACAGCTTATAAAACACAAAAGTAGTTCAGGATCATGCGAAAACCCCAAACTGAAGGCTGGAGTCAATTGGGGAATAGAGGGAGTCGCTGAAGTTGACCAAAGGCCTTATTTTGCTTAGCCACAGGAGACACCCAGATACTCACTGGAACACTTAAGTGCATAATGCTGCAAAAATTCCAGGACAGCAGCAGTGCCCGACAAAAGTAAGAGATCAAAACTCAGTGCAGGGAGAGCCAGGAAGATCCACAACAGTGCACTCTGCCAGGACTTATTTCACGCCTTCCACTCGTTTTGTCTAGTACAGCGTCTTATTAAACATTGGCTACAATCCACTTGTGAGTTATGAAACCAATTGAGTGGACCAGCACCTGCATTTAAAAAGTGAGATCGCCTGTAGAGTGGACACAGGTGCAGTCCACGAGCAGGGATACTGAATACTGCGTGAGTTTGGGTTTGGGTTATGCATAGGTGGGTATTCATGCATTCTGAATTGCATCATCCATGCAAATTACATTCAGAATATGCAAATGCACAGCATCAGGGATTTGGGTAGTGTACCTGTCCACTACTCTATCTTCAGTACCTAGCATAGTCTTTGGACAATAAGTCATATTGAATGAGTATACTGTTGACACCTATGAACTCCTAGTATCGGTTACTTGCTGTAACTAAAGTTTTGTTAATCAGTACTTTTGGTCATCCCTTCCATGCCAAAGCTCTGGACTGAACATTTTATTATCTCATTTGATCTTTCCAACCATATTGCAGGGAGATTTTGCTACCATCCCCAATTTACATATAAAAATTAGGATTTGAGAGGATTCAAACGCAGACAGAACCACCACTATAGTACACTATCCCAGGATATTATAATTTTTCAGGCTGTGGATATATAATTAATCATTTGACAAATATCTGAATTGTTAGTTTATCCAGCAGTATTGGCTATAAGCGTTCCTACGTGAGAGCCCACATCCCTTGGTTTCCCTGCTTTTGATTCTGATTTAAGTATGTAGAAAAGAGTATGTAAACAACACCCAGGAAAACGAGACCAGGCTACGGTTGAGAAGTTAGGGAGCAGACGGTTTGGCTTCTTGACCTGGCTTTGCTGTAAACTCCTTTGTTTGAACACGGATCCTTAGAGCTACAAGTCACCTGTCTTAGAAAGAGCTGCCCGTCCCTGACTGGACCATGGGATTTCTCATTCATCCCTTAAGAAAACTCATCACACTTGGAATCACACAACTCTTACGCCACCATTTATGTCGGGTCCATTTTCCCCACCAGACATTTCACTCTTTGACAGACAAGAGCCCTAACCCCAGTGCCTAGTGTGGGATCAGCACTTGCTAAATTTTTGTCTATGTAGATTAGTTCTCCTTTTGTGGTTCCAGCTCCAACACTGGTGTCTGGTTTATTATGGGTGCTAAGTAAACTCTATTGGCTTGAATTCACACCTCAAAAGAATAATGTGGGCTTTCCTCTTCCAATTCAAAGAGTTGCAATGCGCAGTTTTTCCAAGTGCCTTGAAACTGAACCTGAGAGAGAGATGGGTCTGAGCGAGGCAATGGGGCCCCTGGAAGCGCAGCTTCCTGGGCACAAAGGTGAATCAGGTGAACATTTAACATATGTGGCGACAGAAAGAACCTTCCCAAAACAGGTAGTGTGTTCTCTGACATGAGACATTTAGTCAATATTCTTCCTTATGTTTGCAGTAACCCAAGAAGCTAGGTAGAACATTGGTCTACAAGGCTTTCATTATACCATCCATCCCACACCAGGACATAGGTTTTATCTCTATATCAGGGAAGCTGGCAGGAAAGCAAGGCCTGGAGGGGCCTTGGACATGGTAAGGAAAGAAAAGAGCAGGACTATGGAGCAAAGAAAGGCCCTGTAGGAACATTCAGATATTCCCACGGGCTCGTTCCTGATCTTCTCTCCTGACTGAGTCTCTCTATAGCTGATTCTCATTCTTTGTTGTTCCTCTGGCCTATATAAAACTGCCACACACATTAAAGTAGGGAATAGCAAAAACCTTTGCTCCCAGGACACACACAGGGTTAGGTTCCTGTGAGCTTCTGATCAGAGCATTCTTATCAACACATCAATATTTAACCTTATTAATTTACGTTCATCTCTGCTTACCAATGTTCCATCTAATTCATATTACTGATTCACTCACAAGCACAGCAGACCATAGGTCAGGCTCATGGGAAGCTATCGAGCATAGATTGACTCCATAGGGCATGGAACAGTCTTTATGTGCGTAGGAACATGGGACAGCATGTCAGCACTGCATTGAGAGAGTTAGTTTAAACAGAAAAATTACTAGGGGAAACACACTCACACACACTATAACACTCAATAGTCTGTGAAAAAGACACTTGTTGGATATATTAGCAGTGAAACATCACAGCAGAACATCCCCAAATTCAAGATCAGCTGGGAATGTGCACACTGAGTGAGTCAAATTTTTGTCTCTCCACATGTCTATAAAATTGTTGAGCATTGATTTGGGGTTTGCAAAAAAAAAAAAAAAAGATTTCATCAAGCAATCAAACTTGCAAATACAGATCTCACAAATAATGAGAATCAATTACACTTGTCTATGCTGGACTATTTGGCACTCAGCAAGCTGCATTCAGATTTCCAGTCATGATCTCTAGCCTCTAGGATGTGACACAGGATTTGGTCACCATCCTTACTGCCTAAAGTCCTCAACCTCGGCTGTTCTGAAGAAAGTTGTGACAGATAAATACGGCACCCCAAATAGGAGTGGTGCTCATGCCCCCTGTGCTGGCTCTGATTGCAGGTGGCACCCCAAGGTTGCTCTCACAGATTTAAAGGACTCCCATCTCTCAGGGCCTCAGTAATACAACTTCCCATGGAAGGATCAGAAGGATGCCTGGGTTGCTATTTGTTTGGGCAGAACAAAACAAACTTAAAAGATTCCTCTGCCTGTATCTCAGCTCTCTGTATTTTTTTTTTCTTTTTTGAGACAGGATCACTAGCCTAGGTTGACCCCAAACTCCCCAAATGATGACTTTGAACTTCTGATTCTCCTGCCTCTACCTCCCCAAATGCTAGTATCACAGGCAGGCACCACAATGCCTATTTCTGTGAACTGACAAGAAACCCAGGGCTTTTTATGCATGTTAGGCATCACTCTGGCAACTGAACTATATTCCCAAACACCCCTCTTTCTGTTTTTCTAAGACAAGGCCTTGCCCTGTAGCTCAGGCTAACCTTGAACTTGCTTTGTAACTCAGGCTAGCTTCAAGGCTGTGGTCCTCCAGGCTTACTTCCCAAGTGTTACAACTGTAAGTATAAGCCACCGTACCTGGCTTCCCTTTCTAATATAATTGAAAACCTTCCAGGCTCTCTTCCAAGTACTTTAGGGATGACCCCATTGGCCGTTCTCATACTGATACATGACGAGGACATGGCAGAGTCAGCAAATAGGAACACTTCCTTGTTCTTCGCTCTCGGCCTCCCAGAAGACTGCAGGCATTTCAACACGAATCACTGAGAAATCGGTTGGAGAACTCAAGCATACTCAAAACTTTTCATCTAAGAAAATTATAGCCAAAGAACATGACAGCCAGGCCAAGCCAGCTTCATTTGTTCAGCTTACCAGGTAAGAAGTGTCTTGGGAAGGCTCATGCCTTGACTCTGAGCTCTGAGTCCCAGGTGCCAACTAAATGGATGCTTTCTTTTTTTTTTTTTTTTTTTACTTATTTATTTATTTTTATTCTTTTTTAATTAAAATTTCCACCTGCTCCCCATATCCCATTTCCCTCCCCTCCTCCCAAATATTGCCCTCCCCCCACTTCCCTCCCCCTATCCCCACTCCTCTTCTCCTCCCCCCACTCCATTCCCCCTCCCTCTCGATACTGAAGAGCAGTCCAAATTCCCTGCCCTGCGGGAAGACCAAGGTCCTTCTATCTACGTCCAGAAAGGTGATCAACCTACCCCAAGATCCAGTAATACCACTATTGGGAATATACCCAAGAGATGCCACATCAAATGACAAAAGTATCTGTTCAACTATGTTCATAGCAGCATTGTTTGTAATAGCCAAAACCTGGAAACAACCTAGATGCCCTTCAATAGAGGAATGGATGAAGAAAGTGTGGAATATATACATATTAGAGTACTACTCAGCAGTAAAAAACAATGACTTCTCGAATTTTGCGTGCAAATGGATGGAAATAGAAAACACTATCCTGAGTGAGGTATCCCAGACTCAAAAAGAGGAACATGGGATGTACTCACTCATAATCGGTTTCTAGCCATAAAATAAAAGACATTAAGCATATAATGTGTGATCCTATAGAAGCTAAATAAGAAAGTGAACCCAAAGAAAATCATATAGTCATCCGCATGGAGAGGGGGAAGTAGACAAGATTCCAGGGCAAAAACTGGGAACTTGCAGAACCTTCATCTGGCGATGGATCGAGGTAGAGACAGAGTCTCAATTTGGAGCAACGGTCTGAGCTCTTAAGGTCCAAATGAGGAGCAGAAGGAGGGAGAACATGAGCAAAAAATCAGGACCACGAGGGATGCACCCACCCACTGTGACAGTGGAACTGATTTATTGGGAGCCCACCAAGGCCAGCTGGTCTGGGACTGAATAAGCATGGGTTGATTCCGGACTCTCTGAGCATGGCGGTCAATGAAGACTGATGAGAAGCCAAGGACAATGGCACTAGGTTTCGATCCTAATACATGAACTGGCTTTGTGGGAGCTTAGCCTGTTTGGACGCTCACCTTTCTGGACGTAAATGGATGCTTTCAATAAAGCATCTGGACTGAAGCAAGCTGCTCACTCTCCATCTTGATATTGAAATCAGGACAGCACCGTGGCTTCTGAGCTCTCAGCCTGCGGCTGGGAGTGGCCTGTCCCTAGCTGGGTGTGTTCTTGAGAGTAGGAAAGGGCACACACCTGGGCCTGCTGCAAGCATGGAAGAGGAGGGATTTTGAATGTGGGAGTGTCTGTTGCTCTTGTCTTATCAGGGCTATGGGTGCTGGGCCCTCAGTATATTATGGCTTCTCCCAGAAGTAGCCATAACTCAGGTTCTCTTGCCTTTACAGCCATCCATAGCCACCACAAAGTAGGGCTGAAGGTCAGAGAGTGGCCACAGGCAGAGATAGAAAAGTACAAACTTAGAGGCAGAAGAGAAGTGGGCATGAACCAGTTGGCTGCTGGCTAGCATGGGCCGGTATCCCTTATGCCCTCCTCTGGGGTTGGGTGGCTCTTACAGGATCAACCCCACATGTTGAAGCTCCCCTTCCCATGGTTGTGTCCTTCTCTTTGTCCTGAACAAGGCCAGAATTTTCAGGGAATTAAAGGGACTATCATAGATAGATATAGAGAGATATAGAGACATTGCTATGTAAGACAACAGAATTAAAAATTACGCAGTGTAGTAGAACCCTCAAAGTACAGCTGTAAACAGCATTTCATCTTGTTCTCAATAATTTTATGGAACCCAAGAAGCATAAATCATAATGATCCTTATTTCACTGAGGAAAATGGAACATGGCATTAGGAATTGTGAGTGTGGGCTCAGCGCTGACTCTTTCTCTTAGGCCAGCCACATCACCTGCCCCATCGGGTAAGCTCCCTAACCCTCCACAATCCGCCTTGCTTCTTTCTCCTGGCTAGTGTGCCTGTACCCATGCCTCTGGCCCCAGCTTGCTTTGCATTTTGAGGAGCTGGCTGCTGCAGGCTGTTTCATGGCACTGAATTAGCAGCTCCCTCCCCCTTTTCTAGCTCCCCCCCTGCATGAGCTGGCTGAAGGGGTGCAGGAAGTGTCGGCAGGAGCTGGCAGACTTCCCCGGGCTGATCTCAGGCAAAAGCGTGATGGGGCACATGACAAGAAATAGATTTCAAATGGAACACTTGAAAACCCCACTCCTCTGCCCCAAATCAGCCCCTTGTTCAAAAATGTAAGGACCTCTTAATTTGTTTGCCGGCTGACATGTGAATGAGCCTCTGCAGCCGCTGAATTTTTCAGCAGAGCCGATAAACAGGAGTCCCTACGCTTTGGAAGAAAGAATCGGATGTTGAGGGGACCAGAAAGGCTGCAAAAGATAACAGGCCCTTTAGGATACAGCCCTCAAAGCCAGCTCATCTCCTTGGGGCTGTCGGGGAAACAGCCGGAGAATCTCTCCTGGGAGAAGGCATTAGAGAGCCTTTTCAGTACAGGGACCTGCACTGAGTGGAGGGGAACGGAAAGGGTAAAAGAGACGAATCCATGGTTCCGGGGACCTTTCGAATCAAAAACGGAAATGCTGTTGCCTAGAAGCAGTTTGGCACATGGAATCACTCTTGAAGGAAAAAGAAAAAGTGACTTTTGAAGGTCCTCAGGACTCTACCTCCAGGTCCTGGAGCTCTGATGTCCTTGCTGGCGCTGAGCACCCTGAGACCTGGAAGGCACACTCGTGTGGCCCCTGCACAGCCACCTCTCTATGCTCCGTGAGTACCAAGGCTCATCTACTGCCACATCTGCTCTCTGCTAAGCTGGCTGGGCCAGGCTCCCAAGTCCACAGTCCTGGATGGATGGTGTGGTGAGAAGATGCCATGACAGAGAACACGGACAGGGCTGTGGTAGCAGGGCTAGCTTTCTGAGCTCAGTGTCGGAGACAGGAGTAGGAGGGACGAAGTTAGAAATGAGGTAGGCATGGGCACGATCCCGAGGCACCCTGCGTATCTAAGGTACACATCACCCATGACTACCGGGGGCAGAAGGTAGAGTAGGAAAGAAAAGGACAGATGGCGCACTGGAACGACCATACCCATCACTCTCCATGCAAATGGGGTCACCAAGGGCTTTCAAGCCCAAATGAAACTCTCATACATCACTGCCTTGTGGAGAGCTGGCCTAAGTGCCCTGCAGCTCAGAGAACTGAGGCTGCTCTAAGAGTCGGTGCCGACTGTTTCAAACTCCATGCCAATCCCCCGCTCCTGGCTCCTTCATTAAAAAGAAGAAAGGGGTGACCTCTCAGTCACCTTCAAAGCATCCCCCAAGACACCTCCCCTCTATGAGGAGCTGCAGCCCGAGTTTCCTCATCAAAGGCAGAGCTGGCTCTGGGGGATGGCAGACCCTGCGAGCTCCCCAGTTGGCCTGTTCTCCCAGGCCTGTCCCCCTTGCTGGGGAGCTGGCACTCAGGGCTGCTGATTTCCAGCAATCAAACCTGGCTCCAGCGCCCTGAGCCAGGTCTTAGCAAAGACAGCTTCAAAGGAGCTGCATATTTATGGTAAACTCCTTCCTCAAATTGAAAATGTATCAGACAGTGACAATCACAGGATTCTCGGAGCTGCCTCGCCCACTGGCAAGCCGGCTGAGCGAGGGCTGTTCACTTGAGGACAGAAAGGACTGGGGCTGTCACAGAGGCTACTCAGAGCTGGAGGGGATGGGGACAAGGGTGTGGACCTGGACAGGACCTCTCTATGAGGCCAGGGCACCCTCCAAATTGTCCCTCAGCTCACATACTGGCAGTGAGACCGCAGTGGGGGATGATTGGGGTCAGGAGGTGGGGAAGGTTGCGAACCCCACCAGGTCCTCTCAGAGGAAAAAAACCACTTCCTAATCTCGGCTGTTGACGGCTGTAATAAGGAATTCTGCTGCTTCTGCACCCCTCACGGGTGCTACAGAGCCAGCAGGGAGGATCCCCAATGTCCCAGGAAAGAAACAGACCTGTGTCTGCATGGGCTGCTCTCAGGAAAGACAGCAGCTAGACAGGGGACACGGAGGGGGCCTGACCTTTGAGGCAGTGAGTGGCGACCTGCAGGATCTTCAGGAAGTTGGCTCTGGGTTTCCTTCTAAAGACTCTGAGTTACTCTGCTTGCAAGAGTGCCTTGGATATGCCATCTCATCCATCCTCCTGCCTCTGTTTAGAAAAGTGTTGACATCGTCTCCGAAACAAGCTCTTTGAATTGTGAGCTTGTCTCTGCTTGGGAAAATAAGGCTATCAGCCCACAGCACTACTTTCTTGGCCCTCTTAGGCCAACCCTGTCGGTTTCTCCATTTCTATAGAAACGTAGCCAAATGGATCAGCTGTCCCAGGGAAGGCTGGCTCGGGTCTAGCTTCTATGAAAAGTGTACACACAAAGAGCCAAGCAAATTGCTAAGGAAGAGAGCAAATAGAGTAACTAAATGACCCCAAGGCCCAGAGTTCGGAAGGAAAGGGACATTTGAAAAATAAATTCCAGTAAGCAGGCTAATGTTGTAAATGAGAACTAAGGATCCAGTCAGTGGGAGGTGACAGATAGTCTCCATAGTCTCAATGCATCCTGCCTGTAGTCTTGTGCCTTTGTAGAGAACTGACAGCCCCCAATGCCTTGTTGGTGAGCGTGGTAAGCCATATTCTGTGGGGAACAGGTACAGCCCACTGCTCAGCGAAGGGTAAAGTAAGTGGTGTACAATCAGAGTACTCTAAGGCAATTGCGGGCTGCAATTTCACCCCCCTAAGATCACCAGCTCTTAAATGGAGCGTGGCTCTTTTATCCTGCATCCCCGGCCTATGACAAAGAGTAGATCTTAAAAGAAAATTTTAGGCTAATTCGGGAATGGAAAAATGAACGAGTGAAGTAAAAGCAATCTGCTTTTCCATATCCAAAAAGCTGGCAAGGGAGAGAATGCAGACTATTCTGGAATGTTCCATAGGGCAGAGACAGGAGGCAGAGTACCCAGTACCTAGAGGAATCTGAACTGTATGTATCTCTGGCTAATTCTCCAGCCCGGGATGGGCTCACCTAAAGGCTGCAGGTTCTCCTTCCTAACCCAGTGCAAACTGCTCTTGCATTAGAAGACTAACTAAGAAGGTTAAGGGTGTTCTCTGTCCCACGTTCCCGGTAAACATGGCATAATGGGTAAAAATGGCATTTTGAGGAAGGTCAGCCCTAACTGGGCTCTCCAGCCTGCCTCTTCCCACCGAGGCAAAGGATACATTTCTTTACCTCTCCACCTTAGTTTTTCCTCCTACAAGATGAGAGAACAGCTTTCATGCCAGGCTGATAAAAGGATGTAAAAATTTAAATATATATGTACACCACCCAGCACAGTACATCATGTAGGCGACAATAAATGTTAGCTATTATTATGATGTCAGGAGAGCCAGCTTTGCACATAAGTATAGCCAGTCGAACACAGTGCCAGGCAGCGCTATTTTCAATCATCTTTGGATCTTGTGAGACCAAATATGAGGGGTTACCATTATCACTGCACACAGAAAGAAAACAGAGCCCACTCCGCTTGGGATACACAGCAAAGCAATGGGGGAAAGGCGGGTGTGAATCTTTAGTTGGGGATGTCAAACCCCGAAGGCTTAATTAGACCTGTTAAGCCATTTCCAATCCTCAGATGAAAGGTGTGCTCATCTTATTATAACGCTAACAACGTTGCTCAGGGGAGGCTCACAGCCTCTGATCTTTCGACTAAGTTAAATGAAGGAAATTATGGGTCTTCTAAAGAAGTCCTTTCTTTCCTTCTATTTATCTTTCAAGGGGGGGTGGGGTCCCCATACAGGAAGGGAGACAACGCTATTGTAACACTCCCCAGCATATCTTTGGGGGGGAGGGCAATAAGAAATAACAGTATGGTTTGAGACCCTCAAGGATGGACTCAGGCAGCGCTATTGACTCCTATGCCTATAAATAATGGAGAGATGGTTCAGAATGCCCCCTACAGGACAACATAGGAAGCACACTCCTCCAAATGCACTGTAGTGGAAGTTACCAAGATGGCAAACACTCCCCATGCAGAATCAAAATAGTAATTTTTTTAAATGGTGAAAAAACGAACTCTGAATTCTGAAAGACTATTTTTAAAATGGTAAAAAACCCTTTAATCAGCCACCGGCAGGAAATGTGGTATTTTGTTCAGACATTTTACCAATTATAGCCCACTGGGTCCCTGCGTGGAGCTTTCTAAATAATCAAAACCAGCTCTTAATAGTAGTTCACCCAGACAGAAGAGAAAGAACAGGACCGAATCCAAGTGAGAAGATGCCATTACTAAAGAAAACCCATCCCAGCGGGTGTTAGAACCTAGCGCCATTTCGAATGGTGGCAGATGGCAGCAGAGTAACAGAGCAGAAGTCTGTCTGGGGAATGTCAGGTACCCACGAGCAGGAAGGGGAAACTAGAAGAGGAGCCCAGAACATGAGTTTTGGAGTTAAACAAACTTGAGTATGAAATCAAATCTTCCCAAGTTCTTGGAGACAGTAATATTTGGACCGTGCGTCTGTGCATGTGTGCGTGCGTGCGTGTGTGCATGTGTGTGTGTTGCATGTGTGTGAGTACAGCTATGTGCACCCCTATGCACACATTTGATGCACACATCAGTGTCTTTCTCTATGGATCTCTGCTTCACTGCCTTGAGATAGGGTCACTCACAGAGTCTGACGTCCCTTGCACATTACAGCCAGGCTGACCAGTCAGGGAAACTCTAATGCCTTACTTGCCTCTGTCCCCCAGTGCTGGGAATTAGAGTCTTGCACGGACACACCCAGCTTTTTGGGGGGTACTATAGATTTGACCTGAGGTCCTTGGGTCTTCAAGCTCGCGAGCCAGTGCTCTTTCCCACTGAGCTGCAGTTTCTTACGGATGAGCTGGTGTATCCTAGAGGGCTCTCCTCAAGATGAAAAGCACTATACAAAGTTACCTACACAAAAGATTCCTGGAGATCTGTCTTCTGCCTCTTGTCACTTCCCTTCCTGCACCAACATCACCTTGGATGGGACCGGGAGGATATCAGAGCAGAGGTACTGACATTCCTCCCATCCTGGGAGAGACGTCTAATTATTTATCCCCCACTTAAACCATTTCTTCACCCTGCAATAAGCATGGAAGGACATCCGTCAAGAGGCAAAGATTGGGCGATGATTGGGATGGGACCTGGGGACCGGCGCTGGGAAGCTGCATCTGTGCGTGCGACACGTCACACGTGGCTTCCAGTTGGTGCTCACAGCAGCTAAAGCAGAGAGCAGCGGGACAGTCGCCAGACTTGTTAAAAAGCTGAGGTCTTTAGGAAGATGCTCACCATCCACTTTCTAAGTCCAGGCAAGACCCATTGTCCCTTAAGGAAGCCTAAGGTCACTTAATGGTCACTTGTGTGGCAGATTCCATGCGATGTTAGCTCAAAACAACGGCGTAGTGCACACAGAGGTCAAACAAACAAAAGACCTCTATTCTTAGAACGCACTTCTATTAGCACAGTATTTGCTAAAGGGTAGCTTGTGGTGAGCCCACCGTTCTAATAACCCATGTACGTGCTAGTTAAGCTAGCAGATTTCTAGAGCACGCTGCTGTACTGAATGAAACTGCATAGCTATGGAGTCCCGGGATGCACCCGCGTTTGAGAAGCCTACTGTTTACCACTAGTGGGCGCTGTTGATGCAGAGGCAGCCACCACTATGAAGAAAGCCCCAGGGCAGACTCCTGGGTTCTGGCCTGGCTCAGCTGGAAATGATACCTTGGGGGCGGGACTGATGTTGATTCCTTTTCCATGTTCATTATAAACTGTGTATTTTTAAAATTCATTACTGACAAACATTTTAACAGAAAAAAAAATCCTTCGTAGGTCAGGACTATAGCTTAGTGGTAGATTGCTTGCCTAGTATCTACTATATATGGGACTCTGAGTCTGATCCCTGGAACCACAAAAACAAAATCTTTATTAAAATCATCTCCCTTATTTTTCATTGTATAACAGATGCTATCTCCATCTCTGAGGCCCATGTGAACTTGCTCTAGTTACCATCTTTGCTTTTACAATCTCTAAAAAGATACAATATTTCAAGTCCATTTACGTTTTCAATGCATTTCTGAAAACATCTTTAAGGGGCTTTCACCAATCAAGTTAATAAGTGTGTATTGCTTTTATCTGTGCGTAATGGTTATTTGATCAGTATGCTTGTTTAGGATCAAGGTCCATGCAGCCCTATTGTGTTGGTCTGTGATACTGGGAATCAAGCAAAAACAAGCCACTCTACCACTGACCTCAGCTTCCCTCCCTTCATCTAGTTTTAATATTGATTTCTTCCAGTTTTTAAAAATATATTTTATTAGTTCTTTGAGGAATTCATACGGTGTGATGTGATTGCATTCACCCTCCTTCCCCTAGCTCTTCCCAAAAGCCAGTTTGAGTGGCAGCTAAGATAGAAGCAAAATGAAGACGGAGAGAGGTAGTGAGCCCCATCAGCTCTCTGTCAACTGGAGGGTGGAGAGGGGAAAGGAGGTGCCATGAAGGGGGCCCAGGAAGTGGGCTCTTTCTTGGATCACTCTAGGGAGGGACTGGGGCCCCGGTGGAGGTTGGCAAAGGCTGGGCTGGGCTCTCGGGAGTAGGTCTGGGGTTGCCTGGAGAGTTTGCGCTAACCACTCCTCCAGCGCTATGCTCGTCCCCCTCATATCCCTTACCCAGTTGTATTTCTCCTCAGGGAACTTAGCAGGCTGGCATAATGTTCCATATGTATTTTTTTGCCTGACATCTGTCCCCTGCTAGAGCATATGCTGCACAAAAGGAGATCTTTCTCATCTTAAGCCTATACCTAGAAGGGAGACAGCGGTAGGAGACGCTCAACAGGTATCAACTTGAGTGAATGACTGCTCTCTATACTCCAAATCCCCCAAGAAGATTGGGGCTCAGGGAAAAGTCTCCCTGACAATTTTCCTAGAGGCTGGCAGCCTACTCATTCGGGGATGATGAGCCACGGGGCACGATTTGAGCTTAATAGTCCTAAATTGCAGCTCTCATCCTCTTTCTATTTTTTTTTCCCCCGACATCACTTACTCTCACCAGACTGCGAGCTCTCTCCGTGTAAGGGCTACGTGTCTGTATTCCCCAGGCCCCACGTGATGTCTGACACATAGCAGATGCTCAGTAAAAGACCCGTTAAATAAACGAAGGAGCCACCGTGGTGCCAGCTACCCACCTGACCTTGTGCCTGTCTGAGACGATGTGGGAAGTACCACCATCCCGCGCAGCTCCCATCCAGAGCTGGATGTGCTGCTGCCATTCAGTCCCAGCCCGACTCCCTTTTCCTGGGACTCCTTCCTTCCTCTCTGTTCTTTCCTAAGAAGAATGACCCTCCAAAAAAGTCACTGATCACCTAGAAAGATCTAGCTCCCTGAAACCCATGTAAAGGTCAGGGAAGTCCCTCTTGGATGCAGGGATGATATGGCAAAGACAGATGAGATGGGCTGTTGTAGGGTTCCATGAGGATCAACCTGGATACCTATAGACCAGATCTGTTCCTCAGTCCTGTCCTGGGCCTCCCTTCCCAGACTCTCATGGGATAGACTCTAAAATGGGACTTTTAACAATGACCAAGGTTAGTTTTATAGATAAGTTATCATAATAGTTAAGGGCATGGGCTTTAAGCAGAGCATACAAAGATTCCAAACCAGTTCTGCCATGACTTAGTAGTTCAAGGACAAATCAGCCATAAACCTCCCAAGTGAGGACATTGATTTAAAAGTACCTATTTATAAGCTAGACAGAGGGATGAATCAGTAAAATGTTTCCCCTACAGACACGAGAACCCAAGTTCAGAAGCCCAGCACTCACCTAAAGACCTGGCACAGTGGCGTGTGGCTGCAATCCCAGCACAAGGGTGGTGCAAACAGAGCACCCTCAGATCTCGCTGGACATCTAATCGAGCTGAACTAGTGTGTTCTGGCTCAATAAGAGACCCTAGTTCAAAATATAAGTCGGGGAACTTTAGAAATAGATATTCAACACCAATTTCAGGCCTTCACATACGTGCACATATATGTGTAGACATATGAGCACACATATTCACATATACATGAACACATACACCTCACACAAAGTACCTATGTTTTTAGAGCATAAGATAAATGAAACCATCTGCTTTGTAGGCTTATACACATGCTACACTTAGCATGGCACAAAGCTTATGGTAAGTGTTCAACATATGAGAGTAGCCACCATGGGGGTGGTGTTGGTGAAGGTGAAGATAATAATAAGGTTCTTTCTAATTTGCTATAAGGATGGCTATTTGAGTGCTACAGTGGAACATTCCCTCATCCAACCACCACGACAGTTAGATCTTTAGTATGTCTGCTTCCTGATGCAATTAGTGTCTGACTTGATCTTTCCAGTCTTTCCTGACTCGGAGAAGCCTCTAAATAAAGGAAGCTGATTATTAGGGAATGGCGGGGATAAAGACTTTTAGAGAGACACTTGAAGGGGTTGTCAAAGTCTGTTTCCTCTGATAGAGGACTGGAGAAAAGGGAACAAGAGGGTTTCATGGAGAAGGAAGAAGCAGAGAGAGAACCAAAGTGCTCTGAAGGGCATAGCATCCCTAAGGTGATGGAGACAGCGGCAGACGGGGGAGCAGAGGAAGGGTGGGCTGGAGAAAAGCAGGTCAGAAGGGGAAGTCTACCCCAACACAAAGATGTCCTTGCCCACATTGGATCCACACTTTTCCTCATCAGTTGGGCCCCTGGAGTCCAGAGGGGATTCTGGGTTGGGAGAAATCCCTAATCCTTTCCATTGCCCTCAGAAAACAGAATAATCCAATAGTGGAAAGGGACTGGGCATTCCTTTCTAAGTGACACCCCTTGTCTCCTCCCTCCACAGGGCATGCTGACTGGGGTGACACTTGACAGCTGGAGGCCACTGGAACTAGGGACAGGCAAAGGACAAAGAGGAGGCACCCATCACCATGGCAGCATAGGTAGGCTTACCTGCCGGAAACCATTCCTGGTGAACTGTAATATTTTCAAGGCATAGTTGGACCTCTGGCCTTTGCTGTTGAATTCAATGTGGCCGGTGAGACCTTCCAATTCTACCTGTCCAAGAGAGAGTGAGTTACAGCACCAAACAGGCTCCACCAAATCTGGCCCCGAGCAAGCATCCCTCTTCCACGCTACTTCACCGTGTTGGAAATCCCTGCTCTGTCTGCTCTGAAGCCACGGGATCTGAGTGGAGGAAGAGGGGCCCATATCCAGTAACCCCAAGCCAACTGTGCAAGCCGACAGGAGCCACCATGCTGCCTTGAGCTCAGATTCAGCTCTCCCTGTCCCCTAGCCATGGGAGGAACTGTAACCAGAATTTTTCCCTTTGGGGAATCTGCAGGAAGTCAGGATACTCCTGACTCGTTGCAAAAGTCTAAGACCCCCACACTTATGCCTTCTCTCTCTAACGAGAGATGTCTTTTTCATGGGAGTAAAACACTGCTGGAGAGAGAACTCTGGAGAAAACAAGCACCAGCTAGGATCTACAGGCTGAGTCTCCCGAGGGACCATAGGTTCCAGCAGCATGGTCCCCTCCTAGCTGCGCGGAGTTGTGCAGGGGCTACCACTGGGCAGGGGCCAGGTTGCAAGCCTGGAATTCGGAACGCCTTTCTAGTTTAAAATCCAAGGACTATTTATTGTCTTGGGAATAAGCTAGCCATGGATTTTTGCCAAGAGCGGTAATACCTGGGGAGCACATGGGACCCTTGGCTCACTCAGTTCAGGTGTTTTAGCCAGGGCTATAACCCACCAGGAAAGCCTTGGATCAAGCATCCCATCCCTGAGGCTGGGCACAACCAGGCCTTCAGCCGCTCCTCACCATGCGCAGGTAGTTCATGAGGCTGGTGCCATGCTGCCAGATCTGGGCTGAGCCGCAGGACAGGGGCTTCACACCGATCTCCTGGCTCCGGTTCAGTTCCTGCACTGCCGTCACCACAGCGTAGACAGCGTCAAACAGCAAGGCGGAGGACAGCTGGGAGCAGCAGAGAGAGTAATTGGTAGAGGGTAGAGGAAGGAAGAGATGGAGGAGGGAAGAGAGGACATAGAGGACCAAGAGGGAAAGCACCCAAAGGCAACCGAGGGGGCACATTCACTGCCTTCTGCCCATCCCTTCCTCTGACCCCACCCATGTCTGCTGTCTGCCAGTGGTCCAGGTTGACTTTCAGGAGCTTTGCAATCTGCATCCTACTGACAAAGACTGCTCTGGGTTGAAGCAGCAAGATACACCATTGGACCCCAAATTATTTCTCTCTCTCTCTGGGAAATAGCAAATTCCATTGCTGCCAGGAGTAAATCTATAGGACAGTAGGCAAGGCTGCTAATCTCGGGAAGACGGACGGAACTTGGCCACTTTACCAGGCTCAGGTGAAGATTACTTCCTACCTGACGTCATCCATGAAACTGTCCCTTTCTACACATACCTAGGACTATAGTCTAGCTGCACCATTCTATGTGAAATATATGTATAAAATGTATGATAAGTTTAAAGTCTAAATTTTAGTAACATTCCACCCCTATGGCAGATGATGGGTGGGTACAAAGGCAGGAGCTGGACAGCAAGCAGGGTACCAGGAGGTGGGGAGATCTGAAACTACAATGGTCAGTGGGGGTCTAAAAAGAGCTGCCTAGTCAGGTGACAAAGAAAGTGTCTCAGGGAAGAAGACACACTGGAACGGAGAACATTGGATCCGAATAGATGTGGTATCAGACGTGGAGGGGGATGGGGGGAGATAGGCAGTTCAGAGGATGGGAGCACAGGAGCAGAACCTCAGAGACGGCAAATGAGGGGCACGCCTGGAGGGCATGGGGGGACAGTGACTCTGCGAACAGGCAGGGGCCATGCTCATCTCTATGGTGGGCCTTAACTGTATGCCTGTCCCAGCAGGAACAGACAGACCTAAACAGATGTGTGCCTCTCCCTTTGGTGATCAGATCATTGAAACAATGTCCTCTAAGAAATTGGAGTTTCCCCAAGAATCTCACGCTGGAAGAAGAAGCCTGGTGCCAGCCAGCAGAGGAACGTGTCTCCTAGGAAGAGATTTCACACAGTTTGATAGCTTGTCAGACTATCGCCATGCGGGAGGAACTGGAGCCCAGACAATGAAGGTGGGTGGACCACACTGTGACCAGGGCTGCTTAGTTATGTATGCCTCTGTCTATGTAAACCTAAATCTCAAGTCAGGACCCCTGGATGGACTCAAAGGCAGTAGCTGGCTTTGTGTCCCTCTTCCCAGTGCGGTCACATCGAGTACATCTTTACTCTACTCTTCCCTTTCTCTTGTCTGATTAACTGGTCTGTTGAGGGTAGGCGGCAGGACCTAGCTCGTTAGGGCTGCCAAGGCCCAGACTCTGTCCCTCACCACTTTGGAAACAAAGGGAGGAGGGCAATGTAGCCATTCTGTGTTTTTATCTTCCCTGTTAATCAGCTTCCTTAAGGCAAGAGATATTCATGTCCTTGTGCCACTGGCACCTGGCATGAGGTCTTCCCTGTGGTTGGCTCCCAAAGACATATCTCCTCTCAATTTTTTAGAGATTTTATTTTAGGGCTGGAGAGATGGCTCAGAGGTTAAGAGCACTGACTACTCTTCCAGAGGTCCTGAGTTCAATTCCCAGCAACCACATGGTGGCTCACAACCATCTGTAATGAGATCTGGTGCTCTCTTCTGGCCTGAAGGCATGAAGGCGGAACACTGTGTACATAATAAACAATAAATCTTTTTTTAAAAAGATTTTATTTTATGTGGATGGGTATTTTGACTGCATGCATGTCTGTGTGCCCTGTGTGCACAGTGCCCAAGAAAGTCAGAAAAGTGTTCAGATCCCCTCTGGGACAGGAATTACAGATAGTTATGGGCCACCATGTGGGTGCTGGGACTCAAATCTCAGTCCTCTAGAAAGAGCAACCAGTGCTCTTAACCTCTAGGCCAGTTCTCCAGCCTTCAAGCTGTATCTTGGTTTGGATTAAGTCTTGACTGACATCTGCCTGACAAGTGACATCAATATTGGCAGGCTTGATAGTGGGGAATGCCAGGGGGACTGGGTGGCTGGAGAGAGTAGAAACACAGCTGACTCTTGTGCCTGGGGAATGCACCATCCAGGAGGAGCTAGCTGTAAATGTACAAGGCCTATACAAGAAAAAGTCCTGGTCAGTAGAAATATCTCTGTGGTCAGCACCGTTCAGAGGCAGTTGGAAGACAGTTCAGGGGGTGGACCCACAGGAGCAGAGGCTGGGAGGTGGAACTGAGGAGCACGCCCAGAGGGGATGGCGGGGAAAATGGCTGGGGAAGGCCAAGAAAGGTAGGAAGAATTCCATGTAGGAATGATACTGAGGTACTAGGGGGCCAGTTCCTCCATTGGTAGCATGATGTCCACCCCTGGCAACCAGTTCTTTCCCTGATCAGCCATCTTGCTCCTCAGAAGACCCCTTTGGGAGGATCTGGAGACCATACCCTGTGTGGTAGAGTGCTTATTCCTACCTTCTGTCTGACCAGGCTCTAGGATGCTGACCCCTTCAAGGCTAGAGGGAGGGAGGACACAATCCTCCAGTCAGAGGACACAGAGCATGAGATAGCAAGGTGTAGGGGGAAGAACTGGGGAGCACAGCTTGACTCCAGGTCATCCTTAGATGCTAAGTGACTGTGGACATCTCGCTGAACATCAAGCAGGGACCGCTCTTATTCATAAAAGAAGCAGCATCCCGGCCTCATGAGCCTGTACAGGTCATCAGGTACAGGGTGAGCATTACAGATGCAGCTGTATAATCTCACATCCAAGGAGTTAGTGGTGCTCTGGAGGAGGTGATGGAAACAGGAGGGGGAGGATGCTACGAGTCCAGAAAGCAGACTGGAAGGATACACAATAACACAAAGGGCTGCAGTCTCTAATAGCTACCAAGAGTGTTGACCTCCGATAACCTTTCCAAACACAATCGCAGGGGAGGAGCAGCCCACAATCAAATCAAAATTCACCTGCATTGCAAAGCCACCTAGCCAATGTTTCCCCTCTGCCTTCCCCTCTCCCCTTCCATCCTCCATCCTTCTCTCCTTTCCTTGCTGCATCTTCCTAATCTTCTTCAGACCCTGTCATTAGTAGGTCCTATCTGGGAAAAATGGCATCATCCCCAGTCTATTCAGATACGCTCAGAAAATTCCTCGAGTCCCCGCTGACGCCATCAAGTCTGCTGCCTTTCCAAAACCCCACCTGACTTCCTCGCTGTGCCTTGCCTTGGGGCCACCTGTGACCTGAAGTCTGAGCAAAGGTATCCAAACCCCAACCCCCAGTTTCAATAACAGTGAAAAATCATACAGCCCTGATGAAATGACTAAGCAACCTCACTGGTCTGAGCTCCTCTACCCATTGCCCTTGTCCCAGTCACCTAGTTCCTCTAAGGGAGGCGGAGCTCACCGTCTGCTTAGCACCTGCTGCTCCTCCACCAGCTTACAGCTGTACTTTTCCTTGCACCTCATCACTGCCCGGCCCCCAGCACATGCGGCTCTCCCACTAATGGCTGCCCGCAGTTCCTTGCTGAAAGGACGTACGGAAATGACGATGCTCTAGACGCCCTCCCCAGCTCTGACCAGCCTCTGCCCGAGAGCAGACCACTGCTGCGAGCTTATTGCTTTCAGCATCTATATCATAAAACTATTTCGTTGCTACTTTATAATTGTAATGTTGCTATTGTTATAAATCGGATGTCCAAGGTCTGGGACAACCCTCCCTCCCCCCCAGTTTACCTCGTGGCCTCATTGGTTGGCTGTCCTTGTGTCAGTTAAGATGTGAGCCATTAGCCAGCGTTGCCTGCCTAGACCCTGTTCTGATTCCTCCCATTCTGTGTATGTGTCTGTCCTCTCATGTCACCATCAGCTTCTGGTCCAGCTGTGCCTGCGCCAACCGAGTCACCCTGCTGTACTGCTAATGTGTAGCACAAAGTAGAACAGGTCATGACCCTGAGCAGAGGGCTGTGCTTCTCGGGAGCACATTCTCTCTCCTAGAAGAGACTGTCTTTCTCTTTCTAGATAGTACTGCTTCTGGATGTAATGCCTGGACCCGCTGCAGTCAGCTTAGCTCCAGGCTGAGAGTGGAGGTGACCCCAAATGTGACTGAAGAGAGAACGAGAGGGTCTGAGCCTCCGGTTACCTCTCCCTCAGGTCTCGCTATGCTGTGTGACACCACACTGCATTTTAATTGGGTTCCTGCTACTAGCAACTGAGAGCATCCTAAATCGTTAGAGAGGACCCAGAGAGTCCCCCATCTCTCGAGGTAATGTTGCTCAAGGTCCCAAGACAAGCCTGTAACCCATCTTCTCTTGAGGTCCCTTCCTCCTTTAGAAGCTGTGCATTGGTTCCCGAGGGACAGTACATGATTTCAGAGGACGCTGGTCACACCACACCACTGTCTCCCTTCCTAGCACTTGGTTGTTGCTAGTCCCACTCCAGCTAGGATGAGGTTTCCTTGACTGACAATCTCCGTCTCTATCTATCTGTCTGTCTGTCTGTCTGTCTGTCTGTCTGTCTGTCTGCCTGCCTGCCTACATCTATCTATCTATCTATCTATCTATCTATCTATCTATCTATCTATCATCTACCTACCTATCAGTGTGTTGTACTCAAGTGCATGTGTTCATATGTATGTTTACACACATATATGCACAACTGTGCATGCGAGTACATGTGCACCTATGTTTTTAAGTGTGTCTTCTTCTCTCTCTCTCTTCCTTATTTTTTGAGATGGGGTCTCTCACTGAGCCTCAGACTCACCAGTTGCTTATGCTAGCTGTCCAGCAAGCTCTAGGATTCCTCTTGCCTCCACACGCTCCTCCCAGTACTGGGTCACTGGTGAGCAACGCCAGCCTAGCTTTTATGTGGGTGCTGAGGATCAAAACTTGTGTCCATATGCTTGCACAGCAAGCACCTCGCCCACACATCCATCTCCCTAGCCCCTGCTGATGTTCTTATTAGTACATCATCCAAGTGCTAAGTGGTCGGTGTGTGCCTGTTCCCGATGTCCTTTGTCATTTCTAACTCCAGGGTCTTCTTGATCCGTCAGCTATTTCTTGTAATTACAATTCAAGCTGAGGACATTGGGGTAGGGAGCAAGTGGGTTCCTATCTCATCTCCACACACACATGGCCTTCAGAGCGTGACGTGGGTAAAGTGTCCCCAAGGGCACTGTACTTCCTAGGTCTCCTCTGAAGTGGACTAACTCAAGTTAGTACCCTGTATATGGGAACATGCACTACCCTCAGGACAATCTCCTGGAGGTCCTTCATCCCTCACCAGATGCCCCTCTTCTGTTGGTCCCTGTCCATCTACCTAGGACCACTCATCTCGTCTTCCTCCCTCCTGAGGATTTACTTCCCACCCCTTCACTCCTGTAGCTAGTCTACCCCAGTTGCTAATCTCTTTCCGTTTTTCAATTCTCTTTTCGAGATGCCAGCTGTCAGGGGGTAAGACTCTGCCATCTCTGCCAGTCCATCAGTGCCCTCGTGGTTCAGCTGTCCATTCCAAGCCATCTCTTCAATGTCCTAATTGCCCTCTCTCTCTGTTATTATCGACTAATTCCATTCTGGAAAGCATTTGGGCCACAGTCAGTGTAAAGTGGCTTGTGTCATAAAAGGCTTTGTCCCATCTCTGAGTCCATTGGGAAGAGAAGGGAGACATTTCTGTTGTCCCTTTTCCTTCCTTTCCATTTCTTCTTCCTCTCATGATTGACCCCTCCATCTTTCTGATGCTCCCGCTACCCATCTGTGTGGGTGCAAGCCTGCCTCTTGGCTTTGTCTCTGCTTCTGCTGTCCTTTGCTATCCCATGTTGTCCCTGTCTCTTCTAAATTTTAGATCCCCTAACTGGCTCAATTCTCATTTAAAATCCTCTCTTCTTTCTTGGCACCAAGCAGCTGTTTGGCAAGGAACCCTCTATTCTCTTGTTTTTATATTTTCATTTGGTTCTTCACTGTTATTTTCTTTTGAGCTGTTTTGCAAATTGTTTCGGGGGATGAAAGACTCTGTATAAATTAAGACGAATCAATTTTGACTCAGGGAGTTGCGGCTGGGTTCCCTTCCCTCCCTGAAATGAAAACAAGGATATCTTCTAGACACACACCTGTAACTCCCATCATCCCCAAAGCAGGAAGGACTGGATTCTCAGTCTCCTCCTAAAGGCCCATTTGCCCATGAACCTCTGGAAGCTTCGATTCTGCCCCACAAAATAATATGAGGGCAGGGACCATCAAGATCTCATGGACTAGTTCTTACAATCTGAATTTTATTCAACAAAATAAACACTTAATTACAAACATCTGCTTTAGCCTAAATTCTAATTACTTAATCTAGCCATCTGTAATTTTAATGATTTCCCACGATTTTTGTTCTTTGCGGCATGATTAATGGGAATGGCATATAAAACTAGTGGGCGTGTGTGTCCCTTTCCACCACTCCCTCCGCGCTGGCTTTGTCTCAGGCAGGAAGCGCATCTGTGGCATACCACTGGCCACCTGGAAGCTTCTTGGCCAGGCTAAGCGCACCAAGCTTTCTCCTGGATATCTTTAGCCCGGTCCTTCCTTTGAAACCCTACAAACTAGACTCCCCATTTGGGGAGCTCCACGTGGGATTGTGAGGAGGCAGAGAAGCGGGGCGGTCTCTCATACAAGCCTAAAGAAGAGAGAGGGGAATCAAGAGTGGAGAGATGCTATAGAGGAAAGAGAGGGAAGCAGAAAGAGAGTGAAAGGGAGAGAGGGGAGGGGGGAACTAGAGAGAGAGTGGAAGAGAAGTCTGAGAGAGAGGAGGAAGGGAACAGATATCCCGCAGAGGTGGGAGCCTGTGCAGCCTTTCTGTAAGCCAGCACAGGAGAGAACCCAGGCTGTGGTTCCCTAGAACCCACTCCTTCACCCTCCGGCTCTCTGCCATGACGAGCTGGGATGTTTGTGGGGAGAAGTTCGTGGCCTCCAGAGAAACAGAAGAGGCAGCCCTCGGAAAGGTGAGCTACAGAAGTGAGAAGGCTTGGAGGAATTGTACTATCGTCACCACTGCCAGCTCCCCTTCCAGGCTCCTTTCCTCTCAGAGGCCATTGCAGAGAGAGGATGGCTGCAAAGTTGCCTATGGGGAGAAGTCAATCTAGATACCAGCCCCGGCTGTATAAAAACGAGGCCCTGGGAGACCCCACCTGCCACCTTGCTCTCCTGGGCCTGTTTTCTCATTGTCAGAAGCGGACGGCCATCTTTGAACTGTTCACTAGGATGCCATGAGGAAGGAAAAAGGCCAAGGCAGGTAATATTATGGGATGTGTCATAGTGCCTAGGCAGAGGTAAACCTGAGTAAGAACAGGCACCCTTCATGCAGGCAAGAAGGCCAAGGGGGCAGGGAAAGTAGACTTAAGGAGGGACAGGACCTGTGAGGACACACGGAGACTGACCTAAGTTCAAGGCTCAGCTTGTTTGCACTCCAGCAGAACACTGTCTGCTACCCAGACCCCTTCTAGCATTCCTGGGGAGCAGAAGACTCTGAAACTGGCTAGGAAGGTGAGCCATGGCAACACCAGCTGTAGGTGGCTTCCATGGGGCAGACCTCTTCAGGTCTTAAGAATGAGACAGAAAATGCTCCTTCTCCACCCAGGGGAACTAGACCCTTTGCCCCATGCATAAAGAACGAATGGCAAGTCTCATATCAATTAATAGCAGGGATACCCCGAGGAGTATATGATTCATCCACAGCAAATATCACAGGCTGTGTTTACACAAACTATGATGACCATGAAGTCCCAGGAGAAATGTTCATAGGGAAGCACTGCTTGCTGTGGGGTCCTTAGTTGACCAAATCACTGTGGTTCAGCTCCTGACTGGGCTAGCTTCCCACCTTCTAGGAGGCCTCCTCTCTGTTCTTTCGGCAGCATCACTGGGCCTCCAAAAGCCATTCTTCCAGATACAGCATGACTCACATTCTTGGTGCATCTTGGAAGCCAGTAACTTTGGCCCTGCCTCATTGTATGGAGCATGTGGTAGACCACAGAGCGTTAGAGCCCAAGGGCATCTAGAGGACACTTACCGCGGGGCCAGTGAAGGGCACATGGTCACAGTTCTCCTGCCAGGATTGGTTGAGACTCTGGGAGAACTCTTGGAAGAAAGCATGGGATTGGTTGAAAATGGAAAATCCTAAGATGTTGACTCTGTCATCCACAAGACTGTCCATTCTCTGGAGGGAGAATTCCTGGGAAGATGGGGCAATCAGAAAGAGAGAGCTCAGTTAGAATGGGGGAGAAGAAGAAAGAACATGAGGGAGCATGCTGGGGCTGGGGCCAGCTCAGGACACACAAGGTGCTCCCTGAGTGCTCAGTATACAGAATAACTCAAGAGTGGTTCTTCTGGGGTTCAGGGAGCAAAAGAGAATTCAGCAGATTCGCTCCTAAGCCAGGGAAATACAAGATGTGACAGGTGAAGAGAGACACAAGGAATATGTGTGACTGGTAGAAGGAAGTTCACATCCTCAGCAGGTCATCTCTGGAGCCAGGCCTAAAGGCAATTTCTATACGGAGAATGTGGGTAGACAGACGTCATCATACATAGGCTCTGAGGGAAAAAGGATGTGGTCATCCACTGTGGTGCCCATGGCACTTTGATGAAGGAATGAGCTCCTCCTTAAAATACGGTTCTACCATCAGAATCACCCCAGAAATCTTTCTCAAAATGGATCACCACCATGCTAACTGAGTCTGTATGCCTGGAACTGAGTCCAGGTAGAATAATCACTAGGTCCCTAAGTGTCATGCACACCAAAGTTCCAGAAGCACTGGATGAACGCATGCACACACACACACACACACACATCCTGGGGAGGGTGGAGAGGTCTACTGGGGTTAGAGTTCACAGGCCTAAATGCTAGGGAGCATCCCAGACTAGTCAGTCCTGTGAGTGGGGGGGGGAGGGGTGTTAGTGGAGTGTCAAAGTCATGTTTGCCTTCTAAAAATGTCAACCTGAAGGTGTGCAGACAAGGTTGTATCTCCACGTGTCATTATGGTTTCCATTCATTTCATACATATGCAAGCATTTCTCACATGCTAGACACTGTTCTAGGCAGAGGGGACATGCATAGCGGAACGTCCTTGCTGCACTCAGGGGCCTCACAGGAGTCAAAGAAACAGACAGCCAAGAGCCGAATGCATTATCACTTCAGACAGTTATGAGTGTGGGAAGAGGGGCCGCTGCAGTCAGAGAAGTGGGGTTTCAGGGCCAGGGACATCCAGAAGTGCAAGGGTGTCCACCCAGTCATCCATGCTGTGATAGTCAGTGACAGCTGTCAGTTTGACAGGATCTCAGATCACCTAAGAGGTAAGTCTCTAGGTGCATCTGTGGGGAATTATAGCAGCCTCTGGCCCCACCTGGGAAGGACGTCTTGATTAGCCTAATTCATGCAGGAAGACATACACTAAAGAAGGACTGCACCAAGAAGCGAAGGTTGGCTGAACGCAAGCATTCATTGCTCTTAGCTTCTTGATCACGGATACGACGTGAGCAGCCATTTTAAGCTCCTGCGTCCATTACTCCCTTCCCAGTTCGGATGGATTGTGACTTTCCACTATGAGCCCAAATGAACTCTGTCTCCTTTTATTTGATTTGGCCTGGTATTTTATCCCAACAATGTGCTAGGTAACTAAGACAAATGGCCTTTACCCTATCACCCAGTCTTTCTCCTGGACCTCCTTTGGCCCCATACAAGAAACCAGGGGAAAGCATGTAGCTTATTCTGCTCACCCATCTGTTCCTGTAAAAGTGCCTTCAGATGCGGGGCAGGCCGTCCTCTCAGACTGAAGCTGTATCCATCGCGTGCTCATTCGGAGTGCCTCACACACAGCTCCCTGACCCGTGGGCACATAGTATTTACAGACACTACAAATGACCCATCCGTCACTCAGTGTGAAGTGACAGATGGCAGGCGCCTTAGGCTTGCTTCCTGGCCAGGTGGAAACATTGCTTTCTTTTAGGTGGTCTCCTTTTTTGATGACTTTGCTCTCTTAGCCCCTGGTACTCTTTTCTGCTCATATCTTGCCCCCACCTATAGCTGCTGCCAATGCCTTAGGCTCTGAGCTTACCTGCCCGGATTCCAGCCTTGTCTGCTTTGGCTCACACACTGGAGTCACAAAGACTCCTTTGCAGCCACCAACCCCGGCAGAGCAGACTTGGATGAGGATGAAGTGTGTTTTGGACTCTGCCACCCTCCCATTAGGGGATCACCAACGTGCCAGAGAATGTACTGATTCATAAGCTGGTATTATGTCCTGTTTCTCTACCAGGGCAGCTGCTCAGCCACTGTGGGCTATCAGCAGGCAGGAGAGGGCAGATGGCTAATGAGAAAAGATGTATTTGGCAAGGGTGAGGTGACTAAGGAACAGAGCCAGGCTGCTGTTGGGAAACCGAGGGGCTTTGCTGACCATGGATGGAGAGGCCAAGGGCTATCCTATCGTTCTGGCTTCCTTATCAATGTGGGCAGACAGCCCACCACACCTCTGTGCCTATCCATATGTACAGCCTGATAGACGAAGGCCCATTTCGAGGAAGTCCTGACATCATGGACGCCCATATTCACAACAGCACCAGGCAGTGCAGAGGAGGCAACTGCTTCCGGGTCAAACCCAGCTTCCTCACCACACTGGATGTCTGACCTTGAGCAAGGACTTCGACTTTTCTGGTCTTTGCAGCCACACTTTGTAAAGTAGGACAGATGCTACTGGGAACCTGCTATGAGAACATGACCCACCAAGTCAACAATGCAGGGCACACGGGCTCGCAGAGACTGGCGCAGCAAGCACAGGGCCTGCATGGGTCTGCACTAGTCCTCTCTGTGCACATGCTATGGCTGTTAGCTTGGTGCTTTTGTGTGACTCCTAACAGCAGGAACTGGTGTATCTTTTGCCTTCTCTTGAGACTCTTTTCTTCCTATTGGTTGCCTGGTCCGGCCTCAATATTAGGGCTTCCGTCTTGTCTTGCTGTATCTTATTTTGTTCTATTTGGCTGTCCTCTCTTTTTTTCTGAAGAGGTAACAGATTGGGTGTGAATCAGGGGGAGAACAAAGGTGGGGGGCTGGGGGAAGTGGAGGGAGGAAGTGGAAGCTGTGGTCAGGACTATTGTGTGAGAGAAGAATCCATTTTTAATAAAAAATAATTTATGTGGGATTCCCCCCTATATGCTGTGAATATGTTTTATTACATTGGTTAATAAAGAACTTGTTTTGGCCTATGACAGGGCAGAATATAGGTAGGTGGGAAAAGTAAACTAAACTTAATGCAGGCAGAAAGAAAGCGGAGTCAGACAGACACCATGTAGTTGCCGAAGGAGAAAGATGCCAGAACCTTTACCCGTAAGCCACAACCTTGTGGTGATACACAGATTAATAGAAATGGGTTAATTTAAGATGTAAGAACTAGCGAGAAATACATTTGAGCCATTGGTCAAACACTATTTAATTAATATAGCTTTTGTGTGATTATTTGGCTCTGAGCGACCAGGAAATGAAAATGCAGTCTCCGGTTACAAATAATCAACAATAAAAAAAAGAAACCTCCTATGTTGTTCCAAGAAACAATCAAGGTTCCTGTGAAATGGCCCAGTAGTGGGTAAAAGGTGCTTGCCACAAAGCCCGAGGATCAGAGTTCAATCCCCTGGACTGAGACGTCGCAGGAGAGAACCAACTCTGATCCCTCTATAGAAACTCTGTAGCATATTCACGATAAGATGCACACTCCCCTGCCCACCCATTCATTCCCCTGCACATTGTCAAATAAATGAGTGAAGAAAAGAAGAAATGAGCCATGTATAAGGCAAGCTTATCATTGTCATCTGGCAAGGGAGAAGTACTCAGTGGATAACCGTTACCCAAGTACTCCCGCGAGATCTGAGTAGCATCTGGCCCCCTCCTTCCTTAGTCCCACTTGGAATCCGGAGGGGGGAAGTACCTCCTTCAGCATGCTCTTGGCAGAGTCAGAATGAATGGGTTAATTGCAGACACTCAGAGACAGTCTCCCCAGAAGTCAGCCAGTCTATCTTCCTGCCTTTCAATCCCTACCTCCTTGTCCCTTGACTCTATTCTATTTCCTAGTTTCAAAGGCCTCTTAAGATGGAACGATTTCAGAGGCTTCCTTGGTGATTCGTGCTATTTATGACGACTCATTGGAGAGCTTACCGAAGGACCAGAGAGAGATGGCAAGTCCTTTTACAGCAATTTCCCGGGACATGGCAGGATTTTATTCTGCCAGTATCTGGACTGTGTGTGTGTGTGTGTGTGTGTGTACGTGTGTGTGTGTGTTTCTGAAGCAAACTTTCTGAGAGTTTGGGAAACCGCTAACAGCTGCCTGTTTGCATACAATAAAAAAACCTTCTAAGGCAGTATTTCCCTAAGTCTGTTCCTGTGGACATTAGTTTCCCAGAAGGAGCAGACAGAAATTCCACTAAAAACAAGGTTCTATGTTCAGATAATATTAGAAATGGCCACTTATTCTATCTGCCTCTTTAAGATTCACGGCACACCCTTGCATGCTGAAGGTTGAAAGCATTCCTGCAGTGAAGCGCCTGGCTTAATTTTGTTTAATCTCGAATTTTTCAAACACATTAACTACGGAATATATATTTCCTCCTTCAAATTTGTGTCTCACAGTAGTGTTCTGCAGAACACAATTTGGGTACTGCTACCTTAAATACATTGAGAGAAACATTATAAACTCCAAATCAGGTGGAAGAGATGCTGAGCTTGTAAAAACAAGGAGGAAGGCTCATCTGATCCCTCATCCCCACCTCTGCGCCCGCCATCTCCAGCTTTAACTGTGACTGCAAACATGGCCCATTCAGGTTTCTGTGCCCTTCCTGTCTCCACTACCCTCCACCCAGCCTGACTGATGGACACTTTCATAAAATGACAGACAGGGCCAGGGGTCCCAGGAGTAGACAGGTTTTCATGGCAGATCCAGGCAGCACTGGGGTATTTGAATCTCCCAGTAAGGGCAAATGTCCAGTGGTAAGACCACATCAGGAAACAGAGATTAAGACAACAGTTGTCCATGTCTCCTCATGGGCATGGCTGTGTGATAGCTCTTTGCACAATGTAGACCCTCTCTAAAGGGCTGTATGCCCCCATAGAGCAAAGATAAGCAACCCTCACTGTGACCCTCACTCCCTGCACCTAGAAGAATGCCTAGTTCCTAGAATCTGATTGGCTAATGTTGGTGGAAGGAACAGTGATTGAAGGCCTCTCAAGACCTTGAGACCCTTATTGCCCCCTCTCTATCCCCAAGCACAATCTTATTCCCATGGAAGACATAAGAACATGCACACCGGTTGTGCCAGCCCCTGACTGTTTGCTTCCTTATCATTGGGTTTTGTCATTAAAATAAATTTTAAAATTAAAATAAACTATAAAATGTTTGTATGTTCCCCCTCTTGTCGTGTGTGTGTGCATGTTTGTGTATGCTATGGTATGTAAAATCTAAATAACTAGAGTTGAAGGTGAATGCCGCATGGGTGAGGCCTGTGTGGAATGGTCACCATAGATAGCAGAGCTCAACGGAGTCTCCCCACTTCCCTGGAAGATGTGACATTTCCCAAGTCTTGGTTAACATACAATCATCCATTCGTGGATTGACTGCTCGAAGCTCCCTGGACTACAGGAAGCACCTAGGCCAGGGAGCAAGGGCAGGCTATGAGGAGAGCACAGAGTGGGGGACAGGGCCAAGGGAAGGGGAGATGTTCAAGGGAGAAGAGGGGGGAGAAGGGCAGGAGGACTGAGGTTACTACTGCTCTGCCCTCCTTTTCTCCCTCCCACTGCAAGAAGTCGTTCTGGGCTATTTTTCTAATGAGAAAAGATTTGCTAGCACATGCTTCATCCTATGCAGGATCCAAATATCAAGAAACCCGCAGCTTGCGTGCCAGGGGTTTAGGACAGTGGGCAGAAAACAGATCTGTGCTTGTGGACAGAGCGAGGGGAGGAGAAGGTGTTGTCTCAGAGGACCCTGTGCCTACATTAACCAGCCAAGTCCATTAGTCAACCTGGGGAGAGGCCAAGTTTTGCCAAACGCAGCTGCAAGAATAAGAGCTCCTAATGACTGAGTTTGCCTGTGTCTGGCTTTAAGGATAAAAGCAAGTAGCCATGTCAAGACCATCTCAGAGCCTAAGCAAGCCTTCTCCTCTACAGTCTTGGGCCATATGCGCATCCTAGTTTCTGGTACCTACACTAGAGATTATAGCCTCAGCTCACTCTTTGAGAAACTCCATACCCAGTTCATTGATGATTCTGTCAAACCTGCCTCCCTCGAATTTATCCCTTCCTTCCCAAGCCCACTAGTGGTGACCCTCATCACCTCTCTTTTGTGACGGCAGCGTTATTTAATGAAGATCATACAACTGATCTGGGGGGACAAGGCCACTCTACTGTACAGCACTATTTTTTTTTTCTGATAACAGTACAAATGGGGTCTGCTGTCACTGTGCAATGTAACAATCTCACTGAAAAAAATGCATGTTAGAAAGGACAGGTTTGGGGTTTAATGCTCATTTGCATAGATTCTAGCCAGGTGGTCCATGGTGGTCTCTGCAGTGTCAATTCCTTTACCTATAGTAGATGGAAACAGTGTCCCCCCTGTAGAACAGCACCCAGCGCATAGGAACCCCAAGACCTGTGAGTTCTCTTGTCTCCACGTGCAGCCAGTCTCTGCGCTGACTTTAGACAAAGAGGGCCTGAGCAGTCTTCTTCTTTCCACTCTCTGGCTACCCTACCCTGAGCTGCATCTGGGCCCTGCCCCAGAGGAAATATCCAGCCTGAGGGTTTCTCCACACCCCCTCTTCTACATCCCTCTGCAAGAAGCTATTCTTAGCTCCTTGTCAAATGAGAACACTTAGCCAGGTTGTCATAAGGTGTTAATTGCTTGGTGAGACTATTTGTGTCCAAAGAGGAAGGCTGGAGTTCAAGTTCTGGGCTTCTTCAACCCTAAAAAGCATTAATAAAGTAACAATTGTAATGCCGCTACAATCTACTGGCCACAAACCGTGTGCCAGTCAGCACTAAGTACGTTTCACCTGTGATCTCTATTTATCCTTAGAGCAAGCCTTGTGGTGTGGGAGTTAATCGTGGCATCTCATGGCATCAAAGTGGCTTTCCCAAGGCCATGTGGCTGGTGAAAGGCAGTTGTGAATTCAAACCCAGGTCTTGCTGACCTTAGAACCAGCACTGTGTCAGGGCATGATGCATCATAAAGACAGAGTATTGTCATTTCATTGTGGCCAGGTTATAAGATAACCAAGGAAACCAAGTCAAAGCTAATCTCGTCCCACACAGATGGCAACTACAAACCAAATGGTGCGAGTGAGGAAGGGACCATGAAGCATTGGCTAAGTTTCTTCCTGAGAGGGAGTTTTCTTACAAAGGGACCTGGAGTTCTGTCTTGGCCCCAGACTGAGCACCTGGATGGCATGGATCCTTGGGACTTGGGGAAGCTGTGGCTGTTCTTTATCCTCTGCTCAGGATTTGGAACGGATGCCAGGGAATTGGAGACACATGTGGCTAGGGTGGTACAGCACAGGATGTGTTGGGCTCAGCTTCGTGAACTTTCCAGCTTCTGCAGAAAGCTGGACAGGAGCCACCCAATAAAGCCTCTGCGGCGGCCACTGCATGGGAGCCATTTGTCATGTGCTTTCACGTGTTGTTGAGTAGTAATGAGGAAAACGGTTTGGACAGGGAGATTTCCTGAAGCTTACGGATGGGGCCAGCCTGCTGCAAAGGCGACCTCTCTGTTTTTGCATAAGGTACTAGGTCTTCACTGGCACACTATTCAGGGGCCATTTTCTGGCAACCATGAGCCCTCCTGGCCCATGAGCTCCTGTTGCTTAGGGATGGTGTGTTCTCTTCTATATCCCTGGCACCACAAGGAGACTGTTGAAAATAAAAACTACCTCCTTGGGGTGGCGGAATGAGGGGTGGACTGTGGAGATGTCCCACAGACAGTAAAATACTTATCACACAGAATAAGGACCTGAAATCAATGTCTAGAAAACACTTTAAAAAAAATCAGGTGTACACTTATAATCCCAAGATTTGGGGTATGGAGTGGAGCAAAGACTGGTGGATCCCAGGGCTCACTGGCCAGCCATTTTAAGCCTAATCTGTGAGCTTCTGCCCAAGGAGGGTGTTCATCTCAAAGACAAGGTGGGAGGCTCCTGAGGGAAAAAGCTGAAGTTGACCTCTGGCCTCAACGTACACAGGTGTGCACACACAAACACACAGGCACATAAGCAAACACTGTCCCTTTGTCCTGGAGAACAATAACACAAAGCTTGCTCAGGAGAACAGGCATGGTCCTGGAGCAAGAACTTTAAAACCCGGTGTTCTCCATTGCTACTGGGTCCTAGATTTCCCTCTCTGAAACCCAACACCAGAATTCAATGATTTTTTTTAAATTCTTTTTTTTTTCCTTTTCTTTCTTTTTTTTAAAAATCTTTTTTTCCTTTAACTAGACATGCTTCCTCATTCTGAAATCACAGCTATGATGGTTCAGAGCTGTTGTTGAGGTTCAGGGGAGTCAATGTACAGGAAAGTCATGTGTGCTCTGAGAATAGGATGCAGGCTCCCTGAATTATTGGCACGTCTGTCTATCATGCACTTTCAAGTGTCACTAGAAGGCATTAAGGAAGACAGGAAGGCCACGGAGCCTTCATGAAGCGTATCCTGTGCCTGCTGCAAAGGTGGCTGCTTGCAAAAGGCGGCAGGCTTCCCGTTGGCCCTTGAACCTTACTGGCTCTTTTTAATCTTATTTTATTGAGATAGGGTCCCACTATGTAGCTCTGGCAGACCTAGAATTTGCTATGTGCAACAGGCTGACCTTGAACTCACAGCAATTCATCAGCTTCTGCCTCTTGAGTAGTGGAATGTGCACCGCCACACCTGTCTCCTTTCATTATTTTTTCACATGTATTTATTTATTTATTTATTTATTTATTTATTTATTTATTGTGTGTGTGTGTGTGTCGTACATATGTCACAGTATGTGTGTGGAAGTTAGAGGACAACTTGCAGGAGTCAGTTCACTCCTCCTACAGTGCGGGTTTTAGGGATCAAACTCATGCCAGACTTGATGGCAAGTGCCTCCATCCATCTGCTGAGTCAACTCATCTCCCTGTGCGTCTCTCTTCCTGCCAGGCCCTCAGGCAACCTATAAAGGGAATGATCTTGGCACCACTATAGCCTCTGGAATCCTTCTCAGTTTAGCCACCTGGACCCGACTGGGTCGTGACTGTCCTTATGGTCCCTTCATTCCAGAACATGTCACATTTCTTCAGAGTCAACCCGCTTCTCGGCAGGATTTTCTGCTGCTTCCACAAACCTCAGTCTTTGGCCCCCGCTGTTCCACATTCAGCCTCAGCCCCTAAACTGCCTGGGGAGCACTCTGCAGCCTTGTGTCAACTCAACCACAAGGGATTTACTAAACATCCATGTATTCTGCAATATGTTCGTACCTGCTTCCGCTGCTGTGGCTCTACACGGCTGGCAAGGTACTTCCTGGTGTAACTTTGGGTTCGCTCCACACACTAACACAGGATGGGGTTTCTACACATTCCCACTTAGAGAACATAGAAGTCAAGTGCCCGGAGCTGAGTACTTTCCCCAAAAGACAGAAATGGGCGGAAATCCCACTGCATGCAAGCTCGGAGTCTCTTTTATTCTTCCTGCACACTCAGCATCGGGCAAGGCCACCAGGAGATGCAGTCACGCACACCTCCTCGCTGAGGCTGTTAATGACTGACAACTTAAAATGCTGTCACCCTGGGAGTCCCACGAACACCAAAGACTCCAATTTCCCAACCTGCTATTACGAAGTGGAGATGATGGAAGGAATCCTGAGATCATGTCACTCCTCAACTTGAACTCTGTGTCTTCCCACCCCACTTGGCTCCTCTCCCTTGGTGCCCTCTCTGTGAATGTCGCCATTACCCACCAATCTTTCAAGCTAGAGTTTGGAAGTCACCCTGCACTTCCCTCATCCTCCCGCCAGCCACACCTGCCTCCGCAAGCCTGTGTGCATTCACTGGCTGTTGCTTGAGACCATTTTGACTTTTCTACCTCTTGACTCTGCCCCGCTCCCATCCCCCACCACTTCTGCCTCATTTCTGGTCCTCACCAACCTATGCCTCCCCTTCCTCTGGTCTTATAATTCGCCAACTTCCTTAGCCAAGCTCTTGCTGGAGGGAGGTTTCTCAAACATAACCTGACTGTGAACAACACTCCCACCAGCCCCAGCGGCACTCAAGATACAGTTAGACACACAAGTCCTTGGATGATTCCTGCCCGCCTTCTCCACAGTCCTCACCTTGACCTCCTCCATCACATGCAGTGTGCCCCACAACACCCCTAGGATCGTATGAGAGCCTCTTATCACATAAGTCTGTAAAAGCCACCACCCCCAGGCCTGGCTGCTGCTTGAAGCACGTTCGCACTATATCCACTTGGGCGGATCCCATACTGAAAGCAGTCAGCACACACCTGCCATCTCACTTGGGCAGTCGGAGTCTTAAGACTTCCCAAAACTCTTCTCTATAGCCATAATTTATTCACTTCTCAGGCCAGGCCCCTGACCTCTGTCTCACAAACCCCGCCTTAGCCATTCTTAGCAAGGCCTTACAAGTAGCAGAGGTTCGGGATCTCCAGGGCACCTTGGCATCCTCTCTTCTCCCTCCTTCCCTCCTCCTTCCAGAGGCCACCTAACTGTGGTACCTGCCAGTCTATTTATCTGCATCAAAGCCTGCGCCCACTGCAAGCTGGAAGATTGCTTTTTGTGTAATAGGTCTTTGAAGACGGTGGCAGCTGGGAGGCTAATTCATACCTGTCAGTGAGTCCTGTTTAATGGAAGATTTGGCCCCAAACCTCCAAGCTCCCAGCTCCCCTGGGTTCTTCTCCCTGCGTGTTTCCTAGTCATTTACTCCTGTGACCCGAACATACCTATCTATTCTTCCCAGGAACCGTGTCTGTTTTCTGCTTTGCCTTCCCGGGGTGAGCCCGCAAACAGGACTTCACAGGCAGAGCATGTCTGTCTTACTCATTGCTCTGTTCCCCGCCCTGCACCCCATGCTTGTGCTCAGCAAGGGTTCAAGGTATTCATTAAATGAATTAATGTTCTCCTGGAAACACACTCTTGGGGTGTAACCACCTTTACAAAGATGGCCATCATTTGCTCCCACAAAGAGGGAGACAGAGGCCAGGTGCTAAGTCCTCCTTCCTCCGCTGCAGCAGCTGGGACCGTCTTGGCTTTGTCCTGAGAAGACTGTTCTGTCTCTGGGTTGGGTGCTAAATTAGCAGTTGTTAACTATGTCGTGAGCTGTGCAGCTTAAGCTTCCAAGAGTGAAGCTGACATGAAAAATGGTGGCCACCTTGTGTTCCTGCCGATGGGCTAAGGAGAGCTGCCGCTTTTATGTAAGCTTGCTTCCTTTATCAGGCACCAAGTCCTTGCATCTGAGGTCCTCTACATCCAGGAGCCCTAGTGAGACCTCGCACCTTCACAGCAGAAGGTCAGTGTCCCCTTTCCTAGGTCCCAGTGCATTGCCTTTGGGTACATAGACATACATACACCTCAGGCACCTCCCTTCTCACCATAGCAACAGTTGTCTGAGAAGATGAGTGATGCTGTCAGTCAGTGGTTGCCGCCTCTTTACTGACTTCAATGGCTCCACCTCTGTGTCAGGTTCCACGAGAGGCCGGCAGCTTGTTGGCTGTGATGTGTTCCAGGCCACGAGGCTCTCAGAGGGGTTTTAACAACAGCCAGAAGCATCCGCAGCAGATGACCCAGAGGTGGGGAGTGGTGAGGAGCAAGACAAGAAGAAGCCAAGGGGCAAGTTTGTAAGTGGCCTCAGGAGTTTGAGCTTTACTCTCGGGTAATGGGAAGCCCCCCAAGAGCAAGAAGATCAGGAAGGGTGGAGGAAGACTGTAACTTTCGGGCTAAGATAAAAAGCAGGTCTTTGGAATTTACAAGAGGTGTCACAAGGTGACGTTTCTGACAAGTTGACAGGTGCCCTGTTACCCTTGGGCTGTGAGGAAAAGGCGCCAGCACCACGGAGCCAGCATGCAGGACGCCTCCAATGGTGATTAATTGAGCTGCGGATGCCTTTGACACTGAGTGGAGGATGGAGAAGCTGGATTGCTTAATAATAACAGCACTCGCTACTCCTAATGGTGCTTGTAATACAATAGCACTTATAATGTAATAATAATAATAATATGATTTGCCATGGTGTGTTTTCATCTCATTCTCCTTGTGCTGCCCAAACAGTCATTAATCCCAAACGCTCCTCTCAGCAGGACCAGAATTCCTCAGGGTGGAAAGCACTCCCAAAAGCGTCAGAAGTCTCGGAGGGCCTCAGTTTCCCCTTTTATTCTGCTCTCTTTTATTCTGCTCTCTGTCATCCCTCTTTACATAGCATCATCTGAGGCCCCGATATGTGCTCTGCCTGGAGCCAGGTGTTACTCACCACAGGGTCAGGCAGTGGACTGATTTCTCACCACAACTGTTCCCAGTGACTCATTCTTGTTCCCTGGCTTCCTTTGGTCTTGTCTAGCCCTCACTAGTGGTAATGGGGAAATTAGAAGGAATTAGCTAATTTACACGGTCAGTGTGCACTGTAGGTATGATCCTAAGTGACACTTAGGACCCACCTCCTGGCACGTACACACACACACAAACACACACACACGCACGCACGCACACATACCACCCCTGCAGTTGGGCCTATGGTGAGCTTTACTTCCGTGACTAGTATACACCACTTCATAAACTTCATCCAACTCACCCACAGGTGCTTTAAAAGCAGAGTTTGTCCAGGATGGTTGCAGGACAGAAAGTCAAAGAGATCTAAAGGGTAAGGGGTGGGGCTCGAGTGAAGTCTCCTGCTAAGGAGATGGAGCTGGTCCTGGACGAAGGCTGGAGACCTGCTCCCAATGTCCAGTGCTGACCCAAGCCAAGAGTCAACAAGAAACAGAAATGTCAGCTTTCTAGCCTTGATGAAGGGAATTCCACCAGTGGAATTGGGATGAGTTGGGTTGAGGGTCTGGCTTCCAGGTGACAACACAGCCAGTCTGAGCAGAGCCCCATCATAATAAGCCAAACTGATGACCTACATAGGTGGCTAACTTGTGGTAATTTGTTACATCGTGATAGAAAACTAATATAACACATCAATGCCATAACCAGAGTGACAAAGGCAAGAGGTTGACTGGGAGGGAAATGGCAAATTATCCCACATACCATGTGGCTGGAAAAACGTAGATAAGATTCGACCTTCTCCGAGCCTCACTTCCCTATTGTAAAGAACCACAACCTCTACCTTGCAGAGTCGCTGTTTAAAGATCTTAAATATAGGGCCTGGAAAGACAGTTCAGTCAGTAAAGTGCTTGCCATACCATCGTGAAGACCCAAGTTCAATCCCTAGGACCTACACAAAACACCTGGGCATGGAGGCATGCCCTCACCATCATGGCACTGGGAAAGGGGAGATGAGTGGATCCCTGGAGTTTGACAGTAGCCAGCAGGGCCTACTTGGTAAGCTCCAGGCCAGGAAGATCATCTCAGAACACAAGATGATGCCTGGGAACAACACCAAAGGATGGCCTCGGGTCTCTACACATATACATATGTTCCCTCCTGACATACATACTTTCACCCCCTTGCATACAAAGATCTTCATACAAAGTGCTTGGAGTTACATGTAGCACTCTGCTACACACAGAACCAGCGACAATTATTGCTACTACTCCAGCTTGTGAGAATGGGTAGATTTTTATTCGTAGATCTTGAGGATGGACACCTCGAGATTGCAAGATTAACAGACAGCAGAGGTGGTGAGGTGTCTCTTTCTGAATTAATGGGACATCTGAATGTTTAAGAACTGTGTGACAGGGGTCAAAGCCCCTGTCTTTCCCCCAAAGTCCTATCAGACAGAAGGCCTGGGCACTTAGAGGGGCCATTTCCATTATGTTTCTGAAATGCTAAGCCAGAAAAGTCACCAGCGCCTGGTTCTTATTTCGATGTGATTTATCTCCTATGAGCGGCCGGATGCACCCAGGAACAAGCTCACCTGGGCTCTGGAAACACTCAAAAGCGTGTGCCTGGGAGTTGAAAGCAAAGACAAGGCATGAGTCCCAACTTTTTTATTAAATCTCTAACTGGGATCTGGGATCCCGGAGGGACTGGTCTTCGCTGTCACCATGTGTGTCAAACATCGACAAAGGTGTTTGATGACAGTTGGCTGCTCTGAACCACCACGGCTTCTATGCTGTCACCCAGTGCGCAGCACCTCTCAGAAGCTGTGCCAGTTGCAATCCCAGACACACACATCTCTGCCTCACCTGCTTAGGAACCCCCTGACTCCTGCAGACACTCTGCCTCTGGTTACTGGATGGCACAGTGATGCTCAGGTGAGGCCCCAAGGCATGCTCCCCCTTATACTCCAACTCTGAGAAAAATAAAGGCCTAACTCATTCATATCCATTTTTAATGATTCTGTAGTCCTGGTTTCAGGGCTGCTTTTTGGGGGGGTAATTCACCTCATACCTCATCCCCCCACTCACTGGACATTCTGATTGATCGGTCCTCGTGGACCCCAACTTTCACCATGAGGAGAAAACAATCGGAGGGACTAAGCAGACTGTCTCAAGTACGACAATTCTTAACCTTGAGGCAACTGCTATCTGTGCTCTTCAAGGCAAGGGTCCCATCTCTGAGGTCTTCATTTCTCCTTCTGAGAAAGACCTGTGAGCAGCCACATTCCTGCCAGCCAGATGAAGCAGTTCCTTTATTCCAATGTCCCCCAGTCCAGGGTTTGCATCAGGTTCTACACTGCAAAGCCTAGATGCAATGAGGAGGCAGCAGCCATCTAGAAAGCTAGGGGTATGAAAAGTGGGCAGCTGTAGCTCTGGATCCCCCCCGGCAGGATTTCAAATGAAGTAAAGCCAGTGCGTGTGGCATCGTAGAGACAGGTCATACATGTGCCCACTGGCCTCTTCTGCTCCCAAAGTCTACCACGACTTCCTAGCAGTGTGCTTCCTTCTTCTTCATGTTTCAGGGTTAGAAGCTCCCATGGTTAGGGACAAGGGCAGACCCCTAGGCCAGAGTTCTCCTATGGGATATTTCTGAGCAGCATTCTGAGCAGACCACACCAGCTTTGAGAGGGGTCAAATTCCCCCTGCTTGTGCCCTCAAGATTTTGGTCTCTTTTTAGGCAGTGATACTCATCTTTTGAATGAGGAAAAGTGTTTAACCATTATCCAATTGATAAACTTCAGGCCTGGGCTTGTGGCCTGGGAAAGATACTTGTGACGTAGGTGCTGACTTGGGTCCACTGGGAACTCATGCTTTTCCTATTTTCTCACTTTACACAGGACAGGATATCCGTGTGAAAGTGTGCAAAGGCCTGGAAACAACCCAGACAAGACTTCTGGCTGCTGATTACAACTGAAAGCTAGAAAAGTCATACGCATTCATTGCAGAGAGGCTTCCTCCAAACAACAGAAACTTCCATCCCGGCTCTGCCACCGCCATCATACTCTTTGCTCCGGCCACCACCAGAGTCACAGCCCACTCTGTCACCGTCACTCTGGTTCTCATCTCCAGTTCATTCTATAAAGAAGCCATGTCTGGAAGTCTTCCTCCAAGCTCCTCAAGAAGCACAATATTCTCCCTTCACTGGACTCTGGACGCCCACACTGTACATTACTAGATCTTGGTGAGACACAGCCCAATGGGCCACACCAAACTGGCCCTTGTGTTTCTGACCAGACACGGGCACATAGTAGACTTGAGCTGAATGAGCATAGCTGTGTTCTAGTTTCATTTCTGTCGCTGTGATCAAATGTCCTGGTAATGAGCAACTTGGGGAAGGAAGGAGTTTGTCTGACTTACAATTGCAGGTCTATCACTGAGGGGAAGTCAAGGCAGGAAGTAGAAGCAAGCCCATCGTCAAATGCAGAAAAGACACGAACACACATGTCTTTACCTGTTTGCTTGCTCTTAGTTAGGTTTCTCCTTTCTGACACTGTTCTGGAACCCCTGCCTGGGGAATGGTGCCACCCACAATGGGCTGGGTCATCCTACACCAATGAATAATGAAGACAGTCCCCCACAGAATAATGTGATCTGAATAATTCCTCATTAAGACCTTCTTCCCAGGTTAGTCTAGGTTGTGTCAAGGTATCGGTTAAAACTAACAAGCACAAGTTGATTTCCTGTTCTCCACAGGGAAATTGCTTAATCATGGCTGGTTAATCATTTTATAACCCTGCAACTTAGACCAAGAACTATGTTCTATTAACCAATGTGAGACAGGATCTCTCTACCTAAATACTCTACAACTGAACTAAACCCCAAACTCCAATTCTCACACACACACACACAAATAATAATAAAGGACAAAAATAAAAACCAAAACACAGAACCTTAGTTAATGCCTCTGGAAGCCCCTATGACTTGTCCTGCTCTTTTTGACGCACCCACATTTTTCAAGCAGTGACTCAGACACACACCTGAGAGTCAGGTCCTTTGCAGAGCACCCCCCTCCTCAAGAGGCTGTGTGGGCCCAGCAGACATCTGTCACCACGGCACCTGCCACCTCTCAGGCTTACATTTGGCAGGGTGAGTGGGGGTGGGGGGAAGATGTTCACAGCTCAGACAGACTCACAGGGAGTTTTTGCTTCATTATTCTACCCTGAGTTGAAATAAATACTTATTTATTCACCAAAGCATACTGGAATATGCAGAATGGCTCTCCTAAAGGGCTCAATAAAGCTGAAATATGTGGGGACTCTTAATAATTTTACAATAAACTACACTTTAGAATCAATTGCTCTGTCACCAAGAAAGTTGCCCGACTGATGGATTGTGGTGCTGGCTGGCTGGCTGGCTGACATACGCATACGTGTGTGTGTGTGTGTGTGTGTGTGTGTGTCGTACTCTTTCAATGAACAATCTGGAAAAAAAAAATCAGACATCCCAGAAACTAAAGCTCTAACTAGGTGAGGCCAGTTTTGAGATTTTTTTTTTTCGATAAGAGTTTCAGAGTCGAGGAAACCCCGACGCAGTCATCAGGAAAATGAGGTCTCATGGTGGAGATATTCAACTGGGAAGAAGGGGTTGGAGATAGGGAGAAGGAACATAACCAGCCAACAAGTGAGAATTAGAAACCGCCACGGCTCCTCACGAAGCATTATTAGCCCACTTTGCCGAAGGGTCTGCGCTGATTAATCTTGACTGTCAGTTTGATGGAAGTAGAATCGTGTAGGAGACAAGCCCTGGGCAAGCCTGGGAGGGCCCTCGGGGGAACCTGAACTGAGGAGAGGCGACCCACTCTGAAAGGGGACAGTAGCATCCCAGTACCAGGCCCTGGGCTGCATGAAGGGGAGACATTGAGTGGAGCACGGGTGTCCAAGTGTTCATCTCTCTCTGCTTCCTAGTCATAAACACAATGTGACCAGCCCTCCATGCTCCTGACCCCACCTCTTCCTGCCATGGTGTACTCTGTCTTGTCACACATCACCAAAATAAACCTTCCTTCCTAAGTTACATTCCTCGGGCGTTTCATCAAGTGATGAGACAAGAAACTAATGCAGGGTCCGATAGGTAAAGTAGCCGCCACATGAGCATCTCATGCAAAACAGAGCACAGGTTAAAAACTCACGTTCACTCTGATCTCAGCCCCCACCCCTACCCCCGCTTCCAGGAAACTGGCCTTCTATCCTTGATGCCATGTGACACAGAAAGGAGGCGCTCCAACCTCTTGTGCCGGCGTGGGGAAAGGGAAATTGAAAGGAAATTTGAAATTGAAATTGAAAATGACCTTTCAGATCTGAAGGAGAGGATTTGTTCTGAAGACCTTTGGGTTCTCAATCCATGAGTCAGGTGCTAGGCTTAGGCCTCAAGAAGCCACAGGACCCAAAACCAACCAGGGAACCATGTGGCTATCAGTACCTCTTGATGGCATGGAAGCAGTCAGTACAATGGGTCATGGCTAGCCTTCTGCTGTGGTCATTCTCAGTGCCAACCTAGGCCTCAGGTTCTGACATCTCCCACTCTCAGCAGAGTTCCAACTCCTGCCAGGTCTTCATACCCTTAAACCCAAATCTGTCCAGGCAAGGATGAGAGGAAGGGCAAGCAAGACTCAGCAGTTACCATGACTATGTGGGTCACAGATTCACAGAGGCATCTTAGGATCTTAGGGATAGGGAGGCGAGCCCAGCACTGCCAGGCTGGACTGCAGCCAACCCCTAGGTTCAACTGGAGGGCTTTTGTGGGATGCACTGAATTCATTTGGGGTGTAAGGAGATGAGCTATCCCCCTCCAGCCAGTACGCTCAGGTCCAGAACTCCACAATGTGAAGAAATAACCCATTCACCCACTCAAACCCTGGTTGAGCATCTATTATGCTCCAGTCAGCTGTGAGGGGTACAGCGCTGGAAAGACAGACTTGGTCTAAACTCATGAAGCTTAGAAGCTGGAGGAGGGATAAAGAACTGCGAATTGGGCTGGAGAGATGGTTCAATGGGTATGAGGACCTGGGTTCAAATATTTAGCACTCATGCATACGTTGAACAAGGTCACATATGCCTGAGCCCCAGGGTTCAGATGTTGGGATAGACAGATCCTGGGAGCTGGCTGGCCAGCCAGCCTAGCTGAAATTGCAAGCTCCAGGTTCAATGAGGGAGACCCTGCCTTGAGAGAATAAGGAGAATAGCAATAGACCGAGACATTTGATGTCCTTCTCAGGCCTCCATATGTGAACATGAGTACATGAATACACATACATACATACATTTGTGTATGTATATATATGTAATATATACACATGTGTGTATGTATATATGTGATATATGTGTATGCATGTGTGTACACATGTGCATACCATACACACACACAACTGTGAAAGTGACAACACATGCAGGCTAGCATTATGTCAAGATGTCACAGTGAAAGAATGACATTTGAATAACACCTGGAAGATGAGCCAGTCTGACTTGCCAAAGAAGGAGCAGAAGATTGGGATAATGGCATTCACCGTTTCTCCTGAAATTAATTGCCTTCTCCCTCTGGGTGTCTGCCCTGACTCCCCTTCCTGTAATAATTTTAGCAATTGCAATTACTTATGGCTAATCTCGCTGATAAAGCTTTGAAAAATAAATACAAACTCAGGTCTGCTCGACAATAAAATAAGCTGAGAGGAGGAAGGCCAACTATCCACCCTGCTCAAACAGGTAGAGCCTGGGATGCAGGAGGGAGATTACTGCAAGGCTTGCTGGGACCTGGCTACAGTTCCTGACAGAAAAGACCTAAACAGAAGCTGCTTCTGCGGGTCACGTGGGGCCTCCGTCCAATGTGTCCCTCTTTACAGGAAACAGGCCCATCCCCAGGACATCGTGAAAGGGATTGCTCCCAAACAATGTACAGTGGAACAAGTCCAAGGCTTAGACAGACCCTCGGAGAGCACGCCTCATGCAAGCCCATAACGGACAGATGGAGAACCGAGGCTCAACAAGAAGGAATGGCTTGTGGAGACAAAGGGATGACTGAGTGAGGCGGTTAAGAATTAACCGGCTGGCTTTATGATCTAGCTCCACTACAAGCGAGAGACCCAGGCATTACCAGCCTCGGCTCTTGTAAATGGAAACAAAATAGCTGTTTGTGCTGGAGTTGATGTGAGGCTTACACGAGAAAATAACCACGGTGTATGTAGTGTTTACAGAGTGGGCAGAGAAGTCATTCAATAAACAGCAAGTACCACTAGCTATCACGGTTACCGGGCATCAGTGGCAGGACTAGCCTGGTGCTCCATGGCTTCAGTGCCAATCCAGAGCCTCAGCCCCTTTTGCAGGCATAACTATTCCTCTGTAGAGTATCTCTAGATTTCTCCCCAGGGAACAAGTCTGAGGTGCTACAGCCTATATATGCCCTTCACAATGGCGGCAGCATGAAAATGGTGGCGCCAACAAATGGAGACCCAGGCTGCCTGAGAGGCTGGAGGCAGCCCAGGCTCCTGGTGTCCGTGATTTCCTGCTTTTTATTAAAATCCCACAAGGCTTTTGGCTTCATCCCTAAATCTCCACACTTCTCCCTGCCAAGGCTGCAGCTCCCTCCCATCGCACTTGGCCTGTCTGAGCTCTCTGACAGTAGATTAGGGTGATCTTATCTTTCCTATTAGGGAGTGATTGCAGCTCTTGCTGGGTTCATTAGCAGCCAGAGAACCCCTCCAGATTTATTAGGTCAAATCTAGCTTCCTCCATCACCTCTTCTTCTCAGACACATCCACCACAACAGCAGCCAGGGCTCTGCCCAGAGTCTTAATTCTTCATGTCCTGTATCTAACTTGCAAGTGTCTTGTGAAACAAAGGTTCCTCCAACCACAGCCAAAGGCAGGTTGGAGGACAGAGGCTATTCTATTCCACTCAGCAGCCAAATGAAGCTATATCCATAACTGGTCTGTGTGCACCCCATCCAGGCAGGCACACTCTAAGCCCCCAGCAACTTTGGTTACTACGGAGTAAAACAGACAAGACAATTGTTCTTGCACAATACACAAAAGAGATGTGCAGTGGCAATCAGTAATGTGGCAGAGATTCTTCGCTAATGACAAAACCTATATCCCCCTTTTCCTTGGCACACAGCTAAACTACATTTCCCAGACTCCTTTGCAGGAATGAGCAGCCCTGTGGCGAGATCTAGCTAACAGAATTGTAAGAAATAATCTGCACTGCCTTAAGACTTGACCCATGCCGGGCGGCGGTGGTGGCGCACGCCTTTAATCCCAGCACTTGGGAGGCAGAGGCAGGCGGATCTCTGTGAGTTCGAGACCAGCCTGGTCTACAAGAGCTAGTTCCAGGACAGGCTCCAAAACCACAGAGAAACTCTGTCTCGAAAAACCAAAAAAAAAAAAAAAAAAAAAAAAAAGACTTGACCCATAAATTACTCTGTAGGTGAGCCTCCATGTTTTTCCCCACCCCTAGCCTCCACGGAGCACATTTATAATCCAGAAGATGCTTGAAACCCTAAATGCCCTTATTTGAAGCCATTACTACCAGGGACACCCTTGTGGAACTTCCAGTAAGAAATGTACAATCTGCCTTCTACGTCTGCGGGTTCAACACCATGGATCCATCCAACAGCTGGCTGGAAATAGTCAGGGGACAATTAGGTCTGTGCTGAGCAGGCACAGATACTTTCTTTGTCACCATTCCCTAAATGAGGCCACAGAATAACTATTAGCATTTACATTACAGTGAGTATTCATCTAGAGATGGTTTAAAGTGTGGGGGATAAAATGCTACACCATTTAAAAGAGAGATTTGAGCATCTGTATCATTCTTTTTTTAATTCACAAAGGGTCCTAGAACCCATTCCTCCCCATACTAAGGGACTAGTGTGCCTGCCACTGTGTGAAGCTGTGGGGTTTGTGGGTTGATTAGCTGGAGCAGTTAGCACAGCTTACTGGCTACCATGCCGCCACCAGCTATTTTTAAATTCCTTTAAAGATGGGTGTTACCACTATTCACATCTTAACTGATGAAGAAACCAAACTCCCAAGAGCCTCTGGGTCCGTAGAAGTCACTGAAAACCCCTGAAGCAGGGTCTCTCACCTGTGCATCAGGGCTGGGCTCTTAAATACCAGCTACCTTCTCTTATTGCTAAACTTCTTCATTAGAAGGGCCCTCGACTACACCTGTGGGGTCTTGACTCTGCCAATCTGCAAACTCTAACTAGAGAGAAGAGGCTTGTAACGCTTCCCACCCACCAGAATGGCTCTTATTAAAAAATGAAAAATAAGAAGCATTGGCAAGGTTGTAGTGAAAAGTCAAACCCTTGTACACGGCTGGTGGGAATGAAACACGATGCCATCATTCTGAAAAACAGTTTGGCAGTTTCCCAATAAATTAAAATGTGATGACTGCCTAGTTCAGTGAGTTCCCTCCTTAGAAACAGACCCAGGAGGAGGAGAAACTGAAACTGAGACAGATATCTGCACAGCCATGTTCATGGGACTATTGGCCTCAACGCCAAACAACTCAAGTACTCGCTGATGGGTTCATGAATATGCAAAATGTGGTTGTACATGCACTGTGGTATATTATTCAGCTTGAAGAAGGGTGAAGCTTAAAGATATTAATCTGCATAAAATAAGCCAAACAGAAAAGGATAAATATTGTATGATTTCATTTTCATGCAGCACATAGTCGTGTTCACAGAAAGGCTATAGATGTATGGTTCGGGGCAGGGGTGGGCTGGGAGGAAGCGGGGACCAGAGCACCTGTGTACTAAGTATGGAGTTTTGGTTTGGGAAGATGGAAAGCAGTGTAGAATGGATGCCTATGGTGGCACAACAATGCAAAAATGTCTCCTGCCGCTGAAAGACACACTGAAGACAGCTAAAATGGTGAATTGTATTGTGGGTGGGTTTTTTTTAATAATAGAAAGATTTTTTGTTAAAACAAAATAAATGAAATTCCAATAAATGGCACAATATGGATGTGCCTAGAAAATATTACATTGTGTGACATAAGTCAGGCAGGAACTAAGTAACATGGGATAAACTCACTGAAGAGAGTCACCTAAGAGAAGTGAAGTCACAGAGAGCGGAGAAAAACAGGTTTCCAGGGCTGGGGGAGAAGGAACAGGAGCTATTATTTTTGGATTTCCTTGGGTTTTAAAAATGGTGATGACGATTTATATATGGGAGTATGTCAACATCACTGAATTTCAAACTTAAAGAAATGTTTAAAATGGGAAATTGGATGTTATATACTTTCCCACCAGGAAAAAAGATCAAAAATAGGAAGGATAGAAGAGAGAGAAGAAAGGTTGGCTGAGTGACCTCTAAACCTAGGCAGGCACCAGCGCTCTGGGCTGTGCCTGTGTTGTCTCGTGACTTCATACAGTGATTTCATCTGCTCTGCTTTGTCCCTTCCTTGGTCCATGAATGCTCACATCAACCTACCCCTTACCTGTCCTGCTGGTCAGGCCTCACTCCTCCCATCACCTTCCACGGTCCTGTCCTCTGGCCATGCGCACCCCTTCCTATCCCTCTGTCACGGAGCTAGGCTTCCCCTGGACCCACCAGCCCAGCTTCTGAACTATAGACTTGCTCTGATGGACCCAAGAGCAGCCTCCTTTTATTCCCCTAGCTCAGCAACACTTCTTACATCACTTCCCTGTGTCTCTCGAAGTTTAAGGTTGGCACGCACATTCTCCCAATGGCCGGGCCTCAACTCAGAAAGAAGCTATGCATTGTGCAACATGAACAGAGTTCTGTGAATGGATGGCTGAATGTTTAACTTATGTCATATTTTTGGTTGTGAGCCTAGTCTTTAACGGCTGAGCCATCTCTCCAGCCCAGTGTTTAATTTATGATTGGTCATTTTGTCCCAGCTCTTGCTATAGGTAATCAACAGATCGAAACCAGAGCTGTAAGTTTAACTCATTTATTACAGATGCCCTACGTCAATCAGAGTTCTTAACACCTGGATGGGACTGAGGCGCAGGGACAGCGACACTCAGTCATTACCGACACGCGCACAAACATCCTGCAATGGCAAGTATGCTTACACATAACAGCTGAGCTACTGGGTTGTGTTCATTCTCTGGAAATAACTAGAATGGTATTTTAAGAATCATCCTTTGGGGAGCAAACTATGTGTTTCCCGTTCCTTTTAACCCACCAGAAGCAAAGCCAAGTCTCTCCACCATAATAGCTTCCCTTTATTAAACTCATATGGTGAGCCAATTGTTCTCCTGAGCTAGGTTCAGGGCCCATTGACAAAAGAGGTCACCAGAGCTCAGAGAGGTTAAGTAGTCTTCACAGCTGGTAGCAACCCCAACTAGAAGGTTAAAGGCCTGTCTATCAAATGCCCGGGTCTAGGTCTTTTCCAGCTCTCCATGCTGGTTTGCAAGAGGAAAAGCTGAGAACTCACATGGCTGCAGCAGAAACCAGAGAGCGGGGAGAAGATGGGGTTCCCTGCGGGCCTGAGAGAGGGGGTTAGGAAGAGAGAAAGCCAGGTGCATCGGTGTGGAGGATGGAGTTGGAGGATGCAGAAGATGGCTTCTCTGCTGCGAACTCCTTCTGCTCTGCTTCCAGACTCGGAAAGCTCCAGGCAGTATAGCTGGCCTATAACAATGTTTTACTCCTGCTCCTGCTGGAAAGCCAAGGCACTAAGAGAAGCTTCCAGAACCTTCCCTCACTGATTGATTGCTGCAGAATTCCTGCTTTTGTTTCCTTGACTGTTTCTCAAACGGTGAGATCTTTGCCTACCCGTTGAAACCCACAGTCAGGCGTGAGTCCTGTTAATTCCAGGTGCAGACCTATTCTTGACCCATGCCCACCAACAAGGAGGAAAGCTTCCAAGAGCAAAAGCATCTCCTGCTATGTAAAACAATACAGCTCCTTGGGGACACAGAAGGCTTTGCACATACAGTTCATTGTATCTTCACAGCAACAGCATAAGGTTTAGTTATCTCCAAAACGAGAAAATATGGGCCCTGAGAGTCTGCACGGCTCACCTAAAGTCACCCTGAGAGGACAAGAAAGAATGGGGACTTGGTGCCTGTGGCTCCTGACTTGACAATGCATTTTTTCCCTACTGGAGAACATTGTCACCCTCCAAAAAGAGCGAAGGATTGCACACAGTATGGCGGATGCTGTCTCCCTAAGCACCCAAGTCAGCAGCTCCATCTATTTCAGACTACTGCAGGGGGAACGCCTTCCTTCTGTCTGCTGAGTGGCTCCAGACATGGAGATGCCCAGCTCTGACCTTAGCTGCTGGTGCTGCCTGGTGCAAGGTGCCTCCCTGGCAGGCTGGCACAGTGCAGGCAACCTCAGCCCCATCCACCTGCCTTTCTTCCTCCCCTCTCTGCTCCCACCCCCACCCTGCTCTCAGAAAGAAACACAAGGTACTTTAGTCTCTTTCCTCTCCTGCCAACTTGCCCAGGCTGCCCCAGACGCCTCCTCACCATAAGCAAACCCATTTGCATTGCTGTGGGAATAACCTAATCCTCCTCTCCCGTTTAACATGTTAATTCTCTGATTTACAGCTGCAGTGTTAGATAGAAAAGGGGGAAAAAACATGGCAAACAAAGGAATTCAGTTTGTTCTATTTTACATTTTGAGGGGAGTGAGGGGGGCTTCTGGGGTGCTGGTGATATTCTATTTCTGGGTGTAGAGGCTGCTTACACAGGTGTTCTCACTTAGAGACAGCTCTTTGCTCTGTGCGTGTAGAATATTCATGGTTTTCTGTAAGCACCCCACACACCTGTAATCCCAGCACTCGGGAGGCTGCGACAGGAGGATTACTATGAGCTCTGAGGCCAGCTTGTGCTACGAAAGTAACAACAGATACAACAAACCCCAATGTTAACTGTAAGTCAGATGGTTTAATGAGCCAGCCATGTACTCTCAAGTTCAAGCCATGGGGAACAACTTCCTGGCAAGCCCTGGTGGAGGGAGACCCTGTGCCAGAAGGAAGGAATTGCTTTGTTCCTTTACAGGCTTTCAACCTGGGAACTCGGGCCACCAATGTATGGTACCTGCGCGAGTTTAGGGCCCTCACTGTTTCCTGGACATGCCATGAGCCACCTCACAGCCAAGTTCCTGAGGTGCAGTTCCTTATCCCGGAGCATTCTTCCTTTCTTTATGTGTAGAGAAGACCCTATTTTTCTTCCAGAACTTTCTTCAGTGAAGCTGTTCCCTATTGCCCCAGGTTGAACAAGCAGTCCCTGCTTAGGGAGCTGGTACAGTTTATAATGTCTCTAGGAATAGAATTTTCTGCTTGTTACTGTCAGACCGACTGGTACTTAGGGTTTTTACAAGGCAGGTGCTTCTTTCCTTCTTTTTTTTTTTTTTAACATTCTACTCTGTGTGTGTGTGTGTGTGTGTGTGTGTGTGTGTGGTGTAACCTCCACACACATGCTATGGGACTCGTGTATGCAATGCACACACACACACACCCCTTGTGGAGTTAATTCTCTCCTTCTCCCACATGATCAACCTCGGGTCACAGGGCTTGGCAGTAGGAGCCCTTACCAACTGAGTCATCTTCCAGGCCCAGGCTTGGGTTCTTATTCCAGTTTCAATCCCTTAGGCCTGGCCAGTACTTGGTTTACAAGAACTACTCAAAACGGGTCACGTCTGGACGAAGGGGTATCTAGTGGCATTGTTGGTATATAAGCAATCCCTTGCAGGCTCTCGTGTTTGAACACTTGGTCCCCAGCCAGTACTGCCTGGGGAGGCTGTGCAGTTCTTAAAAGACGGAGAATCTAGCTGGATGAAGTGGCTCGCTAAGGGGTGGGCCCTTTGGATTACAGACTGACCCCACTTCCAGCACGATCCCACCCTGCTCATGCATCTCTGGAAAAACAGGCTATGTTGCAAGCTCTACCTCTCCAGCCTGAGTCCCAGACACCACGCCTCCTCTACCCACCATCATGGCCTGTCGCCTCCAACAGCAAACCATGACAAACCCGTCCTCTGTCAAGCTGCTGCTTCTCCATCACAGCAGGAGAAAAACCATGACCCCTAGTCAAGCAATGTATAAAATAAACTTCTTCTCTGAAGGATGATCTATAATAGCATACGGAAGATAACCAAAACCTCTCCTAGCCTGGGAACAGTTAATTGAGCAAACAGGGGTACAACTGAACCCCAAAGTCCACACAGCAGTAAAGATGCAACAACCCAGGTGGGTCCCCAGGGCTCTCCACCAAGTGAACATGTCAGTCACAAAAGGTCACACACTATATCACTTTCGTCAAACTATAAAGTTAGACAAACAGAGTGCGGGTCCCTGGCTGTAGGAATTAGAGATGGTAGGGAGGGGTATGGCAGGTGTGACTATAGAGGAGTGGCTTAAGGAAAGCCTTGCTCAGCAAGCAAATGTATGTGCTATCTTTGCAACTTCTTAGAAACCACATCATTATTCCTAAGTTAAAAGCTATACATTTTCAAAGAACTTATTTTTTACATGCACTTGTGTGTTAGTGTAGACATGTGTGTACAGATGCCTGCAGAGGCTGCAAGAGGGCGTCGGAGTTTCTGGATCTGGAGTTAGAGGTGGTTGTGAGCCGCCATGTGGGTTCAGGAAACCAAACCTGGACCTCTGCAAAACCGATATGTGTTTGTAACTTCTGAGTCATCTCTCCAAATCAAGCTATGTTTTAATGCTTTCCTTCTTATTTTCTGACTACTCTTGAATTAACTCTGTGTGTGTATGCATATATTGTCTATTTACCTCAACAATTTCCACATTTCTTAATGCTTTACAATTTCAAAACGCTTCCACATACATTGTCATACAACTTGACAACACCGCCGTGATGTAGCTGTTCAGGTCCCTATTCCACAGATAAGCACACCACACACTGCTCAGTGCCTTGTTGAAGGGCACATGGCTAGGATCTTGGCAAAGTTAGTACTTAAATCAATAAATTCAATACAATTCCAGTTTTCTCATCTGTAAAATAAGGGCTTTAGCTAAGATGACCTGGGGGGACATGCAGCTATACCACTATTAGACATGCATACATCTTGTGCCCCAACTTTCCTCTTTCTGAGTTATCACGGTGGCTGGGGGGAATTCTACTGCAGGCTAGAAACTGTACCCACTGAGGAAGCTTATCCATCACAGAGCTGCCCTGAGGAATCTGTGCTATAAAACCAGCAACACTGGAGGAGGCATCAGAGCTTCCAAATTCCAGTTCTCAAAGGGCTGAAGGTGTTAGCATGAGGATCCCACTGGGCTTCTGGATCCTGTGTCTTCACGATGCTCGGACATGATGGTTGCTTTTGGTTCTTTTGCCTCCCTTTCCCCACCAGCCATCTTCTCCACATCACCCCCTCATACCCACTAACCCTGGCCAACACTATGCTAAGGAGGAGGGCTGGGTCTTACCAGATTGGTGAAGATGTATGTATAATAGGCTGACACCATCCCCAGCTCAGCTGCCTGCAATGCAAAGAGAAGACGATTAGAGAGAGACACACCTGTAAGCGCAGGAGCAGCAGGATGCCAAGTCTACTATTTATCTGGCCCACTAACCCTAAGCACAGGCAGTGCAGAACGTCTTGACTGGTTCTCAAGTGACCCTGGATCTTATAGGATGAAGGACAGAATCATCAGCCTCTAGAGTATGTTCTCTCCACCTCACCCCCCGCCCCACCCCCAGTGAGTCTCCCATATCTGATTACTGTTCTAATGCACAACACAGTCCCACAGATAGGACCGAGTATTTCAGGAACCAGAATGGATTTAAGGGAAATGACGCAAATAAGAAAACATCCTAGTATAACCTCCGTGACTCCTAACAACATGGCTAAGGTTCACCTACCGTTCAATCTATGCCTCGTATTCTAAAGCCTTCAACATGGGCTAAGCAAAGGGGACAAGCATCATTTTTCCTTCCTGGACTTCCATTTTCCTCCAGAAGAGGAAACTGGCACAACAGTGACCAAGTCACTTGTATGAGATCACATGTATCAGAATTCCAAAGCTTTTAATCAAACTATACGCTCCTCAAGGGCCACACGCTTGATGGAATCGCATACACAGCACTCTTCAGGACTGTGAGTAGGATGACAGAGCATGCCCAGATGAACCCTGCCTCGTCGGGATGCAGCGGAGACCTGAGCAGGCTGCATCTGCAGCCATGTGGAGATCAAGTGAGTCATTTGCAAACTTGATAGTCCTTTATTCCTGCTAAGGAACAAGTTGCTGGTGACATGCCTCGCTCTTGATCACCGTACAGGAGTGTGGTGTCATCCCACAGCTGAGAACTGTGGCTTTGAAACAGCCTCCCTTTGGCTTGATCTCTGCTGCCATCATAAAAACCCCTAACCAACCTTGCCTGTCAGGGTGTTTGGCTTTGAGCGTGACAGGTGCTATAGGAGCCGACAAGGAGATCAGGTAAGTAATGAGCCTGGCTCTCTCCAGGGTCCTCAGCCCTCCTGACAGTCCGTTAGATTTTCATAATATATCCTGCAGCCCTGGGCCACTGGGAGATGGCTCTTGTCATGACTATTGTGGCGGAGGAGGAGAGAAACAAGACCAGGGGAATTGCATTTTCCTCTTTCTCTCCCCAGAACTCAAATAACTTTGCGAGCATTCTTAACTTTGTGTCTCCCCAGCTGCTGGAGGTTCAGGATACACTGATATCACCATGGTCCCAATGGGCACCTGAAGTGCAGAAGGGCTTGGTGTCAAGATCAAGCTCCTTTGGGGTTACAGTGGAGTACAAGATTTCCACAGGGCTCCTTCTCTCTTTAACACTTTCTTCCCCACTCCCAAGACAGGCAGGATGTCACCCTTCATCCATACCCCACCCCCCACACTCAGTCTTTACTGTAAGAGGACCACTGCCTCAGACACTGCCTAGACCCACACCAGGCTACTGGTGACAGGCATCCAGCCAGGAGCAGGCTAAGGGGCATAGTCAGTAGTTAAAATCCATTTTGTGAAACCTGTGTCCTAGAGATAAAAGACAAGAGATCCTAGGTTTTTAAGAGATGAATTCTGGGTAAACATGGAGTTCGTGTCGGAACTGCCACTCAATAAAGTAGGGGATTACTGTGCAAAGCCTCCTGAAATCAAGAAGCTGCTGAGAGCTGCCAACCAGAGCCTGACTCCCATGTGCACAGCGGGGCTCCAGAAAGCCCCTGGGAGCCCCCAGAGAGAGAAACATGGAGCCCCACAGAAGCCCAAGGATAAAGGCCAGGCTTGCTGGAGAGACTGCCTGCCTGTGGCTACCAGGATGTCAGGCGGGAAACAAGGGAACAGGTTTCCCCAAAGCACCCTGCTCATCGATTAGTTTGGCTGTGAAAATGCAGGAATGTAGGTAGAAAGGGGGTGGGGTTAGAAAGGATGGCCATGGGGCAGCCAGAACAGCTGTTGGATAATGAGGACCAATATAGGCAGTTGCCTTCAGAAGCATGGTGCAATAAGTAAATACATACATACATCCCAGAGCTTCCTCCTCCTACAAAAAAGCCCTAGGAAATGGGAAAGCACAAGGTGTGTTTAAAGGAACATAACAGCATTGGCAAAGGTGCACCGTATGCCACATCTGAGCGTGTAAACGGTTAAGGGTGGCGAGTCCTCTCCTTCAGAGCGTGTGTCGTTTGAACTTGGCATTCCACTCTGAGAAGCATATGCTCAAAAATATGCATGAGCGCACGTGCAGAAAGATTTATGTATGAAGATGTGTGCCCTCACATTATTTATCATAGCAAAAGACTGGAAACAACCTGTTTTTACAAGGATGAAGGGATGGTTAAATAAATTACGGGACATCGACATGATAGGAAATGATACAGCCACTGAAATATTTGTAGAGAAATATTTAATGACGTGGAAAAATGCATGATACATAGTTGCGCAAAGAGACTAGCTGCTCACAGAAAGTTTTAAGCAGTGTGGGATAACTGGGGGATGTCTGAAGCAAGAAGAATAGACATTCAAACTTTAGGAAAGGTTAAGGTTTGGCGATGGGTAGTGAGTGACATTTATTTTCCTCTCTGTACTTTTTTGAAAATTCCGGCAATGAACTCAGAATGTTAGTGAAGTGGGGGTAGCTTGGGGGCTGGGAAACAATCAATTTGCTCTGCCAGGTGTCATGGAACACTCTTGGAAAGAATCCCCACCCCCGGCCTCTGCTCTCCGAAGGGATGCTGGGAGGACATCTGTTTACTCAACTGAAGCTCTTACCCCTAAAGATGACCCCTCAGCCTGCTTCTCTCATCCCGAAAACCTACAGGAGCCTTTTCATTCCTAATGACCTCATTGACAACATCTCGAATGTGAGAAGGAAGAAGAAAAGGACAAAAAGAGGTGTGTGTAACTGTGTCTGTGTGTGTGCATATGTACATGACTCTGTGTGTGTGTGTGTGCGTGCGTGCATATGTGGCTGTTTGTGCATCTGTGTGTGTTCATGTCTCTCTGTATGACAATGTGTGTATATGAGTGTTTATGTTTGTGTGTGTGTTTGTGTCTTTCTTGTGTGTGACTGTGTCTATGTGAGTGTGACTGTGTATATCTTTATGGTGTCTGTGTTTGTGACTCTGTGTATTTTTCTGTGTGTGAATGTCTGTGTGCATTTTGTGTGTGTGTGTGTGTGTGTGTTTGAGTGTTCTTTCTTAAGTTGAGTGCTCATAGACAGATGTGATTTTGGTGCTGTGGAAAATTACTATAGCAACAGGCTAAAGGGACAGCCCTGGGTACCAGGAGAACTCATTCAAATCTCTTATTAACTCTCAGATTTAGGGGGGGAAAACCTGGGCAGGGGAGGAAGAGAGGCAAGAGGCAGAAAATATAGGCAAGAAAAAGACAGACATTGAGTGTTTTCGGGCTCAGCACAGCCAGACAGAGGTTAACGAGGAGTCTGGCTACCCCAGTGGAAGATGGCAGGGTGTGCTTAAATGTGCAATTAAAATAACATTAAGAGAGGTCAGTGTGCCTGAGCAGTTATTGGGACAGCTGTGGAGCTAAGGAAGAGCCTAGAGCAAGGCTTGCTCTCTGAAACTCATGCTTAGCCCAGGAACTGGGGCAAGGTGGCACCTCAGCTGCCCAGCTGTTTCCGGCTGTCCATATGAACCTAGTTATCTGACTTCTCTCTCTGGGATCTGCCTCTGACAAAGTCCCATGTCTATATGCGTATGTCTGCTTGGCCATCACTCTACGTCATCATAAACCCTAATAGAAAGTGTCTGCCCTGTGGGAGAGAGCAAACGAGGTGTATTCAGCCCGGGTGTCCACAAGGCTAGCCTCTGACAGCTGCTAACCTCCCAGGGCCTCAGCTTCTTCACCTGCCCAATGGAGACAACGACAAACCTATCTGACATCACCTTGGAGAGGACTGTGCTGTGAAATGGCAGGGAGGCACTTTGCAAACTGTTGAAACATTGTCAGAGCTGAGGACAGGCTGACACTCGGCACCGCATGTGAGTGGTGCTGTGTATACACTGTCTGACAAGTGGCCTTCACCAGGGCCTCTTCAGTCTGACTCTAGGTCCAACTGGTCTCTCAGCCCCACCTGGTGCTAAGTGTTTCTGAGTGGCATCATCATCCTGCTTTCTCTTTGGAGCCAACTGGTGTCCATGGAAACATCAGTAGACAGAGGGGATCAGCATTCAGATCCAGCCCAGGACCAAGGGACAGTCATAGCTCAAGTCAGAAAAGACAGGGGAGGAAGGATACACTATGCTTCCCAGCACCCAACCCAGCCAGGCTCCCACCTTCAGGAGGATGGTGTGGGACATGGAGGCATTGGCATGGATGATGATGGTAGCTGTCTTGTCGTCCCGGATCTCCTTGAGGAGCGGAGTGGGGTCTCGCGTGTCATCCAGCATCCGGACTGAGAGTGTGTCCTTGGAGATAAGGAATTGCCGGAGCAGCTTCTCCAGGTTTAAAAGGCCTGTGGGAAGGAGGGAGGAAGAATCCCCTGAGAGTCTGCAGAGCCACTTCCATTGATGCTCTGGGGAAAACCGAGGCACAGAGTGTCTCAGGCTGGAGGCAGCTCAGAGCCAGTGCTAGGGAGGTCTTTAAACCCCAAATAGATTTCTCTGCCTCTTTGGCTTCACTTATGCCATCTACTATAAGGAGCACCCAGAAGCTCCCATGAGCTCCCCAGTAGTCCCCTACTTTCAGAGTAGAACATGTGGCCCCTTCAGGAATGCAGCACAAGGTGAGACAGCCCCCAGTGCGTCGCTCAAAACACTGTGCCCACTAGCTGAGAACTTGATCAGACAGCACCAGCCCTGAGCCTCTTCCCCCACTTCCACAATCTTCCCATGTAGCCAGCTGTCTAGGCCTCAGTCCTTCTCTATAAGAAGGACAAATCCTATGAGCAGGCAGCTCCCGGGCTGGGCAGTGTCAAATGCTACACCTAAAACTCTTAAGTGCTCAGGAGGACCTAGAAGTGCTCCATCAAATCTTCCAAGAAAAGCCCTTGTTTCCATTGTGACGGTGGAGGAGCAGTTTCCTCTAGACTCCAAGGCCCAGGAAAAAGTCCAAGCAAGCCTCTTTTAACTTCCCAGAACCCTGTGGCTGCTCTAGGACAAGGTATTACCATGACCATAAAAGAAAACAGCAGCAAACCTGGGCTCAGAAACAAATGGCAAAGGAGGATCCCAAGCTAAGGATTCTTCTCTTCCCCACCAACCCAGATGGCTGATGCTAGGGGTCTTGGTGGGAAGAAACAATCCAGAACAACGTCACTGAGATTAGAGGGACTTAATTTTGTCTGTCCCTGCCAAGGCAGGCACGGGGAGGGCAGATGTGTGGCGGGAGGACCATCTCCCCAGAGCCAGTAGTCTTGAGTCTGTCGGAAAGATACCTGCAGGCATTTGCTCACAAAGAAAGGACAGGCGTAACATTTATCAAACCTTATTATGCTGTGGCTAATGTACTAAAATTTTTTGCATGGCTTATCTTATGTAAGTCTTCATAACAATTCTATAAAGTATTAAAAATCCCCAAGTTCCGAGGAGGATGGGAAGCAGAGAGGTAAGGAACGCACCTCACGCTGTGGACGGCAAGAGAAAGCAGGTTTTCTACCACTCTAGGTTGCCTGTGCTGCCGGCTTCGGCGCTGGCTAACAGAGCACTCAGTTCAGAGATGCCTTCACTACAACCCATGCAGAGTCTTTTCTGTACCCTCCTGAGGTCTAAAGACAATCGACAGAATTCAGAGGTGGCACTGAAGAGCATCCACCCACTCTCCCTGTCATAAGCAGATGCTGTGACTTGCCCGGTCACTCATGGGCGGGAGGCAGCAGGTACTAGATTTCTCATTTTCTGATCTTCACCCAGCTCTTTACAAATGAGACCATGTTTTCTCTTGGGACAAAGCAATAGGCAGCAGGGACTATGTCCACGCAGCACACCAGAGACATGGCTATGCACCTGGGCCCTTGAGTAAAGTCAGCACTCGGTGTGTTTGTGTTTGTTTGTTTGTTTGTTTGTTTACAACCAGAAAGAGTGGTTTTGTTTGTTTCATTTTGTTTTGAAACAAGCAACCAGCCAGAGTGGGAGCTTGAGGGCTTGGATGATGGAGGAGGGAACCTGGAAAGGTGTAGGCCACCCATTTTCCTGCTCCTGTTTTGATAAAGTCCTTCCGGGAGCTGGGGACTGCCTGGTGAGGGATGGAGAGAGCTGGAATAACTTGCTTCACAAATGAGGGCCACATGGTATGACCCATGTAGGCTCATATGTTTGAATCCTTGTTCCCTAGTTGGTGGAAAAGCTTTGGAAAGATTGAGAGGTGTGGCCTTACTGGAGGAGGTGTGTTACTAGGGTAATCTATATACACAAACAGTAGGCTGGATCCTGCCCTCAGGGGCTTAAGTAAGTCAAGTGGAGAGTGGAATTAAGTCACATTCCTGTTTTGTTTAGTGGCCTAAATGGGTTTGGACTTCTATGGGAACAGCCTCCGTTGGTCCAGCTGCAGGATGGAGAAAGAAGGTACCGTGTCTTCCTCTGAGGTGACGTCAGAGGCAAACCCCCACCAGGCGAATACTTGAACTTCTGACCCAAAGGCACCATTTTCACCAGGCAGTCAGGGTAAAGAGCACAGGACAGTTCTCCCGAATCCTGGCCAGGTCCTGGGCATGGGCTGATGATCACTGACACCAGAGAGATTAAAATTCAGAAGTTGAATGAACCCCACTGACCTGGTCTGTTAACCTTTGGTACTTGGCTACAAAGAGGCTAACTGTCCCCTGAGCCCAGAATGTACCAAATGGGTAACACCATTCAGTAGGGTGAAGCCAGGAAATCCAAAGGGAGACAGCAGGACTGTGGGCAGACTGGTGAGGCCTGACAAAGGTAGCTGAGGGAGCCTTCAATCCCTTCATCCTGGCAGGTACACTGGGCTCCAATCAATCCGTGGCCACTGACTCCCAGGCTGCTCTGCTGTCCTTTACACAAGAACAGGACATTTCCTCTACTTGACCCCACATTCTGTGTGCTGAGAGGAGGGACTAAAGAGGAAGGCAGTGAGCACCCCTAAACAGCGAACCCCCCAACCACCCATCAGAAGGTCATCCCTTCCCCCACCTATATGGTGCCTGCAGTGGCAAAAATGAGCACAAGACTGAGGCTTGTACAATTCTGAAATGTCACAAGGGAGTCAGTGAGACAACGTCCCCAGCTCACTACGCCACCATGCCCAGGAAACCAGGAGAAAGGTTGTCTGTCATGAAGAGTCAATAAAGCAACACCAAAGCGTCAGTCACCCAGAAGGGGCTCTGCAAAGCCTGTTAGCCTCTCACTGTGATTTCCTGCCTCTCCTCCTGAACACCTTTCCTTTCTCTATCTTCACCCATCTTCTCCCTTCCCCAACACTTCCAGGGACAACCACCCAGTCCCTAAAGTCAATCACATAAAATATCTGTCGGCATACACAGTCCCATGAATTTTCAAGGAACTCTGTCCTGATAAAGCCATTGTCAGCGGGAACTACCCTAATAGGAAAACCCACTGCACACATTATCCCTGGAACACCGTGGCTTAGCAACGCCACACGCTACACACTCTAATGTGGTGGGTTTCCCCCTTGTGATCACATGACTTACTGTCACTGCCCAGCATCCCCCAAGAAAGTATAGAACCTAATACCATTAGCCAGGGAAGGGATCCAAAAGAAATTTCAAGTATAGTAAGTATGTGGGGTGTGGGGGGTGTTGATGGCCACTGTCTTCCTCAATCACTTTCTGCCTTAGTTGTTGAGACAGAGCCTTTGCCTGGGCCAGAAGCTTACTGGTTCAGCTAGGCTGCTTCCCGACAAGCCCAGGGGTTCTCCTGCTTTTACCTGCCTAGCACTGAGATTGCAAAGCACATGCCACTACTCCCAAGTTTTTATGTGGGCGCTGGGAATCCAAACACAGGTCTTCATACTATGTGGTAGCACTTTACCTATGGAGCATCTCAAAAACTCCTTAAGAACGTTTTCCACGGAAGGTGAATTGCTTTGGCGCAATGGTAAAGGTGGGGAAAATGTAAGTTAGATCATGTGAGTTGGGCCATCCAGTTACAATACTATATACCTGAATGATTTCCCTCAGGGAACCCTTTCAAACACTTCTTCATATCCCCAGTAAAGGGGGGTGCACCCGTTCTTGTTTCACTGAACTGAATTAGCAATTGGGGGAAGTACTCTGAGGCCAGGGGAGCAGCAGCGCCTGGCAAGACATGTCATGTTGTCGCCAAGCGAGCAGGGCAAAGGGAAGAGTGTGGCAATGCGAAAGGCAGTCAGAAACACACTTGGTCATGGAAGCCTCGGGACCATGAGGGGTTAGGCAGCACAGGGAGACAGGCATGCTCACACTAGGGAAGCGCCTTCCATTTCACTGAAGCCATGGGCTGCACACGTGGCAGTTTGCTTCCCCATCCCTGGAGGCAAAGAACCCTAGGCAGGCTCTTTCATGGACTACTCTTTAGGAAATTAAACTATGGATGGGAAGTGGGAAGAAAAAAATGGAATGCATTTTGAGCTCAGGGCATCTCTGATTCTGAAAATCCAAAAAACAGGATTTTTAAAAAAAAAAATGTTTAAAATTAATTTTGTTAGAGAACACTTTCCAGAATTAGTTCTTTTTCACCATGTGGGTCCAGGGGTTTAAGCTCAGGCTGTCATGTTCGGTGGTAAGCACTCTAACCTGCTGAGCCATCTCACGGGTCCCAGAAGTGGGTACTTTTGGTTCTGGGTAGTGGGGACTTGCAGAAGAGAAAGGATGCTTCACTCGGTACCACAGGGTATGTGCTCACTGTCTTTCTCCCCACATCTGGGTACTAGAACTAAGGCTTTACCAAGCACAGCGGCCCTCACAGGGGTTAAATTCTGCTCTGTCTTCAGGCCTCCACCACATCCACCCAAGTCTTTCTCTTTTGTAGGATCGGAACAGGATGCTGACCTAGCAGCAGGCATGTCTGCCAAGGCTGAGCTGAGGAGCCTGGGGAACCCATTAGTCTTGGTCAGGATCAAAGTGGATCAATGTGGAGCCCAATAGGCAGCTGCTCTGGGAGGAAGGGCATAGGCTGGTTTCCAGAACTGGAAGGCAGGGGCCCCAGGGCCAGGGGGAGGATATCAAGGCTGTGAAAGTGCAGCCAGCATTGGTTACAGCCACAGGACAAGGATAGAGAGAGATGCTTGAGTGGTGTGTCTGCAGGGGACAAAGAGAATACAATATCAAAATCCAAAATGGGCTAGGGGGATGGCTCAGGGGTAAAGTGCTGCGGCATAGAGGTCTGATCTAATACTCTGGAAAGCCAGGAGTGTTGGCAAGTGCTTGTGACTTGGTGCTAGGTGAAGGGTATACTCAGAGAGACAGGGGGATTCTGGCTTCTCGATGGCCAGCCAGTTTCAGTCTGAGACAGACAGACAGACAGACAGACAGACAGACAGACAGACAGACAGATGAGATAGATAGATAGATAGATAGATAGATAGATAGATAGATAGATAGATAGATAGATAGATAGATAGATAGATACTCAGAGAGACAGGTGGATTCTGGCATCTCGATGGCCAGCCAGTTTCAGTCTGAGACAGACAGACAGACAGACAGACAGACAGACAGACAGATGAGATAGATAGATAGATAGATAGATAGATAGATAGATAGATAGATACTCAGAGAGACAGGTGGATTCTGGCATCTCGATGGCCAGCCAGTTTCAGTCTCAGAGAGACAGACAGCATATAGATAGATAGATAGATAGATAGATAGATAGATAGATAGATAGATAGACAGACAAATAAAGTGGATGACTGGCAAGATGACTCATCAGGTGAAGATGCTGGCTGCCCAATCATGCCCTGAGCTTGATCCCTAGGACCCACAACAGCTCCTACATGTTGTTCTCTGACATTCTCTCTCTCTCTCTCTCTCTCTCTCTCTCTCTCTCTCTCTCTCTCTCTCTCTCACACACACACACACACACACACACACACACAGAGAGAGAGAGAGAGAAATAAATAGATAAATAGATTCAAAGAAAAGATAGAGTGACTGAGGAAGACATCTAAACATCAACATCTGGCTTCCACATGCCAGAGCATACCCATATACCTACACACACACACACACACACACACACACACACACACACAGAGAGAGAGAGAGAGAGAGACAGAGAGAGAGAGAGAGAGAGAGAGAGAGAGAGAGAGAGAGAGAGAGAGAGAGAGAGAAAATAAAGAAAATATCTATCTATGTCCGCATGCTGGGGAGTAGCTCAGTGGGTAGAACACTCGCCCAGCATTCAGGAAGCCCTGGCTTCAACCTCCATATAAATGGAGCAAGGGGTCACACACAAAGCAATTAGTTGTTAGCGACGGGAGGATCAGAAGTTCAAGATTATCTTTGGCTACACGGTGAGTTTGAGGCCACCCTGCGACACATGCAACCTGCAACCCACACAACCCGCAACCCATCTCAAAGAAGACAATACAAAGCAATATCTAGTTCAGCTGTTCCCTCAGCCTCGTTTCCCGTCTCCTTCCACTAGCTGTCTCCCTCCTTATAGCACTTGGCTGTGGGGAGAGCTCTGTACCCAGTCAGGGCGGGGGGGTGGGGGCACTGCGAAGTCCTGAAGGGGACTTAAGTTAAAGGAGTGTGATGTGGTGCCTGGTGCCCTTGACATGCCACGTGCTCGGTTTTCCTCCCTTGCCAAGTGTCAAACTCGGGTTGAACGGCTGTCAAACTTCCTCTGCGGCACTAACTCTTTTCTTTGTCTGTAGAGGGAGGACATCAGTTAGGTGAGATGCTAGGTCTTCTACTTAGGTAGTCCAGGAAGGCTTCAACCTCAATATCTTCCTCCTTCAACTTCCTGAGCGCTGCTCTACCTAGCTGAAGAAGGTGGGAGTCCAGAGTGACTGGTCACTGAATGGTGGGGGACACGCTTCAGATTCAAGCATGGGAACCATGCCTTTCACCTGCCTGTTGGGTCCCGTCTCCCACCTGAGGCTGTTCCTAGGAGCAGGAACGGTGGAGAAGGCCACAGAGCCAGAGGTCTGAGCGGGTGGGGAGCCAGCTCAACTGCTCAACTCCAGCACCTGGCCTCCAACTGCACCTCTCCCACGGGAGGTCTCTGGGCTCCCCACATGTAGATAAATGGGGTCCTCACTCCCATATGGATCAGAAGAGTGAACAAAGCCAAGGGAGGTGAGAACCATGTGACCTTGAAATTGGACGCCACCTCTGCTTTCTTCATGTGTATAATGAGACCGATAATAGAACCTGCTATAGTCGGCTCTCTGGTTTAAATGAGAGGATTTAAACTTCTTGGGTAATGTCAGGGATCAAAGCCAGGACCCGAGAACTCAAAGTTGAAATGAAATAATATAAAAACTCTCAGCACACAGTAAGTGTCACTGAGGTCCCAAGATCAGCCTGCAGGTACATGGGTAAGTTTGTTTTAAACAAGAGGCTTCTCACAGCGGATCAAGGCATTGGCATAGAGAAAGCCCATGAGTGCCCCAGCTAGTCTTCGAAAGGGTCCTGGGTATTAATCATAATGTCCCTGCTCGGTTCCCACTACCTCAGTCAGTGTTGCAGGGTGAGATAACAGTAACCAAACACCGTCCGCCGGGCACAGGTATTTTCCTGCCCAGCTACTTCAGTGAGCTTCCTTGTCTCCAACAACAGGAAAGAAGGGTTCAGAGAGGTGGGGTGATCTGCTGAGCAGCGAATGGCTCCTCTGGATCACCACAGCCAAAGATGGTGCTGTGTGTGTGTGTGTGTGTGTGTGTGCGTGCACACATGTGCACGTATGCATGTGTGCATGTGTGTGTTTTAAAGTGTAGGTTGATTTTGGATGCCCTCCTCAATCACTCTCCTTACTTTTTGAGACAGGGCCTCTCTAGAGCTCAGCAGTTTGGCTAGCCTGATTGTCCAGGGGGAGGGGATTGCCCTATTTCTGCCCCTCCAGCATTGAGATGGCAGCTGTTCACTGCAGACCGGGTTTTTAGGAGGGCTCTACGGGGATCCAGGCTTGAGTCCACCAGCTTGCATGGCAGGCACTTTCCTTCATTCCCAGGATGGTTCTCTTTTCTCTTAAGACAAAGGTTTTGCCTCTGTCTTAGCCACCACTTCCTCTTCTGATCACACCAAGTGTGTTCCCACAGCTGTCGTGGGGACCCACAGCTCTCATGGGGATCCACAGCTCTCCTTGGGAGCCCACAAGGAGCCAACTCCTTTGGGTTCTGTGGGAGGACTAGGAGGGCCATGGCAGGGCCACTCACCCCATCTCTTCTCTTGGCCTTTTCGGAAAAAGACTTACAGATGCTCCAACTTATTTTTTTTTCATTAAAGAAAAAATATTATAATCTACTATGTATCTCTGCTTAGTCCCAAACCTGCTTATTAAAAAAATCTCCTTCTGGGAAGCAGGAGTGTAAGCGGTAGATTCCCCATGGAATGATCCCTGCTATGCGATTCTGAAGGCTGGAAAATAGAATTAGATTCCCGTTCCTAATTCTACCCTCAGTGTCTCTTGGCCCTGCGTTAATAAGGAAGATGGAAGACGTTCTCATCCAGAGCCCTGAGCCACATCTCCCTGCAGCCCCTCATTTCCTCAGCCTTTGATTAGATTTTTAATCTTCTCTGCCCTCGAACTTCTCCTGACTGCCCCACCTTCCCCCCCTGGCCTGGAGGGTGGGGACAAATGTCGCAGCAATCTAGGGACTTCTCTGCGCAGAACATTATGTTGTGGCTGAAGAGCCCCTGAGCCTGTGGCCAGACATTCTCGTGTCTTCTGGGCTCTGGACTGCATTCAGTCACTGCCCTGCCCCTCTGCTCAAGGATGTAGGGACCTCTGCTCCAGACGTCTCCATTCCTACCAGGCAGAGCCCACACTAAAGTTGGGGTTGAATGTACAGATCTGAGGAGGGGGACGGTGCAGAACAGAGAGGAGTCAGAGGACTTGAAGAAGAGTCCTAGCTCTGCTGCGGCATGACCTGAAGAACCTTAAAACCCCAACACCATTATCTCTACTCCTGCATGACTGAGGAGAGGAGGGAATGGCATGATTCTAATGGAAAGAGTACTGAGCTTGGAGGCAGCAGTACCCAGCCAAGTACTCAGTGCTGAGTAGATGTGCAACACACACCTGAGCCACAGATTTCCCGAGGCCCCATAATAGCTAGAGTAGAGAAATGGGGCTCAGTTTATAAGCAAGATGTCTTAGACACAAGAAAGAACTTCCTGAAGCGTGGGTGAGACATTGTTAACTAACACTGAGGTAGAGTTCAAGGAAACTTTTGCTTCCAGATATTATGGACGGCTTTCTGCTCTGTCATTTAAAATCCCTGCTGTGTAAGTCTTGTTAGAGTGACCTTGTGGCAATCAATTCCCAGGATGAAGCAGGGACGGGGAGGAGGTTGATTCTGTTACATCACTCACTGATGCTGGGTACCACACACAGAGGGCAGAAATACAGCATATTCCATCAAACAGTAGCATCCTGCGGACTCCTGGACTGGCATCTCTGTGAGGCTCGGGGGAGACTGTTTGGAGAACCACAGACATCGTGGAAGGTCTGTGCTATAAAGCACATTCTGAGTTGCCACAAGGGGAAAGAAGATGGTGTATCCTCTATTCATCTATTTGCTTTTTGCCACAGAACTCTTTGTCCATCAACATTCGCATCAAAGCCATGCTGCTCAAGAGAGCTTTCTGGGGTGCTACGATGTTTGGTCCCGGCCCTCACTAGTCGATGACCACTAGCTACACATGGCTATTGAACACCTGGAATGAGGCTAGTTGGACTAAGGGAGTAAATGTTTATTTTTAATGTAATCTTATTTTATTATTATTTTTTTAAATGGAGTCTCTCTCTGTAGTCTACAAAGGCTTCAATCAACAATCCTCCTGCCTCAGCTTCTCAGGGGCTCACGTTACATATGTGCACCGCCACACCCAGCGCTGAGATGTTAATTTTGTTTAATTCAGATTTTAAATTTAAATAGTCATAAGCAACCTGGGACTATTGCATGGGTCTGCTTAGATCCAGAGGAACCCAGTTTGACAAATACAGGGATATTCCTGACAGTACATTGAACTGCTTTCCAGGGAACCGCGGATATAAGCCTCAACTCTACCACTTAATAGCTCTGGGACTCTAGGCAAGGGGAGAGATCCTCTGGAACTGTTTCCTCTTCTGTACTGAAGGAGTCTGACCTTCAAGGTCCCTCAATGAACATAGGACCCAAGTCTGCACTCCCTTACCTGCTAGCCATGGGTCTGGATTTTCTTCCTCAGCCTCTTTCCATCTTCTATCCACACCCATTCTTAATGGATCCAGCCCCTCCCCAGACACAGACTCAGTCCCTCTGCTGTCCATTCTCCTCTCTTGGCCTGCATCTCTCTTGGAAATGGAAGTTGCCATGCCTTCCATACCCCTGGGTGGTTGTAATAATCAGGGTTAGATTAAAAAAAAAAATTAGATAAAGGATAGAAGGCCAAAGCTCGGTGAGTATGTTTCCTGGGAAGCTCCAAGTAAAGGTAAGCTGGAGGATAAATACAGAACACACATGGAAGCAGTCAAGTGTGGAGGTCTGCTGCCGGGGAGTGGGTGGTGGGGGGTTGGCTCCGACCTGCCATGCGGTTTTGCCTTTAGATATTACTTGGATTCTAGGATGGAGGGAGCCTTGCTCTGAGCAGTTCTGAGAAGCTGAAGACAGAGCTTCTGGCCGAAGAGAGCACACATCCATGGGGACCTGCAGGCTCAGAACAAGCTGCACGGCTCCCCCGTGCTGGTGACATGCTAGCGTCAAGCACCGGCCACCAGGACACAGCAGTGGCCGGTATCTGACTGACAATGAGAGGGGATACAGATGCCACCTGGGATACGTGGGCGCATATGTTGCTGGCTCGAATTAGCTAGATCTCATAAACACTGAATTTATGTCTCACAATGTGGAGAGACACGAAAAAAATGTATCTCCAAACCTGTGTTTGCAGAAAGAAAAAAGAAAATGCTTTATCAGGAATTGACCTTGGACCTTGTTCCATCAGCAAAACCTGCTCTCCGGAGGAAGATACTCTTCAGCTCATCAAGTACAAACACATTCAATTTTGTATCCCCCCCCCACCCCCTTCCTGGGCCTCTTTGTATCTCCTTAACAATGAGGCTAAAAATGTGGGAATTGAGTTTGCAGGTACAAAAAGACTTGGCAGTTGGCCAATCTCCCTGCAACCTAATTCCGTGCCCAGGTAATATAGGCAAAGGGTGCTTATGGGCACTCTTTCTCTTACACACACACACAGAGAGAGACAGACAGACAGACAGACAGAGAAAAGAGAGAACTGTACCTGCTTTTTGTCAGACCAGAATCCTAGGGACACCCCCAACACTTCCTTGCTTGTTGAAAGCCCAGGAGCCCACAACCTAGCAGAAGAGAACGAAACCAGGGTGTCTGGGCATGCCGCTAGTCTGGGAACACGTACATTCTGCTTTGGCACAGATGAGGCAGGCGGTGGTGCAATTGAAGAAATTCAGGATCCCGGCCACAGCCACGCTGATGTCCGTGTTGCTGGGGTGAAGGTTCAGGGTAGTGAATCTCTGCAGCTGGAACCTGACAAACTCCTCTGGGGCCACTTTGAAATGAGGGACCTGGCAGGAGGAACAAAAAAAGAAAGAAAGAAAAAAATGGCAGCAAGGAGGATCCAGAGGGAGTGGGAGAGGAAAAGCAGGATGGGTGGTGACCCCGGCTGTGGCTCAGCATGCCTTCTTTCACGTAACACTTTTGACACATACCACAGGACCGTCGGCTCCAAGTCCATGGGAGTGTGGTGTGGTAACACCTTTGGAAAGACCCATTGCTGGCCACCCTTTGGCTAGAGACCTCTGCGGTGTTAGAGTCCAGTTGCTGTCTGAAGGCACAGTCCTTACAATTTATTATCTGTGGTTAATAGATTGGAGCAGAGATAGCAAGAAGAGGCAAACCGTTCCCTATAGGTTAGAGAAGAGGCCTTCAGTCCAACCCTACATAGCCGTGTACACTGGATCCCAATAAGCTTTCTGGGTAAATTCCAGGGGTAGAAGGCCGATAGGAAAGAATGTGAGGAGCATTCAGAGCCTCTGGATGGAGCCAGACGGACAAATGCCTGTCCTGGATTCATCAGAGTAATGCTGGCTTCCTACTGCATGCACCAGCGATGTTTCTGGAAGGTGCTGTCTTCCCTCTCTTTGCTGGGAAAGAGATATTAAGAGGCATCAGTGGCGGCTTTATTGACAGCTTAGGCTATTTGGTAGGTAATAGGAAAGTTAAATCGTAATAAGCTGCCATCCACCTTGATTTTATTCAGACACTCTCATCCCTGGTACTCAGAGCTGCAAGAGCTGAAGTCGAGCGTGAGTTTGTACCAATGCAAAAGCAAGCGAGATTGAAAGTAGACAGCAGGAAGACTTTCCCGGCGATGAGGGGCTTGGCTCCTAGAATGGATTAGTCAGACACGATTATGGACGTTTCCTCTGCCTGGCTTTGCTCAGAGGCTGTGCTCCAGGGGTCTGGGAGAATGCTGGAATAGTCTCTGTAGGATTCCGCCACCTTATCCTTTTATGATTTAGGGAGAAGCCTGCCAGAAACCAGAGCTCTTTGGAAATTGAGACAAGAGGAGAGCAAAGAGCTAGGAAAACCTGAAGAGAAAATTACTGAATTCAAATGGGCTTAGCCCCTGAACCACGGACAGGCACAACCATAGTTTTGGTTTTTTTTTTTTTGTTTTGTTTTGTTTTTCCACCAGGGATTGCCTGATGCAGAATTGACAACTGCCTGGTGGTACGTTTGAAGGATGGCTCTCGAGATCAGAGCTGACCCTGTGCGTTTCATGGGGGTCTCTCCTCCTGCTTGCATTTTGTATCCCGCACAACCGCAATCGATCTAAAACGAGTTACACGTACACCTTGAAGGCAAGAGAGGTGACAGATGAGCCGAATGAAGGGCAAAGCCCTTCAGATGGCCTGGCTGATTCAGATACAGACATTGGTGTCCTGTGGCTTGACTCCTCCCTGGGAGACAGTCAGCCTGCTGGGTTCCACCAGCTGCTAGCCAAAAAAGCTCCACCCATTAGTTTCCCCATGGTGAGGAGCCCTTGGAGATTGCAGGCGCAAGGAATTCATAACTTCCAGCCCTGAATTGAGGGTGGGGGGGTAGCATCCTTCAGGAAGGAGAAAGGCACACGGTTTTGGATTCTACAGATTGGCTTGTGTTTGGGCTCTACAGTGTGGTTTGGGGACAAACCATTAAACCTGGCTAAGTTTCATTCAAACAGAGATGACCTCAGTTGCTTATGAGAATTCAGGAAGAGAGAATAGGATTCTGTGTCCAAAGAACAAAACAACCCCAAACCCCACCCCCAGTCAGTGCCTGGACAATGCCTAGAACCCCCTGCTTCTCTCTATTCCAATTGCAGAAATTTCCAGAAGCCCCTTTAGCCGCACAAAGGAGAGGGTGGAAGGGTCTCCCCAAAGATGGGGCAAGTAGTGAATCACTAGCAGGAGCCAACTGGGAGGCTACTGGGGAGACAGGTTCTGTGGCCTGGGCAGGGGTAGCTAGGCCTCACCCTGCTGGTTTGTTCTCTCTCCTGGAGAAAAATCAACCCATGATTGGTTCGTGATTTATCCCAAGAAGTCAGCACAGTGGGGCTGAGGGGAGAGCAGGAGGCAGGAAGCAGCCAGCCATGGGGGTCTCAGAAATATTAGTAGTATTTAAAGGGCTGGGACTCACAGCAAGGACTCCAGGGCTTTTCTCAGGGAGCCGGGCCTCATAAAATATTAACCAAAATGCATAATCTGAGTGGCAGGCAAGGTCGCTCTGGAAGGAATATGACCAGACAAAGGAGGGGTAACTGCCTGGCTGCTCTCTGGGCAGTGCCTCCTGGTTGGACGGGGGGGGGGGGAGGATGCTACAAATTAGTGGCTCCCATGACCTCTATCCTGAAAGGCCACACAGTGTGGAGAGACTTGCAAGCCAATGTGACACAGCTCCAGCTCCAAGGCAGGGCCATTCTGGATTGGGGACCGGGGAAAGATAGCCAAGAGCGGCGGATAGAGTGTGGTGGGGAATGAGGGAGAGAAGAGAAAGGAAAAGGAGTCCGTCCATGAAAGAACGTGGGAGTCAAATGTTGGCAGCCTTGCTGGGTGAAGATCAGAGCCAAGGCTTGAGTTATCACCTGCCACGTAACACACTTGACTGTTACCTGAAGCGAGGCAAGGAGGACTTAGATTAAACGTCAGCTCCTGGCTGAGCCTGTGAAATGCTGCAGGGATTGTGGCAGGACAGAAGAGGCTTTGTGGTCTGAGCTGGCCTAAGACGCATCTTCCAGGATAGCTGAGAGGGGGAAAGGAGGTTCTGAGGGTCTGGGAGGAGCAAATTCAGCCTCGGACAGTTATGGCTATGGCCATAAGATACCTGAATGTAACAATTCTGAGAGGGGCCGGAGAACCAGGGTCTACCGCCAATGTCCTGATGGCAGGACCAAGAGGTCAGTTCTAGGAAGCCTGTCTGTGATTCCCCACTTTGTCAGGGTGGTTGCGGTGGGGAGGCTGTGGAGATGGTAGGCTTTCTCTGAAAGGGCGCCCAACTCTTTCCCAGATCCAGCTGCTTCTACTACAAAATGGGCTGCAGAGTCAAGCCTCAGCTCTCTTGTCCACTGTCTTCTGGGGATGTATTTTCAGGAGAAAAGCCCACAAAGATGCATACAATAGGCAGAGTCCCTAAAGTCCAAGTTGCTAGGAAACCTGTCTTCCAGCACGCTTTTCTCCTATGAACTGGAGCCGGATTGAATGGCCTCCACACTTTGGGCCCAAAGACTCCAGCCAGAGGTCACACCTGTGGACCAACATCACGCTTGGAAGAGCAAATGCAGGAACCAGTGAATAGGGAAAACAAAATAAAAATCTCTTTTCTCATGCACTCAGAAAGCAGAGGCTTTTACATTTTATTCCCACGATAAAATGGAGCAGTGGCTTCTTCTTCCCTCAAGGCATTCTTCCCCAGAATCCTAGCGAACAGACCATCAATAAGCTGCCTGTATCTACGAGAGTGCCGAGCTCAGACCTCTGCCCTCTTCACCTCATGCCAAACCTCCAGCCCCCCCTCCATCTTTCTGCATAACAGAAAGGCCACTGAAGGCACTGTCCTGCCATGGGACCCTAAGACACTGAGATTCGCTGGGAAATCCTGCAGGCAAACATCCATCCATCACTTGGAAAAGGAAAACGTTCCACCGGTGGCCACTCTATGACACATTTGCGTCGATGTGTTAATAGCATGGCCTCCTTGGGCCCTTCCTGCACTCAAAGATCCAGCCGACAGGCTGAACTGGCCCCATACTCACCTCCTTCTCGCCACAGATGTTGCTGATGATAGAGCTGGAGGCTGGGCTCGAGGATGGTCCCAGGACAGCCACCACTCCCTTGGGGAGGATCTGACACACTGCAGCCAGGGTAGGAGCAGGATTGGGAAAGAAAACATGGACTTAAGATGATGCAGCTAAACTCTGCTCTAAGTCCTTAGATCATTACCCAGTGTCCTCCCCGACTGCCCATGCTCCACCAGGGCCCTTTCCACCCCTTCCAAACCCAAGTCTCTCCTTCTCTCTCTGGCCTGCGAGGCCTCGGACAGTTTTATTGGTGTTTATAGATAGTATTAAATGAGGAAATGACCCAGGTTATGACAACATAGGGCCCCAGCCAACAGGGGGTATAAATTGTCTGGGCCATCACCGAAGGACAGAGGTAATGGAGAACCCAAGGTGCCCCCCACACTCTCTGTCTGGTCTGCTCAGGACTGGGGGAAGCAGCTGCTGCAATTTAAGGTCCAGGTGGTACCAGAGTAGTACCAACATTCAATCTCTTAACACCTCAGATGCAAAGACAGGGGAGGAGGAAGAAAAGCAGACAGGGAGGGAACAGAGAGATGCCAATAGAGAGGTAAAAGGCACACAGTGGAAATCAAAAGAGGCAGATGAGAGAGAGAAGAGAGAGAACAAGGTGAAGGGAGTGGCGCCTTCCAGGGCCCTGCTACCGAGCCCCTGAGCTGGCTCACTTCCCTGCTGCCTGGGGGTCTTGACCTTGCTTTCCTTCATTTGGGAAGGTACCCTTCCCTCCTGGGCTGTAGACACTTACCTTTCAAGGGTTACCTGGACATCTTCCTTCCCTAGACCTGCTCGGTTCCCACATTCCTAGTCTATACCTCTCCTCGTAAAATCTTTGTTCAGTTTGGTGTGGTACAGGGTTCTCCTCTCCTCTCACTGAATTTCTCCATGTTCTTCATGAATGTGCATGCATAAAGATGTTCCTGTGTGTGCGTGCACACGTGTGTGAGCACGTGCATGTGTGTGCGTGCATGTATGTGTGTGCATGCACACATGTGTTTGTGTGTGTGTGTGTGCGTGCGTGTGTGTGTGTAATGTGCAGGCCAGAGGTCACTGTTGGGTGTCTTCCTCTGTTGCTCTTCACTTTAACTTCTATGACAGGGTTTCTCCCTGACCCTGGATCTCACTAATTTGGCTAGTTTGGGAGGCTGGGCAATGAGCCCTGAGGATCTACCCGTCTTTGTCCCAGCACTGAAGCTGCAGGTGCATATCACTAGACCCAGCTTTGATGTGGGTGCTGGGCATTCACACTCAGGTCCTCACGCTTGTGCAGCAAGCAATTGGCCTGTTAAACGATCTCCCTAGACTCACTCCCACACTAAATTGCAAACCCTTCCAGGCAGGCCACCTCTCTAGGCGCCTTGATGTCTAGCACGATGTTTTCTAGATAGGATCTCAGATTGCATTCATGACTGACTGCTGCATGATGGGACATGTGGTCAGAAGAGGAAGGGAGAATTAAGATTACAGAATGCTAGAGACTGGGGAGAAAAGGAGAGGAGGGAAGGAGGGAACAGAGTCTGAGCTCATTTTCTGCACACATCAGTGACGTCAGAGCCCAGATGCCATCCTCGGGCTGCATGCAGAGGCTTTTACTGCACACATCAGTGACGTCAGAGCCCAGACGCCATCCTCAGGCTGTATGCAGAGGTCTCCACTGCATAATTTGACACTGTACCCCAAACTGAAAATCCAGGTTCACACACATTTCCCTTTTATACATGATGAACTCACTTCCCAGAAACTGTATGAGAGGAAAGAATGCATGCTGGTCCGTAAAGGAAGCCACCAAGCCACACAGTCAATTAACTGCATGGGGCACAGGGAGCAGGAGAGGTCTCCAGGGTTCAAATCAGTGAGTTGTGGGTGTGCCATATGTACTTTAGATCTGCTAGACCCTCTCTTTACCTGTGGAATCCCAGAGCAGCAGAAGACTCAACAGTACTCAAAGCACCCATCCCCCAGGGCATACAGCCTGATGGCCAGGACTGACCTGGGAAGAGCAGAGAGAGCAGCATGCAAGCCTTTCCATGCCTAACTGTGGAGATCCCCTGCTTGCTGGATGCTTTCCATGTCATCTCAGCAAGATGGTCTTTGGAAGGCATCTGCCCTCCTGACGCTGTGACACACATTAGGTCACACAGCCAGTCAAGGTCAGAGTCAGCTTTGGGCTTCAAGCGCCTGGCCCCCATTCACTGTACAATCTGGTTCTCTACAGCCAGACCCTCCCCTAGTTCTCTCCCCCGCAACTGTAGTGCCCCCGTGCTCATCGAGGGCTCTCTCTGAACCCACCTTGTTCGAATGCATCAGTTTTTTGCCAAGGCCATCCCCAGCCGTCACTGGTCCTCACCCAACTCTCTTTCCCAACATTGGATCATGCTGCTCTTTGATATTCCTAACACTGCTGCTGCTTCTCATCTGGTTCTGAGAGTCTCCTCCTTGGCTAATGACTCCTTCTTCTTTATCTGCTTAATCCAGGTTTTACCTATGTCTTCCTCTGCCTGGACAAACTTATCCTTGCTGCCTTTGCCCAGATGATGCTACCAATTGCTTATGGTACAAAATCAAGTTCTAATCACTGACTCTCCTTAGCCATGGTGTCCACCTTCTGACCTCCTATTCAACACGACAGAATTCTGCATGTATGAGCGTAGACTCTGTTGCCAAACTGCCTACTCCTGAGAGGCCATCAGATTCCCTGTAGTTGGAATTACAGATGGTTGTGATCTAGCAGGCATGCCAGGAATCGAACTCAGGTCCTCTGTAAGAGCAGCAGGGGCTCTGATCTGCCGAGTCATCACCCCAGACCCCAAAATGTATTGATTTTTAAAGTTAGCCACCAAGTGATGAATCCGGCATTATGTCATTGTCAGACACACACATGCTCCGTTCCTGCACATCCCTCTTCTCACACTGTGCTCCTCCATCCTCCTCTAGCATCTCCTGCTGATCCCCTTCTTCCCCGGAGGAAGATTCATTTTATTCCCACTTTACAGGCGAGGAAATGGAGGGTAGTGTATACATAACTTATTCAGTGTCACGTAGGTAACACATGGCTGACCTGATCTTGACCTTAGAGGTCCACTGACACAAAACTCATGTTCTTAACCACTGTGGTTCACTTCCCTTAGCTCCTAAAGGTCAAAGGTCACAGTTACTCTCGATTCTTCCACACCTTTTCTCTAACTGTACTCACTCATTGGGACTAGGCTCTGCCCAACGGACCTGACTTCCTAAGGGGTCTGTCTTCAGGATGCCCCATTTCCAACCTTTTCTCCACACTGTAATGTCAATCATAATCATAAAACATTGATCTGTTGCTCTGGTCTGTCTTATGTAATCCTGGCACCCTCAAGCCCTTATAGTTACACACCAAGGCGTCATATCCTAGCCATACCACAGCCTTGTCTCTTCTCATGGGTAACTGGAAATAACCATCAGGGGACAGTTATAAAGAGCGGGCCATATGCCCAAATTTTTTAGGCATTTAAAATGTATATGAACAGCTAATAATAGCATTAAAATTATTTATGCAATAATATTAGGAAAATTAAGTAGGATATAAAATTATATGTGCATCTACATGAAGCCCAAGCTAAGCGAATACTGGGGCTAGTTATGCACTGAGGAATGATCCGAGGAAGACATGATTAGTGCCAACATTTACCGGGAGATAATTATGGCCTGTTCAGAGCACATCTTAGGAACGGATTTATGTAATTCCGAAGCAACCTGCTGAAACAGGTACAACGACCGCGTCTTCGCTTTACAGACACAAAAACAAGAGCAGAAAATGAAGGAATAGAATACAGATTGGACAGCTCGACCCCTAGCCCCAGCACCATCTCCTAAACCACAGCCTTCCACAGAGAACAGCAATTAACTGGAATGTTCGATGACACTGCCTGGCCGTGGGAATGTTCTGTGGTTTTCTTCCTTTTTGATTTCTTTGCTCTCTGTAATGAGCATGTATTCTTTTTATAATATGTTGTAAGGAATGTGATAAAAAAAAATCTCCCAATGACAAGTAAAACTTAAGAGGTCTGATCTGCCTGTCACGCTGCCTTTGCAGCCCCGCCCCCAACTCCTGCCTCCTCCCATCCCCCTCACCTCCTCCCACACTGAGCCTGTTCCTGTTTTCTTCCTCCAGGCTCTGAGAGGTTGGCTCTACCTAAACCAGGTGTTTCCAACCTGACCAGCTGCCTGTGTTCTGCGTGAAAGAATCAGGAGTGTGAAAGAGGTGTGTATGTGTTGTTCATTTTTCTCTGTAAACATAGTTGAAATGTAACATTTCCTTTGCTTTCAATGCATATAACAAAGCGCAGTATATTTGCAGTACATATGCCTTTGTCACCAAGAGAAATCACCGATATTTTCATATCACATTACGAGTGTCATTTATATTCATGACTAGTTCAGCCTTGTTCTAGTGGTTAGACCCAATACTGGGCTTGGCTATGAATACATTAATAAATCACAGATATTAATACGTCACTATTAAAATATTTTAGCTGCTTTTCTATATAATTGGTTTCCATGGTCAGCTATTTTATCCAATTTAAAACACGTCTCCAAGGCACGGTTCTTTAGCATTCTCTGCCTGCCATGGTCTAGACTCTCTCTTGTTCTTCTGCCCAGGAAACTCACATTGATGCTGTAGTACCCAGTTCAGATCATGCCCCCAGGCAAGAAAGCATCATTGGGTCCTGCATCTGTCCCAGCTGCCTGCAGAAACAGGGCAATTCTCTTGTTCTCTAAATGCCTAACCAGCTTATGCCCCAAGCATACTCATGATGGTTCTCAGCAGAGGGATGCTTTTCTAAAGATAAATTCTTATAGAAGGTCACAATCTGAAATTTGGATGCCTTTTGTCAAAATAGATGGTAAAATCTCCTCTAAGTAGACAGATGTGCAGCTATTTACCAGCTAAACAGCCCTAATCCAAAAATCCTAAATCCTAAATCAGAAACTTTCTGAGCACTGGCGTGATGCTCAAAACACTTAAGATATAGGGTTTATGCCTTTTGATTAATAAGAATTCTCAACAACTAATGTCTGTGCAAACAATTCAAATCCCCACCTCCACGCCGCCAGGAAACACATCAGGTACCAAGCATTTCACTTAAGGGATATTCAACCTGTGCAATATGTGATTGTAAAATACATTTGTCTGCATATGGGTCAGGATTGGACACATTCTCTAGTGTCTGGCCTGTGTGCCATGTGCACTTCCTGCAGTCTCAAAAGTTCTGAATTCTAAACCTATCAGGCCTCAGGAGCTTGGGGTCCTGGGCATGACTTTCTGAGCTCCCCACACCCACATCCATTTGTCCATTGGCTCACTGGCTCCTATGCTTTTGAAAATAGGGAAGGGGCATCTGTTCAGCCCCGACAAAAGAGGAATCGATTACCACACACTTGCTCAATTGAACTGAGGTGATCCAAGGTGAGTTCAGAGAAATGGAACAGTCCTCCTCTCAAGCAGTATGGCCTGGGGAGTTCCTGAGACAGACAGAGCTCTTACTCCTTATGAAGGATGCCCATTTCAGTATTAATGGGAAATATCCACAAAAGGCCTCATCTCTAGAACTTCTGGGTCCTGATCCACAGGCCAAAGTCACCTCAAAGAATGAAGTCACCGAGAAAAAGGTAGGAGGAACATCAATGAAGAGAAACAGAAACCTCTAACTCTGCCTTCAGGGGAGTAGAAGACTCAGGAGACAGACAAACAGACAAAGAGAAATAATCCTGCTATAACAATTGCATTCAGTTTCCCAGACAGCAGAGGACTCAGGATGGAATTGTTAGAGCAGCTAAGAGAATAAAAGACCATGATGCGGAGTCACAAGCCCATGGAAGAATTTCTCTGTGGCTCCCAAGCCCATCTGGGAAGCTGGGCCCATAGCAGACAGAAGCAGTGCAGGATGGGAAGGGTTGGCCGTGAGGCATATAGTCCATAGGGGTCAATCCAGGTGCTACTGAACGCAAGTCCTTGTCCCTGGCCAGGTAGCTCTGGATGGGCCACTCAGCTACTCTCAGGTGCTGAGCATCCCAGTTTCACAGGGCTGGGGGAGCCACAGTGCAGAAAAATCCGGGGATGACTCAATTCTTGGCACAAACTCACTTCAAGGTGAATCTGGAGAGCAGAGGTGTCTCCTTGTTCCTGTACACACATCACTCTGGGAACACATCAAGAGGCCCCGCCTGTCCTGCAATCAGACAGTAGCTGCCTGTGTTTACTCTGAAACAGTCTCCTTCAGCACCAAAGCTGTCATGGATATCCCCGTTCAGGTCTCCACGGTGGGCGGCGGACTGGATGAATAGGACTTACTAGGTGAGCCCAGAAAGGAAGTCTCTGAGGCATAAGGAGTACAGCTCTCGGCACTATTGTGCTCCACAGTGGGGCCTGCTTCCAGAACCCCCCCTACCCTAATAGTCACAAAGCACTTCGGAAGGAACAACAGGAACAACACTGTTCCCCGGGGCCTCCTGTGCGCTAGGCATCCAGCTGGCGAGCACACTGCCACTGAGAGCGAGGCGTAAATCTACGATCACAAGAATAGGGAAAAGTTGCTGGGAGCTCACACCAGGCCATGTGCTGCTCCGAGTGTGCTAAACTCCTCCATTCTCACACACTCCCCACTAACCTTAGAGAGCGAGACTGCGAGGCACACCCATTTACTTAGAATTTTGATTATTCTCCCATGAAGACTTGAGGGAACAGGACATGAGCCCAAAACGTGGCAGAACCAGGGTTAGAAGCCCGGGGCATTCAGGTGGCCCCAGGCCTGAGTGTGAGTGCTGGTGTCTAGTGACCTTCAGATCTGACCATCAGCTAGCTATGCCTGCTGTAAATTCTTTCAAAGACACATGTTCATCAGCCACTTCACCCCACTGTCCCCCTGTGGTCAGGCGCAAGCCTGTGCTTGGGCTATTGTGCCATCTACCTGGATCTCAGTCTCTGTTCACCTATAGGACAGTCCAAGGCTTTCCCTGGACTTCAACTTGACCCTGACGAGACCCCTGTCTGAGCCACTCACTCTCTGACACACCTTTCAGGACAACCCAAGACTTAAGTCACTTTTAAGAATGTGTGTTCCTTAACTTCTTCGCCGAGAACACTGGGAGCCTCAGTTTCTTCATCTGTGAAGTGAGAGGGCTGGACCAGGTTATTTCTGAGCACTGCCACTTGGTGTGTTTCCCAGTCCACGCTATGCACCCCGAAGCGGTGAACTCTGACAGCAGAGCATAGCGTGTTTGAGGAATGACTCATCACATTTGCATCGTGCCTTTCTCTTCTAGCTTCTTCCTACCCTGGTGTGTGTGTGTGTGTGTGTGTGTACACCACGCATGCGCCCACCCATGCTTATGGAGGCCAGACATCAACCTTGGCTCTTATTTCTCAGGCATCATCCATCCTGTCCTGTTTTGTTTGGAGACAAAGTCCCGTACTGAGCTAGAAGTCAGAAAGTAGTCTAAGCTGTCCAGAGAGCCTAGATCTACTTCTCTTAGCCTCCCAAGCACTGGGATTTACAGGGATAGCGAGCTTTACCTCTGAACCATCTCCTCAGGCCCTTTGAACTGATCTTGAGGCACGCTGGCCCTCAATTATCAGAAGCCACCCTGAATCACTGGAAATCAAAACCACCAGAGCCTTTGAGAAACCTAGAAAGTGAGGACTGAAAGAGCCCCATGTCAGGCACTCTGGAGCCTTCCGAGGTCCTGGTTCCCTGCTGTGCCTTCTGGGTTTCAAAGAGAGACAGTGTGGACAGCAGATGGTACGCTTGGCCTCACAGAGACAAGCAGAGGTGAAGGGTTGACAGGGAGGCCCCTGCTTCTAGCTCTACAGTAAATTAAGCCTCAAACTGGCTCTGGCAGCGGCAGGGATGGTGCCTACGGGTATTTGGGTGGTAAAGGGTGGCGCTTAGCTCAGCTCTAATGCATGCGCCACAGGAGACAGAGTGATCTATGGAGCGGAGGACGTGGACACCTGACACGTTTTAGAATCTCCTTGCAAAAGGAAGGCTGTGATGGAGATAAGATAGAGCAGAGAGGAGGAAGGGCAGAGTGGGAGGAAAATGGCCTAATGGGTCGGGTCCATTTCTCTCACTTCAGATCTGTGAACCATTCAGGGGGAGTTAGCAAATCAAACATCTAGAAGCCTGAGGCGAGGGTGGTAAAAGGGCAGCGGTGCGGGGAGTCCCGTGAGTGCCGGAGGAAGCTTTGGAAGTGACCCTCACTCTAACTCAACCTACTGTCTGAAAATCTGCCTGTTTGAACCAGACCGGATGGGGGTTGATTTTTTTCCTCGTATCCTCCCGGTTTCCGGGTCGGCTGTTAATTAATACCCTGTGTGATACTTTCCACCTCTAAGCCTCGTGTGCAGCGAACAGATGAGGGGGTGACCTCTAGATTCCAGCATCTTCACCTCCGTTACACTTCCTCATCTTTGATTCTCAAAATAACCTCTGCTTCCCTGGACTGGCTGACCCACCCCGAATGTGATTCATTAAGTGTGGTGTGTACAGCGCTTTTTTTTTTTGAAAAGCTCCTATTACTGCAGCAAGACGAAACAGCCCTGTTGGATCGCTAAAGTCCTATACTTCAATCACAGCCTTGACTTTGCACAACCAAAAACATCACCAGCAGTCTCTTTAATTTCCTTGAAGCACAGTCCCTGGCCACAGGGTGATAGGTGAGGGGTGGGGAGAGTCGCCCAAGGCCCTGGATCCATGCAAATGTCTTAAATTAGCAATGAAAATCAGACTAGACCAGTAGCCCAGGGAAAACCCGGACTGTGGCATGGAGCAGCAGCTGGCATGAGGTGACCCACGGCAACTTTCAAAGGCTCAACGCTGTCAGAAGCATCAAGTGAAGAAAACTAGAAGAATGGGAATGCCCAATTATGAGGGATGTTGGCATTAAGCAGTCACCTGAGAAGAGCCGGGGAAGGAGTGTAGCCCTCAGGGACAGCCGAGTTTTGAAACACAGGGCAGAAGAGGCGATGGTGAAAGCCGGAGGCAAACTGCTCCGCTAAGACGGGGGGGGGGGGGGGGGGGGTGGGGGTGGGGGTGGGGGGGCGGACACACAACCGAACAGCAAAAGCTACAGCCGCCACTCACTGAAGACCGGTGCGTGCACCCACCAAGGGGCGTGTGTCACCTACACTGTGTCGTGGCATGGGACACTTGGGTGAGACAGCATGACTAGCACTTGACAAATAAGCAAACCCGAGGCATAAGAATGGCTGCACAGTCTTTCCACACTATGATGTAACTTTCAAATTCACGATCCACTGCCACATCACTTAGACCTCTTCCCAAGTAGGGGTCAGCGCGGCTAGTCCTCCCCATCCAGGGATCGTGTTCCTTCTACCTATCTTTTTCTAGTACTGCCACTGATACCTACCACTGAGCCTGTTCACTTTGCTTTAGTCCACTACACAAACCCACCATTCACCTATTCCCTTACCTAAGGATAGAAAAAATTAGGCTGGGGCCTTTCAAAGAACTGTCTGGTGGCGTTTAAAGCCCACGCTGGTGGTATACTCTGACTTCAGATGAAAGACACTTGGGGTAGAAAGATCCAGAAGCCATCTGAAGCATCCCTCAAACACACTGAGATATAAAAGCTGAACCGAAGGCCACTTGCTAATAAAATACTTGGTGCCTAAAAAGGAGGCATTAAAAAGATGCTGAAAGCCCTGCAATGAAGAATAAAGATATCAATTTCCTTTCTTCCCCGATTCATCTGGCTTAATATTTTAGATGCACTAACTTTTCCAAGGCAGGCTGCATAGGTCACTGGGAGAGGAAATTTCTTCCCGCCAATGATGCCATTCACAATGGGCAGATATGCATTCAGTCCTGCTGGGGAGGCCCTGAAGCACTGAAGGGAAGGAGGGGTGCATTGGTTTTCAAAGAATGGACTGCAGAGCTATAAAGAAATCCAGACCCTTGTCTGAGACCTGGGAGAAGAAACTCATAAGAATAGGAAACTCATAAGAAGTTTGTTGTGGGTATTTCTGTTTTATTTGGAAGATCTTGAACAATCTATCTTCCTTTTATTGTGTAAGAAATTAATCTTGACGTCTTCCTGGACATTTTTCTGTTCCCTGATAAATTCTTGTTGGGTAGAATCAGGTACAATAGGCTCTTGCTAGATGTTTATTTACTAATTGAACAAATAAATGAATGTTTTCATACTGGATCTACCACACCCTGTTCTAGAGGAACGTGTGTCAGCAGCTCCTGTTAGCCTCAATGGCTCTAGCCTGTGGAGTATAAACCACCCTCATTCACAGCTGCTGGACCAGGAGAGGACACTGTCCCCAAGGATAGTCAATATCTGTTTGCAGTCTGGCAAATATCCGCAGCGTGTGAGACTGGCCACAAAGCAAGAGGAGCAGACCTAATCAGATCTTCCGCTTTGGGGATCCAGAGAAGCACATACTAAGTAGGACATCTATTTCACATTCCTCCCCTCCAGGCTCAGGAGACATGATGGAAGAAGAAGCAGAAAGACTATGAGAGTCGGAAGTCAGGAAGGACCAGAGCAAAACTGCATCCTTTGGACACAAGACAGCTGCATCCACGAATACACAGTCACTGTGAGTGCCTGCACAAGACCTGTGTAAGAACAAGTCATCCAACATAACAGCATGGAGGGAGGGGGCGCTTTCGGCAGTTGACGGTGCTAGGGGAAGGAGAGTGGGTTTTCTTCAGAAGTGTGGCCCCTGATAGGTTGGCCATGCTCCAGATAATGGCCTTACACCCTTGCCTATAGGAGCAGCACAAGCTGGATTCAGTATATTATTTATAAGCAAAAGACATGAAATTGGGAGAGGTGGGGTGTCATGGATACAGAAAAACTTACGGAGAAGGTTACGGGGATGAATATGATCAAAGTACAATGTATGTCTGTGTGAAATTCTCAAAAAAAATAATAATAAATAGATTAAAAAAAAACAGTACTGGGGAGGCTGACACTGTGTGTTCTGAAGGGACTGTAGGTCCTATGACTCCAGAGGTCCTGTCTATCTTGTTTCCAAGACTACCTCCAAAGCAAAGAATCCTGAATCATAGGAGGAAACACTCAATAAAATCTCCAGAGTGAAGAATCAGAGGGCATCATCCTGGACAGCCATTATGAGACAGGTACATGATGGATGATCTAGGAAAACTAGCCAGCTAGGGAAGAGCCTGGGCCCAGCCGTACAGGGTGTTAAAGATGTAATGAGAGCAGGAGAGAGACAAAGAAACACACACACACACACACACACCACACAAAAGAAGTGTGGGGGGGGGACAGAGAATGGGAGAAAGAGAAAGAGAGAGGGGGGGGTTGGTGGTTTGGGGGGCCACAGCCTGCCTCCCCCATCAACTTCAATGAGAAACTGCTTCCTTCCTGTAGTCCTAACATCCCAGGCTAGAGCAATAGAGTGTCACTGCATCCTCATTGGAAAGACCCTCTGACAGACATGAATAGTTGCACAAGTTGTTTTTTTCTTTCATTTATTTGGGTTTGGATTTGGGAAAAGAAGAAAAGGGAACTCTCCAAAGTCTTGTGGAACTAACGCCAATGGCCAATGGTCTGTCTGGACTGAGCATCCCTTCCTATAGTTTGGATTCGAAGGACTCAGGATGAAGGCCTGGTTGTCACATGGTGACATCCCATAGCACATTGGGATGTAGTGGAAACTTTAGGAGGTGGGGCCTAGTGGAAGGGAATGAGGTCACTGGGGGTGAGTCCTTAAAGGGGTATTGGGACCCTTATCCCCTCTCTTCCTATCTTCTCTTGCTTCCTGCCTACCGTGAGGGGGGTAACTCTAACACAGGACTCCACCATTGGCGCTCTGTATGTCTCCAAACCCCACAGCAATGGGGAAGGCCAGCCATGGACTCAGACCTCAGAAACTGTGCAGCCAAACAGTTTTTCTGTTTTTAAGTTGGTGTCTCAAGTACTTTCTCACAGAGTAGAGAGTTGACTAACAGCTCTTTGCTTTCCTTCTATACTGGAGCTGTTCGTTTCCAGCTTAGCTACAAGACAGGGGCTCACTCAGTGGAGCAACGCCAGACAGAGGATCGTGAAAGAGGTGCAGTGGATTTGCACAGGCTAGCTCTGTGCTCAGGGAAATCATCCCACACCCTTGTGCACCACTTTCTGTTCTGAAATAGAAGAAACAGTGTGCAAATCTCACACTAGCAGCATCCAGCACATGGGACCCACCCTGTGCGCTAGGAGTAAGCTGAGTGTCACCCTACAATTCACGGGGGATTCTCCTAAATTTTAACTCATGTGAGACTCATAACAATAGCCAAGGCTTGCGAAGCAGAACTGAGCACCCCCATTTTACTGGTGAAGAAACTGAGGTAGAGGTAGGCTAAATATCTTAGTGGAAGAAAGTGACCGTGCTCCATTCCAAGCCACAGCATCTTCTTGCATTTCTGCCTCAGCACAGGAACAGGAGACAGAGCCAAGTGGAGTGGCTTGTAACAGCAGAGCCAGAACTAGGGAGACCGAAGCAAGAGAATTGCTTTGAGTTTGAAGCTAGCCTGGACTACTTACTGAGTTCTAGACCAGCCTGGGCTACAGAATCAGAGCCTATCTCAAAGTGAAACACTACTAGGGAAGGAAACACTACTAGGGAAAGTGGGAAAGGGAGAAGGGAGGAAAGGAGGAGAGGAGGAGGGAGGGAGGGAAGGAGGGAAGAAGGCAATCCGGTGGGCAATGGATGAGCTACCATTCTTTTGCAATATCCACAAAACGTTGTTCAAGTATTTGTAAAGAAAATGTTCAGGAGGGGGCTGGAGAGATGGCTCAGTGGTTAAGAGCATTGCCCGCTCTTCCAAAGGTCCTGAGTTCAATTCCCAGCAATCACATGGTGGCTCACAACCATCTGTAATGAGGTCTGGTGTCCTTGTATACATAATTAATAAATAATATTTAAAAATGTTCAAGAGATGAATGAATCAGCATGTGAATGAATGAATGAATGAATGAATGAATGAATGAGTGGACGAATTACTTAGTGAATTAATAGCCTATCCAACCCATGATTCACAACAAAACTTCGGAATATCATCTGGGCTGAGATTCTCACAGACCTTCCTCATAGATAACTCATTCCCTCCCCTGGAAACATCTGTATCAAAGGCCTGGCACTAGGCACACATCCACCACCATCAACCTCTGCCAGCCTGTCCATTCTACGTACTGGTTTCTGCAGTTTCGTATTCGCTGTCTCTGAGAAGCTCAAAGATGTCCACTTCGACCTTGGCCTTGCCCAGTCTCTCTGGTGCGCGGTTGATGCGGTTCTTGGCCAGGGTGATGGAGAGCCGTTCCCCTCTGCTGCACTCCATGGGGTCATCCAAGATAGCAGCTGTGGGTAGGTAACCATATGAAGACAGTTGGTACATCACCCACCACCATTACCCCTCTCCCTTCTCCATCCTCCCCAAACTGCCATCTTCCCAAATCCCTCTCCACCTCGACATCCACAGAACCCTCCAGAGTAAGTTCACTGCTTGCTTTAGTCTCCAGTCACAAATGGCACAGCAGTGAATTCTAATGGGCTATGCACCTGAGGGACAATGCAATACCACAGCCAGCCACCAGGGGACCTACCTGTCTGAGGTCCCTGGGCCGGGGTGCAAAAATATCCTGGGAGACTTGTCCAAGTGCACACAGAAAGGCACATGCATGCTACTCTTTTGAAAATGGAATTCTAAGTATACAGGGGAACTCCCTGAGGAATGAAGGCTCTTCGTTTGTGTGGGACAGCTGTGGGGGTAGGGAAGCAGCTGCCAGTGACTGCAGAATGCTTGCACTCCAGTCTCTGGTGCCATGATCATTCCTCCCCCCCCCCCCCCCCCCCCCGCGCAGGTGAGCTATGCAATTTCTCTGAAGTCTTTTCTTTACTGAACACTAGCATAGTCAAGAAATCCCATTGGTTAGTGTAGGGATTCAGCTGAGGTAGCGGAGGTAAGTGACCCACCCTCTGGGTTTAACCAGTGTGGCAATGGGTGTGGTGTGGACGACCTGGAGAGAGGTATGGTGTGAGTAGCTGCCCCGCCTCTGGATGCAGTTTGAAGGGAAGCACAGAGAATTGGGTTGTAGTACCAGGTCCACCTGTATTAGCTAAAGGATCTGTTTCCTTACTTGAGAGATGTAGAGAAAAGCTATTCTTTGGGCTACTGTGCTCAGAGTACACGAGATGGGACATACTTGATGCAGCTTCACACCTAGCAGGCACTCAGTGCTGGCTACTGAGATTCTGAATTCCCTTCCCGGGGGAACTGAAAGGCTGACCCACAACACAGAGATTTTGTCGTAAACATTTACGGCAGTTATTCATGAGTAATAATCCACAAAGGCTAAAAGGTGGAAACAATCCATATGCCCATCAACCGAGGGACAAGGAGGAGGATGCTTTCCTGTTGCAGTGGATTGTTGCTGGGAAATAAGAGGAATAAAGTTATATCCACATGTGACAACATGGATGAGCCTTAAGAACATTACACCAAGTGAAAGAAGCCAGACACAAAACACAACATATCGGATGGGTCCATTAATACAAGAAAGTCTAGGCAAAGTGAATCTGTGGGGACAGAAATCAGAGTGGCAGCTGCCTTGGGTTAGGAGACAACAGCGACTATAGTAAAAGTCGCAGAGCTGTATACTGCAGGCAGGTGAATTATGCAGGAAATGAATTTTACCTCACTAAAGCAATTATAAAAAAGGAAAGAATATCAAGCTTATCTTTCAGGGGTTGAAGGAAACACAAGGCATATCACAACAGAGCCTACTGCCACAAGTGAATATGGACTTGGTATCTGGTAGCTTTCCATCACTGGGATAAGATCCCCGAGGTAATCTCCGTGTGCCTTAATGGTCCAGGCTCCATGCTGTCGTTTCGTCCTTTGCTGATATACATACAATCGACATCGCACAAAGGAAATACCAGACACAGCACAGGACGTGAGAAAGCATTTATTTATATGCATGCTCTCAGTGAGCAATGTAAACTCAATTTCACATTCACAATGTAGGCTCAAGCATGGAGCCTGTGAAGGTGAAGTCCCAATGCCTGGGCGATGAAGTAGACACATTAACTAGAAAAGCACACATTCCCAGCCACCTGTAGAACTACAACTGGGAAGGCTTAAAAGCCCTGCCAAGGTAACACACGTCCCCATTCCTAGTGAATGGGGCCACTTGGGGTGTTCTGGCTTCAGTCAGTGTTCACGTTACGGGCCCATTGCACCGGCTCAGGAAGCAAGACTCAGAATGAAAGAGCTCTATAGGAAGCAGAGATGGACAGAGTCACACTGTGTCACACTAGGATGACAACTTGAGACCGTAAGGATGCAGGTATAGAGAGGAAGGATCCCCAAGTCATGTCCCTTGATGGACACATGGTGTTCCATCTAAAAGCAGACCCATGCCAGTGGTGACCACCACAACTTCACATCTGTTGGTTACGGATATCAGGATCTATGTAAGATTTGATGCTGTAAAATATTTTACACTGAAAATACACGGCAGCAGTTATGTTGGCCCTAGAGCACAGAAAGGCGTCTAGAAGAGCAGGAATTGGCAGTCTGTTTAGCAGAGTCATGGCAGGAGATCCTGGACCCGAGATAGATCTGTGTTTGTCTACTCAGCAACAATGGTGTGTTTAGCAAAATCTCATTCTCAACTCTGTAAGATCAGTGTCGTAACTTCACAGAGATGAGAAGGGGGCTTCTGATGAGCCTGGTGACTCGCCCACATTTTCAGAGCTGGCTAGTGATGGAGGAGGACAAGGTCTCGGGCTGGCCTGACCTCAGACACCAAATCCGTCCTCTCAGGACTTGGGCTCAAGAGAGAGTGTATCAGGGAAGGATCCTGCATCTTATGGTCACTTTAAAGGCAGTGTCACCAAGGCAAATCAATGCTGAGACACTAACAGGGACAGCCTGGGTTCTGAACCTCTGAAGACTATTCATGTAACCTTTACGCTTCCCTGAATCTGTCACCTGCTCAGACCCTGATGAGATTTTTCCAGAGGCAGCTATCCTTAGTTTCGTGAGTCTCACTGTTAACATCGACTAGATATTTTATAAATTACTTGCAATAAATTAATCACTAAAATAATCTCCTAGGAAATGTTGTAGGGTTTAGATGTGAAGTATGTCCCAGAGGCTGGGTCAACTAGAAGCTATTGGAACTTCAAGGGGTGGGCCATAGTGAAGGAAGTCAGACCACTGAATGGAAACCAGTGATCCCGCCTCCCCACCACACACACTTCCTGGTCACCCGAGCAGAGTGGCTTCCTCTGCCACATACTTCCACCAGGATCTAGAGCCTCACCATAGTCCCTAAAGCAAAAGAGCCCAGCAACCAAGCCCTGAAACCTCTGATACCAGGATCCTGGAGAAACCTTTCTCCTTTAAGCTGATTGACCTCAGGGATTTTGTCACAGTGATGGAACGCTAACACAAAGTGTCTGTATCCCTTGTGAATATGAGAACCTAGGACCATCCACCATGGGTGCTTATGCTACAGCCTCCCTGGTTTTGCCACTGCTCCATCAGTGTGCAAATGGCACAACTGCAGTGTATTATAAGAAGCAACACACGCCCAAGGGTCTGTTCCAGATCCAACTGCTTCCATCTTCCCTATTCTCTTCTCTCATCTCCTCTCATCGTCTCCTCTTCTTTTTGAAAAAGCCACACCTATGTGTGGCATGGGTTTCATTACCTCTCTTTTGCTGCCCCCCTTCCCAGTGTATTTTTAAAGTACCGATTCCCAATGTGACAATATTTGGAAGGAGGGCCTTCAGGTGTCAATTGAAGTTAAATGAGGTTGCATGGATGGGGCCCTGAACTCATGGTTCGTGTCCCTCTCGGAAGAAGAACAGGGAGTTCATTCACGTGTTCTCTCCTATGAGAACACACAGTGAGAAGATGGCCAGGAAGAGAGACCTTGCTAGGAATGGCCTTGGACATTGCAGAAAACACTGAGAAATAAAAGATCTGTTTAGGCCACGTAGCTTGCAACCTCACTGTATAGCATCCTAAACTGATTAAGTCAGTGTGTTAATACAAATGCAGATGTCCGAGGCCCCAGCCAACTGCATCACATGCTGTCCATCCAACATCCAGAGCATCATCTGACGTGCTGAGTCAGAGAAATAGCGGACAATAGGAGGGAATGCGGAATCTGATGCTGGGCCCTCTGCTTTCCGTCCCTGTGAGGCCCTCAGAGGTATTTGACAAGGGTTTGTCAAATCCTGTTCCCCATGCCCACTCCCAGGTCATCCCGAGCACCACACGTCACTAAGATCTTGGTTTTTGATGGTGATTAATTTCTGACAGGGAAGAGGCTTAAAAGCATGGCTGGTTGGTTTGTATCAAACATATTATAACCAGGATAATTAGCTTGAAAATAGGAACTGAATTCTAGGGCTACGGATGCCAAAGACTAGGTGGCGACTCGGGCTCTCTCAGGATGCTGCAGGAACATGTCACCGAAGGGCAGTTACCAAACAGCACACTTGTTCTTCAGCAGCCCCAGGAGAGGGGCCAGATGGGCAGAAGAGAGCAGTGTGCTCGAGACTTAATGTTCAGCGGATGCTCCTGGACCACACTGGGTCCCTCTGGCCCAGCTACTAGGCTAGGCCAGAATGTTTAGAGTTCCCAGCTGCTGCCAAATGAGGAACAGTATGAGCCAGCACATCCTGTGGCCCTGGGGACCGCTCTGCACAGAAGTCAACTAGTAGCCACAGTAAGGCTAAGATGTCTGGGCTGCAGTGAGGGCAGGGTTGCCATGGAGAGACACGTGTAGGGGCTAAGGGTTTATGCCTATCTCTAGCCTTGACAATCTAATGCCCAGCTTCTTCTGGTCCAGCAGGATTCACCAACCTTCTTCGTGTCAAGAAAGCCTTTGCACTCACATAGAGCCGCTCCCTCAAATACCAAGCGTTATGTTCTCCGCTGAGCTCTCTCCCCATCTGGGATCTGAGGTCCCTGACGATGGGAAGACAGCCTGTTGACAGTGTATGTCCTGATCCCAACTTCTCCTCCCCACTCTCGCTCCAGTGAGTGACTGCTTTAGGCAGGATGGCTTTCTTTGGGTTGGTGCGCGTGGTCCAGCCTACTAGAGCACTGGCTGGCTCAGCTCTAGTGTTACCAGGCCTGTGCAGAAGTAGATGTACAGCTACTGATTCGCTTTTTATTACAGCTCGAAGGATGAATGGTCTCCCAAAGCATTGGGACTTGCCTTTGGTCATCATAGTCGGGCATCTTCTCACTACTGGAGCATGATCACCCACCTGTGTTGTCCCCTCTGCCTTTGTTGACACTGTTCCTTATCCCCTCTTTCCACATCTGGGACCTCCTCCCTCCAGACTCACCTCTTTCAGAAAGTCCCTCCAACTCCCAGGTCCCAGTATCCTCTTCCATAGATTTCTTGAAAACCCCACCAGCCCCACCCCATTGGCAGAGACTTGCCTGCCCTCCTGTACCTGTGTGTACCCTTAGCTGCTGGTACATTAAATACCCAGATAATTCTTGTTCCTGCCTGCCTGATTTCCCCAGCTTACTCCCTTCCTTTGAGTTCTATGAATTTGTCCTATTGTCCATCTGTGGCCTCTCCTTTTTCTCTTAGGCAGTCAGCTCTCTGAGGATATTGGCTGGCTGAACCTGATTCATCTTAGTTAATGAGTGAATCTGGACACAGAGTGGTCAGGAACGAATGGCTATTGGGTGTCTAAGCACTGCAGGACCACCTGGCTCTTCCTTCTTGGCAGCAAGTGCAGCAAATATTGGTGGTGTGGCAACACCAGATGACGCCAGGATTGAAGACACCCCCTGTGCATGGGGATGCATGGTGAAGAACCCAGTGCTACATCTACTCAGTGGCATCTGTCCAGGGATGGCAGCATCAGCCCAGGGATGGCAGCATCTGTCCAGGGATGGCAGCATCAGCCCAGGGATGGCAGCATCTGTCCAGGGATGGCAGCATCAGCCCAGGGATGGCAGCGTCCGTCCAGGGATGACAGCGTCCATCCAGGGACGGCAGCATCCGTCCAGGGATAACAGCGTCCAGCTCTCTGTTCACCTATGGGAACTGGAGCAGGACTTGCCTTCCCTCCATGCATTATTGGAAGCTCAGGAGTGACCCCTCAAGTATGGATGTCAGCCACCTTAATCTCTAAAACTCCACCAGAGGCCTGCTACAGAAGAGTCTAGGCACCTCAACAGCTCCTTTCTTTAAGGGGGGAATAAAGAAATTTTACTGGTGAACCTTTATAGGCCATATATCTATAACACTGCCAATGGCTTTTGGCCCAACCTGTTACGACCCTGTGCTAACAAGAAAAAGAGATGGGCTGAGCCCTAGGGAACTGGTTACCTTTGCTTCCCAGCTGCTGGCCTGCAGTTCCCATTTCCCAGATAAGGCTACAGCCCCGTCGTTCATCTCTCATCAGGTCTGTCATTTTAGTGCCTTTCATTTGCTTGTGCGCACTTATCTCCTCCACTGAAGGAATCTCCCTCCATCCACAGGAGTTGTCAGACCTTTATCCTCACCTAGATCGCTGCTTCCAGGAGAGAATTTATCCTCAGACCCGTCGCCCCCCACCCCGTTCTGCCTGTCCTGTACACCCCCTTTGCTCCTGTCTTCAGTGTCTTGCAACCAGCCTGCCTTTCTGTGCTCAGACAACAACAACGTCCAAACAGATGGAACTTCCTGAGACCAGATGGGCCATGTGCCACGCCGGCCCTGTAAACAAGCACAATGGCCTCCCAATTTGGTGAGTGGAAAGCCAAAACTCACAGCCAACATGCAAAGGTGTGAAGGGGGACTTTTAATGCCTGCGGAGAGGAGAGTGCAGTCCCCCAAATACTTCTACAATACTGACAGCTCCCCTGAGAAAGGGGACAACCCACCTGCAGTGTAAGCATGGCTTGCTGGATGACTCTTCAGAGTTTGTTGACTTCAGCCCAAAGCCCCCCCCACCCACTCGCTGCAAGTCACCTTCTGTCCCCCGCCTCACTCAGACTGCACACAACACCAATGCCAACAAGCATCACTGCAAAATCAGTGGTTACTTCTGATTCCTTGTCTAATTACGTCACTAGTCAGCCTCGTTGTTTATGATCACCAGGTGCTGCTCTGAGCACATCAAATATATGATCTCATTTAATCCCCATGCAACCTGCAGTTTATTATTCTGTTTTAGAGGCAAGTTAAGTGAGAAAGCGTAGGTTAAGCAACTTGCCCAAGATTGCACGGCTTCTGGCGGCACCTGGGGCCTGGGCCCATTTGCAGCAGCACCCTTGCCTCAGGTTGTTCCTGAGCTAGGGTTCTTTGCAGCCAAGTCCTGCTCCTGGTTCCTAGGAAGATACTCTCCAAGAATGCTACTAATTTTCTGGCCATTGCTACAGGAGGTGGCCTCTGTCCCTGCCATCCTTTAATATGTATAGATCCCCAGGGTCTCTGCAAAGCCCTTTTTCTGCCTTATTTACAGGAGCTTCCTAACTGATGGCTTTCGCTTCCAGCCACCTCCCTGGGGACGCAACATGTACGCACAACAGCCTGTTGTCACCTCCAGGCAAATGTCTAAAGAGCATCTCACACTTATCAAAGTCCAAACTAAGAGTCTGGCAAGATGGCTCAGTGGGTAGAGCTCCTGTCACATAGACCTGATGACCCGGGCTTGATAAGCTAACCCGCATGTCTTATTTAGGCTTCTATCTCTGTGACAAGACACATGGCCAAGGCAATTTATAAGAGTTTAACTGGGTTTATGGTTCCGGGGGTTAGAGCTTGTGAGGGTAACGGGAAGATTTGAGGGCGAGCTGAAAGCTTACATCTTCATCCACAGGCAGAAGGCAGAGAACACACTGGGAATGGCACTGGTCTTTTGAAACCTCAAAACCTACTCACAGTGACCACCTCCTCTATCAAGGCCATGCCTCCTAATTCTTCCCAGACAGTTCTACCGACTGACAACCAAATATTCAAACATATGAGTGTACAGGGCTATTCTCATTCAAACCCCCACACCCCATAAAGGTAGGAGGTGAGAACAGATGCCAAAAAGGTGTCCTCTGACCTCCACACACACACTGTGGCATACACACCTGCCCCATTCTACACACACACACACACACACACACACACACACACACACAAATACTAAGTTCAGTCATTTCCTCCCTTTGAGATTAGCAAAGGACAACATTAGCTTCCAAGATGTCATGCCCTTGCATTTCCTTCCCTCCAAACAACCACCCCAACCACGTCTGCTTCTGCCTCCTCAGCATTCTCTTGTTGGTTCTCCTAATGATACTGTCTGCTTCTTCTCAGCTACCTGGGAGGGTGGAGCTTTGGATCAACTGGGTCTTGTGGCTACGTACCTACAATCCTAGCTAGTCAGAAAGCTGAGACAGGAGGATTAGAAGTTCAAGGCCAGATTGAGCAACTTACCCAGACCCAGTCTCAAAATAAAAATGAAAACAAAAGTAAAATTTGACTTGGGGTGTACCTTAATGAAATAACACTTGCCAGGCATATGCACCACCCTGGGTTCCATCCGTGGGGCTCCTTGACACAGCAGATGAGACCTGCCCCTTAGACTCTGCTTCCCTACTCATCCCGCTCTAGCACACAGAGTGAAATGCTGACAACATACCATGGGTGCCTGTGCACATGCACACACATCCAGACACATACATGTGACTACCCATGCACACAAACATAGACATGCAAACATACTTGGTGCCGCTATGTGCCTGCACTCCTTTGACACCCCCTCATTCTCTCATCTTTGCTTGCTCGTTCTGTACACTTAGGACAATGCCTAAGACACCGGCTTTTCCAGGAAGCCTTACCCTGAACGCCGCGACTAACCAAGCCCCACAGCCCTGTATTTCCCAAGAAACCCGTGCCTCTTGTAGTGCATTGCAACCAAGGCCTCCGTCTTTCGCTTTCACTCATCAGCTCATTCTAACCCAGCACGTGGTACCTCGCCTGGCAAAGGGATACCCTTCATAAATATTTGAGCCAAATTAACCTTGACTTTGGGGAGATTCCAAGCCAGCTTTTATTAAGATCATCACTCTGCTTCATACATCTGTGGGAAAAAAATGGGTTTTTGACAAAGGCCCAGTGAAGAACAGTACCACGCTGTGAGTCAAAATAGCGGGATCCTCGCGCAATAAAAGGAGATAAAGACCTCCAAACTGCCGTGTGCCAAAATGAACACAAACCGGGCTGTAGACATAAAGATAAACCCTGAGACTGTGAAACATCTCGAAGACAATCTTCATGATCTCAAGTCAGACAAAGACTTAGGTACAATCCATGAAGTAAAAACTCGGTAAGTTCGATTTCATCGAAGCCATGCATGCCTGTGCCTCCAAAGATGCCATGAGCAGAATGACCAGACGAGGCACGGCCTGGAAGCAAAGTTGTGCAGAACCTACCCTAGACAGAGGACTTGCATCCAGAAAACGTGAGGGCTTCCAAGACTCCAGTAATAAGAAAGCTATGCAAATTTTAAGCCAAACAAAAAGAATTTGAAAGACCCTTCATAGAGAAGTGGTATGGGTGAGTATAACATATACTCAGCACTAACAGTGACCAGGAAAATGCAAATTAAAACCATAATGAGATACTAATGCAAACCTTTTTGAATGATTGAAATTAAAAGACTTGACCATAGTAAGTGTTGGTAAGGATACAGAGAAACTGGAATTCCCATTAGCCTGTCTCCCCTAGCTCCCACCATGAGCTTAGCTGTGTTACCTAAGACTGGGTACAATCTTCAGTTTTCCTGCTCTTCACTGTATATTTTCCCCTACAGAACCTACCGGATTGGGGAGACAGCTCAGTTGGGAACATGCTTGCCTTACAAGTCAGGGGTCCGAATTAGATCCCCAGAATACACGTAAAGAAGCAGGATATAGTGGCCCATGCTCGCAATCCCAATGACAGGAAAGTAGAGACAGGCACATCCCTGGGGCTCCCTGCTCAGCTACCTTACTCAATGAATTCCAGGCCAGTGAGAGATTCTGTCTCAGTAGCAAGGTGGGTGGGGCCCGAGGAACAAAAATCCAAAGTCGTTGCCCGGCCTCCACAGGCACACATGTCCATGGACACCCCTGAGTGTACACAGACATGCATACACACCGGGAGAAATAGCTTACTAATTCTCAAAGCGGTTCTCAACTATCATCCCCTGGGTTGCCATGTAGACTTAAGTTTTCAGCCACACAGTAGGCTTTTGTTTCTGGCTGCTACTACCCAATATTCCCTTGGGGCTTATTGCAAATTCTGTGTCCCAAATGGTACCCATTACCTTTATATACAATTGGGGGTGCACTCTTGCTCCTCAGACTCAATTAATAGTAGCACAGTTGCTCACACGCACATGTTTGGCAGAGACGCTTGCACTCTCCCCACCCTTTGGCCTCACCATCTGCTCAATGACTGAGGTCAGCCAGGGGACCCGCTTCCCACTGCTCTCTGTTCCTGCTATCGATTCTCTTTCTGTCCTCCAAACTCCCCTAACCTGCCTCAGTCTCCCTCATACCAACGCGGATCCCCTAGCCTTAAAGCCCTGAGTAGTCTGGTTCTAGTGTACCTTTCCAGGATCATGTTCTACTTAATTCTATGGTCCCTTAGCCGCTTCTAGATGGTCCTTGCTGAACATGAAACAGGTCATGTGATTTTTCATTGTGTTTTCGGCTTGGTTGTCATCATTTTTTATTTGTTTATTTGTGTGTTTTGATCCAGGTTATCTCCCCCTTCCCTTTGGAAAGCTCTTGGCCTTTCTGTGGCTGCATCCACATCTCAACTGAACCGCACCTTATTTTCTCGCAGCTTCTCACCTTAAACACCAGCGAGTCATGAAGAGCTCCAGCTGAATGGACTCCCTAAAGCATTTGTGATCTGAATCATCCATTCAGTACTTCACCATGAACGTTGTAAGTGATACTGAAAGCTAAGCATTCATTCTGTCCTTCCTATGTGCATCAAAAATCTATTCGCCGACTTTCTTAGTCAGGGTGATGTATACGGAGGATGGGATGCTTCTCATTCCTACATGTCCAGAGGAAGACAAAGTTACTTACATAAGCAAATGGACACAAACCAACAAGGCAAGTGAGGAAACAAAACCATATTATGCTCCAACTAGGAAGTGGGTATTCATGTACCAGAAAATCTAAGTGGCTACTGACTACCTAAGTGGTTACTAACCATCCCTGTGGCTAAGATGACTTAGGTGGCTACTGACTCTCAGGCTTCCCACAACAGACAGCTGTGAATGATGTTGGTGAGTTTCAGACAGGCAGAGAAGCAATGTGCCAGCTATGGAACCCTCCAAAGCTTAAGGAAGTTTGGGGTGCCTGGTCAGAGAGGTTTGGGAGGAAGACACATGAAGAGTGTCACAGCATGCAAACCATTAGAGAGACTCACTAGGAGGCTGGAAATGGTGCCCAAGATGCTGAGAAACAGCCCAAGGACTTTAAACAGGTCATGACATGGCAAAGTTTGTATTTCAGGGCAATTGTTCTTATAGCTATACTGGAGAGGGTGGAAATATGATCTGAAAAGATCAGGCAGGGTGCTATTTTAAAATCTGACAGAAAGAAATGAGGCCAGTAGTGAGGGTCAGGGCAAGGAGAGACAAAAACATTGGTTAGCCTCCCGAGTTCAGGAGACCGAGGACTGACTTTGGGCTTGGAAATGTTGGGAACAGATTCAACTGACACTGATGAGGTGGAATCAGAAAGAGTCTGTAGAGGTGACAGGAAATGAAACAGGGTCTAGATTTCTCTTGTAGTTAGATGATGGCATCCCCAGGGACAGGGTTATAAGGACCATTTGCGTTCAGCACGGTTGGAGAACAACGGGAGAAGAAACAAGGCTTGAGACCTCAGAGATGCAATGCCTGGGGAGAGTTTGAAGGAAGCTGAAGAGCAAAGCTCAAACCCGAGGACCCGAGGGGGCTAGGAGTCAGAGGAAATAAGGACCAATTTCTCATGAGCCTTGGCAGCTAGGATGTCTCTAGGGATTTTAGTGGAGTGACAGGAGTCATGCTTATATGGGAGCAGGTGGGACAGAAAGACTAGAAAGTAAAGCATCTGTCGCAGGACAATTGGGGGCTATGCACACAAACTTTACAAGGAAGGGATTTTAAGCCAAGGTGACAAGGGGAGGTGGTTGGGAGGAAAGCTGGTCACAGCAGAAGAAAGGGGAGTTTTTCTGAATAAGCCCCATGAAAAGGAAGATGGATAGATCCTGGAGAGAGACAAGGGGCACACCTGGGGTGACAGAAGGGACAGCTCCTCCTCCAAGATGGCAGTGCATGGTGCCAACTCAGGGCCTTTCTCTTCTTCCTGATTCTAACCCACCCCTCCAAGTTTCAACTGGATGCATGGCTACCCAGTTCAGATGATGAAATGTAGCCTCCCCCGAGTTTAGGAAGATATGAGCTGATTTTGAGCTCGCAGAGGTAGATGAAGGTGACTAGGACATACAGATCATTCCTTGTTCTCCTCCTCATTGCTCCCTTTTTTCCCTGGAAGACTATGGTGACAGAGGATCATACACAAACCGCATGGTTGATAACAGCAACATCGCACACTACCTCCATCCTTTAGTTACCTATACCCCCTACCTACACTTGAGTGACTGCATCTTTGGATTTCAGTCCTACTGTGTCTCAGGCTCTATCCCAGCCCAGTGCTACTCAACAGAGAGAAAGAAAAAAAAAAAAAACAAGAAAGAAAGGCCACGCTTCTCTGTTAATGTTCTAGTGGGCACTTTGTAAAAGGTCAAAAGAAATGTATGAGATTATGAAATTAAATCACAAGTAGTATAATGCCAACATCCAATCAATACAAAAATCATTGAGATGTTTTATATTCTTGTTTTCGTATCTAGTGTGGGTGTTACCCATCTCCAATCAGGCCAGCTCCACTTCAAGTGCAGAAACAGATAACTCAGACGTAAGACTAATAAACACTGCAGCACCTTAAGTATTTAATGGGAGGGGAAGCTGCGAGAGACTGCACACGGGTTGGGGGAAGTTTCCATTTGCTTGGAAGAGAAGCAACATCTTCATCTTCTGCAAACCAGAATGACAGTGACAGGGTAGGTGGCCACGGGTGAGAACTGAGAACAGCTGCTCTGTAAATGCTTTTCCGAGTGCCCTTGAAATGGGGGAGATGCTGATGCAGCTCATGGTGCAAAGCAAGGCAGGTGGATGTCAGAGCTCTCAAGAGGAGCTAGACATCGTTAAGGAGGCTGAGGGTATCATAGCAACGAAGAGGTGGTGGCTTGGGGTCTTCCCACAGAACAGAGAGGAGTGTATCCCCATGGGTTAGACCCAGCAGTTGCGAGAGTGGGGGATATAGGCTTGGGTCATGGATACCCAGACACGCAGAGAATCAGACATTGGGGGAGTGAGGAGGCTGAAAATGGCAGGAGGCTGTTTTCAGAGAAAGAATCTAGAGGGGTGACCTAATGGTAGAGAATTTACCTGGCATGCACTAAGTCCCTAGTATTTTCAAGAAAACCGGAGGGTTGGGATCCATCATGACCCTCAGTGAAGCAGTGATGGTGAGTGGAATGGGAGAGTTGGTGAAAGGGAAGAACACAGTGATCTCCAGGCAATGGCACCAGAGCGACGGGTACACAGTCACTAAGGATGATGGGGATGCAGCAAGGTAGGTGAGAGGAGAATGGCAAATCCAGAGCTCAATCTCTACATCGCAGGGAAGGCACAAGTTGAGTGGGGGAGTTATATAAAAACTAACAGGGAAGATGGTGCATTACATCGGGGAGGTTGGGACTTGCAGCTGCCACTCTCGGGCAGCAGCCGCCCCTGGAGATGAGAAGAGTGGTACAGGGAATGAGTGTGATGGTTGAGACACCTCAATAGAACGGGTGTGATGGTTGAGACACCTCAATAGAATGTGCCTGCTATCAGGGCGTAAGAACAACGCAGTCAGACAACAGTCCAGGAACGGAGGGGAGCTGAGTCTGCAGGCGGGAAGCACTTAGGGAGCGAAGCTAGCACCCCGGCTTCCTTATGTGTGAACTGCTATCTAGACAGGAAACAATGAGTGTGGGAAGCCAGCACCTCTCCGTGTCTCTGGCCCCAGTCAACTCAGCACTGAGCTGGACACAGGTTAGGCATGGATGCCTTTCAGAAATGTCTGGTGTAAGAGCGTGGCTGGACTTCACAGCATGGTTCACTTTAATCTTTCACACACCCATAGCTAAATAAAGGACATGACCCCTGGAAAAAAATTTATGAATGAATTCTCTGGCATAGCCAACAATTATATCTGTACTTAGTGCTTTATCAATATGGTCACTTTGCACAGTCTATGTATATATCCGATTAATATTCCCAGTTAACCTTCTTATACTGATCTCTTTTTTGCCTAGCTCTTGCCACTTTCCTCCTAGTTTTCTTCTGGGGACTATCATCACCCCCGCGTGTTCTTCTTAGTCACTGTCACAGAGGAAGCCCCCCCCCACCCTGCCTGGGTAATGTCATGGGCAGCTTGTGGCTAACTCTAATTTAGTTTGTGGTAGCACAAAGCCTGGAGGGGCCACACTCTCAGCTCACTGCACACAGAGTCAGGCTGGAGAGGAATACTGAGCTGGAGCTGCCATTCATATTGTTTAATGACTGCTGGTGACAGCCTTCTGGCCAAATTGTGGCACAGAATGGGAAGAAAGGCTGAAGTGGTGTGGAACAGTGGAGGCTCCTGGGAGCTTTGGAGGGTTTGAGTGTCCAGGAGACCAGATGAAGTTGGCCTTTTAACAGCAGAGGAAAGTAAGCCAAGGCCGGCCTCCTAGACTGGTTATTCAATCTAGAGAGCATCTATGGACCACCAATCTTACGCCAGGCACCAGTCTAGGAGGATGCAGCTGAGGACACAAAATGTGAAGACGTGAATTATCCCCGGTTGCTGCTCTCCAAGACTCACCACAGGCTTGTGGAGAAGACGGAGATGGAGGATATGTGAGAGGAGACCACAAAGCGTGGGTCAGCCGATTCGGAAGGTGAGCCTACATGGCCAGCTGTGAAATGCTTTCCCATGAGTCCATGCACCTCTGAGTGAGCACCACCCCTCAGGTCATTTTGACCCACACATGAATTTGTCATGGGTTTGAGTATGCAGTGCCTCCCATCATCTCGTGTTAGGTAGTCCCTGTGGAATGTTGTAGAACCTTTAGAAGTGAAGCTGGAGAGCAGCCTTGAAGTTTTATAGCCTGGTTTCCACCTCTGTTCACTCTCTCTGCTTCTTGACTGCCAATGTGATGTGACCAGCTGCCCCCTGTTCCTGCCACCATGCCTTCCCCACCACGATGGACTGTGTCCTCCCTGAACTGTAAGCCAAAACCAAGCCCTTTCTCCCTTAAGCTGCTATCAGATAATTTGCCACACCAGTGATATGAGTAACCAGTGCAGTCTCCATCAGACGGTATCATGTTCAACAGGAAGAGAGACACGAGAGCACCCATTTTACCCCGAGCATTGAACAAATGGGGGTCAAGCCTGCTAGAGTTGACAACACAGGACCCTGTCACCTCTGATCAGAAATGAAAACTGGGTGATTGATGTGTCGGGTTGACGTTCATCTCCCTTCCATCACAAGGTATGAGCATAAACAAGAGAAGTAACAGATTAGGACTTCCCCGAGTTCTTGGCGGAATGTGGAGGACACAATCTGAAGAGCCATCCCTTTGATTGTTTCCACCTCAGTGTGATTGGCCTCTTTTCCCCTGGAGAGCAAAGCACCAGTAATGAACTTTTTTATTATTATTATTCATTGCCGGCATACCTCAAGGAAAGAGCCAGAACAGGGCAAGGGCTATTTATCAAGCAGGACACTGGTGTTTAGAGTCTAAGCTAGGTACCCCCAGTGGGAGAAGAATGGAATATTCATGTGTTCACTCATCCAAAAAATATACAGATAATCTGTCATTTTCTCTCTCTTGCCCTTTTCCTAAAGTGGAAGGGGAGAGATTTGTATCAACAAAATGTGTCAGACTTGTGGCTCACTGTAATTATGATTTCTGGTCGGAGTGATAGTCACTGCCATGTTCCCAGGAGGCAGGCAGAATACTCTTGGAGGCCACATGTAGCATGCAGGTTGGAAGCTTGTCTCTTTGCTTCCAGACCCTGTGAGAATGAGCTTCAGTGCCACAACGCCTCCCTAGGGGATTACAGACGTTCAAACACGTTCAAGCATCTTTTGTGGCAGTCCTTTCCCCAGATCCCTCACTATGCATGCTATTTCTCCTTGAAACTAAGCCACTGTTAAGCTGGTATCCATGGGTACCTTTGGGCTCTCCTGGTTAAGAACCACATCTGTAAGGTGATGAGGAGGAGCTAGGAGACCAACTCCAAGAGCAATGGCCTCCCCTTTTCTTGGGATAGCCTAAAATGTCAGTTCAAGATGAGAAAAGGTGGGCTAGGGACAGGGAGGGTACAGGCCACATTTCTGCTGGCAGACAGACTTGGTCTTTCTCTGCCTGAGGAACAATCTCTGCGTTACCTGACCAGGCAAGTTTCCAAAGGAGCTGTGACTGAAAGAGATGCTCACCTGACTGATATCGGAACAGTCCAAATGCACAGAAGCATAAAGGAAGAAAGATCACCAACTGCAGGGGATAAAAGACAGTTCTGTGCAGATGCCATACGCCACAGAAGCAAAAGGCTAGTAAATCTAATTTAGTATAAACCACACAATCACCCACCTTAAAAATTAAGGACCGAGACCACAAACCCACTAAACGTCAAATGTTCATAATAGCCGGTTAAGTGGGAAAGACAGAGAAAGTACAAGGAAGAGAAGAAAGGGGGAGACAACAGAGACAGGGAAGAGAAACAAGGGGGAGGAGAGACAACAAAATCCAGGAGCAGCAATACAGAGATTGAGAGTTGGGCCAGAGAGACAGTGCGAGGAAGACAGAGAAACGGTACAAAGAACACACATTCTCAGAGTAACTGCCAAAGGGACTTAAAACCACCTCTGTAGACACAGATTGTGGCAAAGGTTTTTCCAATGACTAGAAAACATTCAGTTTTTTCCTTTCTACTACTCCAATCAACATGCTGGTTTAAAGCTGACTTTATTGACATCAGCACCACCAATGTTTTGGGTCCCAACAATCCTCCACTGTAGGAGGCTGTTCTGAGCATCCTGGAAGGTTTAACAACCCTGCTGGTCCCTACTCACTAGATGCCTTGGTGCCCTCTCTTGCTATGACAACTGAAAATGTCTCCAGATATTGCCCAATGTTCCCCTGCGTTGCATAAGGGACAGCTACTTCCCGCAGTGGAGAAGCAATTGTTTGGACCATTACCGTTTCACAACTTACCTCTTGCCTTTAGCAGCTGTCCCTCTACCCCGTACTCAACCCCGCCAGAGGACTTTCCCCACAACGCATATCTTTGATAGCATCACTCCACTCTTCAGAACGGCTTCAAAGAATTCCAGTGTCCAGAGAATGAGAAAAGAAATAATCCCAACTACTTACTGTGCACCGCACTTTGTTCTGAGCATTGGAAATAGAGCGAGAAACAGAACAGAGACCCAGATGCAAGGAGAGGTGGACAAGAAAGGCACAAGCAAAAGACACAGGCTGGTTTCAGACAGCAGCAAGAACTAGAAAAGGGAGGAAATGGGTAAGTCTGAGCAAATCATGAGGAGTGGCAGGGAAAATTGCCTCTACCTAGGCTCCATCTGAGCCAGGACAAGAATAACGCAGATGAAGAAGCTAGGGACAGAGACAAAACACATGGATGTTGAAGGAAGACAGTAAGAAGGAGCTTTGGGGAAGGGCCTGGGGTCAACATCCAGAGTATAGTGACCGAGAAGTAGACTGTAGAGTGAGTAAGCAGTGAGACACGGGGGTGAGGGAGGTTTTATGGCGTGGCAAGACACTTAACATTATCCAATGACCAGCCGCCAGAGCTTCTGTTCTTTTTGTTCAGTTGATTTTGGGGGGGTTGGAATTTGTTTTTGTATTTTGTTTTTGTTGTGTTTTATTTTGTTTTTGAAACAGAGCCAATTCACTATTTAGAACAGGCTGACCTTGTACTCACAGATATCTGTCTGCCTCTGCCTCCTGAGTGCTGGGATTAAAGGCATGAGCGCCAACTTGCCCACAATGGATTCCAAATATAACCCCGGTCCCCAGCCTAATTGTAGAATCCACATTAGTCCTTCACCAGCTCATTTTAGTCAGCTTGTACTCCTCTCTAGTAGGAATGTTCCAGAAGTCCCCCCGGGGGGCCTGTTAAGACACAGGTGGCCCGGTCCATACATCCACACGCTGACTGAGTGGAGGTCTGGGAGTGGCACCCATTTGTCACAAGTTCCCAGGAACCACAGACACTGCTGATCCACAGAACATGTCTGAAGTAGCTCTCTGGTTAAGTACTGGCTGTGTCCTCGGTCAGGGTAGTGCCACCAGGCCATCCCACCTGTCCTCTGCACTCCTGTGTTTTGAAATACCAGTCACATGTCAAGGTGCCTCAAAATCTGACTCATAAATTCCTCCAGCAATGCCTCGGGCACATGGCCCATTCCCCTTCAAACATCTTATCAGTTAGCACTGCCAAGGCATTGCCATCTTCCGACCTGTCGTATGGGTGCCTGGGTGAGAGCCTCGAATGCATCTCTAAACCAACACACTTAGGACCCTACCCTAGCTTAACAGGTCTGCTTAGAACACCTCCCTTCTGTTTTGAATATGATGCACATCCTATCTCTGTCTTATCCCCACCCAGACATAGACTATAAAACCCCCTCCAAATGAACTAATCAAAACCAACAAACAAAAGCCAGAAAGGGCTGAGGAGATGGCTTGTTAATAAAGTGTTCACTGCACATGAGGACCTGCATTCAGTCTCCTAGAAGCCATGTATAAAAAATTGTCAAGCATGAAAGCACACGCCTGCGTTCCCAGCACTGGGATGACAGGCAGGCCTCTGATGCCTGCTAGTCAGTCATTTAGTTGAATCAGGAAGCTCCAGGTTCAGTAACGACCCCAACCCCAACATCTCCAAAAACAAGGTGCAAAGTTACTGGGGGTGGAGGAGGAAGAATCCAACAGTAACTTCTGAACTACACACATGCACACAGATGCGCACGCATCTCCTATATGCATACATACACGCACTTTTTTAACTATAAAAATAAGAAGTGTTAGCAAGGAGGTGAAGAAATTAGAACATGTGTGCCCTGCTGGGAGAACATGCAGTGGTGCCGGTACTGTGAGACACATCTAATGGCCTCAAACTAATTCAAGATGCGATTGCCATATCTGAGGTTTAGGGTTCACTGTCAACTTGAAAGAATCTCCTGGCAGATGGTAGGCCTTTGGGTAAACTTGTAGGGGATTAGCTTGATTGCATGAATTAAGATGGGAAGGACTGCCTGCTGTGGGTGGCGCCATGCCCTAGCCTGTCTAAACTGGAAAAGGGAAGCTGAACAGCTTTATGTATCCACTGTTCTTGGTTCCTGATTGTGGATGTGATGTGACCAGCAGTTTTTGTTGTTATTGTTGGTTGGGTGACTGATGGTTTTGTTTGTTTTGAGGCAAGGATTCACTGGGTAGCCGTGGCTGACCTGGAACTCACTCTGTAGTTCGCACTCACAGAGATCCGCCTGCCTCTACCTCCCAAATACTGGGATCAATGGCGTGCGCCACCACCGCCCAGCTGTGACCAGCAGTTTAATCTTCTGCCACCCTGAATTCCCTGGCATACAGACTGTAGGACTGTGCCCTCGAACCAGAATCTGAATAAATCTTTTCTCCCGTAAGTTGCTTTTGTCAGAGTCATTTTATCATAACCACACGAGACAAAACTAAGATACCATGTGTCCCAGCATATTTTATAGTCTATTTCCAAAATGATTGAAAGGGAGTCTCAAACTGATATTTGTACATCTATGTTTAGCCACCCCTCTTTGACAGAGAAAGAATCAACCCTCATATCCATCATAGCTGAAGGGATAAAAAATATAATCAAACAAGGAAATGTTACTCTGCCTTACAAAGGAAGGGAAGTCTGATATATGCTGAGAAAATGGTGACCCTTGAGATCATGATGCTATGCAAAACAAGCCAGTCTCAACGTAACACATACAGTGTGTTCTCCTAGGTGCAGTGCAGAGAGTAGTTAGATTCCGGAGGCAGAAAGCATGACGGTGGCTGCATGGGGTTGGGGCTAGGGCCCAGGGAAGTTATTCTGCAATCATAAATATTTTTGGTTTTTCAAGATAAAATGGGTTCAGAAAACACGCAGTGGTGATGGCAGCACAGAAGCCTGAAGGTGTCTGACCCGGACGAACTGGACACTTCAAAATAATTGAGAGGAGGGCCACGGGGATGGCTTAGGTGGTAAAGTGCTTGTTTTGCAAGCGTGAGGACCAGCACTCAATCCCCTAAAATCCAGGGTTAGAAAAAACTGTGTATAGTAGATTACATTTGTAATCCCTGTGATGGGGAGGTAGAGAGCAGGCAGATCTCCAGGTTCACTGTCTAGCAAGCCTAGCTTACTTGGTGAGCTACAGGCTAATGACAGACCTTATCTCAAAAGAGGATGGATTGCGCTCCTGAATATAGCACCTAAGGCTATCCTCAGGCCTCTACAAACACACACACACACACACACACATTCACACACACACACGAACATGCATTCAAGCACAGTTCATTCACAAAAAAATTAAATGAGTGAAAATTTCAAGAAACAAATGAAAACATCAAAAAATGATTAAAGTGGTTCATTTTATATTGTACATCTTTTATCATAATTAAACATAATTTTGAATGCAAAAAAGGTCTTGCTTTATAGTTTATGAAGTACTTTCCCAGATCTTAACTCATTTGCATCTTTTCATAATCTGGAATACAGTGATAAAACAGAATCATTACAATTTTTGAAGGTGAGTTTTCAGAAACCCAGAAGGACTAAATGAACTCAAAGACACACAGTGACTAGGATCAGACTAAAAAGAAAGGCCCGGTCTCCTGCTGCACCAACACTCAGCCCAGGCCATCACATCACAAGGTTATAGAGCAGACCACTTTCATATGCTAGGGAAGATGCTCCCTGGCCCGCCTGGAGAAAGGACAGAAGGGAAAAGAGGGACGGGGACAGTGATGACATGGTTGGAGGAGGCCCATCTCATGACATCTGCCTTTCAAGGTGAGTATCATTATTTTACAGGTGGGGATAGACCCCTTCCGTCACCTAATCAATTTTACCTTTAAAAACAAACTCCAAACCAAAAAACAGAAAACCCTCCCCATCTGTGTGGTTCTGGTGGGAGATGCCATCAAGCCTTTTCTCCAGAATGGTATGAACACCAACACGTGGCTTTTGAGTCTCCTGTCCTAGGCTACCAGTCAATGGTCACCCAGCTCACCATCTCCCCTTAACTCCCATCATCCCTGTCAGGACGCATGCAACGGAAGGGGACACTGTGCTGCAAAGCTCTCCTCTCCAGGGACTCAGACCACTACTACATGTTGGCCTAAGCCTGGCCAGCTGGCACGGTCTGAGGTTTCGGGGTAAGAGGGGTGTGGCCTGTAGATTTCCTTTCCCTTTGCCCTACCTCCTGACTCACGAGGCCTGTGCACCCTGACTCACGAGGCCTGTGCACCCTGACTCACGAGGCCTGTGCACCCTGACTCACGAGGCCTGTGTACCCTGACTCACGAGGCCTGTGTACCACCACTTTATCTCTCTTTTTGGTCTCTGTCCTTACCTCATGGGATGTCTCATGGGGACAGGGAAAAACTCCATCAGGGCAAGTACTCCTTTCTCAAGGAGTACTTGAGATCGCACAACTGAGGGCATGATGTATGTCTTCCACCAATCCAGCACTCCCCATTCCCCGGCCTTACCCACAAATAGTAAAAGTGAGACCTATGTAGTTCAAGGCAGACCCCTCCAAAAGGACTACTGTCCAGGGTCTCCAGGGCACCCCCAAGAAGACACTGGAATTGTAGCACACACTCCAGAGTCTATAAGGTTGAGACCCTTTGGTCATAAAGCATCTTAAATGGCCTCTTCTCAATCACTTACTTCTTCATCCCCGCATCAGAGTCTGGTGAGTGTGGCTACCTGAGTCAACACAGGTGTCTGCAGTCTCCCCTGCTTTGAGAATGTAGAGGGAACTCAGGTCCCACTGATTTAAAGCAGAGGCTCATCGACCCCTGTGTAATGAACTTGGCTGCACATGTGACTCAGGTCCCCGATTCTCCATCGAAATCTGTCACTTCGTGGCTGTCATTTCTCAGTATCCGGAACTGGTTAAGTCTACCAAATGTTAACTCACTCCATGAATCTGATGGTAATGAGGTCAACTTTCTCTTTATTTATCATTAGAGTTGGCAGATCCAAAAGGTAATTCAGTGTTCAGAAAGACCGACGTTAGAACTTTATGTCAGGGGACGCATTGCCAAATGCGGCCTAATAACGACATCATTAAATACAGAATAAAGTCTTTATTTAAATTCACTTTCATCTCATCCCTGCCTATAAAGTGTAGGGATATATACAGAGTGAGTCTTTAGTCCTCAAAACAATTTTCTCCAACTTTATTTCTTTCCCCCTTAGCTGTCTCAGTGCCGCTGGAAGTTCACTGGGTGTCCACCCCTGCCAGGGCTCAGACACAGCTCAACTCCGGCACATCAAAAGCACACACATCCTTCACGGCCACGTGCCAAAGCTGTTCTAGGCAACAGGGTTGTTCATGGTCCCTGCCCTAAGGGGGCTGTCTGATTTATATGGAAATGATAGTGATTTGGGTCATGCATCATATAAGACCTCACATCCAGAACAAACCACCACACAAGGGAAGTGCATACGATTATGAAAGCAGAGAAAAATTCACATTGCCCAGTGACATCATTATCCTCGTGACATCATGGCACCCCACATTGGTTACGTGAGTGTGGTGATGCCAGTGCCAACAGACCTAGTGTCCTGCCAGAGACGGGAAAGCACAGCACACACAACTCTACAATGTGCACAGCAGAGGATGTGCTAATGAATGGCTGTGTTGCTAGCTTATATAATTACTTCACTGTACTTTGTATAATTATTCTACAGGGCTCGCATCTACTCACGCTGGAAAGACTGTTTACTGTAAAGCAGTGTGCCAAGTGGCACTGGAAGCAACCCCATACATTTGGTGTTTACCATGTCTCCTGACTGCAGTATTTTCTTTTGTGGTTGACTCAATCATATGTTGTTTTGTTCATCATGGCCCTAGGAGCAACAGACTACTTAGTAATATGCACACACCATATGGCCTACAAATGGATATATATATGTTTGCACATACTTATATATAACCTACATGGCATAAGTTGTGTGTGGTGATACCCACCAATAATCCCAGTACTGGAGAGGTTGTGGCAGGAAGGTAGCAAGTTCAATGCCAGTCTAAGTGACAGTAAAATAATAAGATTCTGTCTCAAATTTAAACAAAATGGTAACGATAACAAATTTTAAAAGGGTAGCTAGAGTACAGCCAAATTTTAGAGCATCAACCTAAAACTGCCTAGGGTCCTAGGTCTGGTGACTGACAATACAAAACTGAGTGAATAAATAATCTAGGGAAGTGTGTGCATGTGTGTGTGTGTGTGTATATGTGTGTGAGTAGGTTCTATGATGTTAGTGCATGATCGTCCAGTATTGCATGTTCCAGAATGAACACGTCTGTAATTACACCATTGTTGGACTCAAATGTTCTCCCCAGTTCTGTTCCATGATCTCTGTGGTCTCTGTTCCATGTTCTATAGGAGCAAGGCCTCCACAAGTCTAGTAAGGGAGGGTCCTCCCCTCTGCCAGGACATGCTCCTCACCCTGCCTCTCTTCAGCCTCGTATGTAGCTCCCATCAGCAGCCAGACCCCACTTTTCAGGTTTGTTTTTCTGTCCATCTATTTTGGCCTTTTGTTCATTGCAGTCCCTGCAGCCCAGCACAGAGCAGGACACTCAGGACATGCTCGAGAATCCCGCCTGAGCAGGGCGGGAAGTGGGGCTGCCGAGAGGTATGGTGCTCTGGGATGCTGAGAGAGACTCACAAAGGAGATCACTAAACTGGGCTGTGACACAGAAACCTACTGGCTGGAGACAGAAATCAGCGGATGTGCGGCACAGAGGAATCAAACAAACGGTCCGTGGAGCTAGATGTGAGGTGACTGGAGAAAAGGGCAGAGGACAGGGCTGCAGGTATTTAAGGGAACTTGGACTCTATGGCTGTGGTCCCGGGTGAGAAAAAATGCAGCAGCATGGCTGGGACTGGACAGAAGGCCTCCGAGTGAACATTCCAGTCCCCCACACAGCTCTCATAGACCTGTGTGCCAATTAGTCCCCAAGAGAGTCCCAGTGACTATTCCTCCTAGATCCCACATCTCTTTTGCATTTACTCCAATCTGGGAAGGGCTACCTTGACCAGGCATGCGGGACAAGTGGGGACAATGTGGCTTCTGAAACTGCTGCTTCTGTCTTAGGGTGTCCTGCACCTGACTCTGAGGAAAACTAGTTCACCCAGGAGTGCGCTATGGAAAGACCCACATAGACAGGCACTGAGGCCTCCAGCCGACAGCCAATGAGATACCAGGGCTCAAAGTCACCAAGTGAGAGCTTAGGGGTGGAGGCTGCAGCCCCAATGGGGTCTGTATTGGCTACAGCCTCTGTCCACCTTTCGCGGCAGCCTTGGGATCCACCCTGAGCCAGGAAGAGTTCAAGACAACTCCAGGTTCCACCCATCAGAAACTAAAGGAGACAATACACAGTTGTCGCTTTAGGCTGCTCAATCTGGGGAAATTCTGTTACATAGTGAGAGAGCACTAAGCCAGCCTCCTCCTTCCGCAAGAGCCTGTAGTGACTTCTGCCTGAGTAGCAGAGATGGGAGTAGAGATGGGAACCATAGCACCCGTGAAGGGTACTCCTTGGATGAACCTGGTGAGGTTTGGTCAGAAAGGAAAGGAGGGAGGGGAGGGAGGGAGGGGGGGAGGGAGGAAGGGAGAGAGGGAGAGAGGGAGGGAGGGAGGAAAGAAAGAAAAAGATAGGGTCCTCCAACTCCTTCACTTCAAAGGAAGAATATCTGGAGGCAAACTTCTGCCTGAGAGACACAGTCCTCTGTCCCTCCAGCTCCGCCCACACACCTGCCGTAAGCCCCGGGTCCCAGAGGTACAGTAGAGATGATGGCCTGAGCTGTTTTACTGCCTCCCGCCCAACTGAACCCATGGGCTACTTAGACACTGCTGAGTCTGCTCAACCAACAATAACAGAGAGCAGATGTTCTGGGAAAGGTTTATCTCTCCTGCTGGCGTGGTACACGGAGGCTGACCTTTCTCTGTCACGTTTAGTAAATGTTATCAACACTCTTAAGAGGGCCTTGGGTACCCAGGTTCTTAGTCAGAATGAGAGACGCCTTCATCGGAATGTCTCCTGAACACGCCATCACAGCCAGGAACGTCTCTAAGGAAAACCAGCGGCAAAGGAGGGCAGAGGCTGAGCAAGTGATAATAAAAGTACCTTGCAAATGCCCCGAGAAACAGCACGGTGGGTGGGGAGTCGGGGAGCAGGCTTGGGAGCCAGAAATTGCTGAATTCCAATGCCATCTCTATCATTTAGTTTTGCCCCTGGGCAAGTTGCTTCATTTCTCTGAACAAACAGTTCTTACCAACATTGTCTTCAGGTGTAAATAGGAGGCCGCATGGGTTGGGAATGTCGCAGGCACTCAGTGCTGCTAGGATGCTGTGTGAAGGAATTAACCCCACCCTCCCTACCAGGACACTTGGACCTCTCTTTCTCTCTGTTCCATGTATGTAGGAAGCACCGGATGACAGCTATGTTTCATGCTCCACACAGCACCTCCAAAGTCACCATGTCACTAGATACAAATGTGAGCCTTGGGAGCTCTGAAGGATGGGGACAGCAGGCCTTAGTTTACCCATGTCACATGGGTTGAGAAAGAGAAGAATCGGGACTGGAGCTTGGGCAAGCCTCAGGACTCATGCTCCCTGACCTCAGCCAGCCTCTCAGGTAGGTTTGCCCCCATTAGCTCTGTCACCTTCCCTCAGCTTGGAGGGCCCTCTTGGATGGCCTGTGCCATGATTTGGGACTGTGGTCACATGCTGGGAAGGCCAGGAGCCCAGGAGGGACAGAGGGGTTATTCTAAACTCTAAGGTGAGACCCATCTCTCCTTCCTTTAGCAGACTATCTCCTATCCTCACCTACAAAATGGGTATGTTTAAGAGGCCTGCGTGAGTCCCAGCTTGAAGCTGGTCTCCAAAGGAAAGATACAAAAGCTCCCAGGTGCGCCTCTCAAGAGGATGGACTTAGGCTCCAAGACCACTGCCAGCCACAAAGGGACATCTTACACCTGCCGTTCAGTAAAACCCTTGACACTCTTTCAAAATTGGGGGTGGGGGGGTTCTTTGAGACAGAATGTCTACCCCATCTTCCTCACACCTGGATATGAATAAGAACTGTATGAGTATGGACCACTGAGGTTATCTTTCCCCAGTCCCCGTGTCCTAGGCAAATCTGTGTATCTTCTGGCCTCTGTTTCAGGGTATTCTCCCATCCGAGTATTAACCAAGTCTGGTCCTCCTTAGCTTCCACGCCTGAGATCTGCTTGTTCGGGTGGAATGCACAGATGCTCTCTCAGTTTTCTCCACACTGAAAGGGTGTCATGGACCCAGCAGAGAAGAAATTGATTCCTTCTCTTGCCTGTTTGGTCAAACTGTAAAGAAAAATCTTTTTTTTTCCAATTACTGTTCCCTAATTGTTTTTGGAATACAGAAAAACTAAGGTATGAACCCGAATGCCTGGCAACAGTTCCTGTCCAGGTTCTCCACCTTACAGCAGGTTCTGGAAAGCAAGGCCTCCCCGCTGGACAGCAGAGAAGTCGCAAAAGAAACAGGCTAGTCTGGAGTTGCCCAGTAGCGGCTCTAGCAGTCTGTGGTCCTGTGGAATGGCCCATCAGAGTCATGGCTGGGGAGCAATGAACATGCAGAGACCTTTAAGGTTCCGCCGGATCCCAAGGACCGAGTTCACACAGGTGCTCGTCTCCCTCTTTGAGATCATTCTGTCCCTCAGGCCCTGAAAATCTGGTCCTGTGGAGGATGAACAGCTCTGAACATCTCCAGAAAGCCGGGAGAATGCTTCTATTGTCTTGAACAACAGGGTCAGGGTCCCTGAGACTTCTGAAGCACCCAGTCTCCTTAGGCAACAGGCATCTGGCTACACTTTCATTCGTTCGCAATGTACGCTCACATTCGTCACCATGTCATAGGCTGAGCTTCCCCAATCCAAGTTCTTCCCATTATTAACAAGCAGAACTGAAAGTTACTTATCTCTTCTCACATCTTCTAACCACATACACACACTCACACATATACACACGCACAAACACACACAATTACACATACACACACTCACAGACACGCACACACATTTACACATATATACAGAGACACACTCATACACACAGATACAACACACACACACACACATACACACATATTAGCGCATACACACACACACACAGAGCCAAGCTGTACTTCAGCACTTGGCTTAGAAATGTCCTCGGTCAAATACCCACTACTCAACTCACTACTTCTCGCTTCCAAATAGCGCAAGGAAATGAGCCTGACTCAGCAAAGTTCTCTGCCACTTCCCAGCAAGGAGGGCCTTTCTGGTAATAGCATCTTCCTTCCCCCTCCTGAGAGCGCAGGACAGCCACAACCATCCCCATTTCTATTACCTCTGCTCAGGACCACTGAGCTATCTGCTAGGAAGACTGGGGCTTCTCTGTGTAGTTCTCCTCTGGCTTTTCCCTCCCCAGGACCAGCACCAACTCTTCACAGGAGTTCAAGCTTTTTCTAGCACACACCTCAAACTCTTCTAGCTTTTCCTCATTACTTAATCCCCAAACTCCTTCTGTATGGAGGGGGGATTTATTAAAGAGCAATGTCTCCCTTTTTAAAAAATGAATTTCCAGGGCTTTGATTGGCTCAGTAGCTAAGGGCAATTCTTCCTCTTGTAATGAACCCAGATTTGACTCCCAGCACCCACATGGCAGCTCACAGTTACCTGCACTCCAGACCCAGGGGCTCTAGTGCCCTTTTCTGGCCTCTGCAGGCATATACGGAGTATCAATAAGTGCAGGTAAACACTTGTACACACAAAGTAAAAATAAATAATCTTATAGGAGATCAACTTTCAGTGTAATATATTCCCTTTAAAATACTATATATTAGCTAAATATCAAAGAACAGATAAGGTTTGGAAGTCCTAGATGAAGACACAGTGGACTTAGCATTGGGGGGGGCATTTGTTTTCAGGTTCCCAAATGGTTCCTTCTTGCTGTAGCCTCACATGGTCTAAGGGTCAAGGCATTCTCTGCACCTCTTTAATAAGGTTTCTTACACCACTGTGGCAAAGTCCCCATGAGCTAGTCACTCCCCAAAGGCCCTACTTCTTCCTGCCATCACACTGGTGAGTAGATTCCAGCATACACATTTCGAGGAGACCAGTACTTAGACCATAGATAGCCATTCTCTGAAGACAAAGCCTTTCAATGTAGAAACAATGTAAGGAGACAAAGGACAGAGGAATGCACACAGAGGATCAGAAAAACTATCCATTCCAAAGAAAGTAAACTCCATCAACCAATCTGAGTGGCTCAGGCCAATGGCAGACCCTTGTTATAGATAGAGCAAGGTCGACCAGGAGACAGAGACTGGCTTGTTGACGACCCTGAGAAAGAGTTTGCTACTCAAAGACGGAACGTGTTTTCTGAAGGGATGGCTGTAGCCAGAGGCTGAACTTTGGTTGCCTTCCCAGTTTTGCTGAGGGGTCAGCCTTGGTTAGCTTTGACAACGTGGCATACACAGATGGCTGGGAGTTGAGGTCATCTCATCACAGCACTGGCCGCCCAGGGAAGCTCCTGGAAGCTGCAGGATTTGGGAAGATTTGTAGGTGTTTGTTTTGTGTGTCACGCCTTCCCTCTAAAGGAGGCTCGCTCTATTCCTTGTGCTCCCTATGGCACCCAGGGGGGCTGCAAACCTGGTTGGTGTTTCAGTGACTACTTACTGACTAGCTGACTAATTGCAGGAATTCCTTTGGGTCTAGCAAGAAGAGTGGGAGCTGCCTTACCAGGAAGCCCCTGCTTAAATGCAAGGACTAGGAGAGAGAAGGAAATCCCCCAACCACGCCACCATTTTCAAGGATGCATCTCTTGGATGGTATGTCGGTCAAGCTGGGTGGGAGCCACAGACCTGTTCAGCCAGGAAGAGCACTGTCTATGAATGGTTGGTGGCCCCGTCCACGGACACTAAGCAGGTGCCGGCTGTGCTGCCTGCTACAAAATCCTCTGCAGACCCCTGCTAGCACTGGACTCCCAAAGGAAAGCTCTGAGCTTGACTTCCCACCAATTCCTTCCTAGTCAGCGAGTCAGCAAACTATGGTCCGTGGGCCAAGTCAAGCCTCTGCTGGTCAGTGTGTGAGGGTGAGCTAGGAAGGTGTGGTCTAGGAGCTGAGAAGGGCTTCTTATGTCTCTCTTTTAAAATGTTCATCATGTTTACTTTATATTTTGCTTTTAAATTTTCTTCATTATGTTTATGTTGCATGCAAATGTACATGTTTATCTATGTAATGTATCTCTCTCTCTCTCTCTCTCTCTCTCTCTCTCTCTCTCTCTCTCTCTCTCTCTCTCTCTCTCTCTCTCTGTGTGTGTGTGTGTGTGCATCTGCATGTGGAAGCCAGAGGTTAACATTGGATGTCTTCTTTGATTATTCTTCCACTTAATTTTTTGAGATAGGGTATCTCACTGAACCTGGAGTTCCATTAGTTCACCAAGGCTGGCCAGTCAATGAGTTGAGAGAGCTACCTCCAACCACACTGGGTTGGACATATGCAGTATTCAGTCTGTTTTTTACACGGATCCAAACTCAACTCTTTTTTTTTTTTTAGGATTTATTTATTTTTATGTGCATTGGTGTTTTGGCTGCATTTATGCCTATGTGAGGACGCCAGATCCCCTGGAACTGGAGTTACAGACAGTTGTGAGCTGTCACGTAGGTGCTGGAAATTGAATCCAGGTCCTCTGGAAAAGCAGTCAATGCTCTTAACCACTGAGCCATCTCTCTAGCCCTCCAAATTCAACTCATAGCTTACACAGAAGCCACTTTAACAACTAGGCTCTCACCCTAGCCCTGTTTCCCTGTTTCTCTTACATTTCTTAATGGCTGCAAAAAAGGTCAAAAGAAGATTATTTTGCTGCAAAAAACTTATCAAATTAAAATATTAATATCTATTACTAAAAGCCGGCTGGAACACAGCCACACTCATTCATTTATGTATGCTCTGTGGCTGCTTTGGTGCTACAGTAGCAGTTAGGAGGTTAGAATAGAGGCTGTATTTTAGGCCCAGAAAGCCTAAAATATTTATGATCTGACCCTTTATGAAAAAGTTTGCCAAGTCATGGTCTAAGTCAAGCATAGGTCTCACTAGCCTCACCAGTGGTTTGGGATGTTTTCTTAAGAACTCAGACTAAGTCAGCCAGAGCTAGACGCTCCCCAGTGGCAATGATTGGTTCAGGGTGGTTAGTGATCCAAATTGGCCGATTAAGACTTGAGGGAAGAGGAAACTGTCTGTCTTGTTCTCACTCCTCGGCTAGGCTTGGAGAAAATTTCACTGCTAGCAGCCCATGATTCAAGGGCAGATGAAGCTGATGTCCTGGACAGTGGAGCTGAAGCCACGAGGGTGGACCAGAGTCCCTGTTTCCACTGTGCTTGACAATCAGCAACGCCAGAACTTACAGCTAGACCTCTGGTTGTGGAGCCCGGTTCACTTCCTTGTTGTTTAAGCTGCCTTCACCTGAATGTGCGTGCTTGGAGCCAGGAGCACTTCCTGACTCTGGGCGTTTGCATGCCCTGTTCCTTCTGCACAGAAAGCTCCCCATTCCCCATCCCTTGTCAAGTAACATTGAAATTGCAGTGTCATCGAGGCCACATGTCACCTCCCAAACCAGATTTTATACACCACCCCAGCCACCGTTCTCAGGACTTCCTTTTGCCACACATATCATTTATCTCTTCTACACCTGCCCATGCCTCCCTTGCTAGTGCCCTTATGTGTCACCATGTTTGGTATAGTCTGCACTGACTCCCAAGAGCCAAAGGAAGTGCCCTCCTATTGAGTACAATGTCTCCCAAAGAGCATCCAGACTTCCTGGAGGGCTGGTTCCCACAACCTAGTATTAGGTCAGGCATCAAGATGTCCCCTCTTGCTTATGCCTATTAGATCAATAAAGAAAAGGAAGGTAGTTTTGGATCTTACTCTCTTCCCTCTCCGCGTGCTTTCTCTCTAAGACAGACTGTGCACTAGGGACTCCTTGGTTACCAAGCGTGCCAGGTCTCAGACCTACGTCATTTTTGAGAAACAAATCTAAGCTGCTCTCTCTACTACAAGATTTCTCAGAGATCTTGACACCGCGCTGTGTCTGCAGCGGTGAGAAAGGAGGTAGGCAGTGCCAGGGCTCTGACTGTGAGCCCGGAAGACAAGAGGCATGATCTGCAGTGCTTCTCAAACTTATTTGCTGATGGCACCTTTTTCTCTAAGCCAAGTCTCACTAGACTCTAGAGATAAATATTTTTCTGTGAAACTTCCTGGCTTAGGGCCTTTGGGAAAAGACAAACACAGACGCAATGCATTAAGAGGTCTTCCAAAGTATCCAACAGCAAGCATCCAGTTTACTAATGAACTTGGGAATCATATGTTAGGCACAGAGCCCTGGATTCTCAGGATGAAGAATCAAGGCAAACATCCAAAGAGGTGGGTGGATAGGAGGCTCAGAACCCTGTCTACTGCACCAGCCATGTGCTACCCCTGCTCTTGAAGTGCTGGGGACAGAGAGGGGTACAGAGGGGATGGAGTTGAGCAGTAAGGGATACTCTAGAAAATGGATGACAAAGAGCCACCTACAGGCCAAGGGAGCCTCCACTGGCATCCCAGGTCACATGCCTACTCCTTGGCTAAAGCCAGTACCTAAGCTATGGAGATGATCCCTCCAGGGAGGTCTGTGCCATCGGCCTGCCACTTACTCTGCGCAGTTACCCTCTGCTGTCACTGATGTCAAGTCTCCAAGTGGTCATTCCATAACCTGTAAGGAATTTCCAAAATCTTTAGAGATCCTGCCAGGAGTGTCCACGGGAGAGCAAGAGCTTCCCGTTCACTTCATATTGTTTCCATCTTTGCAAAGTGGGGTGGAGGGACCTGCTCGAGATGTCCAGAGGGAAAGAACCTCACGGCAGCCACATTCTCTGATCCAGCTTCTCCTCCCAGGCAATGAGGCACTGCCAACAGCTCTCCTGTCATTCAGGAAGGCTGGTGGCACACGCCCAAGAAAGAAACCAGCATTTAAATGTAGCTCTTCTCCTTTCTAGAACCCAGGCTTTATTTTAAAAGCTAAAAAATAGAACGTGAGGTCTAGTGGGTTGAGATTTCACTTCTTCATACCTGACCCTGAGAGCTCAGCTCCCACTTATAGTTATGGGGGTGGACAGAGTTTCAAGAAAGAGAAATACTAGCAGTGGTTCAGTAGGCAAAGATGTGCTTCCAATGTCTTTTGAGGGCAGTCTGGGAATCTCTTACTCTACCTGGGGTAGAGGCAGCCCCAACAATGCATTAAGAACAACACACTCATCTCTACTGAACTGAGTCCTCCAGAAAGAGGTAAGATGAGAAGGTTTGGCTGTTGCCTTCTGGTACCATGAGAGGGGAAGGTGCAAAGCAAGTTGAGTTTTCCAAGCTGTAAAAAGCTTGCAAAAAAAGCTCCCAGGTCAGTCTCAGCCTTGGGGCTGGGCACCTACCACACATAGAGTCCCTGCCTCATAAATAATAAACAAGCAGTCTCCATAGCAGAATGTGAGCTACCAGTGTAAACCTGGGAATATGTTCAGGAGGGACGATTGAGAACTACGCCTGAGAAGAAAGTCCCCGAGAGAAGAAGTGGTGATAAAAAGCTTGGTTTAAGAAATGGCAGCAAGAGAAATGATTCCAAGTCTTGCATGGCCCACAGACCTCACTGTCCTCTGAGTCAAGGCCTAGGAAATATGCAACAATGTCCTATGGGCTTTGTCACAGAGAGCCAGGGATGCCGTGTACACATCAGGACAACCCAGAGGCTTAGGGGCGAGCAGTCAGAGATAGAACAGAGCCACTTGCAGTCACAGAGAGTTGAGAGCAGGCAGGGGCACAGGGTCTTGGCAATTTTGTTGGCTGATGATGGCACAGTGTGTAGAGAAGGCATCTGATGTTTAAAAGAAAATACATCTTAATGTAAAGTGTGGTGGCTTGTGTCTATAATCGAAGCATTTGGGAGGCTGAGGCAGGAGGATTGTCACGAGTTCATGGCCAGCAGTTGAGGACCAATCTCAACAAAATGCATAAAAAGAGAGAGAGAGAGAGAGAGAGAGAGAGAGAGAGAGAGAGAGAGAGAGAGAGAGGGAGGGAGAGGGAGAGGAAGAGGGGGAGAGAAAGAGAGAGAATGACCATTCAAACACTAGCCATGGAGAAGCCCCCATTGCACAGCTATACACACCATCTACTAACGTTGAGCAGCATGGGTAGGCATATATGGCTACCTCTCACCCCAGGGCAGGTAATGTAGGTAAGATGCTCCTCTCTTAGAGAAGACAGTAAGTGCACATTACTGGAGAGTTGTGCGATGCTGCCACTGAACCCTCTCTCTCAATGCCAGTCCCAACGATTAATCAGGGCGCCTTGAGGGATCACTTCACTTCCCCAAGATACAGTTTTCTGATGGAAATGAAGGGGCAGGAGGGGGTATCCAAGCTCTGCATGGAAGGTCAAAGGACAAAGACAATCCCATCTCTGGCAGCACAGACATGAACGCCAACAAGAGGCTCCAGGGCCTCAAAAGTAGTTTATTTTTCTAAATGATTTCTGCTTCTCACTTGTTATGTAAACCCTGTTTTAATGGAGCTGGGTTTCCTCCCCCAGAGCTCCCAAGTCCTGTACTGTACTGCTAGGGATCTGCCCATTGTCTGGGATGGGATCTGCCCATTGTCTGGGATGGGATCTGGCCATTGTCTGGGATGGAAAGGGATCTGCCCATTGTCTGGGATGGAAAGGGATCTGCCCATTGTCTGGGATGGAAAGGGATCTGCCTATTGTCTGGGATGGGATCTGCCCATTGTTGGGATGGGGATCTGCCCACTGTCTGGGATGGGGATTTGCCCATTGTCTGGGATGGGAATCTGGCCATTGTCTGGGATGGGGATCTGCCCATTGTCTGGGATGGGGATCTGCCCATTGTCTGGGATGGGGATCTGCCCATTGTCTGGGATAGGGATCTGCCCATTGTCTTGGATGGGGTGAGAGTGTGTTCCATACTACAGACTGTAAACTGTGCAGGCTCTGCCCTAATCACCTCTCTGTCCCCAGGGCCTGTCACAATCTCTGACCACATACAGTCTCAATAACTATTTGTTGAAAAAAATGGACTCTGACCCTCTGCCCTAACCAATTCGAAATTTGCTAGAGCCCAAATTAATGAGGTTTCAGTGTAATTAAAACTGACAATTTTTTTTTTACCGTCCACATTCAGATGTCTCACTTCAAAGGACACCATCAAGAAAGTGAGTCAACGAACAACTCAAAAGGAAATAGGACAACTATGTATCCAACAAGGAACTATCTAGAATACATAAAGAGCTCTAACAACTTAATAAAGAGAGAGAGATAACTCAATTAAAATTGGGAAGAAGATCTGAATAGACTATCCTCAAAGAAGACCACAAATGGCTCATAAGCACACAGAAGGGTGCTTGTCATTAACGCCTAGGGGAACGCTAATCAAACCAACAGAAGACCATTGCAGAGTTAGAATGCTCACGTGTGAACAAGAAAAGAAAACAGGGCAGCCACTTTGGCAAACAGCCTGGAGTTTTCCAAATCATACACAGACTTAGCTCAGGATGGGGCAATTCTACTCCTAGGCATATGCCCAAGAGGATGCGGAAGGGGTGTCTGCCTAAAAGCCTGTCCTTGTGTAGGGTTTTACAGGAAGATCATTCATTATAGCTCAAGGTGGACAGAAACCCAAATACTTGTGAACTGATAGACGGATACAACATGGATGTCCACACACTAGAACATACTTCTACCATAGAAGGGGATGGAGTGCTCAACATGGATGAACTCTGAAAATATCACGCAAGTGGAAGCAGCCAGATTATCTACCCTAGGTTAATCTCCCATGCTAGTGAGAGACCATCATGATTGGGTAAGGTGGGAAGCCTCACCATCACCGGAGGTGGCACCAATCTCCGGCTTGGGTCTCAGGCTGATAAGAAGGAGAGAGAGAGCTAAGTGGTAGCATTCATTACTCTCTTATTCCTGAATATGGATCCTTTCAAGGGCGTTTCAAGCCCTTGCCACCTTGATCCCCTATGATAATGGACTGTGCCTACTGTGAGTAAAACCAACCCTTCATCCTCCATCCATGTAAACAGAGCACTCGTACATAAAATTCTCAAAAACATAGAAAGATTTGAAAGGAAATAAATAAACATTTTCTTCCTTCATCAAGTTGTTTTTGCAGAGATTTTTTTTTTAATCACAGCAGCAGCAGCAGTTAAAGTAAGCGAGAAATAATCCCAGGTTGGTACACTTGCAGACACAGAAAGTGCACACATGGTGGCTCCAGGGCCTGTGAGAGGTCCAGGACCTAAGGAGTGATGGCAAAGGGGGACGAGGCTTTTTCAGAATGACAGTCACATTCTGAAGTTGGTTGGGGTGACGTCTGCACAGTTGCGTCAATATGCTGAAACCCACTGAATAGTATCATGATTTGTATGATACATAAATTTATTTGGATAAAACTGTGTTAAAAATGAGTTGAAGTGACGGATGAGGTGCCAGTGGGCAAGGGCGCTTGCAGGACAAGCCTGGGAACCCAAGTTCCATTAATGGAACTCACCTGAAGGTAGAAGGAGAAAAATGACTTCCTACCACGTTGGCCTCTGACCTCCACATGTGAACTGGGGAGCACACACATCTGTATACACATACACACACATATACACAATAAATACATTTTAAAAGGAGAAGTGAAGGAAAACAAGTTTCTGATTTCTTCATTTTTCTTAGGCCTCTAATTTCAGCAAACAAAACCTTGAGTCATACAGGCCTATTGCATTTCCCACAGTGCCGCCGACAGCGCTGGATAGCAGGTAATCAGAATCAATTTCTTGAATTGAAAATCACAAATATTTTGACCCAAAACAAAATCGGGGTGTATAGACTCTCATTCAAATTCAGTACAGTTGGAGAAACTGTCTCCTGATACCTAGATGGGATTCTATGGAAGGAGGATGGGGACCAAGTCCTGCTACACACCTTGGGCTGATCTAGACCTTGCTATGCAACATGAGATGACCTAGAACTTTCCATTTTCCTGCCTCAGCCTCCAAAATTCTAGGGCTACAGTTATGTGCCACCATACCTGACCATCTGTCTCACTCTTGCCTAACTGTGATCAACTGGAATTTTATAGAAAAGGAAACTGAAGACCAACGAGATCAGGTCACTCTTCCGCGCTCACACGGATGTGGATAACAGTGATAGCATTACATCCGAGTGTCTTCTGACCTATTTGTTTTTCTGTTTCTTAAGCAAAACTACCCTAATCTACTACCTCTCCCCTTCCCAGCCTTTCCCTCCTCCTCCCCCACTACCATTATAGTCTGGTAACATAACTGCTATCCAGGATTTGTAACCTGCTTCTGCTCCCCAGACTCAATTAAGCCAAAGTCTTGCAGTTCCCCAAGGTCTCTCCCTCCCCCAGGACATTCCCTGAACCCATCAAGGAGGCTCAATCCAGAACAGGGCTCAGATGGCATCCTTAGGTTCTGCTTTGGGAAATCTAGGCAAAACCCCATCACTTTCTCTCTCGTCTTCTCCAGACTTCCCCATCATGTGTACAGCTGCCATCCTGACAAAGGCACAATGGAATGAGCAGAGGACACCTCACTATGGAGCCCTACCTAGCTGAGTACTCTGCTCCCTCCCTCCGTACCTCTGTAGAGGCAGCAAGATGGGAAAAGTGCAGGGGAAGTGGCTCACAGCTTGCTGCTTCCATCTCTGGACTGGAGGCGACTGCCCCGGACCTCACTATAGATGAGTCTGGAGGGGACCACCCTGACTTCATTGTGGAGGCAGCGGGAAGGGACCACCCTGACCTCATTGAAGAGGGGGTGGAGGGGAACTTCCTTGATCTCACTATGGTGGTGGTAGAGGGGACACCCCTGACCTCACTGTGGAGGAGGGCAAGCTGACATAAGGCCACGTGGTTCCCTGATAGCCACTGTCTTTTGCAGCTTGGCTCTGCAACAGTAACAACCAAGACCCATAAAGAGAACCTTAGACTTGGAACAGGAGCCCTGGCTCTCGCTCTGGCCCCCTTGGATGCATGCTTTCTTGCTCCTGACTGTTCCTGGAAGACAGAAGAGAAAACCAATTATTGGGAGCAAGAGACCCTTACGAGAAAGAAAAAGCTTAAGCTGGATGTTCTTTAGGGGTGGCTGGGCCAACACCATTAAACCATCTGTGAGTGAACCAACCTGCTGGGCTCAGGGACGATCTCCCTGCTTCCTGGGAAAATGTAGCAAGAGTGTGAAGAGCTAGATTATAAATTCAACTCTCCTACTTACTGGCTAAGTGACCTAGGGGAGATCCTTGCAGGCCCACAAGTCCTCAAACTCTTAGGGAGCCATAAACTGTGGGGGAGGTTATGCTGTGACCTCAGGTAAGGGTCCCAGCTTGGGATGAATATGTAACTGTCACCCTGCAGGAGACCCTTGGCATCTTACTAGTTCTGGCTGCCCACATCTGGGAGCAGGTTCCTCAGAGGGTGGATCCCCAATATCCCTGCTGCCAGCTAGAGATGTTTGAGTTTCAACCTCTGACATCCTACAGTAATCTCTCTGGTGGGACCCAGGATCCTTCCCTGGGCATGATACCCAGGATTATCCCCCCTCACTCAACATTGAGAGGTGATGTTAGCACAGGGCTAGCTCTGAAGTGCAGCAGGACTGAGGAGGGGGAAAGACCTTGGAGCAGAAAGGTATCGCTGTTGTCAAGACGGCACCAAAGGACCGAAGAAACTGCATCCTACTAGCACTACGGGGCTTCCTAGGCTATGTTCAGGAGGCGACCTCAGACTGTGAACCTGACCCACGTTTCCTCTGAACCCTATATCCTGAAGCCTGCCCTTCCCCCACTCTGCCCCACCTACCCAGAGCATTGCAGTGAGCGGCTCTTGGGGACTCCAGGAGACTCCCAGCAAAGCAGTAACTTCTTAGGGAGCACAAGTTTATGAGGATCTGCTTAGCAACTCCACCCGTCCATTCGTTTTATTTATTTTATTTCATAAAGCTACAGATAGGACTTCCCATGCAAATGACTCCCGGATGAGATGCAAATTGGGGCTTGAAGCTGCCAAGAACCTATGTGGCTTTTCCCCCCTCTGCATCCTTTTGAGAACGGTGGCACCTCCTCCTGCCCCTCTGCCCTCTGCTCAGAAGCTTCTTTGCTGCATGCTTCCCGCTGGCAGCCACCGGCAGGGCTCTGCTGGATCCTGCCAGGCATGGGATTTGAGTTTACTGAGAAGAGATGCTTAATTGCACTAGAAGGAGCAGGCCCTGGGTGGTGAATGAGCCTGGGGGGGCTGCCAATGTGGAAGGAACTGTTCCCTCTCCACAGAGAGATTCACAGTGGAGTCCTCTCACCCTGTGCCCTCTGCACACAGATCTGTTTAGCACAGGATTGTGGCTGCAAGGAAATAGGGGTCCTTTGGGGGAGCCTACAGACCTGGGCTCAAATCCTAACACAACCGCTGTCTAGCTATGTCATTTGAAGAAATGACTGAAATCTTCCAGAGCTTCCATGATAATGCCAGGATGACATCATCCATAGGGAGGACAATATGTCTTGACTCAAAAGATGACAAGAAATCATTTATCTAAAGTACTTGGTACAGTGCCCATGGAAGAAGACTTAATCCACGAGCTATTGTTATTGTAGCAAAAGGAAACAGAGAGCGCCTCACTTCAAGGAGTGTGCAGTCTAGATGTGGGGTGTAAAGAAAATGAGAGGAGATCATTCCAAGATCTGTTTGTCACCAGGGCTGGGGCAGGGCTGTGCCAAGATCATGTCATAACCATTTTTCTCAGGCCAGTGCATTTCCTTTAGGAATACTATATGTGAACCAGCATGTAAGAAACCGAGGCTCAAGGGAGATATTCACATAGCCTGTGTCTCTTCTTCTTGTTGTTGTTTTTTTAATTTTTTAAAATTTGTTTTATGTGCATGGGTGTTTTACCTGCATGTATGTCTGTGTACCACATGTGTGTGCCTGGCACTCTCAGGAGCTAGAAGAGGGTGTTGCATCCCCTGGAACTGGAGTTTCAGACTATTGTGAATTGCCATGTGGGTTCTGGGAATCTAACCCAGGTCCTCTGGAAGAAAGGAGAGTAGTCAGTGCTCATAATTGCTGAGCTATCTCCCCAGCCCTTTCTCTTCTTGTATAGTGTGTGTGTGTGTGTGTGTGTGTGTGTGTTCATGTGTTTGTGACTGTGCTTATGGAGGCCAGAGGACAACCTCAAATGTCATCCTCTGCAATGCCACCCATCCCCTCTTAGACAGGGGCTGTGATTGGCCTGGAGCTTATCAATTAGGCTAGACTAGCTGGCCAATGATTCCCTGAGATCCTTCTGGATCCATTTCACTAGCCCTGGAATTACAAACTTGGGTTCTAGGGATCAAAGACAGTACTCCTGCTTTTGAGGCAAGCACTTAATCAAAAGAGCTACATCCCTCCCTCTCTACCTACCCCCATCTTCTCATAGAATGATTAGCCTGGGAGCAAGAACCTGGGTCCTGGTCTCCATTCTGCTACAAAACAGACTGTTCTGGCCCAAAGATCAGTGGTGGTTTCTGCACAATTGCACCAATTTGTCTAAGGCTCTTTTCCAGTGCTGGTCTTGCTGTTTCCCTCTCCTGAGCATGGCTAAGAAAGCCTGTTGACACATGGCTCTGGAACATAGCTACAACAGCTCTAAATGGGGGACCCATTACCAGGCTGAATTTTTTTTCTAATCTTACAGAAAACAGCAACAATAATAATGGAATAAAAGTACATTTTAAGATGATCCTAAACGCTCCTCACCTCATCAAGCCAGTCCCTAGGCTTGCCACAGTTTGCCTAGGTGTGAGCATCCTGCTGTGAAGTCTGATGGCTCTCGACACCTCACTGTCACCTGTCCTGTCCTCTCTGCCTTCTCAGCAGGAATCATGGGTCTCCATGACTCCTTAAGAGCTCCCCTCTGTCCTTTGTGCCTTCCCTTTTGTTTGACAGTATCTGCAGACTGCTCTGACCCCAGCAGCCAGGTGACTTTCACAATGGATGTCACAGGTCCAGCAATAACCAGACCTTCCAATGCCCAGAAGCCAAGAGTTCTGGAACATTCTATGTCTTTCTCAGAGCAGCAGAACCCTGGGATGATGTGGAGGGAAAGGTGAGTACTAGCCAAACTTCCTTAGAGGAAGAAAAAAGCTGGAAGAGAACAAAAGAGCCAAGAAGAAATCCAGTCTTGCCTAAGAAACCCGAAACCCATTGCCCCATTGCTTAAACATACCCAACATGGCCACTTTCTTTCCTTTCTTTTCCTTTCTTTCTTTCTTTCTTTCTTCCTTTCTTTCTTTCTTTCTTTTCTTTTTTCCTTCCTTCCTTCCTTCCTTCCTTCCTTCCTTCCTTCCTTCCTTCCTTTCTTTCTTTCTTGTTTGTTTTTCAAGACAGGGTTTCCCTAGGGAGCCCTAAATACCCTGGAACTCGCTCTGTAGACCAGGCTGGCCTCGAACTCACGAAGATCTATTTATGTCCGCCACGTGAGTGCTGGGATCAAGGCATGCACCAACACTTCCGGGCCATTTTCTAATTCTTATAGATCTTGAGGAAGAAGAGGGGCTTAGATAGCTTAACAACAGACTCAAGGCAGAGTGCAGCATGGCGGGTTGCTTAGACATGTCGAAGGTTGAGTTGCTAGTCAGGCCTTTTTCCTCTTGGTTTCCTGTACTGTTCCCAATACGGGCACCAGTGGCACAGACTCACAGTTTTTTTTTTTTAATTTATTTATTTATTAAAGATTTCTGCCTCCTCCCCACCACCACCTCCCGTTTCCCTCCCCCTCCCCAATCAAGTCCCCTCCCTCGTTAGCCCTAAAAGCAATCAGGGTTCCCTGCCCTGTGGGAAGTCCAAGGACCACCCACCTCTATCCCGGTCTAGTAAGGTGAGCATCCAAACTGCCTAGGCTCCCACAAAGCCAGTACGTGCAGATCAAAAACCCATTGCCATTGTTCTTGAGTTCTCAGTAGTCCTCATTGTCCACTATGTTCAGCGAGTCCGGTTTTATCCCATGCTTTTTCAGACCCAGTCCAGCTGGCCTTGGTGAGTTCCCGATAGAACATCCCCATTGTCTCAGTGTGTGGGTGCACCCCTCGCGGTCCTGAGTTCCTTGCTTGTGCTCTCACTCCTTCTGCTCATGATTTGGACCTTGAGATTTCAGTCCAGTGCTCCACTGTGGGTCTCTGTCTCTGTCTCCTTTCATCGCCTGATGAAGTTTGGTATTCAGGAGGATGCCTATATGTTTTTCTTTGGGTTCACCTTCTTATTTAGCTTCTCTAGGATCACGAATTATAGGCTCAATGTCCTTTATTTATGGCTAGAAACCAAATATGAGTGAGTACATCCCATGTTCCTCTTTTTGGGTCTGGCTTACCTCACTCAGGATAGTGTTTTCTATTTCCGCCCATTTGCATGCAAAATTCAAGAAGTCATTGTTTTTTACTGCTGAGTAGTACTCTAATATGTATATATTCCATACTTTCTTTGTCCATTCTTCCACTGAAGGGCATCTAGGTTGTTTCTAGGTTCTGGCTATTACAAACAATGCTGCTATTAACATAGGTGAGCATATACTTTTGTTGTATGATAAGGCATCTCTTGGGTATATTCCCAAGAGTGGTATTGCTGGGTCCAGAGGTAGGTTGATCCCGAATTTCCTGAGAAACCGCCACACTGCTTTCCAAAGTGGTTGCACAAGTTTGCATTTCCACCAGCAATGGATGAGTGTACCCCTTTCTCCACAACCTCTCCAGCAAAGGCTATCATTGGTGTTTTTGATTTTAGCCATTCTGACAGGTGTAAGATGGTATCTTAAAGTTGTCTTGATTTGCATTTCCCTGATCACTAAGGAAGTTGAGCATGACCTTAAGTGTCTTTTGGCCATTTGAACTTCTTCTGTTGAGAATTCTCTGTTCAGCTCAGTGCCCCATTTTATAATTGGGTTGATTAGCCTTTTACGGTCTAGTTTCTTGAGTTCTTTATATATTTTAGAGATCAGACCTTTGTCAGTTGCGGGGTTGGTGAAGATCTTCTCCCAGTCAGTGGGTTCCCTTTTTGTCTTAGTGACAGTGTCCTTTGCTTTACAGAAGCTTCTCAGTCTCAGGAGGTTCCATTTATTCAATGATGCCCTTAATGTCTGTGCTGCTGGGGTTATACGTAGGGAGTGGTCTCCTGTGCCCATGTGTTGTAGAGTACTTCCCACTTTCTCTTCTATCAGGTTCAGTGTGTTCAGACTGATATTGAGGTCTTTAATCCATTTGGACTTGAGTTTTGTGCATGGTGATAGATATGGATCTATTTTCATTCTTCTACAGATTGACTTCCAGTTTTGCCAGCACAATTTGTTGAAGATGCTCTCTTTTTTTCCATTGTATACTTTTAGCTCCTTTATCGAAAATCAGGTGTTCATAGGTTTGTGGGTTAAAGTCCGGGTCTTCTATTCGATTCCATTGGTCGACTTCTCTGTTTTTATGCCAATACCAAGCTGTTTTCAATACTGTAGCTCTGTAAAAGAGTTTGAAGTCAGGGATGGTAATGCCTCCAGACGATCCTTTATTGTATAAGATTGTTTTGGCTAGCCTGGGTTTTTTGTTTTTCCCTATAAAGTTGATTATTGTCTTCTCCAGATCTGTGAAGAATTTTGATGGGATTTTGATGGGGATTGCATTGAATCTATAGATTGCTTTTGGTAGAATTGCCATTTTTACTATGTTGATCCTCCCAATCCAAGAGCAAGGGAGATCCTTCCATTTCCTGGTGTCCTCTTCAATTTCTTTCTTCAAAGACTTAAAATTCTTGTCAAATAGATCTTTCACTTCCTTGGTCAGAGTTACCCCAAGATATTTTATGCTATTTGTGGCTATCAAGACTCACAGTTTGTTAAAAGGGTACCAGCATTTTTCTGAGAAACATAAATTTGTACAAGAACTATCAGAGAAGAAAAACAGGTTCCTATAGCAATCTCAAGCAGGCAGAAGGCTATATCACTCTCTGCTTCCTCCCCACTCCCAAAGGACATGGGATAGTTCACTTTCTAGGGTTTCAACAGAAACCTTATCTTTTTCATGCAAAGAGCTAATGATGCTGACAGAGATTTGGGTTTTATGTCCTCTTGGGAACAGTGAGTAGGAGTGAGGTATAAGGGAGGCATAGGTGAAGAGTCAGGAGCCAACCCCACAGGCAGGAAAACACAAAATGTGACTCAGCTTTCACTCTACCCACAATTGTCCGTTAATCTCCTGCGTGGCATGCACCTTCTAGACTTGAGGATGCAACCATGAGGTCACTCATGTGTGGAGGTTGATAAGGATTCCCGAGCAATGGCACTAGGGTTGTATGCCCACCACACAAGAGAAACTGGTGCTGCCCAGCTCTTTCCACAGCTGCCGATGCCAAGGAAGTATTCAAGGGTGA